>NW_022900935.1:20211172-20218150 GCF_012274545.1 Fukomys damarensis
TTTTTTTTTTTTTTTTTTTTTTTTGAGATAGGGTCTCACTATGTAGTTCAGACTGGTCTTGAACTCATAAGGTAACTCAGGCTGGTCTTGAACTCATGGCGATTCTTCTGCCTCAGTTTCCCAAGAGCTGAGATTACACCCCACCATATGTGCATTTTAAACTTTAGTACTTCAAACTGGCATTTTATTCCTAATGAATATATACCCAATCTCCCAGTTAAGAGGTAAAACTTTAAAAAGAGATTTTAAAAATGTCTAATTAGGTGTGGTGGCACATGCCTGTAATCCCAGTGCTCAAGAGGTTGAGGCAGGAGGATTACTGCAAATTCAAGGCCAGCCTCAACTGCACAGTGAGACTCTGTCTCAAAAACTAAAATTAAAAAAAATAATTAAATGTTCAACTTGCCTACATCTTCAGCATCTGTCAATCAGCTGAACTCTAGTCATCATGTAGTTCATTGTTTCTTTTTCTTTTTCTTTTTTTTTTTTTGTTGTACTGGGGATTGAATTCAGGTCCTTGCACTTGTGAAGCAGTCGCCGGAACCACTGAGCTAAATCCCCAGCCCCTATTGTTTCTTTTTAAAAATCCTAACATATGATGCTTAGTACTTTAAAAACATTTGTTGTATGAAATACTTTTTAGATTTAGGGGTTGAATGGAGAAAATCAAAGAGTTGTCAAAGAGTGAGTGAACTGATTACATTCAATTTACTGGTACTTCCCTTTTGTCTTTTTTAGAGGCAGAAGCAAAGAATACCCCTTATGCCATCTCCCCTCATGGCAAACCACAGCAATTACAGTGACCTGCAGATATTTCTTTTGCATGTGTTTTCCTTGTTGCATGGGTGGTGCAAGTGAGAAGAGAGAAAATAAAAGAACAGAAAGGTACAGATCACACAAATATTTACCACTGCACTGTTATTAATCATGCTTTACCTTCAAAAGCAAACTTCCTAAATAGCTTTGAGCAATACAGAGACCAAATTAATATTTAAATAATATTTTAGAGAAAGGCCAGACAAATATTTTAGGCTTGATAAGCCATATAAGGTTTCAATTTCCTTTCTTTCCTTAAAAAAAAAATCTTGGGGCCAGGGATTTACCTTAGTGGTTCCACTGCCTGCCTCACAAGCACAAGGACCTGAGTTCAATGCCTGGTACCAAAAAACAAAAGAACCAAAACTTTTCAGGTATGGGGGCACAAACCTGTAGTCCCGGTACTTGGAAGCCTGAGGCAGGAGGATTCCAAGATCAAGGCCAACCTGGGCTATATAGTTGAGTTCAGGGCTAGCCTGTTTTATATAGCAAGATTCTGTCTCAAAAACAAAAGTAAAAAAGTATCTAGACCACATGAAAATAGCCATGGGTCTCTAGTTTAGATCTACAGAAGTACCGTGTCCAATTTCTTTGTTTTTGTTATGTAGGGAACATTAGCTTTGGATATTAGCTAGATATAGTCCAAGTTCTTTAACATGGGCTATGAGACTTTGTGTGCCATGATTCCTGTGGACTCTCCTAGCCTCACCTAAAAGAGCCTTTTCTGCAAACTGCTAGCTTACTATTCTTTCAATTCTTAAAATATCTTATATCTTACTTTAAGATCTTTCTGCCTGCCAGTCACTTATCTAGCTAATGCCTATTGAATTAAAGTTTTAAACAGCTCATAATTCCTGAACTCCAGGATTATGTCAAGTTCCCTGTTATGTGCTCTTGTACCATCCTGTAATTCTCACCCATGACCCTTATAAGTATATGGATTGGAAACTGAGTTCTAACACATGAGATTATATCTTCTCTTAATTATTGTTGACACTGTCTCCTAACTGAGGTTTTTAACTACCAGGAAAGGATTTAATGATTCCCACTGAGAATAAAGAAAAACATACCTGGAAAAACACAGAAAATTGCAAATTTTATAAGGAGGATGGAGAAGACCATGCACAGGGACTCTGGTGCTACTACACATTTGTTTTTACTAGATATAAATATTGGCTGTCTTTATTAAATTATAAGAATTTAGAGAAGGCACTTGCTAAATGTGTCTGACCAATGAATTCATAGAAAAGACCATTTTAATGCAAGTACTTATTAATGAGTACATCCTATGTGCCAAATATGGTTTCTGCTTCATCTCTAATTTTCACACTTTCTGTGGAAAGGAGAAATTATTACCCATCATTTACCTATGAAGAACTAGATCCTGGGGAAAGCTGGGTTATTCATCAAGGTCTTCCAATACCAAAGAGTGCCAGAAGTCCAATACAGGTCTATCAGGCATTAAAAAATGAAAAGGTTTACTAAACAAAAAGGTAATTTAGGAAAAAAAGTCATTGAATTAGAATGCTGGGCATGGTGGTGCATGCCTGTAACCCCAGTACTCTGGAGGCTGAGGCAGGAGGATCACCATTTTAGCCAAGTCTGGGCTATAAAGAGGGATCCTGTCTCCAAAAAACAAAAACAAAACCAAACAAACAAACAAACAAAAAAATCACTGAATCAAGTCAGTAGTATTTTACATCTTAAAACTCTGAAAGGCTAGGCACATTGGCAAACAAACACTTATAATCCTAGCACTCTGGAAGACTGAGGCAGAAAGATCTCAAGTTGAAGCCCAGCCTAGGCTGAACTGGAATTTTGCCATCTTCCTGCTTCAGCCTATGGAGCAGCTGCTGGTTCCTCTACTATTTTTTTTTTTTTTTTGGTACCGGGGATCAAACTCGGGATCCTGGCCCTGGCAGGCAGTGGCACCACTGAGCCAAATCCCTGACCCTGGTTCCTCTACTTTTACGAGCAAGTATGGAGCCACATGTCTGCAGTGGTGAATGTCTATAATCCTAGCACTTGGGAGGCTGAAACAGGAGGGTCATAAATTTGAGTACTGCCTGGGCAATTGAGCATGACCCTGTTTTTTGAGGTAATAAATAAAAAGGACCAGGGATACAGCTCAGTGTGAAGGCTGTGGATTCAATTCTCAGTAATATACACACACAAAGAAAATCTGAGGATCTGGTTATGGTGGCACATGCCTTTAATACTAGCTACTTAGGAGGCTGAAGCAGGATTACAAATTTGAGATTAGCCTAGGTAGTTTAGGAAGACCCTGTCCCAAAATAAAGGGAAAAAAAAAAAAAGGTTGGTAATATACCTTAGTGCTCCCTGATACCACACACACAAAAAAAGTGAGTGAGACTTCAATGCATATGGTGCTAAACTGAAAAACTGCAATACCAATTAATTTCTCTTATTGTACAATGTCAAGTCCAGGTTTCTAATTATGCAGATCAATCTGCTTTTCTTTGTTATTCCTAGTTTATTGTTTTATTTATGTATTTTTATTTCCGGTACTGGGAATAGAATTCAGGACTTTGCACTTACCAGGCTGGTGCAGTGCTGGTGAGCCAAATCCCTGTCCCTATTTATGGTTAAGACAGGATCTTGCTATGTAGTTCAGGCTGGCCTTGAATTTGTGGTGACACTCCAGAATGGTAGGATTATAGATGTGCATGGTTTTTTGTTTGTTTGTTTGTTTGTGTGATGCAGGGTCTCACTTTGTAGTTCAGGCTACCCCTGAACTCACAATGTAGCCCAGGCTGGCTTCAAACTTACAGCAGTCCTCCTGCCTCAGCCTCCTGAGTGCTAGGATTACAGGCATGCGCCACCATGCCCTGCAGATGTTGGTGTTTTAAACCAATGATGGCAAATCTTTTAGAGCTTTCAATGACCACTAATAGCTCACTAAGTTATGTGTGCCATAAGTTTACCACTGTTTTGAACAGTCCTTTAAAGGGTAAAAGCTTGAAAATTTGAGGGCAACTTCTGAATTTTGATACACTCATAGAGGCTGGGTGTGGTGGCACACACCTGTAATTTAGGACTTGGGAGGCCCAGGCAGGATTGCTTCAAATTTCAAGTCAGCCTGGGCTACACAGTGAGTTCAAGGATAGCCTGAATTACATAGTGAGACCCTGTTCCAAAAACAAAACAAAAAACACTGAAGGAAAGCCATTTCCTTTTCCAAAAAATGACTGGCCTTAAATTCTGCTGTGCCCTTTCACTAGCTATGCTATAAGTATATTTTTTACTGTGTGAAGAGCTAGAGACTTTGATTGAAGGCAGAAGCGAACCTTTGAAAAATACTTATTCAAGACAGGTATGGTGGCTATAATCCCTGCACTTGGGAGGCTGAGGCAGGAGGGTCACTGTAAACTCAAGGCCAGCCTGGGCTACACAGTGAGTTCAAGGCCAGCTTGAACTACACAGAGACCCTATCTCAACAAACAAACAAACAACCCAACTTACTCAATTCTACAAAAGAGTAATTTGGAAAGGAGCATAATCTTTAGCTGTCAGATGGTCTTAGGTTTGGCTCCCAATCTGCCAATTGCTAGACAGGTGACTCTGGATAAATTCATTATTCTAAGTCTCAAATTGAGACAATAATAGTATTTTCCTCTTAGGTCTATTTTGAGCAACTGCCTCTAAAGCATTCAGCACAGAGAATGGAATCAAGCAGGAAACCAAATGTTAGGTACTGGCAAACATTCAAGTACTAAACTACATGCTTCATGAAAATTAACTGAAATTGAATGAATGGGTAAGAAACCACATAACCCTCTAAAACAGCAAAAGCTATGTTTAAATTAGTGATTTATAAAAAAGATGTATCTATAGGTGCTACTATTGGTTGTGGTTTTTCCTTTTCTTCTGTCTTCAGTTCCAAAAATACTGATTGCAAAGAAGTGAACTTTTTAGACTCTAGTCTCAAGAACTTTAGCTCCTCTCTTGCCTCATTCCTATGCTGACTGGCAAGTACCATGGAGTAACAGGTGGCTTATGATATTTTTAGGTATATGCATCACAAGTTTAAATAAAACCTTGTTTTAAAACATCTATACTTGGCAGGCCTATCTACTCTTATCTATAAAATATCTGTATTTAAAGGGAAAAGTTCATCTGACCCTTTCATTTCTCTTTCTTGCAGACAAATGTTATCCAAATCATTTCCACTGTATTTCATAACCAATGACACATACCTGTAAGTAAAGGGAAGAATTAGAGCCGTGGGACATCTTTTGCACCATCCCATCTTTTTGTAGGATGCATTCTTCCAAATGAATCACATTTGGATGTTGGCTCTTGATACTGCTTAGTGCCCAAAACTCACGAAGGGCTAGTTCTACATTTTCAGGTGCGTGGCATCGAATTTTCTTCACTGCAACCCGTGCAGAAGTCTTTCTGATGATGGCTTCATACACAACACCGTAACTGCCTCGGCCTACCTCCCGTATTAGATCGTACTTTGGCTGGCTACTCACCATCTTCAAGATCGAGGTTTCTAGAAAAGTCAACAAAGTGCTCTGTTGAAATTAGGTATATCTATTGGCTTATATTTTTCTTTATGTATAATTTAGTTATCTGTCTCACTCTGCAGTGCTTGAAGGATATTTGATATATCTTGAATAAATCTAATTATCATAATAATAAAGCTCACAGGTATTACTTACTAATGATGTATCAGGAACTATTTCAAACACTATAATATTCATTTAATCTTCACAATAGTCTTCTCTCTCTCTCTCTCTCTCTCTCTCTCTATATATATATATATATAAACTTTATTCATAATAGCCAAAAATTCCTCACAGTAGTCTTATGAGGTAAGAATTATTATAATCATTTTAGAGATAAGGAAATTAAAACAGAGAGATTAAGTAAAATACCTAAGTCAAACAGTTAGCACCTGGTGGACCTATGATTTGAAAGCAGGCTATCTGGCTCAGACAGCCAAGATTTCAACCCCTAAACTATAGTTTCAAAATGTCACTTAAAAATAAATCCCCAAATTCAGCATTTTTTTTTTATTGATCATGAATAAACAAGCAAGGAAGCAACCGGCTTCTAAGCTTCACACACACACACACACACACACACACACACACACACAACCAGTTATAAAAACAGCAAAAACAAAAAAACCTCACTGAAACACAAATACCTGGCTTATGCTTAAAGACTGAAAATGAACTATATCACTTAAAGAGCTGAAAACATTTAGTTACTTTTATTACTTAAAATTAAATAGCCAACCCAATACGTTCATATTTTAATTATTTCCTTATTTCTTGCAAAATAGCCTTTTAGAATATAACGATTGTGCCTTTTTGTTGTTTAATGATAGCTATTTTCTTGGTCACTTTTGCCAGGAAAAACCATCCTACACATCAAGGCACATTCTGACAAAAGTTATTTGGAATTCAACTTGCTAAATCAAAGACAAGAGAAACGCTCGTGTTGAATGGAGAAAGTCTAAAGCGTGCCTCCCTACTGCCCAAATTCTCATTTGTAGATTGTCACCATAGGTAAGAAAAATAATATGGGATGGCTGGGGCTTTAGCTCAGTGGCACAGCACCTGCCTCGCAAGTGCAGTTTGATCCCCGGAACGCCCCCCACCATTGTACAATATTTATACTATGAAACTGGGGAGATAAAATGCGAGTTGTCCTAGAATGTGAGAAATTAGGAACTGCTAAGTTTAAGACTAAAAGACACCTTTAATAAAGAAAACGACTGCTTCTGAGATTGCTTTAAGTACTACTTCCTCTAACTGGCCATCTACCTTTCAAATTCCTGCTGTATTTCCTAGTGTCGGATTTCCTGTCACAGAAAGGCGGGTACTCTCTTGCTCCAAGTGGACTGTCAGGTACTATGTATTTCCAAGTGGCTCCCATCCCTGAAGCAGCCCCATCTCCTCTTTGGCATAATCCCTATCTGAGGGTGCACCTTCCGGAACAAGACAAGACAAAAAGGGAGCTTTGAAATCCCTGGGATCCCGGATCCAAAAACATCACAGTGAGCCACCTGTGTGAACTAAGTGACTTAACAATAGCATTACCCGGGCCCTCGGGTCTGCCGCGCTCATCCAGCACAGGGCGCGGGCCAGCCGGGCCACACACCTGCAGGGGTCCGGCCAGGGCCCG
>NW_022900935.1:20218863-20219300 GCF_012274545.1 Fukomys damarensis
GCGGCCTCCCCTGGCCCCCTCCCAACCTACCGAGACGCGGGCTGGCGTGCGGGGGCCTCTGGTTCGAGATGCTTGGTGCATCTTCGTCCGCGCCGGCCTGGGGTGACTGCGGGACGCGGAGTTCTGTAGCGGCCTGAGCTGGCAGGTTTGGGGTGCGCCCCGCCGGTAGGCAGGCAGCGCCTTTTGTCCAAGTCACTGAGCCATGTTTGCGGGCGGCCCTGTTGCCGAGGGGGCGGTGGCACAGGGCTGGGTGCGATCGCCTGGGTAGACGCCGATCCCCTGCCCGCCGGCCCGGTGGTATCTCCCCTTAAAGAAGCCGGCGCCCCATTGTTCCCAGGCCGTGGCCAAGGGCGTCGGGGGCGCTCTGCCGAGCTCTGGAAGGAGGGTGAGGCGGCGTCCGCTCCTGGCTGCGACGGCCCGGGAGGAGGGTCGGGGTC
>NW_022900935.1:20219360-20238278 GCF_012274545.1 Fukomys damarensis
GCAGTCCGAGTCCGGCGGGGCGGGGATTGACAGCCAGGACTGCGGTTCTGGAGGCCTCAGCCCTTGGCTACCTCTTGGCAGCTCCAGGCTGACAGTCACTCAAACTAGGACCAATCAGCCATACAGTTACATAGATCTGTAAGCATCCGCCTGAAATGTCCATTACTTCCCGGATTGTGTCGCACCTACAGTGTTAATAAGGTGGCCGTTCCTTGTTCCTGGCGCTAAGGCTTGATAAGCAAAGAAACCCCGACAGTGCCAAGATCAACCATTTTATTTTCTGCCTTCCATTTATGAGCCTTCTTCCAAATCGGGACTGGCTTAGGTCTTTATATGAATGATACCACTTAATCCTAACCAAACCACACAACAGGGAGGCCGTAATACTGGCTCCGCTTTTATAAGGGAGGAAGCCGACCTATGTATGCCTCCTTTGACTGAAAGTAGACTGAATACCCGTTCCTCTAAGAGGTAACAGCCCCCCACCCGCAACTGCTGCAGTTTGTTGAGATTTTTGACCTGAGTGTCATCCATATACCAATCTTCACCTGATTTTCGGGAATATTGATGTCAGTCAAGACATGTTTTTTGCCCTGGCAAGTAGAAAAAAAATATGAAAGGCTCCGTGCAGACAGCTAACTACCAGTGTGGCTTATTGGGGGAAGTCAGGGGACGGATATCTCTTTTTGGTCCTTTCTTTTCATCTTTGTAATTAAGTGTCTAGGAGTTCCTTCCTCTCGAGCTGGTTGCAGAACAGATTTGAAATCCACACCCCAAGCGAGTCTGTGAAATGGATTTCAGTCCTGTGGCCCTGAGGTTAAATAATTTGAGATGTTCTCTAGGAAAAAGATTACAGAATGGCCCTGTACACACGATGCTGGGGACATTAGAAAGGGTCCTACAAGGGAGGACTCTGAAGTGTAAGCTTCATTAGCTTCAGGGTAAGTCTGTCCCTGGTTCTTAAGGTCCTGTATTTCATTTGTTGTTTACCTTCTGCTAGACAGAGTTCCTGGGGACAGGAACCTTGTCCGTGATTCACAGCTGCAGCTTTCTCAGCCATATCAAAACACACCTGAGGCTAGCATCTGCATTGCTGGGGAAAGCGAACTGATGTAATTTATCAAGATATAACTACATTATTATGTATTTATCCTTTGACCCAGTAGCCCTAGGTTAAATCCTAGACTTATAGGAACCAATGCCAGTGATATATTGGCATAAATACAGAAATACTGTGTGCGCCGTGCTCTTCATTATGGTGTTAATGGCAAAAGATTAAAAACTGCCCACACATCTAAAAATTGGTCGGTACCTTGTAATACACAGAATGGATATGCAGCCATGAAAAGGTACCAGGAAGAATAAGTAAGTAATTCTAGCACTCTTGGAGACACAGGCAGTGAGATTGCAAGTTCAGGTTCTGCTTGGGCAATTTAGACTTTATCTCAAAGCAAAAGCTGGGTGTGGTGGCGTACCCCTGTAATCCCAGCCCTCAACTCAGGAGGTAGGAATGAGATCACCACGAGTTCGAGGCCAGCCAGGGCCACATAGTGAGTTCAAGACCAGCCTGAGTTACTGAGTGAGACCCTGTCTCAAAAGGAACAACAACAAAAAAACCCAAAAGGGTAGAAGTGTAGCTCAGTGTGAGGACTCTGAGTTCAATCCCTGGTACTGGAAAAATAAAAGATATGGGAAGAGCTTAGATTCTAAAAAACATTAATATGGGGCTGAGGGTGTAGCTCAGTGGTGCCGCGCCTCCCTGGCAAACTCAAGGTCCGGAGTTCGATCCCTGGTACCACCAAAAAAAACCCAGAACAAAACAAAAGCCCAAACTCATTAATATGGCATGATTTCTCTCTGTCTCTCTAGAGAGAGAGTCCACCAAAAAACTAAACTGTAGCAGTTTGCTGTACTAATGAATATCTGGAAGTGGATGGCCACCACTTTGAGCACTTCTATAATTGTAGAGGCCAAAGGTAACTTGTATTTAGCTCATGATGTCTTCAATAAATGTAGTACTAAAATATTTTTACAAGTTTTTCTTTTCCTGATGTATATATTTTTGGCGGAGTGTTAGGTGAAGTAAGGTGCATACTAGTGTTTGTAGCATGCCGATTTCTGTATGTGTGATGGGAGACACACACCCATGTGCTAATTGCTTACATTTGAAAGATAAACAATGGACAAAAGCCAAGCTTCTCAAAATGCTTGCCTATGTTTGGAGGACAGCATAGAATTGGAAATGAGACCTCTTGAGTGTAACTTATTACATAGTTATTCTTTTGGGAACTTGTAAACGTTTTGCACATTTATAAAATACTTCAATAAAAAGAATAAAGCATTCTATAAAAGTGAAATGGAACTGAACCATCTGTGTCAGATTGATGGCAAAAGTACACAGAGAAGGTCTTTTCGAGTGGCTTTAAAAGTATATTGACAACTGCTGTGAGATGCAGCACAAGGACACCTAAAACTGCATAGAAATACAATTGTATATCCTGTGTCTTATTCTTAGGAGTAATATTGGTATTTTGAAACTGATGTTATAAAATAAAGCAAATAAGCAGTGGCATTAGGAATCAAGATTTTTCAGGCTGTGGGAAAAAGTTGCAAGCATAAAAGAAGCTTAGAATAAACTTAGATCTGAATTACATAGCAGTATAAAGAATGCATTTTTCTCTTAAAAGATGTATTTTCAAGCCCTCTGCTGAAAAAGCCTAGAAACAATGACCAATGTAGTAGTAATGAGCAGCCCTGTGCACTGGTGTTTACATAGCATTTTTTAGTTTAAAACATTAAAAAAATCAGGACTCCTCTGATGGCTGATTCCGGTTTTGGAGCTGCAAAGATGAACTTGGGTCACTTTGTGCCTGGAAGCCAGGAATTTATGAGACTAGTAAAAATGACAAGGAACCAATCCTAAGGGGTCTCCATGGCCAAAGATGGAACAATTTGCACATTAAGAAAAATAATTGGGGCCAGGGACTTAGCTCAGTGGTTGCACTGCCTGCTTTGCAAGCCAAGGTTCTGAGTTTGATCTCCGGTACCAAAAAAAAAAAATTGCTTCAGTAGATTACAACACATAAAATTTGTAAAAGTCCACTAATTCATAATTGCACTTAAGGAAAAAAAATCTCAGCAGCAGCATAAAGGGAAATAAACATTTCTGGTCTTTAGAAAGGTATTTTCTGTAGAAGAATTCCAGCTAATAAATGTGGTAGAAATGATAGGATTACAAAAGCACAGTTTTTAGCCGGGCATGATGGCACAGGCCTGTGATCCCAGCACTTGGGAAGCTGAGGCAGGAGTATTGCCAGGAGGCCAGTTTGGACTATATTGTGAGATCCTGTCTCAAAAAATGGACAAAAATAAAACAAAACCCAAAAGCAGTTTTTCAAACACTAATGAAACAAAGTCCAGGAAATGGTCATATAGTGGTGCTAAATTAATGAAAAGTTTTGGGAAATTTTGTAATGAGTTTACCACCACTCAAACACACTGACCAATCTTAAAATCACTAAGAGGAGGCTGCAGTGCATTCCCTGAAATAATTCTTGCCTAAAAAAACAAAAGAGCCCAATCAAGCAAACTAACTATGGGGAATGGGCAAAACCACAATCAGCCAAACTCAAAATATAGCACATCCTACAGATGAGTGTCCTGGTTTCTCCAATACATTCATGGTGTGGAAGTTAAAAAGAAGCATAAAGATCAAAAGGTTGACCAAATGCAATAGAGTCATTTGGATATCGATTCACAAGAGCCAGCTGTCAAAAAGACATTTTTTTTTTTTTTGAGAAGGTCTCACTATGTAGTTGAGGCTGGCCTTAAATTCACTATATAACTCAGACTGACCTCAAACTCACAGCGATCCTCCTGCCTCAGCCACCCAAGTGCTGAGATTACAGGAGTGTGCCACCACACCTGGAAAGACATCTTTGGTAAGATCAGGGGAATTTGAATATGAACACAAAGATCAGGTATTCTCTTTTTGCTTAGGTGCAACAATGAGAGTGTGAAGGTAAAAATCTTTTTCAATTGGAACAGTATGCCAATGTACTTTGGATGAAGTCAAGTCTGAGATATTTTTAAATACTCTAAAAAGCAGCACAACAAACAGGAAGATTGGCAAAATGTTCGTAGTTGTTACATGACCCATTATGCCATTTTACTGTCTTGTATGTTTTAGTTTTTTCAAGATGAAAAGTTAGACAATCAGCTGTGCGGGGTGGCACATAACCGTAATCCCAGCGCTTTGGGAGACTGAAGCAGGAGGATCTCAAGTTCAAGCCCAGCCGTGGCAATTTAGTGAGACCGTTGTCTCACAATAAAAAATAAAAGCCTGGGTATGGGGGCCGGGGATTTAGCTCAGTGGTTCCACCTCCCGTCCGGCAAGCGCAAGGTCCCGAGTTTGATCGCCGGTACCAAAAAAACAAAACAAGAAAACCTGGATGTGTAGCTCAGTGCTGAGGCCCTGGTTTCAATCTTCAGCACAGAAGGAGGAGAAGAGACAGCCGAGACAATTACAGTTTAAAAAAAAAAAAAAAAAAGGGTAGATGGGAATTTGGATGGAGCAATCCTGCCTTCTAGTGTCCGGTTCCATTAATGCAGCTGGTGTCTGCCTAAAGCCGGTTTGAATTCCCAGACCAGAATGCCAGACATGTCCAGGGTCATATCCGTTATCTCAAAAGAACCTTACAAAGGGGGCAATACTAATAAAAACTGAAGAAATGGAGACTCGGTTTCCTAATAATTGGAAACGAAGATGCCTGTAGTTAGGATAAGTCCAAAGGAAGCCAGTTACCAGGAAGCAATTTCATCTATAAACTATAGGTGAATAAGTATAGCTAGTAATCTAAATCAAGTAAGAGGTAATATTCATGACTTACTGGGCCAGGCATGGTGCAAAGTGCCGTCTAGATGTGATCTCAGTTAATCTGTATGGTTAGCCTGTGAGGCTTTGGCGCTGCTCCCCTTTTGTAACTGAGAAAACCCAGATTTTAAGGAGAGATGACTTGGCTAAAGTCACACTGCTAGGAAATGTCAGAACTGGGACTTGAACTCAAGTGTGCTACACGCTTCCATGATACAGGTTTGTTTTTCTTTTGTTCTTTCTCTACTGGGGCTCGAACAAAATTGAGTGGAAATTGCAGAGCTCCTATCCACTCCCTATTCCCAAGTCAGTGCTGGTTAAATGCTCTAGCACCAAGCTAATCCCCAGTCCTTTTTGTCTTCTGATTGTTTTGTGGCACTGGAAATTGAACCCAGGGCCTTCGCACTGAACTATATCCCCAGGCTTTTGGTGAGACAAGATCTCGCGAAGTCACTAAATCACCCTGGCTGGGCTTGAACTTGTGATCATACTGTGCCAGCCCCCTCTGGGTTCTTGGATTACAGGTGTGTGCCACCACACCTGGACCCCAGTCCTCTTACTTTTTTTTTTTTTTTTTTTTGAGGCAAGATCTCACTAAACTATCCAGATGGGCCTTGAATTTGTAATCTTCCTTCCCCCAGAGTGCTGAGATTATAGGTGTGCACCAACATGCTCAGCTGTCCAAGAATCATTTTACCAAGCAGTCCTGCTTCTGAAGCAAAATGTGACATTTAACGTAATATATTGAAAGAGTGAGAAACCAAAAGCAAAATGTGTGCCAGCGCACAGTCAGCTGTCTGTATCTGGGGTTCCACATGTGTGGCTTTGACCAGCTGCAGACTGCAGACGTTCCAAAGGGCAAAACTTGAACTTGCTGCTCTCCAAGCATCATGCTGAACCCGCGTGGGTGAAGAGCTGTGGCCCCCACCATTTCTCCGACCGCAGTCTCTGCCCAGACTTGCTGCTGGAGTGTGTGGGTGGTGTGCATAGTTAGGCCGGCAGTGGCGGCACCTCTACTGCATGTGGGAGCACCTTTTTCTTGTCATTATTCCCTAAGCAGTGCACAGCGTTTACAATGTTTTAGGATTTTTTTAAAATTTGTTTTTGTTTGTTTGTTTTTTTGAGACAGAGTCTCACTACATAGTTCAGGCTGGCCTTGGACTTATAATGTAGCCCAGGCTGGCCTTGAACTCATGGTGACCCTCCTGCCTCAGCCTTCTGAGAGCTGGGATTACAGGTGTGCACCACCACACCTGGCTCGTGTTAGGTACTTTCAGTAATCTAGGGGTGGTTAAAGAATACAGGAGGATGTATGTAGGTTGCATGCAAATACTATAGCGTTTTGTATTAGGAACTTTTATATCTTAGGGGTTTGGGAACCAATCTCCCACAGACATGGAAAAATGATTATATATCCATAGGTCGAAATATTCTTCAGTCATTAAACGTAAACCTGGTGGTACTGAGGACTCCGCCTACACGCTTTGCACCAAGCTACATCCCTAACATCATCCGCCCTCACATAACTCCCATTGTTTTGAGGCAGGATCTTGCTGAATTTCTGCATAGCCCAGGTTGGGCTCAAGCATGTGATTTTCCTGCCTCAGCTTCCCAGAGTGGGATTACAAACATGTACCACCACCTCACCCGACTGCTTCTGCTTCTTCCTCCTCCTCTTCTTCCTCTTCCTCTTCTTTTCTCTCCTCCTTCTCCTCCCACTCTCCCCGCTTTCCCCTTCCCTTTCCTCTTCTCCTTCTCATTCTTCTTCTTCCTCTTCTTTTTTAATTGGAGGCTTCAGGAGTTCTGGGATTACAGGTGTGAGCTGTCACAACCGGCAGAGGATGCTTTCTCACGGGAGCAGATTTGGTTCTTTATCCTTCCTCCCAATATTTAGAACTTTTAATTTGTCCTGAAACCACTGAAGTAAAAAACAAGATAAATTCATTCCAGCAAACCAATGTATGTTGATAAAAAGCCAGAAGGGGGCTGGGGACATAGTGCAGTGCCAGAAGGTTACCTGGGGGAAGGGATTTTTCTGGAGCAATGGAGACACTCTGTGATCTGAGCGGCACTAACGTGGGCGACCAAGTGCCTGCCCGCATCTGGTTTGTACACTGCACTACAGGTGTGGGAGATGTCAGCGAGAGGAGAGAAGGTCTTTGCTCTGCGGCCTGCTGTGTCCCAAAGCCTAGGTTTGGAACAGCCCTCTGCAGCCTGTAGACCCTTGCAACGAAAGCCTACTGATGATGACAGAAATGCTTCAGATAAAATGCTGAATGAAAAGAAAAAGTCCCAATGTCATACAACTTTGAAGCTGTACTAGAATTCCAGCGATAAACTGGGCATGGTCGTACACACCTGTAATCCCAACACCCAGGAGGCTGAGGCAGGAGGACAGTGGTGAGCTTGAGGCCAGCTTGGGCTACATAGTTCAAGATAAGCTTGAGCTACATAGAAAGCCCTTGTCTCAAAAAACCAAAAACCAAACCAAAACAAAAAACCAAAAAGCAAACAAAAAACTTCTTTGATGAATGTTTTCCTTCCATCCTGCCCATGATTGTGTGTATAACTTCATTTGGACAGAGTAACTGACACTGATTAATACTCTGTGCCAGGCTATACGCTAACAGAAATGCACACTTTGCATTGGTAAACTCAGTTAATTTTCACAACAATACTATGCAGTGGATATTTCTCCTATGAAATGAAGTTCTCTGCAGAAGCTGTCTGTATTGAAGCACCTGCCAAAATGTGTGATCTCGGCTGCATAGAGCGTTTCAGTTATGGAGAGATGGAATGTTGCTAACAAAGACCCAACATTATTTTGGCCTATCTTGGGTCCTTTTGGAAAAATTGCCATTTACGTTTATATTTATTTTTTTCCCTCATTGAGTTTATTGGTACATTTTAGGTACACAGTACAGTTACATTCATCATTGGGATCTTGTACATTTACATGACAGGTCTTGGTTCTCATTTTTCCCCTTACCCCTGCCCTCCCTTCACCCTCTCGTTCCTTCCCTATTTACAAAAACGTTGTTTCCATTTTTTCATTTTCTCATATTTTTTCTTTTCCCTTATTTCCTTTCCTCTACCCTTCCCACTTTCCCCTACATCTTTAGCCCTTTTCTTCCTATTTCACATTGTCAATTATACCATTAGGATCTTATTTACAATTACAGTTTTTCACACCAGGGAAACTATTCAGTATTTACACACACATGACTTATTTATTTCACTTAAGAGTATGACCTCAATATGCATCCATTTTCCTATGAATGACTCTAGTTTCTCATTTTTATGGCTGAGTAGTACTCCATTTTATAGAAAAACCACATCTTCTTTATCCAGTCTCCAACTGATGGACAAATGGGCTGTTTCCAAGTTTTAGCTGTTACAGACTGTGCCATTGTAAACATGGGTGCGCATATGTCACTGTGGTATGATTCTTTTAGTTCTCTTGGAAAGATACCCAGCTGAGGGATGGGGCTGAGTCAAATGGAACCTCTAATCCTAGTATGTTTAATCGTTTTATCTATCCTAATGTTCTCCTGATGACTCGGTAAACCTCTCAGAATGTTTGTTTGGTTTTTATGTTTTTTTTAAAAAAGAGGAAATATTTATTTTTATTGGTACATTTTAGATATACATAATGATAACACTCATCATAGCGAATTTGCACCTGTACATGATATATCTCACTTCTTCTTTTCCCTTCAACCCCTCTTCCCCTCCTTATTTATAAAAATTGTTTCCATTTTTCCTTCTATTCTATTTTTTTCTTGTCCCTTCTTTCTTTCCCTCCTGCCCACTCCCTTGTTCCCCTTCTTATTTGAACATTTTCTTCTCATTTCCGAATATCTATTATACATTTTGGTCTTTATTTACATTTTCAGTGTTTCAGCGAAACGGGGGCTTTTAAACATGTGTGTCCAATATATTCCACTTAAAAGTATGGCCTCAAGGTACATTCAGTTAGGGCTGGGGATTTAGCTCAGTGGTTCCACTGCCTGCCTGGCAAGTGGAAGCCCTCAAGTTTGATCCCTGGTACAAAAAAACAAAACAAAACAAAAAAACACCTCATTTAGCTATAAATGTCTTATGCTTATCCTTTTTATGGCAAAGTGTTTTAAAAAACCCACATCTTTATCCATTCATCAGTTGATGGACATGTGGGCTGTTTCCAAGATTTAGCTATTACACACTGTGCCACTATAGCCATGTGTGTGCATATAAAGTTGTGGTGGGGGCTGGGGATTTAGCTCAGTGGTGCCACTTCGTGCCTTGCAAGTACAAGGTCCTGAGTTCAATCCCTGATACCAAAACAAAAACAAAGCTGTTGTATGATGCTTTCAATTCTTTAATTAGTCAATGTTACAATGTCACAGTGCCAAAGTGAGTGTCAAAAGCTCAGATTTGTGGCCTTGGTGAACGTGAGGCTGAGAGAAATGGGCCTCTCTGCTCTCCTCTCCCTGTAAGCTCTGGTGCCTCCTGGGAAACCCAGAACAGCGCAGTGCCTCACGGAAGGCAGTGAGGGATGGCATCCAGGACCTGGAAGAGAGATGGGGCATACAGGCTCAAGGGCCCTGCCTGTTACTAGCAAAGCTGTGTTCCCTGGGCAGGGACAGATGCTCCTGTCACCTGATCCCCCACTCCGGAAGCCTGGGCAGGGGCTCTAGCCCAGGCTGGCCATAGCTCTGCCCGCTGTGGCCGTTACAAGGTGTGAGCCGAGGGCACATGGGAAAGGCAGCTTCCCGGAAGCTCATCCTCCCTCTGCTGCCCCAGCCCATTCAGTTCCTGGAAGCTGGGGGACCTGGGCCATGGTGTCTACTGTGCAGCACCTAAGCAGAACACCTTTCCTTGGCTTTCACCACTGCCAGGAGAGGAGAGGACAAGGGCCCGTGGCTGCCGGAGGATAGGAGTTGAGTGTCCACCTGCTGCTCACTCGCTGTGGCCCGGGCAAGTTACTTGACCTCTCAGAAGGCTCAGTTTCTCCAAATATGAAATGGAGATGGTAACATTTCATGTGGGACAGCTGGAGGACTGGCCAAAGAGCTCGGGGAGTGCATTTGGCCTTGCGGCCTGGAACCCTAAAGCACTCAAAACAGAGTAGCTATGGTGACAATCGCCCTGCCCTGTTCTCTGCGGGGCACAAAGCCTCTGGGTGATGGGGTGGCACTCACATGTCTTGGCTATGGCAGAGGTGGGAGGGGCGCCCTTATCAGCACAGACACCTAGGAGGCTAGGGTGGGCTGAGCAGTTGGCTGGGTAAGAGGAGGAGCCGCAGGAAGGGGAGGTAGCAATTTGGCCTTGCCTAGCAGCGCTTGGTCCCTTCTTGCCAGTCTCCCTCCACCTGCAATCCAGGGCTGGGAAGGTGTGAAATTCCTGTATGAAGTCAGGCTCCGGGCAGGCTCTTCTTCCCAAAAGGCACAGCTCTGTGCTTCTAGGGATTCATCGGCCAAGAGAGCAGGCCTGCCCAGAAGAACCAAATCCATGTATGGAACTGTGGCCTGACAGAGTTAGAAGGGACTCAGAGAGCCCCGAGCTGCCATGATGGTCTCACGCCCAGCCTTGGATGCCACCTGCACTCTCCAGCCTCAGTTTCTCTGGGAACAGTGGCTTCAAACACTCTCACATGATATGAATATTTTTCTTTGGCTGTTGAAAGAGCAAATGGAATCGTGTATATAAAGCACTGAAATTAGTAGTGTGTGATCAGTGTCTAGTATATAACGGGCACTTGTAGCCCATCCTGTCTTTGCACATGTGAGTGGTAGCAGAACTCAAGGAATAAAACTTTTCAGGAATTTCCCACCCCTCCGCAGGAGGTAACCAACACTAGATAATGCTTCTTTGGTTTGGAGGTGCCACGGATTGAGCCCAGGCCTTACACAGGGTTGGCAAGTACTCTATCACTGAGCTATAGCCTCAGCCCTTTTTAAAAATTTGAGACAAATTCTTGTCAAATTGCCCAGGCTGACCTCAAATTCTGATCTTTTTGCTCAGCCTCTTGAGTAGCTGGGATCACAGGAAAGTGCCACTGCACCTAGCTGCTTGTTTTCTTATATTGATTTTTTAAAAAATTAATAGCCTTGGCCGGGCGTGGTGGCGCACGCCTGTAATCCCAGCACTCGGGAGGCTGAGGCAGGAGGATCGCTGTGAGTTCGAGACCAGCCTGGGCTGCATAGTGAGTTCCAGGTCAGTCTCAACTAAATAGTGAGACCCTGTCTCGAAAAAACCCAACAAACAAACAAACAAACAAAAAATTTAATAGCCTTTATTTGTTCATTAGTTTTAAGTAGCATTGAAAACCATCATGAAAAGCACATCCTGTGTGCGTTATCTTGAATTCACATAGTTTCTGTGACATAAGCAATTGTCATTCCACTTTACACTGAGAAAAACAAGCCCTAGAGAAAAATAATTTGTCCAGAGACTCCCCATAAGAACATACAGGTATCAAGTTCTGGATTTCTGTGGTTGCATCACAAGCCATTGCTGTGCTGTAAACTGTTTTGCCTACAGATCTCCAACTGAGCAGGGCTTCATGGGGAAGCTTCGTGGGTTTGTCTTTAGTCCTCTTGGCCTCGGCTGGGCAGCTTGGTGGCTGAGGTCTGGAGTCACCTCACAGTCACCTGTGACCAGCACGTGATGTTGCTGTTGCCCGGAACCCACTGGAGCTACCCGCTGGGACATCACCATGTGGCCTCTCCGTGTGACCACCACGTCGGTGCTTAGATGATTTTCGTTTCTGTCTGCATCCTTCAGAGACTTCTTTTGTTTGTTTACATATGTTTCACCATTAGGGGAATTTTTACATACATTTTGGGGAAAAGTTATTTCATAATTAAAGTATGACTATAGCTGTCCAAGGCTCGATGTACCTTGTCCCTGAGCTGGCTATGGAATGTGGGAACAGAACTCCATTTTGCCTCTGGTCACAGCAGCGGCAGTGACTTGCAGTGTTTTTGTGATGCTGTGGGGCTCAAGGGCAGGGTAACACCAGCTGAAGACCGCCTGGTTCTTTTTGAGCAGAGTAGTAAAACAAAAGAGAAAGGTCCACCTGGGGAGGGACTAACTCCTTTTCAAATTTAAGATATCCCACCCCTATCGTTATAGAGTGCTCTCCTCAGAGAACCTCCAGGCTTAAGATCTTCATCAGCTCCTCATTGTCCTTGGATCACTGATGCCCCCTAGGTCACCTGATGCTCCCTCCAATTGTGTGTACCCAATAAACGATGGTCAGCTCAGAGACTCTTTTGTCTTCGCCCACTCTGAGGCACTGACCTCCTATATACTTTGAAGTTATGCAAGTCTCTATTGTCTTTTTTCTCTTTTTAGCCCTTGCTGAATGCCTTCCAATATTTCACATACAATGTTTTATGTACAATGTCCAGGTGTTTAGTTGTACCTGTTCTATGCCCCATTTTAGGGAACAATCAGACTGCAATGAGATCATTGTTCCTTCTACCAGGGAGTGAGCTTCTTTAGTTTTTTTTGTTTTTTTTTTAAGACAGAGTCTCACTGTGCAGTTCAGGCTGACCTTGAACTCACTATATAGCCCAGGCTGGCCTGGAACTTGCGACGATACTACCAAGTGCTAAGATTAGAGAGGTGCAGCACCCCCATGCCTGGTGAGCTTCTTATAAGGGCTGAGGTCAAGCGTCTTTGGATTCCCTGTGCCTGGGACAGTTCTGGAGGCTGGGAAGTCCACTGTCAAGATATCAGCACCTGGTGAAGGCCTGCTTGCTGTGTGATCCCACGCTGAAGGCGAGAGGATAAGACAGCCGGAGCAACAGCCTGTGTGTGTGGAGGGGACTGGAGAATGAACCCAGGACCTTTGCCCTGAGCTGCATCCTTGGCCTCTTTTTTATTTTTTATTTTGAGACAGGGTCTTGCTGAGTCACTAAATTGTCCAGCCTGGGACAACAAAAGTGTGCCACCATGCCTTGCTTGCAATAACATTTTTTTAAAGAGTAGTTTTAGCTTCACGGTGACACTTCCTGCCTGAACACTTGCAGTGCCGCCCTCATTATCGACGTCCCACAGTGGGTTAAAATTGAGGCGTCCACATTGACCCATCATATCCCCTAAAGCCCAAGGGTACACTGGCACTCACTTTTTTTTTTCCCCCAGTACTGGAGATCCTACTCAGGACCTTGCACTTGCAAGGCAGGCATGGTGCCACTGAGTTAGATCCCCGGCCCCAAGCACTTTTCCACCCCAGTACTAGAGATCAAACTCAGGGCCTTGAGCCTGCAAGGTGCAGTTCCACTGAGCCAAATCCCCAGGCCAGCATTCACTCTTGGTATACATTCCTTGGGCTTGCTTGAACAAATATGTCCACTTTGAAAGTGTCCTATAGAACAGTTTCACCGCTCTAACAATCCCTTATGCTCTGCCTAGTCTTCCCTTCCTCTCCCTGGAAGCCACTGATCTTTTTATTGTCTCTGTAGTACTCCTTTCTGCAGAGTCATACAGTATGTAGCCTTTTTAGATTGGCTTCTTTCACTTAATAATATACACTTAAAACTCCTCCACATCTTTTTGTGTGTGATAGATCATTTCTTTTTAGTGCTGAATAGCAATCCATTGTCTGGACAAATCAGAGCTTATTTATCTGTTCAACAGCTGAAGGGTGCTTCCAAGTTTTGGCACTTAGGACTAAAGCTACTAGAAAGATTCTTGTGCAGGTTATTGTGAGCATCTTTCCATGTTCTTATTTGCCATGTGTATACCTCCTTTGGTGAGGTGTCTTTCAGATCTTTTGCCCAGGTTTTAATTGAATTGTTCATATCTTTATTGCTAAATTTTAAGAGTTCTTGGTATAGTTGGGTCCTTTATCAGATATAACTTTTGCAAATATTTTCATCCAGTCTGTTTGTCTTGTCATGATCTGGATTGATTTTGATTAATGGTTCAATGCTTCTTTTCCTCTTTTTTTTTTTTTTTAAACAAAATAAGCATTCTCTTAAATATGTGTTACATGAATAGCTGTCTTGACTTCACCAGCGCCCTTGTCTTTTGGCAGGTGTTGCTGGCAGTGTGGGATCCTCTGTGTGCCCAGAAAGGGCTGGGTTTGCACAGGTTCCTCTCCTAAATGACGTGTCCATCTCATGTGCAAAGGCTTTGTGGTAACTGGGGAACTGCCCACTTCGATTCGTATGAGACACCTGGAAAGTTCCTTCTTCTTTGATGTTGTTTTTCAACTGGACAGATACTTTTTATGTGTGGGTGAGCGGGTGGGATGACAGACAATTAACAAAGAAAGAAATTGAGTAAAACAATTATAGGTTGTGGTGAATAGTAGGAAAGAACCAAACAGGTGCTGAGTTGGTGTCATTGAAGAGGTGATATCTCAACTGAGCAGAGGAAGATTATTTTAGGCAGAGTGTCTAGCACGTACAAAGGCCCTGAGGTAGGATGCTGTACAGCGGGCATTCAAAGCCAAGCAATAGGGAGTTTTGAGGGGTTGTGATTTCCGAAATCCTTTCAACAGTCCTGAGCAAAGGGATCTTGAGCAAAGCCTGATCTCTCTCATGAGTTGCCTCTACTTTTCTATCCGCCTGCTGACCAACCTCACAGAGCAGTCACCAGAAAGACGTGTGCCTTCCCCAAAAGGCCTTTCTCCCCTACACTTCTGGGTCTCTGCACTCAGCCCTCTCTGTTACTGAGCACCTTGATTCCTCCTCTTTCTCTTCTTTCTGACCCTTCCTTGCCCCCTTCCTGGACTGTGGGGTGACAGGACCTTGCGCAGCAGGCCTTGGGGGGGCTCAGAACTGGGTTCAGATCCCTGCTCTGCCGTTCAGTTACTGTCACGGGAGCAGGTGTAGCACCCCAAGAGGGGACAGTCATGCCTTCTGGGTGGCTGGAGAGTCAAAAGGGCTGAAGATGTAAGTGACAGAGCTGGAACACAGTAGGTATTTGATAAATAACAGACGATATCCTAAGGGACTATCTTTGTCTTTGTAGCTTGGCTCTTTATATTTGTGGAGCAGAGAGGTAGGTAGAATTCTGGGGTAACCACCAGCTCCCCAAGTAGCTCTCTGAAGGAGCACAAATCCTCCAACTATCCGTGTTTTGAAGACTTCTAAACAGATAGCTTAATTTATAACATAACCTTGCTCATTAACCGGGTTTACTACGTGCTGAGCTCCACGCTAAGCACTTCCTGTACGTTTTCATCTCTCCTTCTTCTGACTGGCCCATGGAGGAAGTTCCATTATTATCCCCATTTTACAGTTCAGCAAACCGAGGCCTAGAAAAGTGAATTGACTGGCTTCAAGGCACACAGCTAGTTAAGGGATGGAACTGAGACAAGATTTCCACATTTTTCTGGCACCCCAAACCTGGGTGACCGATCACAGACCACGTCACCTCCGGGCCACCTGGTACAGGTGGGGAAGGACAACTGGTTTCATTTCCGCTTTGATGGAAACTCGGAGGGCTGAGTAAGCATCTCAGGTGTTAGACGGGACACTGAGCCAGGCCCCAAACCTGCCCAGGCAGAGAAAGTGGGAGGTCTGAGACTTTGGGGTGGCCCCAGACCCTCCCTGGGGCTGGAGGTCTCCCCAGAACAACAGGACTGTAAACACCAGCAGTGCTTTCAGTACGGCACGGAGCCTGAGTCACAGAGTATTTATAGCTGGCCTGCTGTCCTCTCCTCCAGCTCTGCCAGAACTTACCGGGTTCACTTGGGGCGCGGAGGGTGACAACCTGTTTATCATCCAAGGTGCCCAAGCACACTGTTGAGATGTCCTCCAAGAACGAGGTTTGGAGGCCGGCCCGTGTTCAAACCTGACCTGACCCCCGCCCCAACCTGGCGGAGGCAACTGTCCTGTCCCCATTGCCTCAGCTTCTCCAGCACACCCCGTACTGGACCCCCTCCAGTCTTTGTTGACCGAGACCAAGCGCTGCTTTTTCCAGGAAGCCACCCTGGCTTGTTCTGGGAGAGTTACAAACTATTCCTGGCCCCACTGCTCTTAGGGAATGAAACTTCTTGTCAGTCAGATAATTAAATTAATCTCCATATTTACAAGGGCCTTCTATGTGCCACGCTGAGAGTTGGAACCTTACCCTTTTTAATACAATAATTTTAAGTTGAATATTAACTTAATATCATCTGTACAGATGAGGAAATTGAAGTTTAGCAAGGCTAAATAACTTGCCCAAGACTACACAGGTAGCTGGGCCAAGTTCAAAAGCTGAGTCTTCTTGGGTTCCAGAGTCCAAGTTGTGGGTGAACTTGGTTAAGTTACTGCCCCTTGAGCCTCAGTTTCTTTACCTGTAAAATGGAGACACTGCTACCTACCTGTCCCGGGGGTAAGGATTGAACAAACCTGGCACACAGGAAGGTCCCAGCTGCTGACTGCTGTCCCTCACCCCTTTGACAATCAGTAGCTTGTTCCAGCCTGCTTAGAATAATCCACCACATCTGGCTTGAATTTCCAGGCCTTGAACCTAGGAGCCTACAGATAAAGTCTTCCAGCTCCCACTGCCCCTGTCCTCACTCTTTGCTACTCTCCAGTATCCAGGTGGAAGTCCTGACAGTCTCAGAACCCAGGGCCTGGGATGGGTAGCTGAGGAACGAGGGGGCGGAGGGGAGGAGCATGAGCTGAGGTGCTGGTTGGTGCAGCATGCAGAGGCTGGCAGGCTGACCTGCCTGTACCCCCCCCCCACCGGGATCTATTCCAGAAGGGGACGGCCTCCAGGCTGCTGGGAGCTGGAGCCAGAGGTATCAACCCCAAATTCACAAAACAGCCCCTGGGGCCAGATTTAGTGGCTGAGCTCTGACCCCAGATGGTGGTGTGGCTGCAGGTTCTGGGCCACAGCTGCCTTTGTGATTCCTGCGTGTCTGTCCTAGGTGCCTCATTTTCTGTGTCCTCACTGCCCCTCCCCATGCAGGTGTGCGGGTCCTGTGGCCTCCTGCTTTCTCCCACCACTGGGGCCATGAGTTCCAGGCTAGTGGGCTAACACGCCTATCCCTGCAGGGGCTTGCTCCCCTCACCCAGGCCTTATCCTGGCCCCAGGCCTTCTGGCCACTGTGATCCTGAGGGCCCAGGGTCCAGTTCTGCTCTGTGCTCAGTTTTTCCTTGGGGTTCATGAAAGCCTGGTCAAGCACCTTGGGCTCTTTGGATTCTGATCCATAGAAACAGTGACTTTTTTTTTTTAACAGTTTGGGGATTTCTTTCCCGCTATTTTTTATGCCTTTATGACATTTTTGATCTATTTATTTTCATACTCACACATAATCATTTTTTATTTTTATTTTTATTTTTTTGGTACTGGGGATTGAATTCGGGTCCTTACGCTTGCAAGGCAGGCCACTGAACCACTGAGCTAAATCCCCGGCCCCATAATAATTTTTTAAATAGAATTTAATCTCCTTCCATATAGTTGATGTGTACCTTTCTAACATTTTTGATCTATTTATTTTCATACTCACACATAATCATTTTTTATTTTTATTTTTATTTTTTTGGTACTGGGGATTGAATTCGGGTCCTTACGCTTGCAAGGCAGGCCACTGAACCACTGAGCTAAATCCCCGGCCCCATAATAATTTTTTAAATAGAATTTAATCTCCTTCCATATAGTTGATGTGTACCTTTCTATAATCCTCCTGCCTCAGCCTCCCGAGTGCTGGGATTACAGGCGTGCGCCACCACACCCAGCTGTTTACTCTTAATTTGTATAGTTTTCCACTATGTGACCATAACACTATTTATTTATTTGTCCATTGATGGGAACTTAGGTTTCTTTTAAGGTTTTGCTATTACAAACACTATTGCAAAAATGTCCTTGTGTGTAAATAGATCTGTGTGTCTGAATATCTCTATCATCAGCCAGTTATGGTGGAGTATGCCTGTAATCGAGGCTGAGGCAGGAGGATTACTGTGAGTTCAAGGTCAGCCTGAGCTACATAGTGAGTTCAAGGCCAGCCCGAATTTCATGGTGAGACTCTGTCTCAAAAAAACAAAAGAATAAAAATAAATAAAAAATTTAAAAAATTAATCTTTATAATCAACCAATTAATCTATCCTTTTTTTTCTGTTATCTTTCTAGTTTGAAGTTGTTGTTGTTTTTGGTGCCAGGGATCAAACTTGGGACTTTGTGCTTTCGAGGCAGGCAGCAGAACCACTGAGCTAAATACCCGGCTGTCTTTTTAGTTTGATATACTAGATTCCTCAGAATACAATTGTTGAGTTGTGCATATGAATATTTTACATTTTGGTTTTATTAGATTGTATCCTGCCCCCAAATATTTTCAAGAAATCTGTTTTGTCTCCTTAACACAATGTCCCATTGAAATTTTAATTTTTAGAGAATTTATGAATCACTGTTTCAAGAATCAGATCAGAATGACAATGAAGCCTTTATCGAGCCACTACAGTAAAAGCATATACTGCTTCACTGCCTTAATGCCAGTGTTATATAATGCATGTGTAGGAAACACCACCAAAATTACATGACAACTCTTATAGCTGAGATAGTAATTCTGAGGTGTACATTTGTCTTGCCTTTTAAAATTTTTAAACCTACCCTAAAAGGAGATGCATCTCTGGGAAAATCTGAACTGTTTGCAGTTTAGACGTCATGTACATAAAATATGCCACTAATTTTATTGGGGGAGAAACTCCACCCAAAAATGTTGCCTACAGATAAAGTCAAGAGTGCCTGTAGAGTGTGTGGCTTTTATTTTCTAAAATCACACATAGGGCATGGATATGATTTATAAATATATAAATAAAAATTTGTATCAAAAGTTTTGTAGTTTATGGCAAAACCTGGTTCTATGGTAGGCTAATAAGTACAATTCTTGTGGAAGGAATGTCCGTGGCTCATGTCAGTGTGCGAATGCGTAGACAATTTGAAGTTTTTGATATATTTATCTTCCTTGAGCACTGCAATCTCACCTCCCCAAGGGAATTCAATGGGAATATTTATTGTGACTCATTTTTGGTTGCATTTTAAAGTTGTTTCCTGTAATTTATTTTCAGTACATAATTAGAATTTTTACTATATATATGTATATATATATATAT
>NW_022900935.1:20238324-20247286 GCF_012274545.1 Fukomys damarensis
TTGTAACCCCAAGGTCAAGAAGAGTGGCAGTACCCACATCCTGACCCTTCCCCAACTTGGAAATTATTAATCTCTATTCTGCCAATCTAATAAAAGAAAAATCAGATTTCATTGTGCTTTTATGTAATTTTTAAAGATTAATGAGTACAAGCATCTTTTGTTTTTTTGGGGAGGACACTGACATTTATTCTCATGTGAATTGCCTTTTTGAATCCTCTGTTTGTTCTTAAAATTTGTTGTACCAAGGACATTGACACTTGGCCTTTACACGTGTTTCATGTTTTTTCCTAGCCAGTTACTTGTCTTTTAGCTTTGTTTATGAAGCAACTGCCGGTTTAAATATAGTCTGTTTTTCCTCCTGCTCGGTGTTTATGATCTGGATAGTCCCCCAGGGTGTGTGTGGCAAGACCCAGGTTCAGATTGGTGGGGCTGGGGAGCAGCAAGGGCTGGACCCCAAGGCTGTCTCTCTGGGGTACAAACAAAGGCACATGAGGGTCAGCAGAAAGACCCTGGCCTGGTCTTTCCGCCTGGATGCTTCCTCCAGCCTTGTCAACATCAGCTCTCCCTGCCATCTGAGAGTCCCTGCCAGGCCAGAGGCCAGGGCGGTGTGGTGGGGAGGGAGAGGGGGAAGAGATTAAGAGCAAGTGCTAGGCAGCCCAGCTCTCTGAGGTCAAGTCCCGAACCACCCAAATTTAAAGCCTGTATCTGTCTGCTCAGCTGCCATAACAAAATACCACAGATTAGGTGAATTCAACAACAGAAATTTATTTCTCCCAGTTCTTGAAGCTGTGAAATTAAAGTCCAAGGTGCAAGCAAGGGGGACCTCTTTCTGAGGCCTCTTCTCTTGGCTTGAGGAAGCTGCCATCTGGCTATGTGCCTCCCTTATGCATGCATGGAGAGGGAAGGGGCAGGGTGTCCCATGTTCCTTCTTATAAGGACACTATTCCTTTTGGACTAGGGTCCCATTGTCATGATCTCACCAACCCCAGTTACCTCCTGAAGGCCTCATCTCTACACAGCGTCACATTGTGGGTTGGAGCTTTCATATATGAATTTGGGGGGCGCACAAGCATTCATCCCATAGCCATGCCCCAGACCATTTCCTGGAAGTGTGACCTGGATGAGTTACCTAATCTCTGTGGCAGTTTCCTCATCTGTAAAATGGAAATGACTATGATACAGGCCTCGTGAATTCATAAATTATTTAATACCATAAAATACTTTGAGCAGACCAATCACCAGCCTGTCAGTAGGTCCACCATAGTTCTTGCCTCCTGGTACTTATGCCCTTCCATAAACACATTGTATCATGGTTGGTCTGTGACAGTAGAAAAGGAGAATACAGTGTAGAAGACATTGCCATTGGGCTGGGGATTTGGCTCAGTGGATGCGCTGCCTACCTTGTGAGCACAAGAGCCCGAGTTCGATCCCCGGTACCACCAAAACAAACAAACAAAAAAGACATTGCCATTCCATCTGGCTCCTTTGGATCACTTGTATGAGGAAAGCCTGGTATCGTGTTATGGGGATGCTCAAGTAGCCCTGGGGGGAGGTACACAGCTGACCAAGTACATGGGCCATCTTGGAAGTAGGTTCTCCAGCTCCAGTCAAACCCCAACCAACATCTCGACCATAACCTCCTGAGAGACCCTAAGCCAGAAGCACACATGCAGCTTAGCTGTTCTTGAGTTCCTGACCCACTATGTGAGATAATAAATGTTGGTTATTGTTTAAGATGATAAAATTTTGGGATAATCTGTTATGCAGCAATAGACAATCCACAGATGCAAGTGTACAGGTGTAGTGGCCGGTCCCTGTCATCCCAGCTACTTGGTTGAAGAAGGAGGATCACTTGAGCCCAGGAGTTCGAGACCAGCCTAGTCAACATAGTGAGTCTCTGTCAAAGACAAAACACAGCAAAACAACCACACACACACACACACACACACACACACACACGCACATGAAAAAGGAAGAAAAATAAAAGGAGAGTCCACACAACCATGGAGTTATCCACCAGTAACTGTCCAGTCAACAATAGCTAGCGACTTTTCTGACCTTGGTAGTAGTAAGAACAGTTTGTTGAGAGTCTGTCCTGTGCCGGACATGTGCCCAGGCAAGTGGACGTCCACCTCTGAGCTATCAGATTTCAGCATGGGATAGAGCGCTGGGGGAGGACAGTCTCCCAGAGCCCGCAACTCTCAGGGGTAGAGAGGCCCAGAGAGCCCATTACTCTGCCTAGCTCATTTCAAAGACAAGCAGTGGACACGCAGAGAGGTTCAGGAACTTGCCCAAGGTGACAGGCACACTGATCCATGAGGAGCCTAAACTGACCTCAAAACCAGTCCTCAGGCAGCCTCTTTGCTCTCGGGGCCTTGGTTATGGGATTATTGCATCTCACCATTCATTCACAGAGCATTTTCACTACTTTATCAGAACAACCAGCGCAGAGCCCCCCTCCCGCAGACGCTATTGGCCCCCATGCTCCCCGGGGCAGCCCCTTTCTCTGAAGACCATCCCCTCCCCACAGTTCTCGTAACCAACCACAAAAGTTGTCTCCACCTGGGGACAGAGGCAGAGGCTTTGGGGCCCTGGCCCAGGCTTGAGCGCTGAGGTCCGGAACACTCTGCTCCCTTCTGTGGTGCACGAGCCAGGCCCAGTGGCACCTGGCCACTACATCATGCCCCAGACCCCACAGATCTGCCTCTGCCAACTGCTCCAGCTTCAGTCACTGGATCAAATGACCATTGGTTTCATCCTGTGATTTAGGACGATTCTTCAATGAGGACATCAAAGCAGAGATCTCAAAGCCTAAGGAAAACAGTCCCTGTGCCACTCAGGGACACAGAGACTAGGCACACAGAGATTAGGGGGAACCCAGAGCAGGGGCAGGGTCAGCCCCACCCCTGGGGACAGAAGGGGATGTAGGAGGCACCCACATGGAGGATCTGCCCTGTGATGTACCAAGGAGGCATTCATTGAAAATGAGCCAGGACCATGGGGGTGTGAAAGGGAGTCTGGGGTTGATTTCTTCTCCATCAGGACCACTCTGGGGCTCATCATCATGGGCCCCAAGACCCAGGCATTGGGGACATGGCAGGACCTTGTGGGTCATCTCCATGAAGACACTAGGGGTGGGTGTTGTTTGCAAATCTCAGGCACAGATGGTGATAGAGCCTAGATGTCCAAGCCCCCAGCTAGGGTTCTGACCCCTGAGTCAAGACCTCAAAATCTCAGGTTTCTGCAGAGCCCCCTTTGCTGTGCCAATCGACTTAGGAGTTCAGCGGACTATTTCTGTTTCGCCTACAGTAGCCACGGGACATGTGGCAGCTCCATACATTGTTCTGTGCCTTAGTTTCCTCATCTCTAAAATGGAGATGATAAGCATGACATGGACAGTGGAAAACTGTTTAAGAAAGTAGATTTTAAGTGTTCTTACCAGAGTAAGATGTGAGAGAATACACAGTTCAATAGGTTAATTTAGCCACTCTCAATGCGTACATATATCAAAACATCTTGTTTTAGGCTATGAATATATACAATTTTTACTTTTCAATTTAAAAATACTGCATTTTTAAGAGCACGACCTTTTCTGGCAACTCATTCAGAACCTTGCCTGTCTCTCGGGAGCTATTCCTATTCCCTAATAAACTTTCCTACTTAAAAAAAAAAAAGAGCATGACCTTTTTGGTCATTGTAAGGACTAACGAAATGATGCCACAAGACTCCACTGATACCCAGCCACTTGCAAGCACGGAATCTATGAAAAATAGTGTTACATAGTGTTACGCGCTTGCCCTGCCAGTGTGAAGCCCTCACACACCACACACACACACAGACACACACACATACACACACACACACGCATGCACACACACACATGCACACGCATGCGAGTATTACAGCTATGGTAGCCTTCCAGCTCCCCCTTTCCTTGTCAAGCCTAGATTGTGCTCTCCTCCTTGTCAAGTCCCAGACCATCTGAGACCCTCTGAGGCATTGCTGCTCCTCCTTGTAGTAATAGACTTTGGGGACAGTGCCTAATGTGAGGTCTGTCTCTTAGCTGAGTGACTTTCTGCAAGTTATTTCTCTTCCTTGAACTTCACTTCCCCTGATAGGTACACATGAAACTTATAATACCCAGAATCATTCTTCCAGAAATCAATGGCGTCCCAGACCATCTGAGACCCTCTGAGGCATTGCTGCTCCTCCTTGTAGTAATAGACTTTGGGGACAGTGCCTAATGTGAGGTCTGTCTCTTAGCTGAGTGACTTTCTGCAAGTTATTTCTCTTCCTTGAACTTCACTTCCCCTGATAGGTACACATGAAACTTATAATACCCAGAATCATTCTTCCAGAAATCAATGGCACAGCAGGGCGCGGTGTTGCGCACACAGCAGGGCGCGGTGGTGCAGGCCTATAATCCAGCACTCAGGAGGCTGAAAGCAGGAGGATCCTTAAGAGTTTGAGGTCAGCCTCGGCTACATAGTGAGTTCAAGGCTGCTTGAACTGCATAATGAGACCTTGTCTAAAAAAAAAAAAAATGAGAGGAAAAACAATTGCTACACATTAAAAGAGATTCATGAGATGATGACAGCAAAATGCCATATATAAGACTTTATTTAGATCTGACTTGGGCAAAAAACTGTAAAAAGACATTGAGACAAATAGGGAACTGTAAAAATAGTCTGGGAAATACATAATATTAAGATATCATTGTAGAGGGCTGGGGATTTGGCTCAGTGGTTCCGCTACCTGCCTTGCAGGTGCAAGGACCTGAGTTTGATCCCTGGTACCAAAAAAAAAAAAAAAAAAAAAAAAAAAAAAAAGATATCATTGTAGGCTGGGGATGTAGCTCAGTGTTAGAGTGTTTACCTAGCATGTGAAATGTTCTGGGTTCAATCCCCAGCACTGTAAAAAAAAAAAGGAAGAAAAAGAAGAAAATTATCTTTTTTTTGGTACCAGGGATGGAACTTGGGACCTTGTTCTTGTGAGGCAGACGGAGGAACCACTGAGCTAAATCCCCAGCCTATCATCATTTTTTTTTTTTTTTGGTTTTTTGAGACAGGGTCTCACTATGTAGTTGAGACTGACCTGGAACTCACTGGGTAGCCCAGGCTGGTCTCCAACTCACAGCGATCCTCCTGCCTCAGCCTCCTGAGTGCTGGGATTACAGGGGTGCACCACCACGCCCAGCATCATTTTTGTTAGGTATTATAATGACATGGTAACAACATAAAAAAATTGTTATCAAGTAGAAGTGCTTACTGAAGCACTTATGGTACCTAAGTTTGTTTTAAAATATTTTTAAAAAGAAGCATGTTAGGTAAGATTGGGGAAACACTGAAAGAATTGAAGCTGGGTTTGACTGTGTGAGTTCATTACGCTATTTTCTCTGCTATTTATTTATTTATTTATGTATTTGGTTTTTTGAGACAGGGTCTCACTATGTGCTTGAGACTGACCTGGAACTCACTATGTAGCCCAGGCTGGTCTCGAACTCACAGCGATCCTCCTGCCTCAGCCGCCCGAGTGCTGGGATTACAGGTGTGCGCCACCACGCCCGGCTTTCTTTGATTTTATGTTTGAAATTTTCATTAATAAACAGTAAAAATAAAGGAAGTGACTCACAGAGATGGAGGCAGTCAAATGCAGTGGTTAAGAGTTCTGGACTCAGACATGCCAGCGATATTTCACAGCTTTAAGGTATGTTCTACCAAGTGGTCATGATACTAATGTTGACTGTGTCATTCACTGCTAGTAGACCCTGGCCAAGGGGCTTAACTTCCCTGAGCCTCTGCAGCTGAACTCAGAACAGGAGAAATCATGATCCCTGCCTCGCTGAGTTTATTTGGAGGACTGAATGACAGGAGAAGGGAAGGGATTAGCACAATGCCCAGTGCATAATAAGCACTCAATAAATGTTTCTATGTTTGATTTCTTGATAGCAGCCATTCTTTGTGGGATGAGGTGGAATCTCAGTGTTGTTTTCATCTGCATCTCTCCAACGACCAGTGATGTGGAACATTTTTTCATATATTTACTTGCTGCCTTTACTTCTTTGTCTGAGAAATGTCTGTTCATTTCAGATGCCCATCTTTGAATTGGGTCTGTATATTTGAGGGGGTTGATTGTTTTGAGTTATTTATATATTCTAGATAATAGTCCTTTGTCTGAGGAGCAGCTGGTAAAAAGTTTTTCCCACATGGTAGGTTGTCTCTTAGTTCTGTTGATGGTTTCTTTTGCAGTGCAGAAGCTTTTTAATAAGATGAGGTCCCGGTTGTTGATTCTTTCTGCTAGTTCCCATGCTACTGAGGATTAGTTCATAAAGTGTGTTCCTATGGCAATGTCTTCAAGAGTTCTGTCTAACTTATCTTCCAGCAAATTTAATGATTCTTTTTTAATATTTAGATCTTTAATCCACTTGGATTTTAGTTTAGTGCATGGTGAAAGATAAGGGTCTAGTTTTAGTCTTTGGCAGGTCGAGATCCAGTTTTTCCAACACCATTTATTAAAGAGACTATCTTGCCTCCAGTGAGAATGGTCAGCTCCTTTGTCAAAGATGAGGTAGCTGAGTACATCTGGAGTTGTTTTTGTGTCTTCCAATCTGTTCCACTGATCCTCAGGTCTGTTTCTTTGCCGGTACCATGCTGTTTTTATCACAGTGGTTTTGTAGTATAGTTTCAAATAGGGAATTGTTATATCCGCTGCCATGTCTCTGTTGCCTAAGATGGCTTTCGCTATTCTAGGTCTCTTCTGGTTCCAAATGGCAATAACAAATGTTGGCGGGGTTGTGGGGAGAAAGGAACCCTTCTCCATTGTTGATGGGAGTGCAGACTGGCGCAACCACTATGGAAATCAATATTGAGATACCTCAAAGAGCTGGGACTAGAAGTTCCATTTGACCCAGCCATCCCTCTGCTGGGTATCTTTGAATTAAAAGAATCATATTACAGTGATATATGCACACCTATGTTTGTAGCAGCACATTTTGTAATAGCTAAAACTTGGAAACAGCCCATTTGCCCATCAGTTGGAGACTGGATAAAGAAGATGTGGTTTTTCTATAAAGTGGAATACTATTTAGCCATAAAGAATGAGAAATTGGATTCACTCATACAAAAATGGATACATATTGAGGATATACTCCTAAGTGAAATAAATAAGTCACACATGTGTAAATACTGAATACTTTCTCTGGTGTGAAAAACTATAATAGTACATAAGATCCTAATGATATAATTGACCATATGAAATAGGAAGAAAAGGACTAAAGGTGTAGGGGAAGTGGGAAGGGTCGGGGAAAGGTAATAAGGGAAAAGAAAAAAATATGAGAAAATGAAAAAATGGAAATAAAGTGTTGTAAATGGGGAGGGGAGGAGGGGGTGAAGGGAGGGCAGGGACAAGGGGAAAAAATGAGAACCAAGACCTGTCATGTAAAGGTACAAGATCCCAATGATGAGTGTAACTGTGCTGTGTACCTAAAATGTACCAATAAACTCAATGAGAGAAAAAAAGTAAATGCTTCTATGGAGAAGCAAAGGTTTGAGAATCAGGCTGCCTTGGACATGAACCCCAGCTTGGCTCTGCTGTTTGAGGCTGTGTGACTTCAGCCAAGCCAATTAACTCTCTGAACCTCATTTCCTCCTGGGACAGAAAGGAAGATCATAATATCTCCCCCCACAGGGCCTGTTGGGAGGATTAAATGACCAGACATGTTTTGATGCCCAGCACAGCCCACATGGGAATTTCCCTTCCTCCCCCTCAGCTTTCAGATGCCCTGGGCCTGCCAACGCCACACTGGAACCCAGCCCCACTCCCTGTCCATTTGCTCAGCCTCTGCACGTGGGCTCTGAGAGTGGCCAGAGAAAGCCCACAGGCCCCCGAGAAGGGCTCCTCAAGTCTGTGCTGGGAGCCATCTGCTGGGCCCTGCTGCTCTCAGATAGTCCCTTCTCCCTTCCCCTCTGGGCCTCTCTCCTGTGTCCATGCAGCCTCAAACCCTCTCCATCCACCAGCCTCCCTGCTGCCACAGCCTCAGAGGTTGGCCTCGGCTCTCTCTTGAGTTCTTGAAGCACAGGCACTTTTCCCCTCTCTTCCCTTCTCTTTTCTCCCTATACCCCGTCTCCGAAGCTGAACTGTCCCTCTTCTTCCCAGGCCTGTAGGGTTTACTCCACCCACCCTGCCCTGGTCAAAGCTCTAGAACATTCTCTCCTCCATTTCCAGTATCATTTTAGCTAAAAAAAAAACTCACGCAGGTATTTTAATTTCTCCCAAATCTGACTTCAACCTTGCTACTCCCTTATTTAACTTACTCATTCATCCATTCACTGAAGGACCGGTTGAGCTGGGTGTGGTGGCACACACCTATAATCCCAGTACTCTGCAAGGCTGAGGCAGGAAAATTACAAATTCCAGCCTAGTTTGGGCAATTTGGCAATTTAGCCGGACCTTGCCCCAAAATAGAAAATAAGAAAGGGTGCAGGATGTAGCTCCTTGCATAGGCCCTGGGTTCAAACCCTAGTTAGGGGAGGAGATGGGAGTGATAGTTGTTGAATACCATGTGTCAGACACAATACTGTCGAGATCTAAACAAACCTGAGTCCTGTGAGCCAACAAGAAGGAGGACCTTTTCTCAGTCCTCATCCTCTTCTTCCCCTGGCTGGACTGATGGTGTCGGCTTGCCTAAAACATAATTCAGCAGGGACAGGAGGTACTTGGGCCCTGAGCTGAGTCTATCTAGGTTTCTGTCTCATGCTGTGTGATCCCATAGAGGTTACCTTACCTCTTTGGGCCTGAGTCTGTGAAATGAGGCTATCTTTCTTGTATCAGAATTTACTGAGATGATGAAATAATGCATGCAAAATGCCTAGCATAGTGCTTAGTAAGCACTCAGCAAAAACTAGCCATTACCTTTTTGGCAGGGAGGGATTACCCTCTCCTCTGAATCCTCCTGTCTGTTTTT
>NW_022900935.1:20252253-20270170 GCF_012274545.1 Fukomys damarensis
TCACGCAGGTATTTTAATTTCTCCCAAATCTGACCTCAACCTTGCTACTCCCTTATTTAACTTACTCATTCATCCATTCACTGAAGGACCGGTTGAGCTGGGTGTGGTGGCACACACCTATAATCCCAGTACTCTGCAAGGCTGAGGCAGGAAGATTACAAATTCCAGCCTAGTTTGGGCAATTTGGCAATTTAGCCGGACCTTGTCCCAAAATAGAAAATAAGAAAGGGTGCAGGATGTAGCTCCTTGCATAGGCCCTGGGTTCAAACCCTAGTTAGGGGAGGAGATGGGAGTGATATTTGTTGAATACCATGTGTCAGACACAATACTGTCGAGATCTAAACAAACCTGAGTCCTGTGAGCCAACAAGAAGGAGGACCTTTTCTCAGTCCTCATCCTCTTCTTCCCCTGGCTGGACTGATGGTGTCGGCTTGCCTAAAACATAATTCAGCAGGGACAGGAGGTACTTGGGCCCTGAGCTGAGTCTATCTAGGTTTCTGTCTCATGCTGTGTGATCCCATAGAGGTTACCTTACCTCTTTGGGCCTGAGTCTGTGAAATGAGGCTATCTTTCTTGTATCAGAATTTACTGAGATGATGAAATAATGCATGCGAAATGCCTAGCATAGTGCTTAGTAAGCACTCAGCAAAAACTAGCCATTACCTTTTTGGCAGGGAGGGATTACCCTCTCCTCTGAATCCTCCTGTCTGTTTTTAAGGCCTCCTCCTCTTTTTGTGTCTGGTTCCTCTTCTGGTGCCCCCTTAGGCCTTCTTTCTTGAGATTGGTCCCAGTGCCCTTGTGATTTATTAGGTTTTGTTTCAGGGTTCAGCTCTCTCCTCTTTTTTTTTTTTTTTTTTTTTTTTTTTTTTGGTACCGGAGATTGAACTCGGGACCTTGCTCTTGTGAGGTAGGCGGTGGAACCACTGAGCTAAATCCCCAGCCCTATTTCGGTTTTTTGAGACAAAGTCTTGCTATGTAGTTTAGGCTGGCATTGAACTCAGTATGTAGCCCAGGCTGGCCTCTACTCACTGTGATCCTCCTGCCTCAGCCTCCTGAATGCTGGGACTACAGGTGTGTGCCACCACGCCTGCTCTCTCCTCTTTCTTGAGGTCCTACAGGCTCCTCCTGGGTGTTTCATGGCCTCCCAGACCTACCATAGGGCCTGAAGCCTCTGCTCCTAGACTTCTGTCCAGCACTTTAGTCCAGGTGCCCCCAAAGTCCCTGCTCTGACGACGTCTGCCTGCCAATGCAAAAGATGTCCTAAAAAATATGGAGGAAAAGTAAAATTTGTGCAGAGAGCCAAAGGAGCCTCTAGCTAATTCCTAAGTGTCCAGGCCAGGCTTTTTTGTGCTACATGAGTTATTCCTCTCTGTCTCTCTCCCTGGGCTGTGAGCAGCTCAGGACAGGGACACTGATCACTCATCTGTCACCTTGGTGCTGATGTATAGTTAGTACACACAAAAATGCCCAATGCGTGACTAAGTGGCTTTGCCACTTCCTTTCTAAATGACTTTGCACAAGATCCTTTTCTTTTCCAGACCCATTTAAAAATCTATCAGATATATAAGCTAAAATAAGTAAGTCCTTTCTGGGATATAAGTAATAATAATAATTAATAGAAAAATCTACCAGATGAAGGACCTGGATACTTCTCGGTGGGTGGAGATGGGCTCTTGGGGGCTCGGGTAAATGCTGTCCTCCTCTCTGAGGCAGGGGGCTGGGCTGAGACAGGGGTGCCCTGACTCATCGGAGGAACTGTCTGAGGCTCCCGTAAGCAGGGCTGGCTATTAACCCTGCAACCCTAGCGGGCCTCTCTCTGGGTCCCTTCCCCTGGCTGTCCAGCGGAGCCAGGAGGACACCGATTTCTGCGGGAGACCCCAGGTACTAGCCCTCCTCTAAGGCCTCCGGACAGATTGTTCTTGTTTCCGACCCCCACCCCTGTCCCAGGGGAACAGGATTGCTCATCCTTGCATGTGATTTGAGAGAGCTGAGTCTTTGGGCCCTGGAGGAAACTCAAGCCCAGAGAGCCACTTGGCACTGGAATGCTCAGCTGGTCCCCTCCTGGGCTCATGTGACCCAGGCTCAGCTATAAATATCAAAGGGGCCTCAGAGCAAGACAGAATTTGGGCGCCAGGAGGAGACAGCAAAGAGGATCCAGGATTGAGCTGGTGTTTTGTGGCCTAGGCCAGACCCTCAGTGGAGGCTGCAGCCTTACTTCCCGGCAGTATGGATTATAAGGCCAGCCTGATCCAGGACGGGAATCCCATGGAAAACCTGGAGAAGCAGTTGATCTGTCCCATCTGCCTGGAGATGTTTACCAAGCCGGTGGTCATCTTACCGTGCCAGCACAACCTCTGCCGGAAGTGTGCCAACGACATCTTCCAGGTCAGTGGGCGCCGTGGCCTGCTCCCAGGGCCCCAGGTGCTAATGCGGCTTCCTTTCTCTCTCAGCCTGAGACCCCTGCAAGCCGACCTGGCTCTTTCCCTCCTGCGTGGATCCCAGCAGAGGCCACTGGGTTGGGCTAGGGGTGGGGGAGGCAGCTCTGGCTGTCCCAGTCCTTCTCCATGACGCACGTCCCCTCCCCACTGTGTCCATGCTCCCCGGCACTGTCCCTGCTTACTGTTGACTCCCTGGTCAAGAGTCAAATGCCTCAAGTGATAAGCGGGGGAGGCAGGCAGAGAGGAGAGAGAAACCAGACCCCTGGGCCAGAGCCAGCTCCATGGTGGCAGGGGGCCCAGAGCTTCGGGAGGGAGTGACAGGAAGGCGCTGGGCAGTAGAGGCATCTCCCCTTTGAGGCTGTCTGCTCCAGTCTGGGGCCAGGAGGGCTCTACCTCTCTGAGAGAGGAGGGAGGATTCAACATCCTCAGGGGCACAATGCACAATGTCCTCTCACTGCCATCTTTAAAGTTGCAGCCCCAGCGTGCTCTTCTTACAGGGCCCATTTCATGAGTGGGCAAACTGAGACATAGAGAGATAAAGTTCCCTGCTCGAAGTCACTCATAGAATGAATGTGACTTGAACTCAAGGTCTGCTGCCCCTGACTGGCCCACTGCTTGAATCCACGTGTAGGTGGCTTGGTACTGCATCTAGGTGGGGAGCCCAGGCCTTTTGATCTGACATGTGGCTGTGGGGTAAACAGGGCAAGGAGGATAGGACTAGGAAGGCAAGGGACTGCGGAGGGAGCACAGGCCTCACTCTGCCTCGGCCACTTGCAGGCTGCAAATCCCTACTGGACCAACCGGAGCAGCTCGGTGTCCATGTCGGGGGGTCGCTTCCGCTGCCCCTCGTGCCGCCACGAGGTGATCATGGATCGTCACGGGGTATACGGGCTGCAGAGGAACCTGCTGGTGGAGAACATCATTGACATCTACAAGCAGGAGTGTTCCAGGTCGGTGCGTAGCTGCGGGAGCCCCTCTACCTCCCCGGCCACACTCCAGGGCCCCTTCTGCCTCCCGTCTGCCAGGACCCCGTCCCTGGCTGGAGAGCCACACTGGCCAGCTCCAGAAGCCCCTGCCCTCCTCTCTTAATGGGCCCAGCGAGCGAGCTGGAGCCCCAGCCCTGCTCTTAGCCTCCCTTAGTGTTAGGGAAGGGACCCAGAGGTCAGGCTGCCCTCTGAGAGACACTGACACAGAGGTGGGGGGAAGGTGGATTGGAGAGGGAGAGACGTCTGGGTGAGGGAAGTGGCCCTGGTTGGCAGAGGCCGTGTCCAGTGGAAATGCAGCCAGGTTGTCTGCATGGCCAGTGTCCTGTGTGTGGGCAGCACCGGGAGGGGCCTGGGGGATATGACATCTCGGGGCTTCACAGCAACCCTCGGGCAAGACTTATTATCCCAGTTCACACATGTGGAAGCGCTGGGAGTTGATCAGGTCTATCTCGCTCAAGTCTCCCTGTTAATAAAAGAGCTATGGAGATTGTGCAGTGTTGGGCCTCAAACTGAGAGACATAGGAAAAGATCTTTGCAGAAAAGAACGTCCAGGTTGAGGATATAGCTTAGAGGGAGAGCATGTGCTTAGCATGCACGAGGCCCTAGATTCTGAGCATAGCAGCACAAAAACCAACCAAGAAAGATCAGGCTCCTGGGCTACTGATTTCATGGCTTTTATGGACCTCGGTGCCCTGCCCCAAGGAGGGCGACAAACCAGGCCACATAAAGCCCTGGCCTGAGCAACAGTGTTGGCTATGCTGCCTCTGTTACTAAGGCACTGGAGGCTCTTGAGTGAGCCGCTGGGGATTGCTGCAAAAGGGGACAGACGGTAAGATCTGTTTTTGTAACTGTCAAATAGGATATGGATGAGAAATGTTAAAAATATCGCATACAGGATTCACTGAGCATCTGCCGTGCGTCACGCTGTACTCAATACTTTTCACGCATTCTCCCTATCCAGTCCTCACGGTAGGCTATAAACATTCTCATCTCCACGTTACCATGAGCAAATGGAGGCTCGGAGAGGGCCAGAGCTTTGTCCAAGGCCACAGAGCTAACAAGTGTTGAGGCTAAGAGAGAGGAGAGGGAGCCCATGGTGAATATCCATCTCTGCTGGGCTAGTTTGCTTCACACATGGGTCACTACAATAACAACACAACTCCTACAACCGAACATTGACCCACCCAGTGTTGACTTTGGAAGAGCATGTTGTGCTTGAACCCTTCTAGGCCTTTCCACATAGCTGGGTGACAGTGATAGCTGCCTTTTATTGTGCGGGGTAGATCATATTCTGCTGAACCAGAGGTGGAACAGTTGGGTCTGAACCCAGAATCTGCATCATGACTTTAGGAGGGTGGGCACCGGGGAAGAAAGCTGAAGAATGAATTCTAAAAAACAACAGAGGTTAAGGTAGGAAAATTGACTGGGGAATAGGAATAGCTCCTGAGAGGTTGCCAGTGAGCTCACTTCTCCGTGAAGGTTTTATAGAGCAAAGTGGTGAGGTGGGTTCAGTGTGGGTCAAAACTATAATCAACCAATAAGATCACACTATAGCTGCTTGGCTAATATTGATCCAATAGTAGGAAGGACATATAGTTGACATCATTAACCTTGTAATCTGGCCATTGTGACTTTAATCTTCAGATGTGCCTCCAGCCACAGTTTTGATGTGTTCTCATCTTCTACAATTGGCAAGGGCCTAGTCTTGTCTGGCTGCCTATAATATTTCTCTCTGACTTAGCTGTCTATAATAGTGTAGCCTGAATGAGTAATTATCCCCTCTGGAGTTCCAGAAGTCCATGTAGGTTGGGAAAGGACCACTGCCCTGAAAGGAGCGCACAGAATGTGCCAGATGCCCGAAGAGGAGAAAGTCGAAAGAGTGTACATTGGAGAACGAGAGGGAAGGGGGTGCGCACCATGCAGAAAATCTGGGTGTGGAATTAAGGCTTGTCTTGTGTTGTTGGACAGCCCTGGGCCATCCACTTGTAGCTGTGTCTCTCGGGGCACCAACACTACCTCCTCTGAACCTCAGAGACACCCCAGGGCATGTTCAACTGATTTACTCTTCCTGCCTTCCTTAATTACCACCTCCTCCATGTAAGCACTGTACACTGTAGACCCAGGGATGAAGAAAATAGGCAACTTTCCCTGCCTGGATGGAAGAGTACAGTCTGGGAGATTAAATATAGAATTCAGTGAGGCCGTCAGTATAAATTACTCAGCACAGAGCCCGCCCCGCACCAAGAGCTACGGGGACTATAATTAGAGTGAAGGACCTCTAGCCTCCCCTGCTCTGGCTCCCTGTGTGACCTTGGGCAAGTCAGCTCACTTTCCAGAGGCCCTATTTCCTGTTCTCTAAAACATCTGTGCCTTTTCTCAAGTCCTTTGTGCTGACCGAGGCTCTGGCTAACTCCAGACATGGGCTTTGAGTCCCAGCATGTGGGGATAGGTTTGGTGGTTATCATTGGCTTCCATGGTGCTGGATCCCCAGAAGATGAAAAGTCTGGGGACAGCCAGTCACCGAGGGCTCAGGGAGTACACGTGGGGTGGCCTCTTGTGACTGGATCCGGGGGAGGACCTAGGGACTCTAGAGCCCCTCCCAACTTGTGACTGTCCTCCCCCCAGTCGGCCCCTGCAGAAGGGCAGCCATCCGATGTGCAAGGAGCACGAAGACGAGAAGATCAACATCTATTGCCTCACGTGCGAGGTGCCCACATGCTCCATGTGCAAGGTGTTTGGGGCCCACCAGGCCTGCGAGGTAGCCCCGCTCCAGAACGTCTTCCAGGGACAGAAGGTACAGGCCCCGGCCCCTGCTTCCCCCACTGATCCAGGAGTGGATTTGATCCCCTGCGATCTGCTGAGCCGGCCTTTCAGGAATAGTCCTTCTGGAGGGACTTCCCAGGCCACGGGACAGCAGCCCTTGCCTCCTTGTGGGGAGGTGGCTGAGCTCATGGGTTATACTTAGAGCTGCTTGAGAGTACCTGGGTGTGGCCACAGGGGAGAGGTCCGACCCCAGGGCCAGGCCACCAGGCCTTCCCAGGCCACAGCTCCTCCATCCTAAGTATTTGGGTCCCAGACACTTCTTGAGCCTTTCATCTCTCCCAGAGTCCAAATTCTATCCTGTTCTGTTAGTACTTTTCTGTGTATTTTGGGAAGCTTGGTTTCCCTCTCTAGGCTTATCTGTAAAATAAAGGATACAGAGCTGGGTGTCGTGGCACACACTTGTGATCCCAGCACTTGGGAGGCTGAGGCAGGAGGATTGCTGCAGGTTCAAGGCCAGCCTAGGCTATGTAGTGAGACCCTGTCTCAAAAAACATAAAAAAATACATAAAATAATTGATAAAGTATCTTTCTGATATTCTCTGCTCTGGACCTGAGCTTCACCCCCCAAAGAGGGGTTACTCCCTGCTTTCCAGCAGAGAGGACTCCTAGGGTACCATGTTTATGCCATGTCCAGTAGGATGGTCCTGATGCTGTTTCTGTCTCTCTTCTTCTGCCTCCTCCCTCCGTCTAGACTGAGCTGAGTAACTGTATCTCCATGCTGGTGGCGGGAAATGACCGCATGCAGACCATCATCACGCAGCTGGAGGACTCCAGTCGGGTGACCACGGTGAGCGAACAGAATGGCACTGCCTGGGGGGCTTGAAGCTCCCCAGTGTAACTGGTCTCCAGGGAAACCTCACCCATGGGCTGAATAAAGGTTGGGACAGTGGCCTGGGGTGGCCAACAGGGTGGCAGGGGAGGGACTAATCCACCATCAAGTGCTTCTTGAGTGCAGCTGTCAGGCCCTGCTTGAGCACCTGGGATAAAGCATAACCAACACAAATCTGGCCACTAACCTCGGAGAGCATCTCGCCCTGCCGGTCATTCCCAGTATTTACTTGGCATGAAAGGTTTTCAGAACACTGCTTTCCAGGTTCAGTAGATTTGGAACAAGCGTATAACCCTGCATCTCCAGCATACATGCAGCCAGGAGGTTGCCTGGGCTGTCAGGGCCACAGACTCCACTGAGCAACAAGACTGCAGAGGGCAGAAGGGGGCTTTTTCACTTCCGGTGCAGCATCCAGTATTCCGGTCTCCCTCGAGGAAGGGTGCTGGAGATGGGGAAGGGGCATCAAAATCACTAGGGGATGAAGAGTGATGGGAAAGGCAGGTTCAAAGGAAGGTTGGCTTGGAGATCTCCCTAGAGCGGCCCCTGGTCTGAGAAGGGCCACTGCCGTGCCCATTTTACAGAGAAAGTGGCTAAGATATAAATCCGATGTTGGACAGGAGGGAGCTTTGGCTAGATGGGCTGTAGGTGGCTGCTAACTTCCCACCTCCCTGAGGACTTTCTTGTGTCCAGCCTCAGCCTTAGCATTGAGGGAAGTGTGTGACTTGGGACTTTGGAACGAATTATGCCATGCGACCTATGTCCTCCATGACACCAGCCTCCAAGTGTCAGAGCAGCTGTAAGACCCTCTGAGCACGCCCCTCCCGAGGGCTTTCCTTTTCCTTCTGTAAGACAGGCTTTAGTTTGCTAGTTCCTGGGTACCCCTTGACCTGGGAAGGGAGTGAGGACTCCCTGGGGTGTGACTGCGGGACTTCTCTCCCAGGAGAACAGTCACCAGGTGAAGGAAGAGCTGAGCCAGAAGTTTGACACCCTGTATGCCATTCTGGATGAGAAGAAGAGCGAGCTGCTACAGAGGATCACACAGGAGCAGGAGGAGAAGCTGAACTTCATCGAGGCCCTCATCCGGCAGTACCGGGAGCAGCTTGACAAGTCCACCAAGCTGGTGGAGACAGCTATCCAGTCCCTGGATGAGCCTGGCGGGGCCACCTTCCTCTTGGTGAGTAGGACTTGGAGGTCTGGGCAGGCTCCCGCTGTGCTCCCCCACTGACCACCAACAGGTCTGTGGACAAGTCATTTAAATCCATAAAGAGGCCATAAGCAATCCCTGCCTTCCTCTCACCGATTTTGTGAGGTTCAAACAAGAGGATGTTTGTGAAGCTGTAAAAGCTGCAAAATATAATGTTCTACACGGAGACTGTTAGTTGAGCATCTACTGTGGCCAGAAATAAGGGGAAGACACTGAGATGAACCAAGACACAGCCCTGACCTAGAAGAGCTTACCAGGGATGACAGAAGAGGCTCTAAGACTTCAAAGTTCAGTTCAATAAAAAATTCCTCAGCTCCTCCCATGGGCCAGAATTTGGGCTGAACCTTGGGTCTGACAAGGTGAAAAGGCTATGATTCTCATCAGGAGACTTTGTGCTTAGGCTTAGATAACCTTGAGAATCTGGCTTCTTGCTAGGACAATTGGAGGGTCCTGGGTGCTGACCATGCAGACTGTGGCCAAAGGGGGAAAAACCCAAGTTCTGTTCAGAGTGGGGCAGGGAATGGGTGACAGTCAGGCCAGGAAGTGACATCTAGTGGCATCTGCAGTGCTCAGCAGCTGGTTTTGCATGTTTCCTGGGCTCATCCCTCCTGGATTCCTGACTCTCTCTTCTCTCTCCTCCCACAGAGTGCCAAGCAACTCATCCAGAGGTCAGTGTCTTCCCTGGGGCTCTGAGCCAGGCTCTGAGTTCTCCCGGGGCTTCTGATGAATGTCCAGTGAGACCCTAGGCAATAGGTCTGGGGAGCTCCCCTGGGCTGGCTTCCCTGGCCTTTGCACCCCCACTTCCTTGGTCCATCCATTCTGCTTGAGGCTGAAGAGGAAACAGGGGTGGGCAGGCTCTGGCTGTGAGGCTGGGCATGAGCCTGGCATGGTGCTGGATTAAGATGCCCCTCCCAGCACCAAGCTCCAATCTCACTGTGCCTCTCTCTCCCCAACAGCATCGTGGAGGCCTCCAAGGGCTGCCAGCTGGGGAAGACAGAGCAGGGCTTTGAAAACATGGACTACTTTACTTTGGACTTAGAGCACATAGCCGGAGCCCTGAGGGCCATCGACTTTGGGATAGGTAAAGGAGGTGGTGCTACCAATTGTTTGTTTACCTGTTGACCCCTGAAAGCCAGTGTCCCTCCCTGAGGGGAAGCAGATGCACTCACAAAGACCCCCAGGTATCCAGCCGAATATAAACAGCCAACTTCTGGATGAGCCCAGAACCCCCAGCACAGTGCCTCCTGCAGAACTATCACTGAGTAAATTATGCATGGATCTAAAGCTCATGGGATCTGGACTCAGACAGCTCTGAGTTCAAATTCTGATTCTGGCATTTAAGTATTATCTCTGTGGTCTTCGGCAAGCTCCTCCCTGCCTCCCTAAGCTTAATTTTCTAATTTTAAAACTTAAATTGAGGGCCGGGGATTTAGCTCAGTGGTGCTGCCCCTTGCCTCGCAAGCACAAGGTCCCGAGTTCAATCCCCGGTACCAAACCAAACAAAACAAAACAGATTGAAAGCGAGCCTTCTACTGATAGTCTTTCTGGTGCTATGGCAACAGATCACATATTGACACAGAAGGGTATTATGGGATGCTGGACATAGTGAGGCAGTTACTGCCTAAGGCCAGTCTTAGCTTCAGTCCTTTAATGCTGACACCTCTGATGCTCAGGCATGTTAATTACCTATAGAATATCCTCTTTCTGTTTATAGTTATTCTTCCACAGAGGGCCTTTGACCACTGTAACCATAACAGTAAGTAGGGAAAATGAGAAAAACGGATGAGAAGCTAAGATATTAACTTGTTGAAGTTCACACAGCCGAAAGGTAGCTATTTAGCAAGAGGGAAAGAGGCCTGATTTTTTTTTTTTAGACAAGTTCTCACTATGTAGTCCAGACTGGGTTTGAACTCATGGCAATCCTCCTTCCTCAGTCTCCTGGGTGCTGGGATTACAGGTGTGCGCCACCATGCCCAGTTTGGGAGGGCTGAATGTTGCACTGGTGTAAGAGGCACTGCTCTGATGTCCAGTGGAGCGCGAGGGAGAGAGAGGAAGTGCAGGCATGAAGAAGAACGCAATAGTGTGGAGAGAAATTTCTTAGCCCTCCCCTATGCATAGCTCTTCCACCACACCTTCAGGATCTTGCATTCAGTCTATTCTCAGAGCCAGGTGTAGTGGTGAATTCCTGTAATTCTGGCATTCTGGGAGGCTGGGGCAGGAGGATCGCAAGTTTGAGCTCAGCCTGGGCAATTTATGACCTAGCAAGACCTTCTCTCAAAATAAAAAATAAAAAGGGCTGGGGATACAACTCAATGCAATGGTCCATTTCCCAGGATATACATACATATATACACATACATACATCCATCCTCAGTACGGAAAAAAAATCTAGTCTCAGAGGCCCGTATTTATCTCATTCATGAGTAGGACAATGTATGTCCCAAAGGTGAGACACCAATGGCCTTGGGTCCATCCCTTGCTGAGAATTATCTGCTTCATAACTATTGTCTTAGCTACTTTTCTCATTGCTGAGACAAAATACCCAACACCCAAAGTTAGAGGAGGAAAGGTTTGTAGAGGCTCCAGGCAGGCTCCAAGTCAGGGGGGATTGCAGAGAGAAACAGTCCTTTGCAGGTAGAAGACCGCAAAAGCTAGAGAGCAAACAGTGACAAGCCTCTTTCTATCTCATCTTATCATAACCTTAGTCCTAGCACCCTTAATCCTAGCATTGCACTATGAATCAGTCTCAGTCACACACTCTAGATCCAGCCACTTCTGAAAAAGCCCAATCTATACCACATGAGGCTTTTGGGGGACATCTAGATGCAAACCTTAACAGCTAGCTTAACCTTACCCTTAGGCTAAGGCATTCAGTAGTGAGTCCTGTTGTGTGACTATTGCAGTGAAGACCTGCACTGCCCTTCATGACCAGCCTGAGCCTGGGTTTCCTCAGAGGTAAAACGGGGAGAGAATCAATAGCACCCATTAATCGAATCCATTTATTGGACTTTCCATGTCCCACACATTCACCCTTAACATAAATTCTATCATTTAATACAACTTCACGAGATCGGTTGTTATTAAAGCCACACAGCTATTCGGCAGCCCACATAGATCTCACTGAGGGCCTCTGGACTCATAAGATTCCTGGGTTTAGCTCAACACTGACCGCACAGAAGTCCCCAGAGAATGCCATCATGAGTAGGCATTGTGGTAATGATTAAACAACCACAGCAAAGCTCCTTGGGTGATGTATGGATCGCAGGTACTCAGCTGGAATTCTGGCTGTCATCTCAGAGGCATTTTGGAGATGTCCTTGGCAAATTCTCTGATTCTGCAATCCCCCGAGGGCCCAGAGGATTAAGGAGATGGGTTCAGGGAGAGTTTCCTGTTAGGAGAGCCGGAAGGTGACATCTTAGGAGGAGCAAGCGAGGACAAAGGTTGCAGCTCAGTCACTGTCCCTCCAGTGCTCGGCTTCAGAGAGCCCCGGAGCAGAGGTGGCCCTGAACTGCCCCAAGGCCATTCTTTCCCCTCTATGGAATGAGAAGGGGACAGGTGCTAAGCACACAGCTTTCCAAGGCTGAGTATCTTCCTTCAAGACAGGGACTCTCATCCCTGAGAATGCGTGGCCTTTGTCCTGCTCTCCCCAGGGACGCCTGTCTGTCTGAGGTGTGTTGACCGCTCCTCCAGGCAGAGTGGTAATCAAAGCTGCCGCCGTATTAAAACAAAGGACCCCTAGAGGGAAGGGGCAGGGCTCCACAGCGGGCTTCTGTGCCCCCTGGCACCTCTTGGATCTCTGCCCTCTTAGCTACCCATTTGAGCCTGACTGCGTGGGGACAAATGCTCCCTGGGCCTGGCTCCTCTTCCAGGAGCTGCTGAGAAGCCAGCCCCACCCTAACGCAATTGTCTTTGTTTCAGAGGAGGATGAGGAAGAGTTCATCGAGGAGGAAGAAGCTCAGGAAGAAGAGGTATCCACGGAAGAGAAGGAAGCGGGTGAGAAATCCATCTACCTCTGTCGGTCTCCCTTCGTCCCGCCCTCCTCCGTCTTCTCTTCCGTCTTTCCTTTGCTCTGTAATGTGAAACACTTACTGTGTGCAGAGTGCCGCACTAGGCACTGGTGCTGATGCCTGGTCCTAGCCCTCGTGTGTGCTTTAAACCCATTAAAGGGCAAGTCCTGTTATCTTTACCCTTAAATAAATGTCCGAACCATTCATGCTACAAAGCTCTCATTTTATATCTGATGATGCTCCTCAATGATAAGTAATACAGGACAAAAAGGGAAAAGGCAGAGGGCTCGGGCACCAGGCTAAACCCACTGGTTAATTGCTAACATTTTAAAAATTAGGAAATAATTTTTAAGGATTAAAAAAGGGGAGATTTCTTTTCTTTTCTAAAGGGAGATTTCAATGCTAGGACTTTGCATTTCTACTTCTGGTGGAAATCTGGAAAACGCGAACAACGCTGGGCTTGAACTTCCCCTCAGTCCCAGAGAGGCAGCTCTGGGTAGGACTGTCCCCTTTATGTTTTTTTGTTGTTGTTGTTTTGTTATCAGGGTTTGAACTTGGGACCTTGTGCTTGTGAGGCAGGAGGCAGAACCACTGAGCTAAATCCCTGCCCCCACTTTTCTTCTTTGAGGCAAGGGCTTGCTTTGCTCACTGTGTAGCCCAGGCTGGCCTCAAACTCAAAGTGATCCTCCTGCCTCTGCCTCCCAAGGGCTGGAATCACAGGTGTGCACCACAACGCCCAGGACTGTTTCTTTTAAATGGGCCAAGTACTTGGGGGCTTGCCTGACTTCACCACCTACCACAGGCGAGCCTGCCTCATTCACGCTGTCTGCTGGTCCCATGGACATCTGACTTTGTCACCCTGGCAGAGTTTGGTTGAGAGCCTGGCTCCTGAGTCACATCTTGACCCCAGATGAGCTGTGTGATTCTGAGCAGTTCTTAACTTTTCTGAGTCTTGGGCTACTCGTCTGCTCATGGAGGCAAAACAGTACTACATACTGGTTAATTTTTGTGGTTGCTTTTTGCAGTACTGGAGTTTATACCCAGGATACCACACATGCTAAGCAAATGCTTCACCACTGAGCAATCTCCAGCCTTTCTTCCTTCCTTCCTTTCTTTCTTTCTTTCTTTCTTTCTTTCTTTCTTTCTTTCTTTCTTTCTTTCTTTCTTTCTTTCTTTCTGGCAGAGGCAGAGTCTCTTTAAGTTGCCTAGGCTGGCCTTAAACTTGTGATCCTCCTGCCTCAGCCTCCCAATTAGCTGGAATTACAGGCATGCATCACCATACCTGGTTGCTAATGTTATTTTTCAAGCCTCATTTGTGGAACTAAGTTCCAGCTCTGTGGGGGTGTTTTTGGAGTTTCATACAAGATGTGCAAGCCATAGTGTTTGGGAACTAAATTTTATTTTGGTTTTTAAAGGAAAAGACCAGGCAGGAAATGCAGTTTGACCATCTGATTTGTCACTGTAGTTTGGTAAGCCCCGCACCCTCCTCCCAAATCCCTGTCTCACCATGGGCCTCTGTCTTTTTATTTCAGGACACCACTAAGGAGCTGGATGAGTGAGACATCCTTTGGATGCACAGAGACTGGGGGGATGGGCCCAGGGTGGGAGGGATGGGGACCCTGGAGGGGCAATGGGGAATTGTGCCTTCTCTGCTCAGAGAGCGGGGACTAGACTAGGAACCCCACCGCTGTGTCCAGCAGTCACTGAACCGGAATTGGAAATGTGCTTGAAACCGTCACACAGGACACTTTTCTACATTGGTGCAAAATGAACTATTTTGTACGTTTTTAAAATGTGATTTTTGTATATACTTGTATATGTATGCCAATTTGGTGCTTTTTGTAAAGGAACTTTTGTATGATGATGCTCGGCCACTATGGACTGGCTATTGTCTGCAGGAGGGAAAGGAAGCCGGGTGGGAGGAGCTACCCACTTGCCTTCTCTGGTGGGAGGGCGTGGCCACACTCTCATGGGCCTAGAAAGAGATAATGTACTGTATTTCAGTGCCCATCCCTGACGTGGGGGAACTGAGTTTGTTATATGTTGTTTTAATAAATGCACAGTGCTCTCGTCCTGTTATTACTATGAGCTGAGGTTTCTTTCATCCTGTTTTGGGGAGGTTAACAGTTGAGTGTGGACGAGCAAGTCTGATAGGTAAAAGACACAGGCAAGGTTGTGCTCAGCCCACCAAAGAAGAACTTTCCAGCAGCATTTCAAGTGCACCTGCCGTGGAAATCTGGCCCTCAGAAGATCCTCACCAAACAGGTTCAATGTTTGTTGCTCTGGTTCTCCAGAAAACAGGCCTGAGGCCAAGTCTGAGCCCTTTTGGAGCAGGTCCAGTCCAGGGCAAACAGCACAAAGGAGTATGGAAACAAGGCAGGCAAGGAGGGAAGAGGATGCGTACAGGCGTTTTAATACTGAGCTGGCACAGCTTCGCCAAAAGCCCCCGGCTCAGTCGTGTGAAATGCTTCTAGTAGGCCACGACTCAAACTATTTATCAGGAGAAGAAGGAAAATACATCTGTCCGCATGCTCCTTTCTCCTCCTGTCTTTGCAAGTTGAAGTTTGCCTCCCACGTGGTAATTTCCCCTGTATTTCCAGGTGGTGTCACTCGGCCCCTTGCTGGGGCAGCTGGCTGGCTGGCCAGGGCTCACATCCTGTGTGACGCTTCCCTGAGTCTGGCCGTGGCAGGAGGAGTCAGCGCCTCCATGGTCCAGCTGGGCTGGAGCTACCGTCGCCCCTGTTACATTGGACACAATGGAGGCTGCTCTGGTGTCCAGGTTTATCCAGGAAAGGCCAACAGCAGCACTAGAGCCCAGGTGATGGCAGGGGGTCCAGTAGCATCAGGCTTTCTTTGCAGGAACAAAGGGTCAAGGGCCTGGGAGGGAGGTAGGCTGAGGGCATAGGCGCAATGCATCAGTACTTCATGAACTTCCATCTCGAGGAGCTCAGCGGAGTCCGTCTCATCTCTTAGACATACGGAATACAGTAGCAAGGTAAGGGCTGGAGTCACTCCGCCATGAAGAAAGCTGATGACTTCAGATCAGCACCATCTGAACATGATGCTCAGAGCCCCGTCTGATGCCTAAGCTCTCAACCATGTTTTTGGCAGGTTCAATATTTAACCCAGTGATTCTCGGCTTACTTGCTAGCATGACATTCTCCGGAACCAGTAAACTATGGAACTCACTTTAGGAAAATACTTCAACCTTTCTACCTCAGCCCATTTTCCCTTCTGGGAGGTTTCCTAAGGCTAACTCAGACCTTAGCTCTGAGTTTCATGGAGTCAGAATTTGCTCTCATTTCTAGTCCCCCCTTCAATATTTTAACTTTTTAAGAATTGTATAGCACACACACAAGGGCACAAAACTAGTAGACTTTTAATAAACTACTGTAAGATGAAGTCCTGTGTCACTACTTCAAGGCCAAAAGAAAGACAGCTCCGGCCCCCAGAGCTCTCCTTTCTCACCCCTCCCACTACAGCCCCTCTCTGCTTTCCGGTAGCCCTGTCTTTTTTGACAATCACACACTTGCTTTTCCATACAGTTTTTCTCTGAATTCACAGAGGCTCTCACCGCCCTGAAATCGCAGGAATCAGTATCAGGACCCTTGCTGTGCTGTTTACAGAGTGCACGGGAAGCAGGCATTTCAGTGCCATCATCTCTTGTCACTTACCAGGCCGGTCAGAGCTCTGTATTCAGCTTGTCTAAGTTCCAGGAGGACACCTGTTAACTGCCAATGAAGGGGTCCACCTCTGCCACACAAAGGGCTCTTCCTGTCCTTTCAGACCTAAAGCCGGTGTGAAGGATTGTTTTGTTTCATTTTTTTGGTGTTGGGAATTGAACCCCAGGCCTAAGGAATGCTAGGCAAGTGCTTTAGCCCGGAGCTACATCCCCAGCCCAAAGGAAGGGTACTTGATTAATAACCTTCCTTTAAGATCATGCTGTAGGAGAGCTGGGGGTAGTGTTTTGCACACCTGTAATCCCAGGCTGTAGGAGGCTGAGGCAGGAGGAGCGCTATGAGTTCAAGACCAGCCTAGGCTACGCAGTGAGTTCCAGGTCAGCCTCAACTACATAATGAGACTCTGTCTCAAACCAAAAAAAAAAGGATCATGCTGTAAGAGAGGAAAACTGGTTTTGAGGAGGTTCTCCAAAGAATCTTGAATACAGTTTACAGGCTGCTATAGCACAATCACCATGGAAGGTTTATTTCTCCCTAAGCCTTTAATTCTGGGAAATTCTTTAGATATTGGAAACTAGAATGCAATAGAGTCTCCCCATGGACTCATCACTCAGTTTCGTCAGTTAGTGTCAGACAGCACTGTTTCTTCTACACCATTACCCACTCCCCCACTGGGGATACGGGAAGGCAAGTCTCAGATATCATTTCATCCTTCCATACTTCAGATAATGGTTCTTTAAAAAAAAGAAATCATAACCTTTAATTAAAAAATGAAATCATAATTTCTATGCCATCAAAATGAATAATTCCACAATACTATCAAACAAAGAATCTTAAAGTACAAATGTCCAGGCCCCACCCCAGACCTACTGAACCAGACTTTGCTTGTGGAATGTCAGAAGCTGTGTGCAGGGTTTTGTTTTGTTTTGTTTGCTTGCTTGCTTGTTTGTTTTTGAGACAGGATATCCCTAAGTTGCATCAGTTGGCTTTAAACTTGCAATCCTCCTGCCTCAGCCTCCCTAGTACCTAGGATTATAGGCATGTACCGCCCAGCTTTGCAGAATCAGTGATTCTCAAGTACTTTTTAAAATAAAATTCCTCAAGTACTTTTTTTTTTAGTAGCAGGAACCAAACTCATGACCTTGCACTTGCAAAGCAGGAGCAGTGCCACTGAGTTAAATTCCCGGCTCTCCTCAAGTACTTTTGAGGTTCAGAAGCTTCTAGGTCATTCTGCATAGGACCTCGTGGGCATCTCTGAAGGAACCAGGTATATAGTCCAAGGAGACCTGGTATTTCTCAGTGTATCAAAGTTTCAATTAATGAACTTTTTGTTAGGTAAACTCTTACAAATTGATTAAAATGCATTTTGAGAATACAGTGGAGAAAACCAACCTCAAACTCAGTTTCTCCAGTTACACTCTCACAACAAGGTTCTGACCCCAGGTGTGTGTACCAAGCAAGCAATTAAATCTGCAACAAATGCCAGCTGGATGCCCTCTGATCAGTTCACATCTAAATGGAGAAATGCTAACTTACATTCATTCATTTATTATAAAAGATATTACAAAGGATATCTGGAGCCTTTGTGTGCTTGGCTATCCTATTCTTCTGAACTGTTATAGAGACTTCATTACAAAAGCATGATGCAAGCATGCACAACCAAGTAGAAATGAGATTGGACACAAGGGCTGTGACCTTATGCAAACAGACCAGATGGGGAGATTCGGCAAGGCCTGTCTGTGCAGATTCCTCTTGGGCCCTCGGTTGTAGCAGCCTTTCTTCCTCCCCGGTGTGAGCAGGGCCCTCCGAAGTCAGGTGGGGTATGACCTGCTATCAAAGAAGGTCAGAAGGACTGGGGATTTAACTCAGTGGCTCCACCACCTTCCTAGCAAGTGCAAGGTCCCAAGTTCGATCCCCTATACCAAAAAAAAAAAAAAAAAAAAAAAAAAT
>NW_022900935.1:20270183-20309932 GCF_012274545.1 Fukomys damarensis
AAAAAAAAAAAAAAAAAAAAAAAAGAATTTCTTTACCACCAGTTCCTATAGAGTAAGGTGAGGGAAGGTTAGAGTTTCTGTGACCTGCTTTAGGGAAGAGAAATTCTAGCTTTTATGATTTGCCTTGAGGAGGGAGTTATGAACCAGGAATGGTGTACAAAAATCAGAGAATGAAATTACGATACATGGTTGATAATATTGATTTAAAGGAAATCTACTGTAAAAGCTTTCATAAAATGAATATATGCAACAGGATCCAACTTGTAGATCTGCACTTATTAAGAATTTACAGCCAGGGGGTCGGGGATTTAGCTCAGTGGTTTGGTGGCCTGTCTTGCAAGTGCAAGGACCCAAGTTCAATCCCCGGTACCAAAAAAAAAAAAAGATTTTACAATGTACTTTGCATTTAAGGAACAAAGCTTTAAAAGAACACATTTTTTGACTTCAAATAAGTTACAAGGCAGGAACCTGAACATAGGGCAGATTGAAAGGACAACCTCGCCAGGCATGGTGTCCCGTGCCTGTAATCCCAGCACTCAGGAGGCGGGGCAGGAAGATTACTGAGAGCAGAAGGCCAGCCTGAACAAATAGCAAGACCCTGTCTCAAAAACAAAGAAACCACAACCTACATCTGCAATCACCCAGCAGAAACTGCCAGGAACAACATTTTCCTCACTGTCGTCTAATTAAGTGACCAACCTTATGGTCTTCTATTTATTTCAATCTAATTTAAAGGCCTTTATTTATGTGCCCTGTGAATGCTCAGAGCTAAGCTAAAATGTAACAAGTACCCATTTCACCTCTGCAGTCAAGGAAGACGGATAACTAGAAATTTGAGATGACCTGCGAGTTTCCAAACAGGTCCCCAAACTTTACTGTGCAGACCCCTCCCCAAATCTTGGAACTATGCAGGTCCCATGTCCAGAAATTCAAATTTAGTTGGCCTGATGCAAGGTCCTGTGACCCGCATTTTAGCACCTTCTCCTGATAATACTGAGGCTGCTGGTCTGTAGCCTATACCTCAAGAAAACTAGAAAGTCTTGGCTGGAGATATAGCTCAGTGGTACAGGGCATGCTTAGCATGTGCAAGGCCTTGAATTTGATACTTGGTACCAAAGGAAAAAGAAAAAACCAGGAAGTCTGAGATTTTCTGTCTTTAGTGTCCAGAGGAGGTGGAAAGGCACTGAGCAGGGACCCAAAAAATGCACAGATGCTCAGCCAGCCCCAGTCCCACCACTTTTGGAAAGGAATGAAAAATCTCCTCCTTGTCCCTGCCCACTCCCCACAATCTTTCTTCCTTTTTCTCTTCTGTCTCTCTTCTTGCAGTGCTAAGGATCAACCCATAGCTTTACAGCTTGGTCACTGAGCTACACTTCCAGCACTAGACACTTGTTTCTGGGGTGGGCCATATCTTCCAAGCTACGGTCCTGGTGACCAAGGGCACTGGGGCTCATGGAGTGACTGCCCAGGGAAGGTCACTAGTCAGAAGTTCTTTCTGAAGAAGCAAGATATATCATGTACAGGTACAAATTCCCTATGATGAATGGTATTGGTTTTCTTTTTGGTACCAGGGATTGAACTCCGGTCCTTGCGCTTGCAAGGCAGGCCACCAAACCGCTAAGCTAAATCCCTGGCTGGCCTGAATGCTATTGTATGTATCTAAAATGTGCCAATAAATGTTTTGGTTTAAAAAAAATAAACCACACAGAAGCTCTTTCTGCACAGACTGCACCTGTTAGAGGCTGGCATGGAGGCCACAGGCCCCAAACCCCAGAGACTGGCTGGTGGGACACTCCTTCAAGTAGGTGGGGCACCAAGCTGGCATTTAGGCACAAGCCAGCTTTTTCCATCCATACCACCACACACGCCACCTTCAGTCTGCATCTCCCAGAGGTTTGCCTGTCCAGCTTTCTGGGGCCCCTTGTGCTACTTCGAAGGATGTGAGAAAGTACAGTGGAGGTGGTGTCAGTTTTGGACAGATGGTGACTCTTAATGAAGGAGGACACTGTTCCTTATAGGGGTGGAGATAAAGTTGGCCACTCCAGGCAGGTGAGGTGGTGCATACCTCTAATCCTGGCACTCCGGGAAACTGAGGCCAGAGGGTCACATGATGAACCCTAACCTGGGCAACTTAGTAACTTTTATTTTGTCTCAAAATAAATAAACAAACAAACAAACAAATAAATAAAAAGAAGCTGGGGATGTAGCTTGGTGCAAAGGCCCTGAGTTCAGTCATCAATTTAAAAAAAAAAAAGCCAGCCATTCCAGATTCTAACTATTGCACACAAGACAGGAAGAACAAGTGCAGCTTCAGTAGCAAGGAGAACACTGCCTCTGCTGATGGGAGACATACTCCATCCCCAATCTGAGGGAAAAGCTCCAGCCGGTTCACAAGGCTGCCAGCTGAGAGGGGGCGAATGATTTAGCCCAGAGCGGTGTCCAGTCTGAGGCAGGATGCACGGTCCTGGTAGCAGGAGTCGCTATTCCGAGGCAAGGAACCACACTCCTTCCCTCAGGGTAACCAAAGTGGATTTCTAAATCAAGGTTCTGTAACTTTTCGCCGGGGCACGGCCTACTTGCGCGGGAGAGAGTGGCCGCAGCGGTAACCCTGAGGCAATTTAGCGCCCCGCGGCGGCGCTTCGCAAAGGCTGTTAGGGTTTCCTCGGAGGCGGCTGGGCTCCTCGGGGCCCCTCACAGGGGATCAGTGGGCTCGCGGGGGGCGTGCAGCACCGCGATGCCCTTTGCAGCCGGCCACCCTCCTCCCTCCCCGCGGGCTTTTGCACACGACGCGGGCGGCAGCTTCACACGGGGTGGCGAGGGCCGGGATAAAACGGGCTGACGCGGGGCGCAGCGGCCGGAGCGCACACGTGGAGAGAGGAGACGCGGAGCGCGGGACTCCCGGGCGCGGAGCGGGAGCGGTTGGTGGGCGCCCATCGAGGCCTCTTTCGGCGAGGCGGGGGTGCGCGGGGCATGGAGGCCACTGAGAAGCAGCGCCTGTTGGACGCCAGGTGTGGAGCTGGGGAAGGCGAGAGCCTGGGGAAGGCGAGCACTGGGGCGGCATCCAACCCATCCCATTCCATTCCATCTAGTTCTGGTTGGTTTGGGCTGCAGCCTGAACTGGGACCACGCCAGAGGAGTGGGATGAGGCAAGGGAAAGGGGAAATTGGCTTCGGTCCCCATGCTCCTGGTGCTATCTCTGCCTTTCTGCTGTGGAACAAGGATCCTGACCCCAGTATGAGGGAGCAGGGTCGCGACAGTGGCTGGAGCCCCGCCCACACTCCGGCCTTTGCCCTCGACCTGCCCAGGGGAGGCCCTGTGCCCCAAGTAAGCGGTTGGGGCGGCTGGGGCGCTCTTCAGCCAGAGCCAGAGCTCTGTTCTTTCTCCGCTCCACTGCACAGCATACCTCTTGGCCAGTGCCCAAGGTCCGGCCTTCTCTAGTCCTTGGAAGGGACGAAGGAGGAGAGAACAGAGCGGATCCAAGGCCCAAGGACTCCCATTTGTTCAGCATCCCTCCCCTCCGAGCACAGGCTTCCCGCCTTCTGGTCTCGCCACCGGGCCCTGAGTGCTCTTAGCTCTCCTTCCCGCTGGACACAGGGCCACACCAAGGCCCCACGGAGAGATGGGACTGGAGTCTGCTCTTTGCCCCTGGCGAGTTCCCTCTCCTTTCCTCCCTGGCCAGGTCATACATAGGATCTCTGTGGCCCCAACCTGGGCTGGACTTCCAGGCTGTTGAGCTGGCTGCCCAGAGCAGCCATTACTGCCATGCCCAGAAGGATCCAAGCAGTCGCTATGACCCCAAGAAGGAACGAGCTCATCGCCAGCTCTATGTGGCCTCTGTCGTCTGCCTGGTGTTCATGATCGGGGAAGTCATTGGTAAGAAGTTTCGTGCTAATTAAATGAAGTTGGTGCATGGAAAACCTGGATGTTCCCAGAAATATGAATACCAACAGCCCCATTTATTGAACACTCATTATGCTAACCCCTTCATATACACATTATCTCATGCAATTCTCACAGCCAGCTTGTGCTATCAACTGTATTTTTTCCCCCAGTACTGCGGGTTCAACCCAGAGCTTTCATACTGAGTTACATCCCCAGCCCTATTGACTGATTTGTATTTGTATTTTGAGACAGGGTCTCACTAAGTTGTCCAGTCTAGGCTCGAACATTCAGTCCTCCTGCCTCAGCCTTCAGGACACTGGGATTACAGGCGTGCACCAGCGTCTAGTTTATTTTCCTTATTTTTACAGATGGTGAAACTGAGACATAGTAAAGTTGTGGGTTTTGTTTCTTTGTTTTATTTTTGGTACCCGGGATTGAACTCAGGACCTTGCTCTTGTGAGGCAGGCATGGTGCCGCTGAGCTAAATCCCCTAGCCCTGAGACAGATGTATTAAAGTTAAGTAACCTGCCAAACATCACACATCTGGTAGGTAAGGGAAGTCCCAAAATACCTATTATGTTTTCTAGCCCATATTTGAGTTTGATTTTCACATTTACCCTCTAAGTAGATGTTGTTAACTCATTTCACAGAGTGGAAGTTGAAGCTCAGAAAATGTAAGCCATTTGTTTATGGTTGTACAGCTGGTAGACAGAGAGATCTTGAACCCAGTGTGGCTTTTTACAGAGCCTATGGGCTCCCAGCTGCACATAGTCTGGGGAGGTGGCTCTTCAGGGACCTATCAAGGACCCTCACTCTCCTGTCTCTGTCCCTGCAGGTGGGTACCTGGCACACAGCCTGGCTATCATGACTGACGCAGCCCATCTGCTTGCTGACTTTGCCAGCATGATCATCAGCCTCTTCTCCCTCTGGATGTCCTCCCGACCGGCCACCAAGACCATGAACTTTGGCTGGCAGCGAGCTGGTGAGGACACCAGTTGGGCTAAAGATGGGCTTGAGTGACAGGATGGGACAGAAAAGAGGTTTAGAGTGGATCCCTGAGTGAGGCCAGGAGAGTGATCTGGGGTGAGAAAGAGGATGTCAGCGATGGCCTTGGTCCTCTGGGAACTCAGTCTATGGGACAACCCTGATCCCAGTCATCCAAAAGCTCTGATTTTGCAGATAAGCAAAGTTCACCTTCCTAAGAAAGTAGTGGCTCAAGAACTTCAAGCACAGATGACCAAGGCATTAGTACTATACATAACTCCATGGATCAGCTCTGTGGGGAGGGATAGGTCAGAAAAGGCTGCTGAAAGACACAGGTCTTAAACCATCAGTTCACTTGGGAGCTGCATTGATATTTTCCTGTACTGGGAGATGGCCTGGCCTCCCTTCCTTAGATGACTTATTGCCAGCTGATCAAAAGGTATATATTATGTCAGTTTCTTTCCATGTAAAACAAACAAGGTTGACCTGGATGTCTTCTTCAATTCCTTCCAGCCCTGACATGCTCAGAGGTATGAGTGGTGGGGTAAGGTGTATCTGTGCTGGCCACACCTTCAGTGGGACTCAATGGGACCCAGGCCCTAATTATTGTTATTATTATTATTATTATTATTATTATTATTTTTGGTACCAGGGATCGAACTCAGGTCCTTGCACTTGCGAGGCAGGCGGCACAAAACCACTTAGCTAAATCCCCAGCCCCAGGCCCTAGTTTCACAAGGGGGAGGAGAGACTGTGAAGTGGGGAGGCCCCCAGCCAGAGGGTTCCATCTCACTTTGGTGCTGGGGCTTGCTTCTTCCCCAGAGATCCTGGGAGCCCTGCTCTCTGTGCTGACCATCTGGGTTGTGACTGGGGTGCTGGTGTACCTGGCTGTGCAGCGACTCATCTCTGGGGACTATGAGATCAAAGGGGACACCATGCTTATCACGTCAGGCTCTGCTGTGGCTGTGAACATCATGTGAGTGTGGCCTCGGTTCCCTTGGCACGTCCCCCTCCCCCGGTGTACTTTGCTGTCCTTGGACGTCCATGCTACAGTCCGGCACAGGACAGGAACAAAACTTCGGTAATGTCCTGAGCTCTGGCAACTGGGATACCTTAGGCCATGGACATTGAGGGCTATAATCAGGGCTCACATCAACTCTACCTACTTCCCCAAATCTGTCCAAATAGCTTTAGAGCCCTCATACCTGCAGTGGAGGGATGAATGTAGCTGTCCCTGGAGGTGTAATCCACATTCTTTTTCAAGCTGATGTAGCTGAAACTGGAGGCAGTGATACATTGAGCATGGTGTTTCAGTTGGGCCTTCTGTCTCACTTGCATAGTGGCCCGGTTCCCCCGTCTGTGCCATGATAGGGTGAACTAGATGACCTTCACACTACCCTCCTGCCCTGAGATTGTTGTTCCCAGACTCAGTCTAGCCTTGGAGCTGATGAGCCCTTTCTCCATACCTCTGACTCAAGGCCATGTGTATTAGGCTCTTGTCTTTGCCAGAGAAATCGCAGAGCCCAAGGGCCTTGAGATTTTGGCCCCAGAGGGAGGTCAGCCCTATGGGTGGCTTCTGACTTTCTGATTTGAAGCCTCTGCTGCTACCTCAGTAACCCCCTGGGCCCTATCTCCACTTTTACAGAATGGGGTTGATCCTTTACCAGTCTGGCCATGGGCACACCCACGGCAGTGGGCACAGCCGTGAGGACACCAGCCAGCAGCAGGAGAACCCCAGTGTCCGAGCTGCTTTCATCCACGTGATTGGGGACTTGCTGCAGAGTTTGGGTGTCCTGGTGGCAGCCTATATTTTATACTTCAAGGTCAGAGCTGGGGACAGAGGGAGGAGGATGGGGCAGGGGAGTGCAGATCAACTTGGGCTCCTCTGTGTTTTGGGCACTTCTGGATTCCTGCTCCCTCTCAGCTCCAGGCAAAAGGATGAAGAGAGGGAAGGTATATTTATCCAATACCTACCGAGTACCAGCTCCTCTGTTCTTCACAACTGCTCCCAAAGAGTGGGTAGCAGTGTTTTATACAGCCTGGAAAGGCTTGGGGACTTGCAGAGTGTCAAGCCCAGGGTTGTGTTGCTGGAGCCTGGACACTGCCCAACGTAGAGGCAGGGAGGTGTTGTGGGGGTCAGGCATTGGGTTTGGAGCCTGTAGGATGTTAGTGTGTTGCCTGCTCACATTGAGCCTCAAATTCCCCATCTATAAATTGTGGATGTCCAGTCAAATGCTGTCTAAGATTCCTTTTAGTTCTGCTCATGTCTCAGCCCCTCAGGTGGGAAGGACAGGAAAAGCCTGGGCCACATCCTGAACTGTGGTCTGTCCTGTCTGTTCTTCCAGAAGTGGAATAGTAGAAATTAGGAGGCAGGCTAGGGTGAGTCTTGTGCCCACCCTGTAGAGAGAGCCCTGCGCCCCAACAGTGCCGGGGAGGAGAGGGAGCTGAGGTATTGGCTGGTGAAGCCCAGGTCTGCCTTGCCCTTTTCCTGTAGCCGGAGTATAAGTATGTGGACCCCATCTGCACCTTCATCTTCTCCATCTTGGTCCTGGGGACAACCTTGACCATCCTCAGAGATGTGATCCTGGTATTGATGGAAGGTAATCTGGGCTGTGGGCTTTGTGGACTTCGTTTTGGTTCTGGGATCTCAAACCATAATCTTCCTCAAAGTGTGTGTGTGTGTGTGTGTGTGTGTGTGTGTGTGAATCCCAGCACACTGGTGGGGAGCCAGGTCCTGGAGCCAGCATGAGCTGGAAACCTCCTGGGGCCCCCAGCTGACCTTGGCCTGGTGCTGAGCCCTCAGGTGTGTCACTTCCTGGAAAAGTCCTCTGCCTGTCACTGTGCTACCGTCTTGCCCAAGGGTGCCTCCTCCTCTGCCAGGGATGTGTCTTACCTGCCTAATCAGGTGGCTTCTGGGTGGCATCCGTAGCACCTGGAGCTCCAGCCTGACCACATGCCCATCCCCAGTCTCTGCTGCCTTCTTAGGAAGAGTGGGTGAGATTGTGTTTCCCACAGCACAGGGAATGGCTGAGGCTCAGAATAGGGCAGTCAGTCTGAGTCCACCCCAGCTCAGGCCTTTCCTGCAGCTCTCAGGGCCCAAACCATACCTTGGTTCAGGAGGAGAGCTTCAGGCTGGTGGAGAATGATCTGCCCTGACTGCCATGGTTTATTATGCTTTAGGGCTTGGGGTTTGGGCCAAGGTCTTGGGTCTCTGGGTGGTCAGGGTCAGTTTGGAGTGAAGTTGGTGCTGCTGGTCTGGGGTTGGTGGGAGTGTTTGGCTGTGGGTCAGAGCATTTCTCCAACAAGATGCCTGACTTAGATAAAAGTGATGATGATGCCTCAGGCAGGTGGGACTCTCAGGTTCTGTTCCTTCTTTCTTCCTTGCATTAAAAACAAAAACAAAAAACAACCACTTATTGAATACCTGCAGAGATACACACTGTTCTAGGCACCACGGATACAGTGGTGAGAAAAACAAGAGCTCTGGTCTCGTGGCATTTCCAGCCCAGAGGAGGAGCCACATAAATAGTCTAACAAGATGGTTTCACACGGTAGCTGAAGAGAACACGGCGGGATGCATGGGGAAGTGGGGCAACATCAGACTCGCTGGCCAAGGAGATTCCCCAGCAGAGAAGGGCAGGAGGGCAGCAGCATCCTTTAGCCCCTGTCCCTGCTGCCTTCAGGGACTCCCAAGGGCGTGGATTTCACCGAAGTGCGGGACCTGCTGCTGTCGGTGGAGGGAGTGGAAGCCTTGCACAGCCTGCACATCTGGGCTCTGACCGTGGCCCAGCCGGTGCTCTCTGTCCACATTGCCATTGGTGAGTGACTGGGACACTAGAGCAGGGTGAGGGAGTGAGGCAGCACAGGCCTGAGGCCACCCCCATGGGTCTTGCTGAGTCCTTGCACTGGGCCCGCACTTGGGACATATGGCTGCGTTTGCTCAGCGTGATCTCATTTACCCAGGGAGAAATGGGGCTGGGGGGGGTGGTGGTCAAGTTTTTTGCTTGGGCTCGTGCAGCAAACAAGTGCAGAAGAAGCAGATTATCTTAAGCCTGGTGCTTTTTCTGCTCTTTGAGGCCTGGGCCGGCTATGGGGTCTGAGAGTTTGCCTGATGCAAGTGAGTAATCGGAGAGCTTCGTCTTCGTCTTCTTTTGTGGCACTGAGGATGAAATCCAGGCTTGTTCTACCACTGGGCTACATCCCCATGCCCTTTTTATTAGGAGACAAGGTCTCACTAAGTTGCTCAGGCGGGACTCACACTCGGGACCCTCCTGCCTCAGCTTCTCAAGTGCTGGGGTTATAGCAGCATGCCCCTATCCAGCTTCTTCATGTTCACAGTCCCCTACCCTGTTCTGCCAGTGGTAGGCAGGAGACTCGGGCCCCTGATTGTTCCAAAAGGCCAAGCTTGAGTAAACTGGTCTTTGGTTTCCCCCATTCCCGCCCTGTGTCTCTTGCCCCAGCTCAGAACGCAGATGCCCAGGCTGTGCTGAAGGTGGCCAGCACCCGTCTCCAGGGGAAGTTCCACTTCCACACTATGACCATCCAGATTGAGAACTACTCCGAGGACATGAAGGACTGTCGGGCGTGCCAAGACCCCTCAGACTAGCAGCCTGGCCAGCCACCGACTGAGGCATGACCAGGACCTGCAGGTGGCCAGATGGAGTGTCCTGCAGACCTAGCCAGAACTCTGCCTACCCTGTACCGCTCTCTGCTGCAGGTCCAGCGTGGAGTTTTGTCCCTTACAGGAGTGGGGCTCTTCCTGGCCTCCCCCATCTGCCCACAGCCAACTCCGGAGTGGGACTGGGCAGGCGTCAAGCCGGTGCGACCCCTCTCCTCCACCTCTGGGTCAGCTCCCCACAGTGTTTGGGTGTGGTCCTAACTGGTGTCACCCACAGGGCGAAAGTCACTGAAGCATAGCCTGGGCGACAAAGAGGAGACTGGCCTAAAAGTTCTCCCACTGGCCTACATTTCCCACCTGCACCCTGACTGCTCTGGAAAAGAGCCCCTCTCTCTGCCAATATGGTTTGAAGGGCCACAGGGGTCAGGGGTTGTGAGGACCCCTGGACTCACACAAGTTCCCCTGAGATGTGGATCCAGGGGCACCTGAGGTCTCCCTGTGGCTTAGTCACCTTGGCTGCGGGACAAGTACTTCCCTTTCCTGGAGGAGGAGGCTTCTTATGGGTAAGAACCTGGCTGGTTTCCTCAGCCCTTGTTCTCCCAGCCCAGGAAGCTGGGCCAATTTACAGACACCCTTGACACAGTTTGGGGGAACGGGTTGTAGCTGGGTCTAGCCCAAACAACCTCCCAGCCCCAGAGCCACTCCTCCCACCCTGTGAGTGTTCCAGGGGATTGCAGAGCCTGGAATCATACATGATTGACCTGGCTTGATTGCCTGTATGGACTGACTTAGTCAGAATCTGGGCACAAAGGACGTGCACAGCCCAGGGCCTGACTAGGAGGGGGGATCCTGGCCTCTGGGATTCTATGAACACTGCTGATTTAGGGGCTGGCTTGTGTTTATAAGAAGCAAGAGGGGAGAGCTGGCCCATCTCACAGAGGCAACATGCCCAGTTATCAGAGTCCTATGCCTAATGTCTTTCTCACCTAATGTCCATTCCTGCTGGCACGAGCAAGTGTCCTTAGGCCAGTTGGCCTCCCCATTCTTATCTAAAGACCAAGAATGGGATACCTACCTCACAGGGCTGTTGTGAGGACAGAGCCAAAGACCTGGTCACCTGGCCAAGCACCTGGTAGTTGTTGGAGAGTGGTTCCTTTCATTGTCATCCTGGAAGGAGAGAACCTCTGTGGCCTAAGGCTGTCAGGTGGGCTTCCAACTTGCCCAGGGCAGTACAGAGTCTGTCTTTATTCTGTCTTGGCCATGGCAGTAGGAGGAGGGCCTGGTCACTTCCTTCCTTCTTTGAGCCTCTTCCTAAATGATCTTTGTGTCTTTCCAGCTCTGTCACCTGGATTGCCTGAGCTCTAGGTCAGGGGTCCTTCAGCCCCTCAAGGTTTGTGGGATGTCATCAGTGTTGGCCTGGAAGCGGCAGGGGCCAGGGAGGACAGCTGATAGATGTGGACCCCACCAGCCTCAAGGAATCAAATATCTGCCTTGCAATCGCTGCAGGCTCCAGCAACCTATATCTTGGGCTTCCCTGTGTGCCAAGTCCTGACACCTTTTCCAGGAGACAGTCATTTGCTGTCTTCTGTTTTTATATAGGAGAAAAGTGAAGCTCAGAGAGGCTAAGTCACCCAGCCAGTGTGAAGCAGCTCTGGGATTTCTGCCTCATCCCCTGAACCACCCTTACGGCAGGGGCTGGGGACCTGCTCTGAGTTGGATGTTGGGGCGGTCTGAGCCTGGGAGTTCAGCAGCGCCTGCTCTACAGAACAGCGATGCCAAGGCAGTTCAGTGCCCTGGGTGCTGAAGCCACAATTGGAAAGGTGCTGCTTTGCCCCGGCTGGTCTGGCTTGGGAGTTCTCCCCACCTTGGAAGGCGGCCCAGGCACAGCTGTGCACTTCCTCACCACCCCCCCAAACGTTCTTGACCCTGGGCCAGACGGCTCCCCTCCCACCTTCATCTCCAGTCCCCCTGCACCTCCAGATTGGACAGCCCCTGACTCCCAAGGGACACCCACTCTGTCTACCCAGTGGTGACAGTCTCCAGGGAGGACTGAGTCATCCAGGGGCCAGAGGTCAAGCTAGAGCATGGGGATGGGAGGTTTGCGGAGTGCTTAGGGACACCATGTTCCAGATGGCAATCTAGTCACGGGAGTTTCCAGAGCGGTGAAGGCTTCAAAGCAGGAAAACATCTCATCTGACACCCTAGACGGGCTTGGACCCCTCACCCCACCCTCTAGTCACCCGGGCTCCCGGAGAGCCTCGAGAGCTCGCCTCCCAGCCTGGTGCTCACAGCTGCTGTAAGTGTATTTATAGCCTGAGCTTGAAGGGGCAAGGACACGCATTTTATTTCGGAAGTGATAATTCCAGTTCCAGGTGGACGAACCCAGGAGAACGAGCGCCCCTCCCCCATTCACCCTCTCCTACAGGGCGCTGGGGACAGCCCTCCTCCTGCCCAGTCCTGCTGGAAATGGTCCCTTTTTACTGATCTCCAAGAGTGCAAGCCAAAGGGGTGTGGCTGTTCTTTCCGATTCCTCCGGTGTTTGCAGACCCCAGGCTGTGCACACTGCTGACCCACCCACGCCCCCTGCCCGCCCTTTCGCCCCAGCAAGGGGAAGTTTAAAACCCCATTCCCTTTGGGAGGCAGTGCGGCGCGGCGCTGACCCCTAGTGGTACAAATCGGCAATGCAGGAAGGCCGGTTCGTGGCAGCGCCCAGGGTCCTGCGCGAGAGATGCGTCACCTACGTTCGCATCTCTTTTCCTACTCCGACTCCTGGCTTCCCTACATCTCTTTGCTCCTTCCCTGGGGCGCCTGAGAAGTCAGGCGCCTGCAGATGTCTACCTTCTTCGCGGACTAGGAACCCGGGGTGGGAGGGGTGCACGGTGTCCACGCAGGCATACAGTTAAAGTCTTTCTACCTGTTCATCAAATGTTTGCGGCGCAACTGCCAGACCAGAGAGAAGAAGATGCGACCCGCCCTCCGGACTCCCAGGCCGGTCTTGGGGGTGGTCAACGTTGTTCACGTTGCCAGCCAGCGTGAACAGCGCGGGAATCGCGAGAGCATAGACGACCTAGAACCCTGGGAGTGGGACATAAATGTCAGGCAAGGATCTGAAAGACAAGTAAAGTTAACTGGGCGGAGAAACTAAGAAAGGCATCCCAGAAAGCCGGTCAGCCGGAGTGAAGCTACAGTAGCAGAGAGCAAAGACGCCCCGCACCCAGCCGTTGCCTAGCGCCGCCCGGCTGTGGAGGGGTGGCCCCGCCCACGGGCGCCCTGGCCGTGATTGGTCGGTCGAGAGTGACGTTTAGGTACAGGCTGTCCTGATTGGTTCCAAGATGCCCCCGCAAGCAGGTGCCGCTAGGCCCGGGACCCAGGCTACGACCTCCCAGGGTCTCTCCTAGGGCTTCTTCTCCAGGCTGCGGTACTTCTTCCGCTGCACAGACACCGGGTCCTTGAACAGCACGGGGTCCAGGCGCAGGCGAGAGGAGACCAGGGGCATGTGGCCGAACTCTGCCGCCAACTGGTTGATGCAGTCATGGTCTGGGGACTGAGGTTGAGGCTCGGATCCCGGAACCCCAGGAGCCTAAGAGGTGGAGGAGAAATGCCTTGATGGGCCTCTCTGTTCTTCCGAGGCTCCCACAGCCCCCACCCTGGAGCACGAAGGATTTGGATTAGACAGGGAGAGTGAGCCTCGCTCCGCCCCCAGCCATGCTCTCCCAGGGCCGCCCAGCGCCCCGTGGCCCTCACCAGTGGAGCCGCCTCCTGGTGCTGTTTGCCATAGGGCACTTTGATAGGGGGCAGCTTGGTGACTGCTGCTACTAGGAAGTTCATCAGGACATCCGCGCAGGCGGGTGCCTCGTCTGCCAGGGTCCTCAGGGCCCGGGGCAGGGAGTGGGTGAAGAGAGTGTGGTAATACCTGGGCGAGGGGGGAGAACAGAGAGAGAGGTTGCTGTCGAGTCCACCCCACCCCATCCCCAGGCCCTATTCTGTTCCCTGCTGACCTCCGATCAGCCTTTGACCCAGATGCCTAAGCCTCTTTCCAAAGCCACGCTCCGGGCCCTGGCTGCCTCAGAGAGCTCAGGCAGAGCCAGACTCGTGGGGCCAGGCAGGGGATCAAACATGGCTATCCAGATACCAGCTTCAGGGAGACTACAGAATAATCAGGTGAAGAGATGCTTCTCCTGATGCCCCACAGCACAAGATGAGTCTGCTCTACAGACATCAGGGATGTTCACTTCGCTGAAAATTCCCTGCAGAGTCCCTGGATGAACCTACGAGGGGTTCCATGTTACACAGGTTGGTTTAAATACGCTGAAGGAACTGCTTTGAGGAGCCGCTCTGCTACACAATCCCTGCCCCAAGAGTGAGGCACTTTGGGCAGCTTCGGGATGGTCCCCAGCCCAGCAGATCCACATTTTTAACGCATCAGAACCATTCTCTTGTTACCCCGTCACCACCAAACCCCAACACTGTCCTAATGCACTGAATACTGTACTACTGCTTAAAACAACACTAGCTATTTGTTGAACTCATGTGTGCCGGGGACTTGACTGATCACACCAGCCCTGTGTGGTGAACATGTCCCATTTTACAGACAAAGACACTGAGACTCAAGAGAAGTGAGAGACTTGCCCAGGGTGAGATAAATGGGAAGTGGCAGATCTGGGCCTTGACCTGGGAGCTCTGGGCTGTAGGCCACCCTATTCCTGGGTCAGGCGGGGAGTCTCTGGCCCTCGGATGCCTACACCAGGCCAGCATTTGTACCTATGGTAGAAGGCAGCTGCGGTGAGAACCATGGAGAACTCATTGGCCATCTCAGCAGTATAGCCCCAGCCACCCTGTGCCTCATCCCAGAAGTGGTTCCATGTTAGAAAGCCCACCATCCGCTCTGGGAAGTTCTTCCACACCACAAAGGCAAAGTCCACCTGGAGAGAGATTTAAGTGAGCTGTGAGGAAGGACTTCCAGACCAACCAGAAACATCCTTGCATCTTGTGGAGGCGTGGAGGAGAGGCTGGCCTCACTGAAGAAGGCCAGGACAAGGTTTAGGGGAGAGGAGATGGGAGCTATCCTTGGAGTTGAATAGAAGTGTAGCGTGAATATTTCAGGGACATTTTTAGGGGGAACTTTCTCAGCTGGGAGGCACAAAAATGAGGTTCAAAAAAGTCTGAAAGGCCCAGAGTGGTGGTGCACACCTGTAATCTCAGCATTCAGGAGGCTGAGGCAGGAGGATCACTGTGAGACCAGCCTGAGCTACATAGTGAGTTCAGGGTCAGTCTGAACTACATAGTGAGACCCTGTCTCAGAAACAACAACAACAACAAAAAAAAAAAAAAAAAAAAAAAAAAAAAAAAAAAAAGAAAAAAAAGAAAGAAAGGAAGAAAGAAAGAAAGAAAGCAAGAGGCTGCATCTCATGGCCTGTGGGCCTCCTGGCTCTGCCCTCAGGCTCTGTGCCCCCCCACTGGACTCCTGTTGGGCTCAGCTCACCTCACTTGTAGAAAGACTGCTGTGGGCATCCAGACTGAGGATGGCATCAGTGGTGATGGTGCCGAACGGAAGGAAGCGGTGGCTGAGCTGCAGTGGGAGAGGGTGAGGTGACTGTGACAGAAAACCCACACACCCAGTGAGGCTGGGGTCGAGGAAGAGCTGTGAATACAGCGAGCCACAGGCTCCTTCCACCCTCTGGATTTCAGTATCCCCTGTGGTTAATGCCCTTCTCAGGTTTCCTCCCTCTCCTCACTTAGATCCTCACATCAACCCTGGGAGGGGTGGTCAGACAGCCCTCATTTGAAGGAAACAGGTCTAGGGAGCTGAGAGGACTTGCCCAGAAGCACGCAGCAGGCAGGCTGTGCACACCAAGCTTCCCAGAAGCCACCCCTTCCTGGCCCCCTCTGCCCACATTTCCCCAAGATCCTAGGCCTCTTTGTCCCTCATCTGAGACACACTCTCCCCTCCCTGCCCTCCTCACAGAAACCCTAGAGTTCTGGAAGCACCATTCACGAGGGACAGGGAGGGAAGAGACTCAGTTCCATTAGGTCTGTAGCTGGAACCCAAGGAATGATTTCTTCAGGTCCATCTCAAAGCGTGGCTTTGGCTGAGGGCCAAACAAAAGGTGGGGGTGCCTCCCCAATTCCCAGCACAAGCTGACCCGCTCGGCCCCTCCCAGTGCTCACCTTCCTGGGCCCATCCATGACTGTCAAGGGCACTGCTGTCTCTGGCCACCTGAAAGGGAGCGGCCTCTCTCTGCTCCAGAGAACCATAATCTAGGAGGGAAGGGGGTTCCTGAAGACTGGGGCCTGGGGCAGCAGGGGGTCCCAGGAGTGACTTCCTCGGGGGACAGACAGTACCAGAGATGCATGTGTGAGATACTGCATTGTCCTTACCTTGGGGCTTCCAGAAGGCAAGAAATCTGGGGTGGTTGTGGTAGCCCCTAGCCAGGACCCTGATCCGTGCTCCCTTCTCATCTCTTCTCTATTTTTGCTTTCTCTCTTCTGGCTTCTTTTCATTCTCAGCTCAGCCCAAATGTCCCTCTGAGTAGCTGTTCCTGAGCTGCTTTCTTTCTCTTTGAGTGTCTACCTGGCTTTTCTAGAAATGTCATTTGCCAGTCTGTGTGCCAGGACATGCCAACTGAGTCTGAATCCTGGGGCAGAATCTTGTCTTGCTATTTCTTTGCATAATCAGCGTCAACCCCAGGGTATGTGCGAGAAAATAACTGCTAAGTGAGCAAATGAATGACTGTTTATGTCTCCAGCCTCCTCAAGAAGTACCAGCTTTTTTTGGGGGGGTACCAGGGATTGAACTCGGGTCCTTGCACTTGCAAGGCAGGCCACTGAACCGCTGAGCTAAATCCCCAGCCCCAAGAAGTACCAGCTTTAAGGGGCTTCAGCAACTACATGGAATTGGGGGAAGGGAACAAAAAACTTGGTACTTCAAGAGGAAGGCAACAAGAACCCTTGGAGGTCTTCCCTTTGCCTCCCAAGAATATACATGGTCATCCTGCTATTGGTGTCTTAGAGAGCCCTGCCCTGTCCCTTACCCCACCCTGGATCCCAGGACTCCAATTGGTCAAGGGGACAGACCTGGGCACAGTGCTGGGAGCCTGCCACTGCCTGGATGAGCTTCAAGGGGGGCTGGCCAGGGGTTCCCACCCAGATCAGGGCGCTGAATCTGCCTTCGGGACGGGAGCCTGCGGAAAGGAGACAGAGGCTATTAGGGTGAGAAGAGACAGAGCCCTCTGGAGAGATCCTGAGTTAGGGGACCCCCAAGAGTCAGTATGCATGTCGGAGGCTTGGAGAGGGTCTTAGCAGGGCCCTGTGGGTGAGGCTAGGGTACACTTGGGTGCGATGGAGGGGACTTCACATTGTACTATGCCCAGAACATACTCTGCTGCAGGTGGTAGAAGGGGAAGTCCTGGGGGCTCCTGGAAAAAGTGGACAGGGCCAGGAGTGCCCCTGGAGGGCTGTTCCACAGCAGCGAGGGGTGGGCAGAGGCGCCCAAGATCCGGTCCTGAATAATCTGTGAAGCAAGAGAGGAGGGAGTGGCCAGTGTGGCCCAGAGACTGCAATTCCTGAGGGGCTGAGGAAGTGAAGACTGGGCAGAGCTTCCCACTTTCCCCTTCAGATTCTGAGGAGGGGGAGGGTGGCAGCCATGGCACCCAGACCCCTGGCACAGAAGAGTTGAGAAGCTGAAATCTGGAGGGGAAGCACTGCGATAGCCTCTTACAAGTGACAGACGTGACAATCTTGCTGCCTTCCTTTCCTTCCTCACTCACAGCTGACATAACAGATCATAACATTTTTTTCAGGACTAAGAATCCGGAAAGATCCTGAGATTCTCCTCCCAACCAAGCCAATGCCATCAACTGGAACTGGCAACCCTTTGAATGCATTTGCCACAGCGGTCCTCTCTGCAGGTAAGGAAACCGAGGTCAAGACTGGAGAGAAAGGGGGCCAAGGTCTCACAGCCCAGTCTTAGATACAGCCCACAAGCGAGTTCAAGGAGGAACCTCAAGACTGGAAAAAGAAGGTGTCCAGGGCGATGAATTAAAGACCAGGCAGATGAAGTAGGAGTCCAGGGTTGAGGCCTCCCACAGGTGAGTCCCCCTCACCTCCAGAGTGGTATGGATGACTTTGTCTACTGAGGAGAAGTAGGCATCCCACAGAAACTGGGTCTGCTGTCGTAGGGCGAGGACCCGTGCAGGGTCCATTTCCTGGAGGGCAGCCAGGACCTGGGGCACAGAGGGAGAAAAGATGAGGCCTAGGATCTTGGCAGGCCCTGACTGACTTTGGGAGGGAGAGACCTGTGGCTTTCAGCCAGTTGAGTTCAGGGGTCACACAGAGATGGGTTTAAATGACACTTTAGTAACCATGTGACCGTGACCTCAGGGGGAGGCCCAGGGAGGAGGAAATGTATCAATGCATGTAGATGAGGGACAGCATTGAAGGCTAAAGCCAGGCGATCAGGATCTTGAGTCCCTCCCATGTCCTGGGCCCAGTCCCCACCCATGGGCAGGAGGGCCCTGAGGTACCTGAAGTGGGAGCCGCTCATCAGCTACAATGGCCGCCTTGGTCCAGTCGATGACCTCAGAGAAGGGCAACTCCCAGCTGGGGCTGAGAAGCACAGGGATGCAGCCAGCCTGGGGGGCAGGGCGGTCACTGGGCAGCCCAGTCCCACCAGGCACAGACTCACCCCCTCCCAGGTCCAAGTCATCAGGTCCAAGTTGATAAGGGTCAGGGGGCAAAGAGGAAAGGGAAGTGGGTTTGGGGTGTTCTTCTGCTGGGGGCTTATGAATGTGAGGCCCACCTGCGGCCCAGAGTGAAGAAGTGAAGTGCTGACTAGGCCTTCCCATGGGCCTGTGACCACCTACCTACCAGCACGAGGGGGGACGGATGACGGCGATGCCCAAGATGGGGCTGTACCTGCAGGGCTTGGAGGAAGCGCGAGGCTTCAGCATGGTGGCCAGGGATGAGGCAGAAGGTGGCGTTGGGCAGCTTTTCCCCACGGTGGGTCCTGAGGAGGCACAGGACAGGTCCCTGCACTTGTGAGCCTGAGACAGTTGCCCCTCGCCCCACCTCAGCATGCCCAAGTTCACAGTGTGAACCATCAAACACACATGGCAGCGGCACACTGACAGAGGCACAGCCAGGCCCTAGGAGACAGGATCCCTGTCTGCCCGTGGTGACCTCATACACCCGCCTTCCCTTCACTGGGCCTCAGTTTACTCATCTGCACAATGGGAGGCAGCGGGACCTGCTGTTTCCCAGGCTCCTCCCACTTCCACTCTGCCACATGCAGACTCTGGCACCTTCCACTGCGTGGCCTCCATGCCCGGCCCTCCCCCACTCCCGGAGGAGCCCAGGCCCATGAAAGGCTTCTCTGTCAGGCGGTGGGCCGGGCCGGCAGCCTGGAACCACACAGGAAGCCCTTGCCTAGAGGCCCCTTCACCTGCCCCAAGGACAGGCCCCCTCTGTTCCTCTACCTCCTACCCCCAACCCCAGGGCCACGTTCAGGCTGAGGAGGCTGGGGAAGGAGTCACAGCCTCCTCAGAGCCACCTCCTTGGGTCTGCTCACTCAGGGAGCCACTGCCCCTGATCCACCTGGGGAGAGATGGGCTGGTGGGGGGCCAGGACCCCTGGACTACCCAGACTGGGACTGAGGGTTGGGGGCCTCGTGTATGCAGGACCCTCCTCTGCTGGCTGGCAGCCTGACCTTCAAGAAGCAGACCTGGGAATATCAGGCAGCCCTGGGGCCAACCCCACTGAATGAGAGGGGGACAGAGAGAGGCCTAGGACTGAGCTCACACACCGCCTTCTCTGGGAAGCCCCCTTAACTTCCAGGTAATGTCTGTGGGGCACATATTTTGCTCCAGACCCAGTTCTGTGTGCTTTACACACACTAACTCTATTCTCCCAACAGCTCTATGAGATAGGAAGCTTGTGCTGCTATTTTCCCATTTTACAAATGAGGAAACTGAGGTCCAGAGAGGTCATTTGGCACTTATGCAGAAGAGCCAAACAGGTAGATGGGCAGCTGCTCTCTGCTTAACAGCGTGTGTCAAGCCATGGACTTGCCTGTATCCCCTACAATGCTGAGCTACTGAGGGCAAGGGATGTGCCTCACTCATCTTAGCACCTTAGGGCCTAGCAGGGCACAGGGTGGAGAATGGACACTCTGTGGATGCAAAATTGATGAATGCTCAGAGTGGCACTAGAGGATAGGTCCGAGATCAATGGACAGGGGCCCAGGGGCCAATTTCAGCACAAAACCTAGTAATAGAGCTGAGGGTACAGTCATGGGAGGTAGTGAGTTTCCCATCAAGAGAGCTAAGTAAGCAGAGGCTCAATAAGCACCATTGTGGCCTTTTAGGAGTGTGTTGTAGAGGAGACTTGTGCATGCACATGGTGACCGCCAATGAAGTCTTAGTACTGTGTGACTCTGTGACGTGTTTGCCACAAACCCAGGGCCTCAGAGCCCATCTGCGGTCAGTGAGGCCCCGCCTATGGCCACAGAGCGCTACCTGGGTCTGGCCACAGGCAAGGTAACTTCTGTGTGCCCTAATGCTTTGAACTTTGCAGCCAATCCTGCTATAAAAAAATATTAAAAATTATATTTGATAACTATGTTGATATAAAACCAAACAATATTTTTTGAGTCGGGGTCTCACTTTGTCGTGCAAGCTGGCCTTGAACTTGCTATGTACCCCAGGCTGGCCTCAAACTCAAACAGTCCTCCAACCTTAGCCTCCAGAGTGCTGGGATTTCAGGTGTATCACAAGTCCTGGCCCAAGCAGTGTTATATGTTAAAATGTTTTTCTAAGGGCCAGGGATTTAGCTCAGTGGTTCCTCTGCCTGCTTTGCAAGCGCAAGGTCCCGAATTTGATCCCCAGTAGAAAAACAAACAAACAAACAAACATAGTTTTTCTACCTACATGTTCATCTTTGTCTTCTAAAAGTACTTTTTTGCACCCTAAAAAGTATTTTTGGCCCTACACATGGTACCTGTTGTGTCTGATCGATACAGGCCGGGAGACTTGAAAACATCTATTGAACATACAATTAGGGCCAGGGATTTAGTTCAGTGGCACAGCGCCTGCCCGGCAAGTGCAAGGTCCTGAGTTCAATTCCCAGTACCACCCCCCCAAATCCCACATTTAAACAACGGGGATATCTGTGTACATTATGCCTGAACACACACACACACATACACACACACACACACACACGGTTTCTCAGAGTAGACACCTAAGAAACTGGAAACCATGCATGGCTCCAGGGAGGGAAACTGGGTGGTCAGAAGACAGGAATGGAAGGGAGACTTTTACTGTGTACCCTTTTGTGCCTTCGGAATTTTGTACCCTGTGAATGAATTACCTATTCATAAAAATACATAAGTAACAATTTCAGTGGGTGGGCCCTCATTCTGCAGCAACAGGAGACTGTTCAACCAATATGGAAAAACGTGGGCCGGAGCCAGAAGTACCGGGTTTAATCCCAACTCCAGCACTTCCAGGCGCCAGAACAGAAAAATAAGGGTGTCTGGAGACAGAGAAGCGTGTCACCAAAGGCCCTTGGTTCATTCACATCACCTCTGTGAGCTCAGTTTCTTGGGCCCTGAAATGAGGATAGCAGTGGTTCCCTTGAAGAGTGCTTAAGAGAGTTTTCAATGGCAGGAAAAGTGCCTGGCACCAGCCGAGGGCATGTGGGGGGACCGTGAATTGCCTCGTTTTGGTCAGTGCATATTGATTCAGGCCACCTTGTGAGGGCTGGCCCTGTCACTGCCATCCCCCTCTATCCCTGTACTAAATGTGTGGCCTAGGCAGCCGCCTGGCACTTCACAGAAACCGAGGGTCCAGCTAACCCAGAGATGACAGACCCTGTCACCTGGAGGCGGGTTGAGGCCAAAGTTCAAAGTCCTTGTGGCTCAGAGGCCAATGAGAGGCTACAAAGCTTCAGATTTTGGATATTGATTAATTAAAAATGCTACCAAAGCCTGGCATGGTGACACAGACCTATAATTCCAGCTACTTGAGAGGCTGAGGCAGGAAGGAACAAGTTTGAAGCTAGCCTGGGCAACATAGCAAGACCCTGTCTCAAACTAAAACAATTAAAAGGGCTAGGGATATAGCCCTGGCTTTGACTCTTAGCACCATAAAAAAACAAAACAAAACAACAACAACAACAAAAACTCCTCTCCTATCCAGAGGGTGACCCGTACTAATTAGATGAACAAACTGACCAGTTCTGGCCCATTTTAGATCCACCAGTGAGCATTTGGTGTGTGTACGCGACTCCCTAACTTTTAGTTTCTCAGAGTGCAGACTGAAATAGCTTTGCATTCACCAATAACCAACTGCACTTAGCAGTGGCCCAAGTCAGCCCAAAGTGCAACTTCCTACAAGGAAGAGTGCGCACTCCGATGGGGAGCGAGGGCAGGGCCAGGGAGCCTTGTCACCAAGGGTGAGCGTCCGTCTCTAGTCTTGGCTCTGCGCTCAGAGACTGTGGGGGCCTCAGGAGAGCTGGACTCCTCGGCTAGGGATGGGTCCCTGCAGAAGGGATGGTCGGATCACCGGGTAGTTCCCTTCTTATCCCTGGCTGGGCAGCTCCCTCGAGGCCTCCAAGTGCCTTCAGGAAGTAAACGGAGTCCAGTCCCACAAGAACCTTCACTGAGAGAAGCCCCAGGAGCCTCGTGCAAGGCAACACTGGAGCTGGGCTGAGAGAAGAATTCCCATGAGGGAAGCAGAGCTCAGAATAGTCCTGTTCCAGCAGAGCACGGGAAGGACCCGGGAGGGACAGAGGAGGAGGGCAGAGGTCGGAGAGGGAGCCCTTGGACACCTGGGCTGGGACAACCTCCGAAGGAACTTCCGTTCTGGCCCACCCAGCCTTTGGGGGCTGCTGGTCTCCCAGAGACAGAGGGGCTTCAGGAGCTTGGACGCTAACGGCTTCAACTCCTGTGAATTGTCATCCCGGCTGGCCTGCGGGGAGGACGTTGTGCAGGGCTCACGTGTCCCACAGGCCCCTGTGCCTTATTTATATCCAGGCTCTCACTGGCTGGAAGTTCTTCTTTAGATCAGATCTAAGTCCTATTTGCCATAACCAAAGGCTGTTTTCTTAAGAGCTTAATCCCCCCGAAGTTAGCTGGGAACCATTTCTAGCTATGAGCAGTTACTAATCTCCAGGGCCCCGTGGAGGCATCTGATAGGGTTGACCACTGCACTCTTGCTTAAACCTCAGAACCATCAAACCAAAGGTTTTAGAAATAGGTGGTTCTGGATTAAAATACTGGATGTGCTCATTCTAGCTGTGTGACCTCAGATAAGTGATTTAATCTTTCTGAGCAGGTACCACCCGATCCTAATGTCTGGTATAAAACACTTAAATTAGTATAGCAATTAGTATTAGTTTATTATACATAATCGTTACTTATAGAAGTGCTTATCACAGAGTAAGCACCATACCAGTGGTGTATGTTACATAAAATGTTAGGGTAGGAGGGATCGGAATAACAGAAAGAGAGTAAGTAGATGTGAGTCATGCTTTGTTTTTAAAGATTCCTGAGAGAGAGCTCCAAAATCTGCCTGTGTCACTTCTTGAGGCAAATCACTGTCTTGGAGGAAGTGCTCTCTGTTGTCTAACCTGACTCCCTCCTGCTATAGCTGAGACCTAAGTTTGCGAAGACCAGCTGGTCCTCCGTGTCAGTCCTGCCCTGTAACCTCGTCTCTGGGCTTCTCCTATCACAGCCCCCCTCCCACCCAGCCCCACAAAGGGAAGGTTCACTTACTGCTTGGGTCCAAGGTCTTGCTCACAGCGCCCATCCCAGGGGCAGGTGGTGGAGTGGAAACTTGCTGTGTGCCACCTGCCCCCATCCTCGGCCAGGGCTAGCAGGGCTGCCCTAGGGTGGGGGCTGTGCTGCCGCAGCTGGCCAGGAAACCCACCTCGCAATGGGTGGGCTTCTGGAAGCAGTGGGAGTGACACATCGAAGCCAGGCCGGAAGGTGTCCACCCTGGGGCTGGCCTCTGCCACCATGGCCTGTCCCAACTGGGAGGCCCGGGGACAGGGGTCTGGGTGGAGATTGATGACCAGGTGGTTTCTCCCTCTGTCCCAGTGGTGGGGCACTGGGCCACAATGTACAGCTGGGGCGCCTGGGCTGAGGAGGAGGAGGAGGCAGGCCTCAGCGAGGCTGCGTGTTTGGTAGCGGGAGCCTTCCAGGGAAGCCAGGATCCTGCGCTGCATCTCAGAGGCTGCTCCAGCTGCTGGGTGTACAAATATCTTGAGGCCATGATTCCTGCACCTGGAGGTATCAAAGCAGGTTCCCCAGCTGCAGCTGGCACCCTGGGGGGCTTGAGAAGGTACAGGGACATCTTCTGGTGGCTCCTCAGGCTGGGAGAAACTCCGCAGGAGCGCTGCATCCAGCCAGCGGGGCCAGCCTTGGGGGCCGGCGGGCTGAGGCCTGGGTGACACTGCCAGGCGGAAAAGGGGGAAGGCTCCAAGGAGGATGAAGAGGAGCCAGGAAGCTGACAGTGCCAGCCAGAGGGACTTTCTTCTCCAGAACTGCATGTGGCCACCCACAACCAAGGCTGGGGAAAGCCAGGTGCCCCTGCAGGCACACAGGAAGGACGAGCAGGACCTGAGGGCAGAGACAGGGGCTGAGATCAGCTTTCTAGGCCAGCACTGTCATTGTGCAGATGGGAAGACTAAAACCCATGCGGACAAGTTCCCTGCCTAAGGTCAATCAGCAAGTCACTGGCCATGCATGAGGAGCCAGGGAAGACCTAGCTTTCTGGATTTTCTTTCCTTGCTCAGGACTCTGTTTCCTCAGCCTTTACACAGCCAAGTCAGCCTTTGCCCCACCAGCAAGAGCCCCTGCCCCTGGACACTGGTCAGACTGCTATAACCCTTGTCCGGACTACAAGGCAACGTCCCTCTGCCCTCCTGGCTGCACGCTCTGACCTTGCCCTTGACTGAGAGGAGGGCTGTCAGCCAGGCCATGGAGAACTGGTCAGGGCTCCCACAGGCAACAGCCTTGCCAGGGGAAGGCTGGAAGTAGGGTGATCTCCCGCACTGCCTGGCTGCCTGAACAGACCTTGAGTGGCTCTGGCTACCCCTGTACCTGCTGCCAGGCACTCCTGTGGCCCATGCGGGCCATCAGAGTCAGCTGAAGTGAGAGCCCTTTGCCTGGGGGACCAAGAGGACTCAGGGTTCTGGTCCTCTTACACTCTGCCGCTGCCCCCAGCTCGGGCAGCACTGCCCCTCCCCAGCCTCACAGCCACCCTGGACCCTCAGGCTTGGCGCTCTCGTGGAGCAGAGGCCAGGTCCGCACTAAGCCCTGCCCCATGCCCGCCAAGCCCTGCCAGTGCTTCTCTGTCTCCCTGTCCCTCCAGGCAGCATCTGGCAGGTCCAGATCTCTTTCCTGGCAGCAGCCTGGCTCCTCCCCTGCCAGCCCTGATTTGCTCCTGGCTTGGAGGCAGGGTCTCCACTTAACTCCTTCCAAACCAGTTTTCTGGGTTGCAGACAATAACCAGCAGGTACCACGCCTCAGGGCTGGCATGCACTGTCACTGCTTGTCATTGAATCTTACGGCATCCTCCAGAGCAGAGATTTCTGTCATTTTTTTACAGATAAGAAGAGTAAAGCTGAGACAGTGGATTGAATCCTCCTGAGGTGATTCAGCTAAGAAGTCTCTGAATAGAGATTTGAACCCCAAGCTCTTTTTTTTTTCCTCATATGTGTGTGTGTGTGTGTGTGTGTGTGTGTGTGTGTGTGTGTGTGTGTACCTGGGACTGAAAACTCCGGTCTTTGTGCTTGTGAGGCAGATGGCAGAACCACTGAGCTAAATCCCTGGCTATAAGTTTTTGTTTTTGTTTTTTTTGGTACTGGGGATCAAACTCAGGTCCTTGCACTTGCGAGGCAGGCAGTGGTAAACCCTAAGCTCTTGACCATCGGTCACCCTGGTTGTGTGTTTGAGTGTGGGGAGTTGACAAAACAGAAGATGGGGAAGTCAACAGAGAAGAGAGGCGTTGCGGTTGTGACAGGGGAGTTAGGTAAGGTATTCTGATCTGTCCCAGGGATTGGTCCCTTCTTTCTTTGGTGTCCCCACCCCATGCTCAGCCCCAGCCTTTTCTCTCATCAGTATGGGAAGTTCTTCCTGAACTCGATGCTCCTTTAGTGCATACCCCATTGAGGAAGCCTCTGGCAGTTCCCTGGTCTGCGCTCTCTCAGGGGAGTCTGCAACGCGTGCTACACCCACTGAGGAACAGGAGAAGTGATGGGGAGACATAGGAGCCCCAAGTCGGTGAGGATGGGCCTGGGTTGGTGCTTGGAGCTGGACTCTGCATCTCCCCACCTCTGTAATGGGGATACTAACATCCACCTTGAGATGGATGCCAGGTTAGATCCAGCCTATCCCCTTTTGGGGGGCCCACAAAAAGGGGTACCCTCTTTCTCCTTGCTTGTCTTCCCCTGATATGAGTGTTGCTGATTGATCAGGGAGCTACCACGGGAACATTCTGCCCTGTGCGAGGAGCCCATGTGGGGTGGAACGCGGTCTATACAGCCAGGAGCCCTGAAGATGGCCTTAAGGGAAGCAGGCCTTTACGGGTTGCTCAGTGATGTCCGACCATTCCTGAACGTACTGGGTGCTCTCCTACTAAGGGGGCAGGCATCTGTGCGTGCTGCCAACACCTCCTCGGCTCTCTTCCAACAAGAGGCCACTCAGCTGTCCTTGGGCTGGGTCAGGGCCCTCCTCAGAGGTCCTCCCTCTGTCCCTGCTTCATCTGTTCACACGCTCCTCCACCTGACCAAGACTCAGGAGACCGGCTTGGGACAGGTTCCACATACGGAGCGCTGAGGATGCAGCATTGAACAGGGCAATGAGGCAGGGGGTAGACAGAGGAGGTCTTGGAGAGGGCCTGAGAGGCAGAGGAGAAAAGAGGAAGCCAGCTCTCCAAACTCACAAAAATACCTGCTTCTAACAACTAGGGCACACCTGGTCAAAACAAGGGGGCACATGCAGTATAGGCTTCTGGGGAAGCCCGCTATAGCTTTCCAAAGACCACAGAGAGCATCCGGATCTCACAGCTGGACCACACCTGGTAAAGGCAAGGGGACGCATGGACTAGGGACCATCTTCAGTGCCCAACCCCACATAATTATAATATCATTTGCATTATAGTCTTGATCCTTCCCACCATGGACTTTGGGCACCAAGACACTTCCACAAAGGTCCATGTATGGACAAAAAAAAAAAAAAAATCCCCCCAAACAAAAAACCTACAACAGGAAGCAAGAAATTTGTTCCTAGTTGAAATAACTCACTTCCTCAGTCCAAAGAGCTGCCCCTTTCCTGAAGAAAAGCAAACAAACAAACAAAAAATACCTCATATAGCAACTAATACCTGGTTTCTTTGAGGCTGTGAGATTTCCTCAATGGCCTGCTCCCATCCTGAGGAGTGTAGTTTCACTTTATTTTTTATTTTATTTTATTTTATTTTTGGTATTGGGGATTGAACTCAGGACCTCGTTTGTGAGGCAGGAGGTGACACCACTGAGCTAAATCCCCAGCCCAGGATACCATTCTTGTCCCTGTTTCATGGACAAAGAAACTGAAGCCTGTGGAGTTTAAATTACTTTCCTATATTCCCATGGCTAGCCAGGGGGCCTAGGCCATCCATAACTTCAAAAAGTCAATTGATGGAAAAAAAAAAAAAAAAAAATCCCCCCAAACAAAAAACCTACAACAGGAAGCAAGAAATTTGTTCCTAGTTGAAATAACTCACTTCCTCAGTCCAAAGAGCTGCCCCTTTCCTGAAGAAAAGCAAACAAACAAACAAAAAATACCTCATATAGCAACTAATACCTGGTTTCTTTGAGGCTGTGAGATTTCCTCAATGGCCTGCTCCCATCCTGAGGAGTGTAGTTTCACTTTATTTTTTATTTTATTTTATTTTATTTTTGGTATTGGGGATTGAACTCAGGACCTCGTTTGTGAGGCAGGAGGTGACACCACTGAGCTAAATCCCCAGCCCAGGATACCATTCTTGTCCCTGTTTCATGGACAAAGAAACTGAAGCCTGTGGAGTTTAAATTACTTTCCTATATTCCCATGGCTAGCCAGGGGGCCTAGGCCATCCATTTCTTAAACCTTGGCACCATTCTACCTACTGAGTGAGACGGATGCCCTCCTGTCCTCCCGAGCTCACTGTTCAGAGAGGAAAGATCTGGTAACCAGCAAGCACAGATGGTGGTGGAGGGGACCTGGGAGTACACAGGTGGCCACCTAACCCAGGGGTGGAGACGGCTTCAGAGGAAGTGATGCCTACTCCAGGACCTGAAGGGTAGCAGTGTGACACTTTAGGGTTTCTCTTGTTTGCAGTGCCAAGATCAAAGCCTGGGCTCCGTGGCAGACAAGCAATTTACCGTGGGCTTCATCCCCAGCCTTCAGCAATGTGCTTTTGAGAGAAGTCATCATGGCTGTGTGAGGATAGCCAGGAAATGGCAGATGCAGGAGTAGCAATGGCTTTTCATTTCTGGCCTTGTTCTTGGTTTTAGCCAGGGGGCCTGACTCTGGGGGTCCTGACAGATCCGGTTCTACCATCTGCCACCTGCTACCTCAAGAGCCCAACCAAAGAAAGAGCTGAGTGGCGGCAAAAGGAGTTTTATTTTCAGTGTGGACACACTGGGCAGCAGAGGGGCCAGCATCCTCCACCCTGCCTTTCATGGTACTGACAGGAGCTTTCGGGTCATATGGGGGAGGAAGAAATGTTGGAGGGTGGGGGAAGACGTGTGCCCAGGTAACCGGTTTCGGTCGAGCTGTGGTCTGGTTCTTTGACATCCTGCTGGCTCTGGCAGGGCGCTTTGGTTTCTATCATGGGGTAACTGCCCCACCTTAAGAGGGTAGTCCTACCATGGGGTGGTCTGCCTGTAAGACTTGCTGTTCCTGGAATCTTGAAAATACCTTACTCTTACCTTAGTATCTTTGGTCTCGAAGGTGGAAGAGAGGGGTTAGGTAAATTTAAGACTAATCATCCTCACACTGCCAGTTTTTAGACAGACACTCCTTAAGTGATTATCGCCTCTATGTGCAGAATGGGGCGGGCTAGTAGTCGACTCTGCTCTCGTACATCTTTCTTCCCACGAGCGCTGACAGAATGAACGCCCAGTGAAGTCCTGTTGAATGGTGAAGGGATGGATGGACAGAGAAAGTCAGCAGCTGGGTAGGGAACTGAGGGACACCTGATCATGCTCTGGCGGTGGGCTCCCCAACCAGCTTACAGCCAAGCCCGCATTTGTGCAGTCGGACAAGCCCTCTCCTACCTGCATGCCTGTAGGAGAGGTGCTCAGGCCAGCTGGGCCTGGGCTTGTCTGAACCACAATTCACATGCTTTCCCGGCTTGGATGGGGGAAGAGAAGGCGGGGTATCTTGACACAGAGGACTGAGTTGAGCTCATCCTAAAAATAGATCTCTGTGATCTGCCAGGGGCTCCCAGGCATGAGAGAGCTCTTCAGTGCTCATCAAAGCCTCCAGGAGCCGCTCTCCTGTAGCAGGGCTCTGACCTATGAGACAGAAGCCAATACAATGGGGAGAGAGTGGGCCAGGGCAGGAAGGAGAAGACGGCAGTGAAGAGGAAGAGGACTGGCTTCCCACAGGAGGCTGGACGGGCGTGAAGCAGGCCTTTACGGAACTGTGAGGTCAAGGAGTGTTCTGGACGGCATCCCAGAGCTCTGAGCACCGGGGTGTTTGTTCCACAGTGGAAGTGACTCCACCCCCTATCCTGGGGGCTCCCTACGTAAGGGGTTTCTTCCTGCCACAGATGGCAGTATCACCTCGGTCAAGGTTCCCCAGGCACAGGACAGGGTCTAACACTGTCATTTTGATCTGAAATATTCCCTGCCTGCATCCTACTTGGGCTTCCCTCCCTTCGTTCTTTCTCCTCAGGCTGGGCCTGAAATCTGCAGAAAGAATGGCTGTAGTTTTCAGAGAGGAAAAGCCCTGGACAACTGAAGAGCGCTGTGGTTAAGAGTACAGCTCTTACAATGCTGTGTGTTCCGGTACGGAGGACCCTGGCTGTGGGTCTCGCTCTCCTGCAAAGCTATGCAAGCAAGAGAGAACAATGACAACAGAAGAGGCATGGAAACAAGACTTAAAGAGAAAGCAGGGACCTAGGATGGTCTAAGCTGCTCTGGGCAGCAAAGAGAAAAGGCATCCAAGGCCTCCAGTATTTATTGGTTACAAGTGTGGGAAGAAGTAGGGTAGGGTGTACGTGAGACAGCTGGCGATAGCCGTTATCAAAGGCAAGGCCGTAAAAGGGAGGCACTGCTTCCTTGCAGGAGAAAACAAATGGAAACCAGGACTGGGTCATAATTAAGCAGCCTCCCCGCCACCCCGAGGTAGTTCCTGGGTCCTCCCAGAGAAGCCCATACCAGGGCACCTCCACTTCTGCCCTGGCCATCGAGGGGTCAATCAGCAGAGCCCATCTGCCCAGCAAGTGCTGGCAGGCCCGCTGCAAACCTAGGTAATTAATAGTCTGCTCTCCAAGGCAGAGGCAGGAAGATTTATTTCTCCTCTCTTTCCTCCCCAGGGGTGCTGCTTGGCAGTGCAAGCTTTCTGTGGGCCCTTTGAGGAGATGCCCTGCACAGCAGGCCTGGGGGGAAGCCAGCCCAGAGGTGGGCCCGGAGGAGAAGAAGGGGCTCGGTCTCCATCTTTCTGTATCTGAGTGTTGGCCCCACCTCCGGTTCTCTATAATATGTGACAATTGGTGCCATATGGACAGAGCTCCTGCAAGGGCCGGGAGCTCTTATCTCTGCTTCTGGATTAGAGGAGGGAGGGAAGGAGAGGTAGCATCATTGTGTCACCCAGCTAGCGGGTGGTAGAGCTGGCACTCTGTCTGTGTGACATCAGATCCATGGGGCTTTCTACTTCTCCTGATGGAAGAAAATGCACTTGATTGGTTGAATGCCTGCTACACGCCTGGCACTGTGTCAAACCCTAGAGGCCCTTTAGTAAGCTGTAAACATCACTAATGTGAGGTAGTGCAGTCCAGGACCAGGGAGGGAGCACACACGAAATCCCGGAAACACGAACCAAATGGGGTCCAGGTGCCTCTTGTAATCCAAATGACATCCTCACTGGATTAATTTAATTTGTTACTGTTTTATTATAGTGTTATTTTATTAATTTATTTTATTAAATTTATTGCCTTCACTCTGAGCTACGTCACCAGCCCTATTTTTTTATTTTGAGACAGAATCTAGTTAAGTTGTCAAGTCTGGGCTCAAACTCGTGATCATCCTGCCTCAGCCTCCCAGAGGGGTAGGATTACTGATGTGCCCCACCATGCTTGGCCTCACTGACGTCCATGAGATTCCATCATCACCACCTCCCAACCCTGAAACCAGCCTTGCTTCCCCACTCTCCAACCCCAGGTCCACTGCCATCGTGTGGCACTCAGACATGGCACTGGCCTCTGGTCTCTGTGTTCCTCTCATCTCACTAAAATAAGTGCTCCTCACAGCAGCTGGAGGTTCATGTTAAATATAATCCCTCTTCCCTCCCTGGCTTTAACTCTGTACTAACTAAATGTCTTTTTATTTTCCACGTTTTGATGCTTTGACACCAGGGTGTGGCCAGTCAGGAAGGATTATCTCTCCAAAGCTAGCTGATCCCTAGAAATGGTGAGCAGCTGGCCCTGGACTGGGTCTCCAAAGCCAAACCAGCCCATCCAGAGCTCATCTCCTCTGTCTTACACTCAGGGCCACTGTCCCCTGCTCTAGACACCCCAGGAGCAGGTGCCACACATGTCCCCTGAGCCCCAGAACCTGCTGAAATCATTCAAACTCCAGTCCTAATCAAATTATCCTGCCTCACCTCTTCCTTCCCAATGAGACCACAGTCAAACGCCCTGCCCATGCTTTCCCCTGCTCCTTCTGCCTCCTGACTGTCATGGCACAGTCACGTCTGGCTGCCTCCACTAGTAAAACAAAGCAACTTTTCCATGGCAGTCACCTCCTGGTCTGTGGTGCTGTCATCCTGAATGATAAAAAGGCTGTTTTTTTTGTTTGTTTGTTTTGTTTTTTTGTTTTTTTGAGACAGGGTCTCACTGCATAGTTGAGACTGACCTGGAATTCACTATGTAGCCCAGGCTGGTCTTGAACTCACAGCGATCCTCCTGCCTCAGCCTCCTGAGTGCTGGGATTACAGGCGTGCACCACCACGCCCGGCCTAAAAGGCTGTATTTTGAAGGCAGCACCCTGGCTTCTGTTAGACGTAGAATAAACTCCAGGCTCTTCTCCCTGCCATGGACAGTCTTCTGTGACCCAGCCCCCAGCCTGTCCCCGATCACAGTGCTCCAGCGCCAGCATCTCCTCTCTGCTCCTCAGACTCTGTAAAGCCATTTCAGGTCTCCACCCCACACCACCCCCAGCTGTTCCCTCTGCCTGAGCTCAGCAGCTCCTTATCAACGTCTGGGGCTTAGTGTACCTGACGCTCTTTTATTGAGGACTTCTGTGAACACTCACTGTCGAGGAATAGTAACAGCTACCAGTTCCTGGGTGTCTTCCATGTGCTGGACACCACTGTATGTCCCTGCCATGGAGTCGCTCTTTAGATCATCATGACAACCCTGTAAGGTGGGGCTCAGTACTATTTCCACTTTGCAGCTGAGGAAACAGGCACAGAGAGGTTCCCTGACACAAGCAAAGTCTCACAGCTATCAGGCAGAGGAGCTGGACTCAATGCTAAGCCCTCAGAGGGCACCCACAGTCATGTGAGGAGGCAGAGTGCACACAGGCCAGGCCGCTTTACTGCATTGTCCTGCTTGCTGTCCTGGAGATGGTAGGAAGAGCACAGGGGCGGTCAGCTGAGGAGGGGCTCCCAGAACAAGTGACATCTCTATAGGGTTGGAGACATTGGGCAGGAAGCAGCGCAAAGGGAAAGAGCACAAGCAAATGCAAACAGGTGGCTGGGTGCATGTGAGGCTAGGACCAGCCAATCACACTGGATACAGAGGAGAAGGGATACAGCTGGCAGAAGAAAGTTGATCCAGATCTTGGAGGGCTTCTGGTAGAGGCTGCCACTTTGTTTTTTTTTAGACAGGATCTCAATGTGTAGCTCAGGCTGACTTTGAACTCACTATGTAGCCTAGGCTGGCCTTGAACTCATAGCAATCCTCCTGCCTCAGCCTTCCAAGTAAAGCCTGCAACTGTTTCAGAGGCTGCAAGTGGGTCCCAGAAGGACACTAAGCAGAACTGACACAGTATTGTTAGTCAAGTTTCCACTCCCCACCCCATTCCAGCTTTGTCTAGTTTTCTGAACCCTGTACAGAGTGTGGTACCTAGCTCTGCAGGCTGGCAAGATTTGATGGGGCTTTGATGGGGCTGGACCAAAACAAGACTAGAAGCCAGAGAGGACCAAGAGCAGGAATTGGGACCTGCCTCACCCTCTGGCATCCCTGAGCTGGCCCAGCCTCCACAAATCACTGTTATGAGAGATTCTGGGAAGCAGGTCACTGCTGAGGCCAAGTAAACTCCCACAGGCCTGCACAGAGCCAGAAAGCAGAAAGGCAATGCCCTCATCAGCTTCCTCTCTGGGGGAAGGTGGTGATCCCTCCAACTTACCAACTATGGAGGTCTGATGTACCTTTATTGCAGTTGTTCACTTCTGTTCTATCTTCTGGAGGTCAGTAAAATGGCCTTTATGACCCTCTGTGGCTCTGCAGTGTGGATCCAGGTACCAGCACAACCAGGAGGCCCCAGAGCAGGGGCGGGGAATAGGCAGCCCTCACCAGTCTGCTCTGATGAAGGCCAAGAAAGTCACTTCTATGTACTTGAGTCTTCATCTAGAGGAAACACCAATGAATGCTGGTAGGTAAGAAAGAGAAAAGTAGCCCTGAGCATCAGAAGCCTGTCCAGCACTCAGCTGGCTCTGATGTTCCTGTTGGCTCCTGCTGAGCATAAACTTCACGAAACTCCAACAGCGATATGGCCATTCCATGGCCATGAGCATAGAGAAACAGCACATACACCCAACCATCAGCAAGACATGAGCACTGTCCAAACTGTGAAAAAGGCCCAGCCTTACCTCACCCTTGCTAATGTGAGACGGCCGCTTCTTACCTGTGGCAACTTTAGCCTTGGCCGAGCCCTCCCTCTCTCACGATAACCTTCGTGGTGATACCCAGTCATCAAACTGCCCCTGCTTCTCGACAGCATCCAACCCAAAACACAGCCTTGCTTCCTTCAACTCTCCCCAAAATTATCTAACAAAAGCCCGGATTCTAAGGAGTCCTTTCCAATCTCTCCTCTGGAGATGGCCTGATGCTTCCCCCTCACAGCCTCTCCCTCACTGCACCGGGCAGAAGAGCAGCTGGCCCCATGATGGGTGTGTTCCTGGCCATCTTTGTCTAGAAAGTTTCAGACACGGGGACCCTCCATGGATGCTGGGTCACGGAGCACAAAATGTCACAGTCAAGAGTCACACAGTGCTGCGCCCTCCAAAACTAGTTGATGAGAAAGGGAAAAATGGCAGTTCCCTTTACTGGTCAGGGTGACTGGTTTTAGACAGAGAAGGTAACCTTTTATGGTATTAGAAATGGTCTACATTTTGCACTAGGTAGTGGTTACAACAAATATTAAAAAACATTGTTGAGCTGTACACTTAAGTTTAGTGCACTTTCACGTTTTATCAGAAACATATTATATCTGATTTTTAAAAGTGTTAGCCACTAACTTCAGCAGGTAGTGAGACAGGGAGAAGGGCCTGACACTCTCCAAGAGCTATTTTTAAATTTTTTCTTTCAAGGCTGCCCCAAATGCCTTCTGGCCAGTCTGGCTACATCAGGTGACCCACAGTCAGTCAGGGAGTCATTTGCTTTGAATGCAGCAAGCTTCCGTCTCAGTCAGATCCTGGATGACTCCTCCCTGCAGCCTCTGTGCATGCCACACCCCTCCAAAGCTCTTTTCAGTCAGGTCAGTACGGAGCCCCTTCCCCACCATGAGCAAATAGGAAGTCTGCCAGTGAGTGAGCGAACTCTCCTTTTCCCTATATTAGCAACCTCCCATTACTCTTAGCGGACTGGTCCATGTACTGTACCACCTTATGCTGTAGCATAGGTTCTAATAAAATCTCTTTTGGACAGCATACTTTTGCCTATTCATGATTTCTATCTTGAGTAGAGCATACTGAACTCATACAGGAAGGCCTGTGACCACTGAATGTGGCCAGCTGCCATCTTCAGGGGCCAGAAGAGATCCCAAGTCCTGCTGGGAGCTGCCGACTCTGAGCCCTAAGCCCAACCACTAACACTCAGAGCTGATAGCTGTTGGCATTCAAAGTTCAGGACTATGGACATTATGAGAGCTACACTTTGCCAACTCATAACCTCAATACAAATTGAGCGAAAGAACCCTCGTCCAATTGGTAAGTTATCGGTGGTCCACGTGGGCACCCTCCCTTTTGGAGGACTCTGAAGAAGAGGACAGAGAGCAGTGATAGGCATCAGCAATGGAGAAAAAACTGAAGAACAAGCTCCTATATGATTTCCATATTACATGTGGCTAAAGACTCACACTAGTTGGTGACAGCAGAAGGAAAAACAGGAAATCCAAAGCAGGTCACCCAAGTACCAATTTAAAATACTTTGGCCACAAAGTGGCACCAGGGTTGGGATGGTAGCTGACTTGAAGGAAACTGTGGGCTACCGAAAACAAGTATCTGATTGAAAGACTGGAAAAGCAGTAACTTGCAGAAATTTTTAAAGCATTTGGGTTGGTCCTCTCAGAGAAGACTAGATGGCAAAGAAACATAATTGAACTCAATCTGTTTACTCTGTAACAGAAAAGAATCTGGTTGGACCCAAGGAAGATCTTCCCAACAGTGACAAATGAAGTAGAGCAGGCTGTGACATCCTGGTCCCAGGGAAATTTGAAACTCATCTGGCCAAGAAAAGCCCCAGCATGCCCTGGGCTGTGACTAGGAGGCTAGAATAAATGAACTCTGGCTATCCCTCTTGTGACCAGGGACTCTGGTTTGTCAAGAGTGTTCTGGGTCAGCTGCATAGCCCCAATTAATTATCCAACGGGAGCCCTCTCTATCCATACTAAGCTTTCTATGTTCTCTGGTCATTGCCACCAACCACAGCTTTCATTAAACCCAAGGCTTAATTACACAGGTGCAGTGCTGCCATCACTCCCCTCGTGGCTTGGCTTCCGGAATGATGGTGGTGGCAACAGTGTTTCAGGAGGACAGATGAGCCTCAAGAGACCCAAAACAGGGAATCTAGACCCTAGGCACTTGGGGACACATGGAGAGAGCATATGTGAGACTTCTGTTCTAAAAGAGCTGACAATGTGTTGGAGAGCTATGACCTCCAACCTGGTAGATGTCACAGGACAGGCAGTGGCCCTTTAGGAGTGAGGTGATCAGGGAAGCTTCGTGGAGAAGGAGGATTTAGAGAAACTTTAAAGGCAGACCAGGATTGGACAGATCACCAGGCAACACAGAACATTTCATGGCACCAGAGTCCCTGGTGGAGGGAACAGCACGATTTCAAGTGTAGAGATCTAACAAGGACTTAGAGGCTGGGCCTGTAACATATACTCAGTGGATAACCAAAAGCAGGATGAAGCTTAGCATCTCTGCCTTTGTTTTGTATCTTTATTACCTTAAAGTTCTCAGATTATAGCTCAGCTCTACATGTAGGGATGTTGATCTTCTAACAATCATCTATCTAAAAAACTAGTACTACAAGGTACATTATCTCTAAATTTAGCTATATTATCCTGCTTCAAAAACTGAAGACACCAAGATCAGAATACCTAAAGTCATTCTCAGGATCTTCAGGGACGTCCTGCAAACTTGTACAGTATCTGGCTCTACGCCCCTTGGAGGGGTGCGTCGAGGTCTCCTGTCATTGTCCTAAACCTGTAATCACATGGATTCCAGGAAAATTAGAGCCTTGCAGACCATCTCATGTTGACACCACCCCTCCAAATAGAAGCAACGACCCCAGGACAGGAACCAAGACTGTCCCCACGGCAGGAGTCATCATCTCGTGACGGAGACCAAACTGCCCCCGCCAGGATAATAGCACTCCTAGAACCTCGCCATGCCTGAGATAATGATCAACCAGACCAGGTCACAACTTGACCAGGATTACTAACCCTACTGCTGTGCAGAGTCCCAACTTTGCCGTTATTGCCTTTTTTTTTTTAAATAAAATGCCAAGGTAAATTGGGACCTCATTCAGTAGGTCCTAGAAAGCAGCTGGAAGTTTTTGAGCTCAGGAATGATCCAAATTTCCTATGGACGTTTACAGGACTTTGAGGATGGGATTCCAGGTAATTCCTCATTCTTACCTAGCTCGCTCTGATTTGCAAACACTAATCTTACCTTTTTTTTTTTTTTTTTTTTTTTTTTTTTTTTGGTACGGGGGATTGAACTAGAGACCTTGCCCCTGCGAGGTAGGCGGAGGAACCACTGAGCTAAATCCCTGGCAAATCTTAGCATTCTTTACACTTCCTGTAGTCCTAGCTAAGTCCTTTCCTTCAGGTCTCAAATGTTATCACCTCTTTCTCTAGGAAGCCATGAGGAAATGGCTCCCTCTCCCTCAATCCCGGGCAGGAGTCATTTTTTAAGGCTCTCACCCTCTGTTTGTCCCATTAGAGCTCACAGTACTGTTTGTAATTATTGCTTTGTGTGAATTCTCTGGTAGTCTAGGAATTCCGTTGAGGCCAGAGACAGTATCTTTTCCACCAGAGTTCCCCCAAGAACCAGCATAAGGCAGTAAAGTGCAGGATAAATGAAAGGACACATGTGAACCTGCTGACATCTCAGGTTCCTCCCTGATCGAGGCTAGTGAGAGTCTCGAGACCTACAATGGAAAATCCCCGTCGGCAACAGCTGCAGACCAGTTGGTAGGTAAACACCTTTGACATGAATCATCAATCTCATATTCTCACAGGAAGCAAAGGGTAAGGGAACACAAAACAATACACGACCTCCTCCTCTTTTTTCTGAGAATAAAGAAAAGCCAGCGTTATTTCTAGGCACGCCCGGGAGCTATTTGAGGAACGGTGAGGCGGAGGGTTACTTATCGGAGTACAAACAATAGTCTTCCGCTGAAACCTATTTTCGTGGCGGCTGCTCCTTAGACTACCACCAGGGGGAGAAATGGCACTGCATCCCACGGCGTTTCGTGCGCAGGAAACTCTGGGAATTGTAGTCCTGGGTTGCAAGGTGAGTTCTCTCGCGGTGCACCTCGGGAGATGTAGTTCTAAAGGGAGAGGCGGAACGTGCTTTTAAGCATCTGTATTGAGTCCTGGAAACTACAACTACCAAAGGGCCACGGCTCCTGGGCAGTTTCTCATTTCCTTCTAGTGAAACATCTGAGGTTGCTTCTGAGGGATCACCTTGACTGGGTAAGTTTGGTTGGAGGAAGCTCTCGTTCTTAACTGACCTGTCTGCAGACCTTTTCATATTCCAGTCTGATTTATGGCCTCCTCGTCTCTCAGCCTCAGGAACTGCACATTACCTTTTAATCTTGCTCCTTTCTGTGTCCCAAACACCCCCAGTATCCACCCACACTAAACCCCGCTTCTGTCACCTGTTGGTTCACTCTGGCACACCTGGACTCCCACTCGGAGACCTCAGCCCCAGCCTGACCCCGCAGCCTCACCTACCTGAAATCGAGGCTTCTTTATGTGTTCTCCATGCCTTGTGTGCTTCACTTTACACTCACTGCCCTGATTTTTTTCTTGCTGATGTTAGAAAGGTTCCATTCCTTCTTAACGGTGCTGGGAACTTGGAAGTCAGCCCACAGGGTTCTAGTCCAGCCTGTGTGTGACCTCGGGCAAGTTGTACAACCTCTCTGAGACTCACTTTCTTCATCTGTAAAATTGAGATGACCATCAGTCGAGGAAGAAGTTGTGTTTTGGAGCCAGTACGCTAATAGGTGTGAAAGTGCTTTTAAACTGTAAGGCCTCCACAAGCAGCAAGTTATTTATTACATTTAGTAGTAGCTTGGACCATCTCTATCAGGGCTGCTTTTCAAGTTCTGCCACCTTGTTACTTAAGCCTGTTCGTTGGACCTTGATGTCTCCATCTAAGAGCAGGGTGGTATTGCCTCACTTCCTCCGGAGATTAAACATCAGACAAAGCAGTGAGCTTTTAGTCTCCAGGGAGCTTTGTCGGAAAGGAAGCACTAGAGAGGCACTTATCTTGGACTTCTTTCTGAAAGAGCCAGTGATGAAAGGTCCACATGGCTGGTAGGGGCAGCAGGAGGACAGCTGCAGTGTTCAGCCCAGTCCCTTCCCTTAGGGCTCTTCCTGGCCTATTTTATAGACTCTGGCTTTGGCAGGGATGTCTCAGGCCTGGAAAGACTGAGAGGAGAGTCCATTTTGCCAAAGGTTTTAATCCAGGAAAAGTGAAAGCAACCTTAACTGGGTATGTTCCTGACTGTTATGTTCCTGACATTTTGTGAGTACTTAAAATGTACCAGGGCCTAGACAATGTCAGTTTCCTTATTTAAATCTCACTTACAAAGTGTTCCCATTTTACATATAAAAAACTTAGGTTCAGAGAAGTCATGTAGTTAAAAGTTACAGCTACTTCATGGCTACAGCCAGTGCTTTACATACATTGTTTAATCCTTTTTGACATAAATAGCTGTTGTTTCTATCAAGTGGATTCATTATGGGAGTTTTAGAGTTTAAGGAACTTTCTCAAGATCTCACAGCTCATAATTATCAAGGTTGACTTTCAGAGTCATCAAAGTCTTTCTTTTCCCACTATACCCTATAACCTTATTTTTAGATCAAAAATATTTCATTCCTCAGAAATGGAGAGGACTTAAATAAAAACCAAAGGAAGGTACATTTATAAGTCTCTACTATTTGGAAAGCCTGTAGATAGACGGTTTGACTTACAAAGAAATCTAAAATACAGTCTTTACCCCTGGATTATATCTGAAGAGAAAGACGTAAATCTACATAAAATTAAATGGCATTCATTGGATAAGTTAATTATTGAGACCAGTTGTGTGCAGGGCATAAAATTAGGCTAAGTAACAGGCAGGAATAGGCTTCTAGATGGACAAGGAGACTACATCCCATGAAATTGTCATAAAACAGGAGGCCAAAACACACTGTACACTAAGTGTTGATTGTGTGCACACCTTTCTGAATAAACTATATGGATCAGAGGTTCCATCTCTCTCTCTCTCTCTCTCTCTCTTTTTTTTTTTTTTTTTTTTTTACCAGGATAAACCTCAGGGCCTTACACTTT
>NW_022900935.1:20310092-20334328 GCF_012274545.1 Fukomys damarensis
TTTTTTTTCAGTACCAGGATTAAACTCAGGACCTTACACTTTTGAGGCAGGGGGCAGAACCACTGAGCTAAATCCCTGGCCCTGGACCAGAGGTTTTCAAACCTTCCTCAGCAGAAACAATTAGGAAACTTTTAAAAAACTATTTGGAGGCCAGGAATTTCACTCAGTGGTGCTGCCACCTTCCTCAAAAGCCCAAGGCCCTGAGTTCCAACTCTGGTACCAAACCAAACCAAACCAAACAAAAAAACTAATTGGAGGCTGGGGATATAGTTCAGTGGTAGAGTGCTTGGCTATCCTGTGCAAGGTTGTGGGTTCCATCTCAAAAAAATCATTAATGTCTGGAAATAGAGCTCTAGAACACACATTTTTAAAAAAGTTCCCCAGGAGAAACCAGGTGTGGTAGTACACAGCTATAATCCCAGCACTAAAGGTGGCTGAAGCAGGAGAATCACAAGTTTGAGTCCTGTTTAGGCATTTTAGTGAGCCTGTCTCAAAATAAGAGGGGCTGGGGTAAAGTTTCTCTGGGTTCAGTCCCCAGTGCTGAGGGGAAAATAAAAAGTTTCCCAGGGGGTTAGACTATCAGTAAGATCTGATCTAGGTTTCATGTGAGTCACTGTTGCAAGCAAATCACTGACTGAAAACTGCTAGACTAGTTACTCATCCAAGAACAGCCATAAGGCAGCCTGTGATTGATTTCCAGGTAATGGAGCCCATGCTTAGAGTTGAGAGGAGGAATAGTTGGAAAGACTTAGGAAAGCTCCTCCAAGAGAACTTAGACATCTCACAGGGGTCTTGTTAAATGGAAAGGCTCTAACTATGAATTTTTGCGACGTCTGGATAGACTTTATTGGAAAATTCCATGACATTTATTTATTAGAAGTATCTGTTCTGTGTGGATGTCACTTTGGCAAAATTTTAAATCAGATTGGGGTTTTCCATCTTATCATATTTGGGCATTAATCTGTGAGCCTAAGGAACACATTCATTTTAATGTTAGCCTCACTCTGGCCAATTATTATTTCCAAGCAGAATTTAATTGATGACACTCTCAGAAATGATCTCCCCCCATCCTGTGTGTGTGTGTGTGTGTGTGTGTGTGTGTGTATCTAAGTCCACTTATTCTGATTCCTATTCTAAACACTGTTCTCAGTGCTGGATGAGACAAGTTTCTTCCTATAAGAAGCTACTGTCTTCCCCTGGTCACCAAGCCCTGAAGCCATATTTGGCTCTCCTCTCTCCACTGACTTTTCAAATCCACTTGGTTGCCAAATCCTATTGCTTCTGCTTTTCACTCACACAACAAATGTTTACTGGGTACTTGCTAAGAGCCTATGCAAGGTACTTTAAATGTTTTATTTTACTTTATTTCCATAGCAACCTCATGACAATGGAGAGGATTCTCACAGCGCAAAAAAAATCAGTCTTGGAGAGGTCAGACAACTTGCCCAAGGAAGCAAACTAGGCAGCAGAGGAGCTGTGAAAGGGGTCTCGCGTGTCCCCTTAGGGTGTCCCCTTCCCAATCAGGTCACTCACGCACCGAGAGGTCCGAGAGGTCCGACAGGAGGTCTTTATTGTAGAGAGTCAGGCGGAGCACAAAGGCCGGGAGGCGGAGAGGAGAGAGAGAGAGAGGAGGAAGAAGCAGCAGAAGGAGAGAACAAAGAAAGGAAGGTCCTTTTATCAGTTTGGGGTGGGCTATTGCTTATTTATGAGGAGTGAGTTACTTTTAACCTATCACAGGCCAGATTGCTTTTATGGGCCCAGTCCTGCAGACACAGGTTTCAACTTTCCTGGACCACTGTGGCCTTGGGGGGGAGGGAAACCAGAGATAAGGGCATGAGGTCATTTTAGGAGCCAAGATGTACCAGGAGAATGCAGCCTGTGAGGCGGTGTCACAGCATACTTTAACATGATCAATTCCCTAACGAGCTGGGCTTCAAGTGTGGTCTTTCAGGTGTAATTTATCTCCCACCAACCACTTCATTCCCAGAGCAGATTCCAACTCCTTAGCCTAGCACTTGAGGCTCTGCTACCTTCTAGGTCTTGTCACAACTTTCCTTTCTTCCCTTGAGCCCATCACTCACGACTCTGTTTCTTGAGTGCCTTCTCAACACTCTGCCGTTGCCCACTCTTTCTTGCACTTGAAAGTTAGCCCTCCCCATCTTCCTCTGCCCTCTGCTCCCAAGCTTAGGGAGCCCTCTCTCCTCAGCACTTTTCCACTGTTTTATCTGACTCTCTGTTATGACAGTTGGAATTTGCCCCTGCTTCAGTGTCATGTGGGTGACATGTGTCCTGTGGCCCTGCTGTAGGTCATGTGTGTGTGCATCCTAGCGACAAGAGAGGAAGAGGGTCGGGTGCTGTGACTAAGGAGCTCCCATCCTCCTTTGCTTTGGCTGTATCAGGAGTTTAGCTGCTGCTGCTGCTGCTGCTTCTTTTTTTTTTTTCTTTATTCATTAAGTGTATTGGTACATTTTAGGTATACATTATGATCACATTCATTATTGGGAATTAGTACCTGTACATGAGATGTCTTGGTTCTCATTTTTTTCCCTTTCCCTTCCTTCAGTCCCTCCACCTCTCCCTATTTACATAAGCTTTATTTCAGTTTTTTCCTTCTTTTTTCATTTTTTTCTTTCCCTTTTTTCTCCCTCCACCTTCCCCTTCCCCTTTCCCTTTGAACATTTTCTCCCTATTTCACAATATCTGTTATACATTTTGGTTCTCATTACACGCAGAGAAACAATTCAGTATTTTCATGTGTGTCGTTTATTTCACTTAAAGAGTTTGGCCTCAAGGTGCATCCATTTTTAGCTATAAATGTCTCTAGTTTATCTTTATGGCTGAGTAGTACTCCGTTTTATTTTTAAAACTCCACATTTTTTGGTACCAGGAATCGAACTCTGGTCCTTGCGCTTGCCAGGCAGGCAGCAGAACACTGAGTTAAATCCCCAGCCCCACATCTTTATCCAATCACCAGTTGATGGGCATTTGGGCTGTTTCCAAGATTTAGCTATTATAAATTCTGCCGCTATAAACATGGATGCACATATATCAATGTGGTAGGATGCTTTTAATTCTTTCAAGAAGATACCCAGAAGGGGAACAGCTGGGTCAAATGGGACCCACCTCCTAGATTTTTGAGGAATCTCCACACCTGTTTACACAGTGGTTGTACCAGGCTGCACTCCCACCAACAGTGGAGAAGTGTTCCTTTTTCCCCACATCCCTGCTAGCATTTGTGTGGCCCTGTTATTGGTTAATTTCTTGATAGCAGCCATTCTTGGTGGAGTGAGGTGAAATCTCAGCATTATTTTCATTTGCATCTCTTGAATGGCCAGTGATATTGAACATTTTTTCACATGTTTATTTGCTGTTTCTACTTCTTTATCTGAGAAGTGTCTATTCATTTCAGATGCCCATTTTTGGGTTGGGTCTTTAAATTTGGGGGTCTGATTTTTTTGAGTTCTTTATATATTCTAGATGTTAGTCCTTTGTCTGAGGAGCAGCTGGTAAAAATTTTTTCCCACATTGTGGGTTTCTTCACTCTGTTAGTGGTTTCTTGCTGTGCAAAGCTTTTTAATAAGATGAGATCACAGTTGTTGATTCTTTGTGCTGGTTCCCATGGAACTGAAGTTTTGTTCATAAAGTCTTTTTCTATGCCAGTGTCTTCAAGAGTTCCATCTATCTTATCTTCCAGCAAGTTTAGTGTTTCTGTTTTAATATTTAGATCTTCGATCCATTTCAATTTTAGTTTGGGGCATGGTGAAAGATCTGGATCTAATTAATCTTTGGCAAGTTGAAATCCAGTTTTTCCAGCACCATTAGCTTCTTTTTTTTTTTTTTTTTTTTTTTTGGTACTGGGGGTTGAACTCGGGTCCTTGCGCTTGCAAGGCAGGTCATTGAACCGCTGAGCTAAATCCTTGGCTATTACCTTCTTTTTTTAAGACAACTGAGTTTCTTTTTTATTTTTCGAAACAAGGTCTTGCTGTGTTGCCCACACTTTAGTCTTGAACTCCTGGGCTCATAAAATCATTTATTGTCTTCTAAAGTTCAATAGAATGAAGTTAGGATTATATGGGGCTTTCCATTTGGGGGAGTGATTTCCAGTGAACAGGACAATTGGGAGTTCACAGTGAGAAGATCTGTGTGTAACAGTGATTCTGCCTGAAGGCTGGGGCTTTAGCTCTGTGGCCCTGTGCCTGCCTCACAAGCTCAAGGTCCTGAGTTTAATCCCCAGTAGGGATGAAAAAAAAAAGTAAACTAGTGGTTCTGCCTGTGACTTTAAACAGCTTACATACTCTGCTAGGACCTTGGTTTCTTCATCAGTAAAGTGTATACAGGTACTGGGCAGGGAGGGTGAGACGACTGTGAGGAGAATTAACAGAAATAATCTCTGGGGTCTCTTCTTGCCCTGGCATGTTTTGACTTGAACTCTCTATACCCTCCCAGAGCATGTTAAAGGAAGCAGAACAATGTGAGGATTAATAATGTGAGATGCTTTTATTGGATGTAAACCACAGAAATCTAAATTCTGAGCCGGACATGGTGGCGCACGCCTGTAATCCCAGCACTCGGGAGGCTGAGGCAGGAGAATCTCTATGAGTTCGAGACCAGCCTGGGCTACACAGTGAGTTCCAGGTCAGTCTCAATGACATAGTGAGACCCTGTCTCAAAAAAAACAAAAACAAAAACAAAACAAAGAAATCTAAATTCTGTTGGTTTATGTTTTAGTTGTTCTGGGGTGCTGTGTATGGAACCCAGGGCCTTGTTCATGCTAGGCAAGCACTCTGTGCCCCTAGCCCCTGTTAGTTCTGTTGGCTTAAACATGCAAGAGAATTTATAGATTCAGGTAACTAGAAAGTTTAGGAGTTGGTCAAGCATCAGATATGGTTCAGCCTGGGGATTCTTATGTTTTCATGAATGCAGCTTATTTCTCTGAGATTCTCCCAGCTCTGCCATCCACTGTGATAGCCTCATCCTCAAAGGTGGCAAAATGAGTGCAATAGTTCAAAGCCACTTGACAAGGAACATCTGTACATCATGCTGATTCAAAACAGCAAAGAATATTTTTCACCTCAACCATCAAACCAAAGTCTTGCTTGGGCTTTATTCTGATTGGACCAACTTAATGTTACGTTTCCACTCTTTGTCCAAACACCTCCCAGGGCCTAAAAAAGACTGAAAGGCTCTGGTCATATTGGGCTTGGCTCTTGAGGTTAGGGAGGGGTCGGCTCCACCAGAGTCACAGGCCATGGGGCCTGGGAAGTTTGCGCACATCACCATGTTGTAGCCACCCTGCCTCGTGACCTGATTCTGGTTCTGCTAGCTGTGTGTTCTTGGGCAAATTACCTAAATTAGTAAGCATCAGTTTCCTCGTCTGTAAAATGAGTTCATAATACATATATCAGAGGACTGTTTTGAGGATTAAATTAAATAATAGATGTAAAGCACTTGGCAGAGTTCCTGACAGAGTGTGACGATGATGCTGGTGTTGAGAAATTGAAGGATCGGGAACAATGGTATCAGTTGCAGTCTAGGAAGCAGCGAAGTCCAGGAATGGGGCCTAGACGGAAGCCGGCATATCTGTCGCAGGAAGCCCTCATTTGGTCTGCCCGTGTCATGCTCCTGACCTATGCCTTTCTGTGCTCGTCCATTATGTCTTGTCTAGAAATGTTTTCCTCCTGTGGTCTGCCTCACCAAACCTCCTCATCTTCCAAAGCCCTACACAAGTGCCGCCTTAGAGTCAGTAATTTAAGTCAGACATTGAGTCACCCTGTCCCAGTTATATTTAAGAGCTGATTGTCTAGATTTGCCTGGCCGGGGTTTGTCACCTCGTGCAGGGCAACTTGGGGAATTATTCAACTTCCCTGTGGTTCCCCTCTTCTATAAAACAGGTTTTAACACTACCTGCTTCAGAGAGTTGTTGAGAGAACAAAGTGACATAATGTACACAGGGTTTAGCATGGTGCTGAAAAGTCAATACTAGAACTTAGTAGCTTGATGAGGGCAAGGTCCCTGCTGTCTCTGCAGCAGTTACTGCTATGCTAGGCACATAATAGACGCTGAGTAAATACTTGGAAGATTTTTTTTTTTTTTTTTTTTTTTTGGTACCGGTGATCAAACTCAAAGACCTTGGGCTTGAGAGGCAGGTGCAGTGCCATTGTACTAAATCCCTGGCCTTGGAGGATTTTGAAGAGGATGGAAGTTTTTTTTCCTCTTCACCATTTCCTTACCCCACCAGAAAAAAAAAAAAAAAAGTCTTCCCCTAAACTATGGAAAAGTCATTGTAGCAAAATAGATGATCTGGTTGATATCATGGGTGACTGGCAGGGAGGATGGAGTGATAAGTGCAGGAAGTAGATAAGGGGTGGCATGTGACTTGTAAGGAACAAGAAGCTAAGAAGAGACCAGCAAGAGGCTGTTCTGTGTTTCACCCTCCAGCCATCAAGTGTAGCATCGCTGCAGTCATTTGGGCCACCTGGTGATGAGATGGGGACCAGCCAGTCCATGTGCTTTCCGCCTGTCTCCGGACCCCACCTTGTAGGCTGTGGGGATGTGATGGAGGGCCAGGGTCTCCAGGTAGGTGTCTCCAGCTCCGCCCCTGCACACCTCCACGGCCTGCCTGCACTGACTTCATGAGCACGGCTCTGGGTATGCAGTTCCAGGTCGGGAAGGCCGAGCTCCAGCTGGTCTGGATTTGGTTTTAACCCTGGGTCTGTCTTTCCTGGCCATTTTTCTTCTTCCTTCCAAGCACCATATTAGAAAACTTCCCAGTTGACAGAGACAATGAGGTCTTTCTTCAGCTAGGAGGAAAGGGGCCCTAGCTTCAGAGACAGCTCACAGATCCTCTCCCCTATCTTGAGAGCAGATGCCTAACTGGAAAGGTTGTTTTATTTTATCCTAATGCAAATGGATAAGAAGAGCAGGGCCATGTGCCTTTGCCCTTGACTCCTCTCATCTCCTTTCTGCCATCATGTTTCCCTCCTGCTGCTTCTGGACTTTGCTTCTACCCGATTTTTCTCTGCTGGCCCCTGGACTCGCCTCTCCCTTGTGAGAGGTGCACACTCGCTGGTAACCCTTCAGCTACTCCCATATAAAATGAGTGTCTGCTGTACCCTAGGAGCCGGCCTGGAGCAGCACAGGGACAAATCTCTAGCTCCAAGAGGTGGGCTCAGGGCCAGATTTAAATCTTTCAGTGTCCCAAGAGCTCCAATATTTAGTACCCCCTCCCACACACAAGATGTAACTCAAAATCATTGGCTATTTGAAATAGCACAAGGCTTTCATGTATGCTGAAAATAAAATTGCTTCTTTCTGGATTTCCTGAAAGTGAAAGGCCAGGTATGGCAACCTCTCTCCCTGTGTTGGTGCCCTTCCTGGCTAGAGCCACAGACACCCGCAGGGTGTGTCTGCTAAGAAATCTCACGGCGCATGGACTTCTTGCTCTGAGCTGCTGTTCTCTTCTTTCTTACAGGGGAGCTTCTTTCGACTCTTCTACCCCTGCCAAGAGGCAGGGGAGACCACGGAGCAACCCCTGTGGATTCCTCGCTATGAGTACTGCATGGGCCTGGCTGATTACCTGCAGTTTAATAAGCGCTGGGTGGGGTTGCTGCTCAGCGTGGCTGTGGGTAAGGCTGGCCCGGCCCTAGGTGTTTCCTCTGTTGCCTGGTTCTGTCCTTAGGTGATCTCCAGGCAGACACAGTACCTTTAAGCTTGTAGAGCCTGTCCTTTTGTAGTGGGTGGGGTTGGACAAGTTACCCTGATTGAACTCCTGCCTTTGCAGGGTTGTAGTAGGGATGTATGTCAAGCCTCTAGTGCAGTGCTTAGGACATTGAATGGGTCTCGTAAGTGGCAGCTATGAGTCCTTTATGCAGTGGCTGTTGATTCCCACTCTGCCAGCTGTCCTGCAGATTGCCCATTCTTCACTCTCAGGGAGCAGACAGCCTCCTGCAGTGCTCCCTCCAGCCCTCCCCTCTTCTGGGCAGGGTCTCATTGAATCATCTACTTCCTGCAAAGGGTCCCAAGCCCCGGAACTCTACTGCCTTGGTGTCCCAAGGATTCGCCCCAGAATATTCAGTATTGCCTTTTTTGTTTGCTTGGTTTGTTTGTTTGTAGTGGAACCCAGGGCCTTGTGCACCGAGCATCTGATCCACCACTGAGCTTGACGCACCCCTTTAAATGTATCTTCCCATTTTTTATTTTGTTCACTCTCTCTAGAAAAGAAAAGAGGAGGGCCGGGTGTGATGGCGCACACCTGTAATCCCAGCACTCAGGAGGCTGAGGCAGGAGGATCGCTGTGAGTTTGAGACCAGCCTGGGCTACATAGTGAGTTCTAGGTCAGTCTCCACTACATAGTGAGACCCTGTCTCAAAAAAAAAAGGGGGGAAAGAGTAGATGATGATTGCCCTGGAGTGCTTAGGGAAAATTTGTGGATCTCCAGAATGGGGGCGGACACTGATGCCTGCCATGCCTGTGCTTGGTCTGCCCTTGGGATTACAACTTCTGGGCAGCCAGGAATTCTATAGCCCATGTCTCTGCCAGGATCTTGTTGCCTGCCTGTCAGCTGGAATGGCCCCTTTAAGACAAAGGACTCTGGGTACCCCTTGATCATCTTCTCCCATGGCCTAGGAGCTTTCAGGTAAGAATTTCTGAAACCCAGAGCATGATGTATTCTTAGTTACAACTGATGAGTCTTAAGTTATCCTTACAGGGTGGAGTCACAGACATTTCCACGTGCCAGATGGTCCTATTTCTGTCTGCCTCCTACCAAGCATTGTGTCCAGCTTCTCTCAAAGGTCTCTCGCAAACCCTGTTACCGGATGGAGCCTCAGACCCCTCACTTTTCATTGCTAGCATTTATGTAAATGGACACTTTCCTGTCCTCCTGTGCTATAGCCCAAAGTTCTAGGACAGCTTGACCTTTATAAAGGACCTTACAGTCGTTTATTCACCCTGTGTCGAGGGCCTGTTCTGTACGTGGCATCGGCATGATGGGGAATAAGAGAGACTTGGCTCCCTGCACTCACAGAGCCAGCACCCTCACTTCCAACCCTCAGCCGGTTGCTGGGCACTCTGAGCTTGGGGCCCAGGTTTCGGCATCTGCCACCTGGGCGTGCCACTCCCACACCGAGGTCTGTGAGGAGCAGCCATGCAGGAGGGCTCACGCTGAGAGGTGAACATTCCTGTCTTCTCTCCCTTCCTCCACGGGGAGGGACAGAGTGATCGTTTCCACTAGACTTTGGGGGAACTTTGGCTTACATTTCAGGAATCTCCCCATGAATTCTGATTTCCACACCATGATGATACTGTAGCTTAATAATTGTAGCCCAGGGCCAGGGATTTACCTCAGTGGTCCCAGCGCATGCCTCGCAAGCACAAGGACCCGTGTTCTATTGCTGGTACCAAAATAAAATAAAATAAATAATAATAATAATTGTAGCCCAGGTGTTCCTGATCAAGCTTGTGAATGTTTTCTCTGTTCATCAACATATATGTTGATTTCTAGCATGGCAGCATTTCAAAGGCCTTTCTATCCCCAATTTCTACTCCCATTGTCCACACTATAGCCAGGGAGATCTGTTTTAAAACCAAATATGATCTTGTCAATTCAGCACCTTGAACAGTGCCTGGCATATAGTAGGTGCTCGATAAATGTTTGTTGAGTGACTGAATGACTGTCCTTAATGAAAAATTTTAATAGCACCTTGAACTTCATTCCCTTCCTTTCATGGTCTTACCTAGATGCCGGCCCAAGATAAAGTTTCATTTCTTGCTACTTCCCCGCTTCAGCTCTCTGGACGAGCTGACCTTCTTTTACTTAATTTAGAGGAATTGTGTTATTTCTTGTCTTGGGGTCTTTATCTCTACTGTACTTTATGGCTTTTTCCTTTGAAATATTTGCTTTTCTTCTCATCTCTTCCTTTACTCCCTTTCATCTCTTCCCTGAATTCCAAGTTACATTTAAAGGCTTAGTTAGGGACACTCATTCTGACCCCTTTATTATACTAAGTTAAGTTTTCCAGTACAATTTGTACTTTTCAGTGCTTAACAAGATTGTAATGAATTTATTATTATGTAATTATTCTTTTTTGAGGGATCTGGGGATTGAACCTAGTCTTTGCAATGAGCTACATCCCCACCCCTTTTTTAATACTTACCAACCCTTGTGTACCTCTAGCTTTTACCTGAGAGAGAAACTTTATTATGTTTAATCACTCTTGTTGGGTAATTTTCTGTTAAATACAACTTGCCCAAATCCTAACTGATACAAGAAGATTGGGTTCTTAAGTTTCCTTTCAGCTTTTCCCACTTTTCTGGAGAAGACAGTGAACTGGACTTCAAAATCAAAGAAACCTAGCACTGTGGCTGGCACACACCTGCTGTCCCAGCTACTCAGGAGGCTGAGATGGAAGGATTTTGAGTCTAAGACCAGTCTGGGCAACATGGTGAGACCCTGGTTTAAAAAAAAAAAAGGCTGAGGATTTAACTTAGTGGCACGGTGCCTGCCTTGCAAGCACATAGTCCTGAGTTTGATCCTCTGTACAAAAAAAAGAGACAGAAGACAAGTTGACCTTCTTTTTTGGTTTTTTTTGTTTTGCGATGGGTCTCACTATGTAGTTCAGACTGCTCTGGAACTCACTGGGTAGCCCAAGCTGGTCTCGAATTTACAGAGATCCTCCTGCCTCAATCTCCTGAGTTCTCGGATTATAGGCATGTGCCACCATGCCCAGCTGACCGTTTTTGCATGTGTGTGTGTGTGTGTGTGTGTGTGTGTGTGTGTGTTTTACTTTAAAGAACTGTGTTATTTCCTGCCTTGAGGTCTTTATCTGTGTTGCTCATCTCTTCTGTTCTCCCTTTCATCTGTTGTCTGAATTCCAAATTACATTTAAGGTCTAATTTGAATTTTATTTTCTTAGAAGATGAGGTCTCACTAAATCACTAAGTTGCCCAGACTAGGCTTCAATTTGTGATCCTCCTGCCTCAGCCCCACAAGGTGTTAGGATTACAAGTGTGTGCCACCATATCTAGCTCTAATTATTTTTTAATGTCTAAAATCTGTGAAAGCAGAAGTTGTGTCTGTCTTTTGTCACTTCCACTGCCTAGGATGGTGCCTGAAAAGTAATTTCAAAAAAATGAATCACATGAATGTAAGTGCTATGTTTTGCTGTGTTTTTATTCATTCAGTAGACATCTGTTGAGTTTTGGGCATGAGAGGAAGGTGGGACATGTGGAGACAGTCCTTTCCTTTCCTTTTCTCTTTCTTCCTCCCCCACCCCTTTCTTTCTTCTTTTCTTTTCTTTCTTTATTTGTAATGGGAATTGAACCCAGGGCTTTCATAGTGAGTTGTAGTCAGTACACCCTCCCCTTTTTCTGAGGCAGGTTGTGAGTAAGTTTCCTGACTTGGGTTTGAATTTGCAGTCCTGCCTTAGCCTCCCAGAGTTCTGGGATTATAGGTGTGCACTAAGTTCTGTGTGACTGTGAACCCTTGAAAATGCATGGTCCAAACTGAGATGTGATGCAAGTGTAAAACATTCACTAGATTTCAAAGATTTCATATGAAGTTTAAAAATACAGTGAAATATTTCATTAATTAAAAATGTTTGATTATGTGTTAAAATTATAAATAGGCTATAATAGGTTAAATAAAATATAATAAATATAGTAGGCTGTTATAGGTTAAATAAACATTATTAAGGTAGGTTTTTTTTGTTTTGTTTTGTTTTTACTTTTTAAAATATAGCTGTTATGGGCTGTGGATTTAGCTCAGTGGTGCCGCCACCTGCCTTGCAAGTGCAAGGTCCCAAATTCCATCCCTGATACCAATAAATAAATAAATAAATACGCATAACTGCTAAGCTGGGCATGGTGGTGCACGCCTATAATCACAGTACTCAGGAGGCTGAGGCAGGAGGATCATCACAAGTTCAAGGTCACCTTGGGCTACATGGTGAGTTTAAGGCCAGCCTGGACTACGTAATGACACCCCGTTTCAAAAAACAATGGGCCAGCAGGGCTGGGGATTTAACTCAGTGGTGCTGCCACCTGCCTCTCAAGTGCAAGGACCAGAGTTCAATCCCTGGTCAAAAAACCAAAAAAAAACAACAGCAACAAAAATACATTAAATACACACACACACACACACACACACACACACACACACATGTTTATCTGCTAGAAAAATTTAAATTACTTTTAAATTTAGTACTATATTTCTGTTGTACCATACTAAGCTACAATTTAACCACACAGACTAACCTGGCTTACAAGGGAAGTTTTAAAATATAATATTTTGACAGTGTTCTCAAAAATCAGATTCTACTGATCTTAAAAATGTGAATTTTTTTAGTTGCTTTTGGATTTCAAATATAAGTATATTTTTTTCTGTGGGAAGTTTTGTTAGAAAATGTAAGTGGTACAATCAACAAGTATATGATATTTATCAATTAAACCAAGGAGTTTATAAATCATAAAATTTTGTGGACAGTTTCTCAACTATAATATGTAACTTTATTTTATTTATAATTACATTATTTCAAAAATATTATAAAATGAGAAAGAACATAATGTTTGAAGATCATACCAAATGAATGTATTTCGATTAGTCTGTGTTACATAAATTCTTGTTTATTTCATGTCCTTTTTTTGCTGTCACATATATGTATATTTGAAATTTTTATTTAGTATCTTCATTTCTTGTTATCATGTATCTTTGCAATCTTTAATTAAAAAAAAAATCAGATTCTAGGGCTGGGGATTTAGCTCAGTGGTTTTGCCGCCTGCCTTGCGAGTGCATGGGCCTGAGTTCAATTCCTGGTTCCAAAAAAATTAGATTCTATTTAATACCCCGTACCAAAAAAAAAAAAAAAAAAATTAGATTCTAAAAAACAAGAACCAAGACATATCATGTAAAGGTACAAGATCCCAATGATAAATGTAACTATATTATTTGCTTTATATGTATCAATAAACTTAATGGGGAAAAATCAGATTCTAATTCTACTATTGAGGAAGAAGGGAAAAACAGGCATTTGTAGTAGGCACCCAGTGGTATCTGCCATATTCCTTTTTTTCCCATGGAAAGTTTGAAGATAGGCAAAGAATCTGCATTCTAAGCTGTAAGTAATCTGCATAGTTGTTACGTTCTCAAGGAATGTAGCAACTGGTTTGGAAGACATATCATTTATAGATAATAAAAATGCAATTGAAGTAGCCAAAATACATTTAGGGGCTGGGGCCGGGCTGACTTAGTGGGGTTGGGTGGGTTGACCTGCAGGCACTTCCTGGAGAACACGGGCATGTGGGAAATGAGGCTCTGCCCCAAACTGGACTCTTCTGCTCAGTCCTTTGAGATGGCCACTAGCAGAGGCGGTTGGAATGGGAGTGAAAGCAGGGCCATTCTTTTGATCCCTTTTCTCTGTTCTTTTCCGAATCACTAGGACCCTGTATTCAGCCTTCTGCATGGAGCTGGCCTCCCGTGGCTTTGTGGTGGCTGTACCAGAGCACAGGTGAGAGATGACGGTTACGGTGACCTGTTGCGCAGCAGGTGCCTGCACTGGGCTAGTTCCCTATCAGTGTACCAATTTCTTTTTCTTTCCTTTTCTTTTTAAAAAAGATTTTGTTTTGCTTTACAGTGCTGGGGATGAAGTCTAGGGCCTTGAGCATGCTACGCAAGTGCTCTGCCACTGAGTACACCCCCATCCCCGGTGTATCATTTTTAATCCTCCCAACAAGACCAGGTGCCATAGTCATTTTTTAAAAAGGAGAAAATTAGAATTCAGAAAAACTTGCAGAAAGCGACATGGCTGAGTCAGGGTTCAAGTCCAAGTCTTCAGAATTCATGTTTTTTTTTAAACTCTCCTTTGCCTGTCCCCAGATTTCCTTCAGCCAGCCAAAGGGGAGCCTGACAGTCTTGGCTGGAAGGGAGAATCTGGTACAGGGAAGAAGTAACCTGCTTTCTCTCTGACGGCGTGTGTATGACAGGGACCAGTCTGCTGCCGCTACCTACTTCTGCAAGCAGGCCCCAGGGGAGTACCAGCCCTCCGGTGAGTCACTGGAGGAGGAATGGATCCCTCATCGTCGCATTGAAGAAGGGGAGGAGGAATTTCATGTTCGGAATCCCCAGGTAGGCTTATGCCATTTGGGGAGGGAGAGTTCATAACCCTCTTTTCTTTGTACTATACCCGCTGTATTTATCAGCTTTCCATCGCTATAATGAAATACCTGAGCTAATTACAAGAGCAAAAGTTTATTTAGCTCACAGTTCTGAAGATTCCAGCCCAAGGTCAGGTGAACCCATTGCTTTGCGCCTCTGGGGATGCCAGATAGCAGTGTGTGCGCGCGTGTCTGTGTGTGTGTCTGTGTGTGTGTGTGTGTCTGTGTGGTGTGTGTGGTGTAGCCTTCATCTCATGAACCTAAAGCAGAAGAGACTGGGATCCCCTAATTGCTTTAAGGGCAGGTCCCACCCCTAAAGAGGTTATCACTTCCCTTAGCACCACCTAAGGACCAAGGTTTTAATACATGGACCTTTGGGCATGCTTATCCAAACCGTGCCATTCAATAAGCAAGAGTTTTAACTGCCCTCTCTCGAAATCTTTATCATGATGGTTATAAACTTGCCACATCAGTGGGAAAAAATGGGATATTAGTCAGGTCTTTTTATAATTGCCAGGGTCAGAAACCCACCTTAAGCTTGTTGAGAAAGAGAACTGGTTGGCTCATATAAGTAGACTATAGAAAGAGCAAGGCCGCTGGAACCAGCTTCAAATGCCATCAGGACTTGCCCTCAGAGAGAACTGGCTAGCTCTGTCTCTCTGCCACTGGGCGCATCTGTAAACTGGCTTGCTTTCCAAGGTTTGAATCACAGCTCTTAGCAGGTCTGAGCATGCATGTGTTCAGCCTCATCATCAGAGGATAGGGCTTTTCAGGGATTGTCCCTGGTCTCCCACACCTGCACCAAGCCAGACTTTTAGAAAATCTGGAGAGAAATTCCTAGCTGGGGGCAAAGTGCCCAAATGAAAGTTCCTACCAGAAATACCTTCTTAGATTTGGAGCAGGGGTGATCCTCAGAAGGTGGGCTAACAGAAGGGAATTGGCTGGTAAGTGCTAGGCAGATAAAAGCAACAGATATGTGCTATACATGGGCACTGGATTGCTAGTAAGAGCATTCTTGATTCCTTTTGTTTTAAAAATGATTTTGCGTACATCATCTCACTGATCCTCCTGACAGAGCCTGAATAACAGAGCTGACACCATTATGCCATAGGTGGTGTTATCATGAGCTGCAGGGGCTGGTGTACTTTCTGAGCTGTGTGTGGGCAGCTACCCTGCCCTTAGGGGAGTAAGGTTCTTGCTAGGTGATTTTGGGGTGTTCCAGCTCCCATTGCCCTGTCTCTGTTCCAGGTACACCAGCGGGTAAAGGAGTGCATGCACGTGCTGAAGATCCTTCAGGAAGTCACTGCAGGGAGAACTGTCCTCAACATCTTGCCTGGTGGGTTGGATCTGATGACCTTGAAGGTATGGCAGCCACTGGTATGACTCAGAGCTGAACTTTCTTGGTTATAAGTAACAAACCCACCTCACTAGCTTAACCCAAAAGAATTTACTGGTGCACACAACTAGCAAGACCACAGGAGACTTCAGGCCAGTGTCAGAAGATCCAGGGTTGCAGACATTATGTGAAAGCTCTGGCATCCTTCCTTCCCTTGTGGCTGAGTTACTGTCTGTGTATGTGGGCTTCATTCTTATTAAACTCTCCTTTAGGTAAGAAAAATAGTTTCCAGGAACCCCAGCTTGTGTCTCAACTCATAGCTCCAGAATTAGAAAGAAAATAGCGGGGTATGATGATGCATGCCTGTAATTCCAGCACTCTGGGAGACTGAGGTAGGAGGATCAAGTGAGTCCAGCCTGAGCAACCTGGTGACTTACTAAGACCTTGTCTTAAAATTAAAAATTAAGGGCCGGGGATTTAGCTCAGTAGTTCCGCTGCCTGCCTTGTAAGTGCAATGACCTGAGTTCAATCTCCGGTACCAAAAAATAAATAAATAAAAATTAAAAAGGGGCTGGAGGCCCTGGGAGATAGATAGATAGATAGATAGATAGATAGATAGATAGACAGACAGACCGACCGACAGACAGACAGACAGACAGCCAAATAAGAAAAGAGACTCTTAGGTTCTAGGCTGTGGGCCAGTGTGAATCACATCCTGTCCACCATCCCCAGGTCGCTGTGCTAGAGGGAGAGAGTATCGTGATTGAGCTACCTGGGCTACATCCACTTAGGGTCATGGGCGTCTGAGCCCAGGGATGGAGGTCCTCACCAGGGCCACGTGGATAGAAGAAGGATGGTTCATTCTCCCCAGAAGAGCTGTGGGGCTGCAAACTGCCTACTGCAGGCTAATTCTTTCCCTTGAGGAAATACTGGCACTGTCCCAGGAGAGTAAGAAGTCACCTGGCTGTGGGATTGGCTGCCTGTGAAGGTACAGTCTCCACCCACCCCCACCCAATCTTTTCCCAACTTCAAAGGTGGTTCAGGTTCTGTTCAGGGAACCAAAAAAACACATAAAAGGACAAAGAAAAAAAAAACGTTTAAAAAATATTTTGATGTTTCTCTTTCTAGTTTTTTTAAGATTCATTAACACCTGTATCTATCCATCTCTAGCTCTATCTAACTCTATTTCTGCCTGCATGTGTGTATGCCCATGCATAGTACTGGGGATTGAACCCAGGTTTCCTTGCTGAGTTACATCCCCTGCCCAGCGCCCTAGTTGCCCATGTTGGGATGGAACTTGGTAATTGTCTTACCTACTTTTCCTACTGCTGAGACAAAATACTTGACACCCAAAGTTAAAGAAGGAAAGGTTTATTTTTGTTTTTGTTTGTTTGGTTCCGGGGATTGAACTCAGGACCTTGTGTTTGAGAGGCAGGCGGCAGAACCACTGAGCTAAATCCCCGGCCTGGAAAGGTTTATTTTGGCTTACAGTTTGTAGAGGTTTCAGTCCATAGCTGGCTGTCTCCAAGGGAGGGTGGCATGGCAGGGGGCGTCACAGAGAAGAAACAGTTCATGGTGGGCAGGGTAGGGAGAAGGCTGCACAACAGCAAGTAGTAAGCAAAGAGCAGCAGCGGAAACAACAGGGAGCCTGCCTTTATATTTCTTCCAGGCTACCTGTCCCTTGGGCAGTGCCACCCACACCTAGGGTGGGACATCCTTAATTCCAGTATCACACAGTTAATCCTAGAATCACACACTCTAGATCCAGTCACCTCCAAAAAGCCCCACCTATGACTGTGAGGCTTTGGGGGATATCTAGTAACAGTGATCCTCTAGCCTCAGCCTCCCAAGTAGCTGGGATTATGGGTGTACACCGCAGTACCCAGTTTTGTGTGTGTGTGTGTGTGTGTGTGTGTGTGTATGATTTAAAACAATAATGTTATTTTTTTCAAGCTGCTTTAAAAAAGCTGGCCTCTTCTTTCCCACTTAGCAAAATAGTATGAGATTTTCCTCACACTAATGTTTTTCTATGGCGTGATTTTTAATAGCCGTGTAATATTCCACTGCCTGCATAAGAATGTACTGCATTTTGAGTGTTCACTGTCATCAGACTTCCTCACACAAATTTATAAAGTCAACATTATTACCTCTATACATTGAAAGAAACCAAAAAGGCTAAGAACCAACCCAAAATTACTCAGCCAAGTATGTGGTTGAGTCAAACCTTAAACAGGTTTTTTTATATCAAAACCTGTGCTCTGTGCCCCCAAAGGCTCTTAGAAAATCTCTTTTAAAGGGTCTGTTGATGACCTCCAGGGAGAAATCTCTGCCTGGTGGAAGGAATCTAGAGTGCTTTCCTAACCATTTAGTGTCATCAGCCCCTTGTAGAGAAGCAGGTTTCGTGAGCACTGAAGTGTGGGTTCACATGCTGGGGAGCCTGAGACAGGTCAGGTAATAGCAAGGCTATACAGTCCATGTGGGTTATTTAAGCCTTTTGGAGGAAAAACAGAATTAAAAAGCTAAGTAAGCCAGGTGTGGTAGCACACGCCTGTAATCCCAGCACTCGGGAGGCTGAGACAGGAGGCTCACTGTGAATTCAAGACCAGCCTGGGCTACATAGTGAGCTCCAAGTCAGTCCCAACTACATAGTGAGACCCTGTCTCAAAAAACCAAAAAAATTTTAAAAATTAAAAAAAAAAAAGAAAAAAAAAAGCTAAGTAAATTTTTACCTATCGGATTGAATAAAATCCAAAAATTGATTATTCTCTCTGTTGACAAATTGTAGGAAAATAAACATTCCCTACATTGCCAGTGAAAGAACAAATTGCCCCATGGAGGGCAGTTTGGCAAAAGAGTGTCAGTGTTACAAAAGCACATATTCTTTGATCCAGCAGTTTCCAGCTCTGGGAACTTATAATACCTACACACATGCAATGTGATGTGTGTCTAAGGTTATTCATTGCAGTGTTCGTCATAGAGATTGATAATAGCCCAGATATTCACCAGTCAGGAGACTGGCTAATAGATTATGAAGCAGTGTATGTATTATTTGAGCAATATACATTGGTATTGTGCATAAACTTCATCTTTCAGTAGTTTAATGACAATAGAAATTTTTCTCTGCATAATGTTGACAAGGTATTCCTGTATGAGAGGCAATATAAGGATCCAGGCTCCTTTTATCTTAGGGTTCTACCCTCTTTGGGCAATTTAGTGAGACCCTGTCTCAAAATAAAATTTAAAAAGGTTGAAGCCGGGCATGGTGGCGCACGCCTGTAATCCCAGCACTCGGGAGGCTGAGGCAGGAAGATTGCTATGAGTTTAAGACCAGCCTGGGCTACATAGTGAGTACCAGGTCAGTCTCAACTACATAGTGAGACCCTGTCTCAAAATAAATAAATAAATCTATCTATCTATCTATCTATCTTAGGGTTCTACCCTCTTTGACTCACAAATCCGCATTTGCTGTGTGTTAAGCCAAAACAAAAAACAAAACAAAACAAAAAAATGGAAACAGCACAGAACAGTTTTTATGGACCAGATTTGGGACTAGATATATTCTCTTTGCTCACGTTCTCTTGGGTAGTACTCCATCACAGGGCCACATCTAACTGCTGGGAAACAGTCTATCTGTGGTGATCAGCTAGCTCTTCACCCAAGGTGAAGTTAAATGGAGCTATAAGAAAGGATAAGGAGGGAGCCGGGCATGGTGGCGCACACCTGTAATCCCAGCACTTGGGAGGCTGAGGCAGGAGGATCGCTGGGAGTTGGAGACCAGCCTGGGCTACATAGTGAGTTCCAGGTCAGTCTCAACTACATAGTGAGACCCTGTCTCAAAAAAACAAACAAACAAACAAACAAACAAAAAAAAAACAAAGAAAGGATAAGGAGGGCCAGGGATTTAGCTCAGTGGTTCAGCTGCCTGCCTCATGAGTGCAAGGACCTGAGTTCAATTCCCAGTACTGAAAAGAAAGGATAAGGAGGACGGAGGATGTAGCTCAGTGGCACTGCACCTACCTGGCAAGTGTAAGGCCCTGAATTTAATTCCCGGTACTAGGGGGAAACAAAAGGATACAGAAGTTCTATCTATGCTAATATTGTTATACAAAAATGTTAGTCAACCAGTTGCAAAGAGGGGAGAGAGTGCTCGCTTCAGCAGCACATATACTAAAAAGAGGGGAGAGAGTATATACTGGTGTTTACTTGTGTGCATAAGCAGTCTCTGCTAGAATGCATAAGAAACAGTTACCTGTTTTGGGGGGAGGAAGTGGCTACTATGAGTAGGCAGCAGAGTTTTCCATAGACTTCTGATTTTGGAAGTATATGAATATTTTCATTAATTAAGAAAAAAGAAAGAAAAAACTAAAGGGGCCATCTACCCAAGATCCTGAAGGGGAGGATTTAAGTAGAAAGTCTTGGGATAGGAATTAGGGACAGCAGAGGAGAGCAAGGCTTCCGAGTAGTCTGAGCCACAGAGCCTGGAGGGATTTCCAAGCCCCTTAGCAGGTGGCTGCAGTGGCTTTTTATCCCCCCCCATGGCTTTTTATATAACCATGCCCTGAAGGCTCCTGAAGATAACCAGAAATAGGTACTTGCAGAGCAGTTAGAGCGAATAGACTCTTTCCCTGGGCTTTGGATAAAATCAGGACAGATATCCAAAAAAGGAGGTAGAACTTGAGCTGGTTTCTGCACAAGCATTCCTTGCTCCAGAGCAAAGCAAAGCAGAAGGGTGGCAAGGACCTCAGCATGGCGCTTGTCACATCCCCCAGGACCAGTGCGTGAGGCGAGGAATCTAGAGTGTGGAGGTCATCTCTCATCTCAGCACACTCCTGCACTGATGCGCCAGTGTGGAACCTGACAGCTTTATTCATAGATATCTGAATGTCTGCCTTAGGCCAGATACTGGTAAGTGGTGAGATTACCGAGGAAAGCTGGGAAATGTAGTTCTCAGAATTCCTGCCTACTGAAGACCATTTATATTAAGGATTGTCTTGTCTGTTTTCTACTAAGCAGGAGGTTCATTTCTTTTCCTCTTGTGCTGTGGATCAAAGCTAGCGCCATGCGCCTGATGGCCATGCACTCTGCGTCTGAGCAACAGCCTAGGGGTCTAAAGAATGTGGTTATCGCTGACGCTCCCACTAATGCTTTTGCCCCATTTCCTTCCTTAACGCTGAGGGGTCCCCTAAAACACATTCCTGGCGTGGCTAACTCTCTGCTTTCCTCAGGGCAGCATTGACATGAGCCGCGTGGCTGTGATGGGACATTCATTCGGAGGGGCCACTGCTATTCTGGCTTTGGCAAAGGAGGCCCAGTTTCGGTGAGTTTCATGGTGAGGGTGTTGCTCTTAGCTCTGCATGCCATTCACTCCCCCAGCAAGGATTTATTACACAACTGTTATGTCTGAGGCACTCTTTAAGGGCTGGGAAGTCAATGGTGAAGTTAGAAAAAAAGATCTAGCTAGGCATGGTGGCACACATCTGTAATCCTAGCTACTCAAGAGATTGAGGCAGGAGGATTGTAAGGTCAAGGCCAGCACGGGCAACTTAGTGAGACCCTGTCTCAAAATAAAATTTAAAAGGGTTGAGGCTGTAGCTCAATACTCCTTGGGTAAAATTCCCCTTTACCAGGAAGAGAAAGAAAGGGAGAGAGGGAGGAAAGGAGGAAGGAAAGGAATAAAGGAGGGAGGAGGAAAGAAGGAAAGAAAGATCTGATATAAATCATGGAATTATGTTATTATGGGAGGAGATAGACTAGTACAGAAGGTAGCACATAGTAAAATATCTAAGTGCAGTGAGGAAAATAAAACAGGCTGATACATCAGAAGGTCTGGAAAGGGACACAGACAAGACTTGAAAAGCAAAGAAACCAGCCACGCAAGACTTAGGAGAAGTTCATTCCAGCCAGCATGAACAGCCAGTGCAAAGGCCCTGAGGAGAAAAGATGCTGGCTGGGTCAGTGTGGGGGGAGTCTAGAGAGAGACAGTGATTTGAGAGACAGTGATTTAAGACACAGTCGGAGATTAGCAGGGGCCAGATCATGGGACTATTTGTCCAGGATAAGGAAATTTAGATTTTATTCTTACTACAATGGAGCATACGTGGATTTTAAGCAGAGAAAAATCAATCCTTTTTACATTTACAAAGAGTTTTCTGTCTACTCTGAGGACTAGCTTGTAGCCGGACCAGCCAGAAGACCAGTTGGAGGCAGGCTGAATCAGCGTGAAGCGGAGGTGGATTTGCATTAGGATAGGTAGAGAGAAGGAATGAGTCAAGATGTGGTTTAGAGTTTTCAGGACTTAGTGATGCATGAGGCAAAGAAAAGGGCAAGTCAAGGTTTTTCATTTGTATGTCTGTCACTTGAGTGGAATATGAAGAGTTCTTATTGAGACAGAGGAGATGGGGGGTGCCAAATCTTAGGGCCACCGGTGTCATAGTTGTGCCTTCGGCACCAAGGCGGCCTTTCCTGACCCCCACCCCGGCTGCCCCTTGTGCAGTTAGGGTGGTAAGCTGCACCGTTTCGCTGCCTTGTCGCTGTGCCTCCCCTGCCAGCGTGGGAGCTCCTTGAGAGCAGGCATCTGTCATCCAGCTGTGTGTCAGAAGCACAGGTTAAGTCGTAGGATCTGAATTGTTAAGTGAATGAAGCGCCGTCCTGAGTCACCTGAGGGAGCCATCTGAGATTAGGTCCAGGGAAAGCTCTGGTTCTTGTTCTCAGGGAGTGTGAACTCCAGAAGGATCTGTGGCAACAGTGATCTCTAGCCCTATGGGCCCTGGTGCCCCCTTCCTGGCTCTCAGAGACTTTAAACCCCCCACCCTAACTATTCTCGCCTGGGTTTTGTGTGGTGACTCCAAACATCTGGTCCTGTTCCAGGTGTGCTGTGGGCCTGGATGCCTGGATGTTTCCTCTGGAACAAGACTTTTACCCCAAGGCCCAGGGCCCCGTGTTCTTCATCAATGCTGAGAAATTCCAGACAGCGGAGAGTGTCAACTTGATGAAGAAGATATGTGCCCAGCACGAACAGTCCAGGATCGTAACTGTCCTGTGAGTGAGCCCCAAAGTCACGATCCCAGTGTCTCCATTTCCCACTCAACTGTGGCTCCATTGATTTTTCTGGATCACCCAGAACTTTCTTCCCATTAATTGACCCTATGAGTACTTCGTGAATTGCCATTTTAAGTTCTTCAGAGCTTCATATTTCCCTTCTTTTCCACTTAACTCCACCTACAGTGGTTTTTCTTCAACAGTTTTATGGCTTTATGACAGGACTTCCCTGGTACTTTCTGGGATTGTGAGTTGGCAAGGAAGGGATGTGGGTATGGATGGTTCCGGAGATATCCAGCCTCTGGGAATCTAATTGGGTCTTTTGATGAGTGTGGATTCACCAGAAGGTTTTTAGAACTTTCACGAATACCTGAAATCCACACATATTACTCCAGTGTATATTTTCTCCCATAAACCGTCTATATTTTGGCCAAGAGAAACTACATTTTCATCACCAGCACTATTGGTTGATTTTCTTTTAGAGCCATTTTTCACAGAGCAAAACAAATTTTTAGTGACTTTGGGATCCTGACTCTACAGGAGGAAGTGGTGTGGAGCTAGAGGCAGAGCTGCAGTCTCCCTGATCGGCTGCTGCCCTGTACTTGAGCCTCACGGCACATGTGCCTCAGGGACTCCAGGTCACATTTCAGGAGCCTGTGGACTTCTGAAGTCACTCAGGTGGTTGAAAGGGGAAGCCAAACCCCTGACTGAACACAAGTCGCTGATCGTCAGTGTCTTCTTGCTTGGCTCAGCCTCTCCCACCAGGGCCAGCCCCTCCCCTTTCCTTTTGATTTCATGGCAGTGGAGAGTACAAGCCTGCTGAAACATTGCCCAGCCTGTCAGACTTGGATAGTAGTGAGCAGCAGGGAAGAGAGAAAACTGTTGGAATGGGGTTCACAACCAGGGCTTAGCTACAGGCAGTGTACATTTCTTTTTCTTTTTCTTTTCAGTGCTTTAGGTTGAACCCAGGGCCTCATACATATTAGGCAAGGGCTCTACCACTAAGCTACACCCCCAGCCTGGCGATCAATCATTTCTTAAACGGAGTGTTGAATACCCAAGTATTCACTGTTTTCTATACATTGTGTTCCTTAAAGAATGCATTCTTGGGGGGAGTACCAGGGATCGAACACAGGACCTTGCAAAGAATGCATTTTTAAAACTTAGTTTTTCTGCATGGTATCAAATAGTTTGTTGTTGTTTTGGGTTTTTTTTATTGTTGTTGTTTTTGTTTTTGAGTCGGTCTTGCTATGTAGTTCAGGTTGACCTTGAACTCACTGTGTTGCCCAGGCTGGCCTGGAACTCAGTGATCCTCCTGCCTCATCCTCCAAGTGCTGGAATTTCTACATGTGGCAACATGGCATCAGATAGAATAGCATTTAAATTTTCCATCCTCATTGAATTGTGTAGTAAATTTATTTGTTTTTTGGGTTTATTTTTTTTGTTACCAGAAATCGAATTTGGCACCTTGCTCTTGTGAGGCAGGTGGCAGAACCACTGAGCTAAATCCCCAGCCTTTGTGTAGTAAATTTTTGGTTTCGGTTTTTTTGAGACAGGGTTTCACTATGTAGTTGAGACTGCCCTGGAACTCACTGTGTAGCCCAGGCTGATCTCAAACTTACAGTGATCCTCCTGCCTCATCCTCCTGAATGCTGCAATTACAGGCGTACACCAACACGCCCGGCTGAGATATCCTTTTTTTTTTTTTTTTTTT
>NW_022900935.1:20334455-20370097 GCF_012274545.1 Fukomys damarensis
TTTTTTTTTTTTTTTTTCCCCCGAGACAGTGTTTCACTGTGTAGTCCAGGCTGGCCTTGAACTCATGATGATCCTCTTGCCTCAGTCTCCCAAGTGCTGGGATCATAGGTGTGCACTACCACGCCTGGCTCCTCATGTAGTAAATTTAATTATGAGTAATTTGTCTCAAAATGAACTTGGGTTCATTCCCTCAAAAAGTATTTAGAGCCAAAAGGATTTAATCCAAAAACTTATTTGCTACATGTACTTACCTTCGCTTTTCATATTATTTAAATTAAAGCAAGTGATTCCTTTTTCTCTGTTTACTGTGTGCACATCCTGATAAGGAGGTAATGTGTTTTGTGAAGTCACTAAGTGAAAGCCATGGCAAAACAGACAACAATAACATAAGAATGGCAGGTGCTAGACACCTGGCCTCCCTGCCTCTCTTTTGGCTCCATCAAGCTGAGCCTTTTCCCGGCAATGTCAGGCATCGTGGTCTAGGGGTTGCCGCAGCTTTGAGGCTTTGTACACCTGAGTAAATCCTAGCTTATTCCCTGCTTTCAGCGTGACCCCAGGCAGACTGCTTACCTCCTCTGATTCTGTCAGAGGGGACGGTGTGGCCTTGGTGTATGAAAATTACACGCGGTGATGTGTAGAAAGCACCTTGTGCACAGCAGGTGCATATGCATAACCCCAGACTCCTACCAGTTGTTTTTCTTTTCCTCTAGTGGCTCTATTCATCGGAGTCAAACTGACTTTGCTTTTGCGACTGGCAATTTGCTTGGTAAATTCTTATCTGCTCAAACTCGTGGGACCTTGGACCCCTACCAAGGTCAGGAGATCGTGGTGCGGGCCATGTTGGCTTTCCTACAGAAGCACCTTGGTAAGGAGTGAACTGGGGCCCACGGGGCAGAGGTGGGATCTCCTGAGTTTCTCCACAGCACAGTGGTCTATTCTGATACGGTTGGGGCCTGAGTGAAAGAGAGGTACATAGAAGTACAGAAAAAACATCTACCTGAAAGTTTAGAGACCCTGCCCTGACTCTTAACTAGGCAAATGACCCAGGCCTCGTCATTTAACCTGTCTCAGCTTGATTTCCTCACTTTGTAGAGGCCATTTGCTTCTCTGTACTCCACCATGTCTGTCCTATCCTAACCTTAGCAGTCACCTTATAGGCACTGTAGGGAGGTTATGATAATAACTGGGCTAAACATATCAAAGTGCTTTGAAGAAACCACGTATACAGGGTTGTGACTAATGCCATAAATCACAGACCAGCTAACTGGCAAGGATTTTAGAGGTTTCTGGTCCAGCCTCCACCCAAAGGAAGTGTCCTCTCCTGCATCTACCCTGATATACAATCAAGCCCTCTTCACCAAACAAACCTGAACAATTTTAAGAGTTGAAATTCTAGGTAAGATTTTTTTTAATCTATAAAGACTGGATGTTCACTAATTTACCTTGAGAAACAAAGGAAGTTCGTTTAGGAGCGTACAGCTGGACCAGGGAGGCAGTGCGGAATTACAGACGCTCAGGTCAGCGTGAGACTGACCTCTCATATAGCCTGTCTCACAGGCCTACTCTCAGTCCCTTGCTGTCTCTTTGGGTTGTTGTTGTTTGGTCTCAATCTACCTTTTTCTTTCTTTCTGCTGTTTTTCTCTTGCTGGTAGCATCTATTCATTCAGTTTCTGCTGCCTTGTAACCCTCACTTGGCTTCAACCACTTTGGTGGCTTGTTCTGTCTGCCTTGTGGGTGTATTCCTTTCCTCTCTAGCTTTCCCTGCTCATAGCCGTATTTTTTGGATATCTTACATCGGATTCCCAAGAGAGACAACTTGACCTGTATCAGGTCATCTTTGCCAAACCATCGTAGGCCACTCTCCAACTTAGGCTTGGCGCCCTCGTGATCAGATGTCCCCTTCCGATGAGGCTGAACCCTCCTCGCAGGTGCTGGGGACGGCTCTTTCCATCAGGAGGGCCCAGGCTCTCCAGGACTGCTGACCTTTGGCCTCTGGTCTAACAGCAAGATGTGATGCTTTGTACCCTGCACTTGCCCCATGTATCCCTCAAGAGCTGACCAAAGAAGCCTCAGCTGGCACATGGCAGTTCTTGGGATACGTGGTCACCTCCGATGCCCTCTCTGAGTTTTCTGTTCATTAGGTTAAAATTCCCTGTTGCCTTCCCCTTTTCCCTGTTCATTCCCCCATTCTGTCAGTCATCATCCCCTTCCTTTGGATGTGTTGCTTGTCAGTGCCCCTTTTAAAGGGTGAGGCCCTGGCTTGAACATGACCTGCTGGGTATGCTCAGACCAACACCTGGTAAGCAGAGCTGTCACCTCTGCTCCAGACACTTAACTTCTGGTTGGGTGACCTGGATGAATCGGCATTTCCCATTGGTGTGCAACATATCTGAATTTGGTTGGGTTTGCTTTAAAGACATGCATGTCCTACTGGGCACAGTGGCACATGCCTGTAATTCCAGCACTCTGGGAAGCTCGGGCAGGAGGATTATAAGTTCAAGCCCTGCCTGGGCAACTCAGTGACTTAGCAAGACCATGTCTCAAAATTTAGAAAAAATTTTTAAAAAGGATGCATATGTAGCTCAGTGTTAAGGCCCTGGGTTCAATCTTCAGTACTGGAAAAAAACCCAACTATATATGTATGTTTGAATTATATTCATAGGCTGTAATGAGCCATTGGTGGGTTTTCAGCAGAAGGCCACACCTAGACTTGTGTTTGCAGTTGGCCTACATCCCAGAGGATGGAGATAAGGGAGTAAGAGACAGAGAGCCCAGCTGAAAGCCTTGGCAGTGATCCAGGTGACAGAACATAAGACAGAGACCGAATAAAGGCCAAGGCTCTCTGGCTGGGCTAATGAGCTTTCCAAAGGCAGAAAAGCTTTTTGGTGTCTATAGGGTGTGTTGTCACATAAGAGACTAAAATAAGCTCTAGGTGGCTCAGCTGCCCCTCACTCTGAAAATCACCTCTGAAGAGTGCACGCACACCCTGCTGATTCAGATGTCACCTCCCGGTAGAAGATTGCTGCCTCCTAGGTATTAACTCCACACATGGCTCCTGTCTCCATCACCTCATCCTCCCTCCTGCTACCCTAGGAGACAGTTTCACACCTTCTCCTTCTTCCTCAACCCTCTAGCGCCTGCCTCTTCCCTCAGCCTCTCAGCCGAGTGACTGTGCCTCCCACGTCACTGAGCTGGAAGCTGCCAGCACTTCCTCCGCCTCTCCACGCCACACCTCCTCCTTCCTGTAGACCCAGCTCTCCCTCTGTCCGTCACTGTCCCTCCTTGCTTGCCTGGCACTTGCGCACTACCTTCCATCTTGCCCACTCAAGACGACTGCACCAAGCAATTTCTCCCTCTTTGCTTTAGGTCACCAGTTTTTCCCTCTCCTGGTTCATTTTTCTTCCCTTATTTAAAAAACAAATGGGTTGGGGTATAGCTCAGTGGTAAAGCACTTGCCTAGGATGTGTAAGGGTCTGGGTTTGAACCCCAGCACCAGAGAGAAAAAAACCTCTTGGGCTGGGGATTTAACTCAGTGGTTCTGCTGCCTGACTTGCAAGTGCAGGGTCCCAAGTTCGATCCCGGTACCAAAAACCAAACCAAAACAAAGAAACAAAAAAAACCTCTTGACCTCAGTATCTCCTCCATTTCTGTTTTCCACATAATAACAAAGAGCAAAACTCAAAAAAATCTTTTCTTTCTTTCTTTGTGTGTGGTATGGGTATGTGGTACTGTGCCACTGAGGATTGAACTTGGGCCTCTTCACTGGGCTACATCCCCATCCCTCTTTTTTGAGCAGAGTCTTGCTAAATTGCTAAGTTGCCCAGGATGGGTTTGAACTTGTGACCCTCTGGCCTCAGCCTCCCAGAGTGCTGGGATGGTAGCTGTTTTCCACCATGCTTGGCTTGTCTTCACTTTTTCTAATTTCTCTCTAAAACCCACTCCCTTCAGGCTTTTGCAACACGATACTGCATCAAAACTGGAAACCTTCACAATGCTAAATCCATGGTCAGTTCTCCCTCCCCAGCTGGCTGGCTGTCAGCGGCCTGAGATGGCTGACCGTGCCCCCTTCTGGGAGATCCTGTCTCTGCTTTGAAGGAGTTGGGGGTTTTCTCCCAGCTCATCGGCTCTTCCACCAGCATTACTGTTTCCTGGGCTGCTCGTGCTTGGCCCTTGGCTTAGTCTGTTTTCTCTTGGTTTAACAGAACTGCCTGAAACTGGGTACTTTATAAAGAAGAGAGGTGTACTTAGCTCACAGTTCTGGAGATCGAAGAGCACTGTGCTAGCTCGTCACTCAGATCAGAGGCTTCATCCTTGTCTCTTCTCATGCACTTTCCCCTCTGAAAATCCTGTTGGCTCTAACTTCAAAACACATCCGGACCCTAATCACTTGTCTCCACCCCCACAGCCGCCATCCCATCCAAATTGTCTCACCTAAATCACTACAGTAGTTTCCTAACTGGTCTCAGCTTGCCCCTGTTCCCCGACAGAGTCTTCTAATACAGTGATTCTTTTAGGGAGCAAGTAGATCTTGTTACTCCTCTGCTCAGAATCCGTAGTGGCTCCCCATTACTCTGAGAGTTGAAGCCCACTGGGCCTTTATGACACAGCTGCCTGGTCCCTCCTGGCCTCTCCTGCCGCTCTTCCCTTAGCCTGCTTCACGCAGCATGTGAAACTCCCCTTCCCCATGCTCCAGGCATATGCCTGCCTCAGGGCCTTTGCACCTCTGCTGCCTCTGCCTGGAGCACTCCTCCCAGATGTTCTGGCTCACTCCCACCTCCTCCAAGTCTTTGCTGAAATCTCAGCTTCTCAGCAGGGCCCCTCCTGACCACCCTTTTTGAAACATTCTACCCTCTCCTTTCCCCCTACTCACCACTACTGCTTCCCTCATGCTGACCTGTTTCCTTTTTTTCCCTGTGTCATTTATGCCTTTTTCACATCCTGCATAATTTAATATGTTTATCATTTATCCCTGCCCACTTGATTATGAGCTCTCTGAGGAAAGGTGTTTCTGTTTTGTTCTTGGACATATTTTTAGCACCAAAAATAGAGTGTGGCACATAATAAGCATGCTCTTTTTTTTTCTTTCTTTTGTGATACTGGGGATTTTTTTCTCTTGTAGTTCAGGGTCTTCACATTGAGCTACATTGTCACCCCCTTTTCATTTTTAATTTTGAGACGATGTCTCAAGTCACGAAGTCACTAGGTTGGTCAGCCTGGGCTCAAATTTGCAATCCTCCTGCCTCAGCCTCCATAGTATTGCAGGCATGCACCACCACAAAATTTTTTCTTTTCTCAGGACGGGCGTGGTGCATACCTGTAATCCCAGCATTCGGGAGGGAGGCTGAGGCAGGAGGATCGCTGTGAGTTCGAGACCAGCCTGGGCTACATAGTGAGTTCCAGGCCAGTCTCAACTACACAGTAGTGAGACCCTGTCTCAAAAATAACAAAACAAACAAACAAACAAACAAACAAAAACTCCAGAACAGCAACAGAATTCTTTTTTCTCACTCTCTGAAAAAAACAAAAAACAAAGTAACTATATTGCTTAGGCTGGCCTTGAACTCCTGAGGTTGAGTGATCTTCCTGCTTCATCCTCCAGAGTAGCTGTCACTGTAGGTGTGTCACTGTAGGTGTGTGCCCCTGCACCTAGCTTGAATTAATGACTATGTAGCATTGTGTGTTGAGGACCTGTTCCCTGTCAGGTTCTTGGAAGGGCACTGGGGATCCAAAGATGAAGGAGAGCTGCCCCCCGTCTCTGTCCCAGGCTCTGTTTATTCCAAACCGTTCGCCTGCTCAGTTGCACCCCCTCCCTTGGCCTGGGGGCTTAGCCCCATTCTGACCCTTCTTGCCCACAGTCTCGGCGCTCTTGAATCATGGCTGATGTTAGGCTGCTTCGTGAAGTTGCTGCCCTGTTGCTTTGCCCTGGGGTGACACTGGCCTTGCTTCTACTGGCTGGGGGACTGGGAACCTCTTCTTGCTTACTACCTTGTTTTCTCTGTCTTTCTGACCTGGATTTGAATTCTTTCCCTACCTCTTATTCGCTGTCATGACCTTGGGCAAATCAGGTTGTTTTCTTCAGCCTCAGTTTCCTCAACTCTACAGTAGGGCGAATGATAGGACTTAGCCTATGGGGATATTGTGAAAATTGCGTGGGTACACATAAAACATTTGGCACAGTCCCTAGAATGAATTCTCCTTTATGAGGTTTTGCCCTCCGGTACCATTATCAAATTGCCACAGATTATGTAAGTTGTTTTTATTTGTTTGTTTGTTTTTGTTTTTGTTTTTTTGGTACCAGGGTTCAAACTCAGGTCCTTGAGCTTGCAAGGCAGGTGGCAGCACCACTGAGCTAAATGCCCGGCCCTCTAAGTTGTTTTTAAAGGTGGTGCCACCACCATCACAACTACCATAACCAGTCCTTTTGGTATCCCAGAATGCTTCTCTCTTGAGGACAACCCACTGAATTGAGGAGAGCAACTCTTGGGCCTAATCTTACAACAATCTGCCTAACCATCCTCTTTTCTCCCCATTCAGACCTGCAAGAGGACTATGACCAGTGGAACAACTTCATTGAAGGCATTGGACCATCGCTCACTCCAGGCGCCCCACACCATCTGTCCAGTCTATAGGCACAACTGGCTGTTTGTAAAAGATCACATGAGTTGAGTTTCCATTTGGGGGCTTCCCAGGAGCACCCAGGAAGTGGTCACCTTCCCCATTTTGTACAGATTGAGAGGATGTAATCACACCGCTGATTGGACACCGGGGTAATCTTGGGCTTGGTGTTAACTCACATTAACTGATCACTGATCACTGACTGATTGGCAAACTGCTCTGGAGCCTGAGCCCTGATGATGTGAGGAACAAGCAGCGGGGTGGGGCTGGAAGTGCCCCAGGCTCCAAGCTGAGCCTGTGAAGCCTGGAGTGAAGACAACCAGGCTTGCATCTTTAGCAGAAGTGAGAAGCCAGAGGACAGGGTGAAAATCTTCAGGCCCCTCGCCTGGCCCGGCACTCCCTTCCTGCCCCTCAGCCTTCTTCCTCACAGGGCCATTTGCTGAAGTGTGAGTACTTTTGGTAACTTTCTAGGATATGGACCATTGTCACATTTGCCATTCATTTTCACATCTTCTCATTTCAAGAAACACAGTGTCGGGCACTTATTACTGAATGACATAAGCCAACAGGAGGCGCATAGTAGTTTTCTCTTAACATAGGGAGAGACACACAGGCCCAAAGATGCTGAGCTACCTCAGAAGCTCTGGATGCCTTTGGGGTTTTGCCAAAAGTATATCCTGACGAGAAACAACATGAGTAGGTTGAGCTGAGCAGGTAGAATAACATCGCCGAGTAGCCATTCATACAGGCCCTTGCCACAAGAGGGAGGTGGTTTGGTCAGTGTAAACTCAGGAGGCCATTCCTAAAGAGGTCTAGGATTAGCTTGGTCTGGCCTCCGACCTCAGATGCCCCAACCTCCAACTTAGAATCGGGTGCTTTCATTGTCTGTTCTTTTGCTCTGAGGGTCTCACCCCAAATTTAAGTCAGGATACAAAATTTGCATTCTGTTCCGTTTATAATTTAAATGATATTGATACTCATGTTTGCCTAATGATATGTTAGAATATTTTCTCTATTTAATCTGCATTAGAGCAAGATGGGGAAACCATCTGGAAGTGACTTTTCCTTCTGTCTTTCTTTGTTCACTAGCCACTTTGTGTAAAAAAAAAAATCTTTAAAAGGAAAGGAAGTCTTCCTAGAGATGTAGTTCAAAGCTGGGTGGGAATGTCCACCTGAGAGATTCCGGGACACCTCATCCTGGTCTGGGGAAGGGAACCCCAGAAGAGACAAGAACAATAGGGAAATATGCTTCTGCATAGTAGTTCTAGGTCAGGGCCCCCAAAGCAAGCAGGGTCAGGAGGGTATCGTAAAATCCTGGGTTCTGAAGTTAGTCTGGCTCCACACCTGCCAACAGGGTAAATTTGAACAAATGATATTCTTTTTCCAATTTCAATTTCCTACTTCTGTATTAATAGTCGGAGAATTAAGTGAGAGGATGTATAACCCATGGGTATTACAATGTGTTTTTTCTACTTTGCAAATATAGGAGGGTTTTCTAAGTTATAGTTATTACTTTCTAGATGAATTGCTTTGTGGTCCAAGAAAATGACCCATATGATTTCCAACCTTCAAGGTTTATTGAAACTTAATTGTTGCCCAGTGTGAGGTCAATTTTGTAAATTTCCATGTATACTTTAAAAATCTGTCTACTCTGAAGTTGTTGGCTTGCTTTTTTTCTCAGCAATACACCATGGGTTTCACATGGTAAGAGCACAGGCATAGGGATAAAAGCCCCAACATGGGGACCAGAGCCCCTCAGCACTCAGGACCAGCTCTAGGCCACCCCAATCCTGGTACAGCAAATGCTGAAGGGCTGGTTCTAGAAGCAATAGCATGTGAGACCTGATTTCTGTCTTAGACCCATAAATAATGCAGGTGGATTTGCCAAAGTCCTGAACAGGAGACCTGGAGCCTCCCAAGAAAAAGGAGTGATTCAGGTTCGGAAACCAGGCCCTTCTGCATCCATTTCATGTTCTGGTTATCCAGCCGAAGAATGGTGATCTACCTAAAAGGTAACACACATACTTCCTAAAGTGGACTCATTTAGTTTTTTAGGATGTGTCAGTCAAGTTAGATTATATGGTATAACAACCTCCAAAAGCAACAGAAGTTTTTATCTTCCCTGTGCCAGGTGTCCTCTACAGAACACTTGTAGACCACACTCTGTGTTGTGTTTATTCATTCTGGGACCCATGCCGGCAAAGCTGCCACTCTGGGGAAGCATTGCCCGTCACTGTGTTAGCACTGGAAGAAAGATGGTGTCGTCACTTAGATCTAAAATGTCCCCCCAGAATCTCATTTGTTTGGGTGGTGATTGGATCGGTGGGTTCAGTAGTGATGAGATCAATACTGAATGTGCTGTTAAGAGGTAGGGCCTGGTCAGAAGAGGTGGGTCACCGGGGGCATTACCTGGAAAGTTGTATTCTGGTCCCTTGCTTGCTCTTTCTCTCTGCTTCCTGACCAGCATGACATGAGCAGCTTTTCTCCACCATGCCATTCTGCTTTGGGGCCAGGTGACCATGGACCGAACCCAATGAAACTATGAGCCTAAATAATCCTCTTCTCTTTTTTTTTAAATTTTTTTTTGGTACCAGGGATTGAACTTGGGTCCTTGCGCTTTCAAAGCAGGTCACTGAACCACTGAGCTAAATCCCCGGCCCTCTCCTCCTTTAAATTGTAAGTATTGTCAGATGTTCTGTCCTAGCAACAGGAAAACTGACTAATCCACATGGTGAGGCAACTACCAACTGTAAAAGATTTTATCTAGAGGTGACACTTACTTTTTCCATTCATGTTTCATAAGCCAAAGCATGTCGTATGGCCATCCCTGATATGCCATGCTATCCCTAGGGGGCTAAAATATTTGTGACCACATTTCATGTTAGAGAGGTGGTGCCCTCGGGTCTAGGAAGGTGTGGATAGCTGTTTGTGTCTATACCCTGTGGCTCCCAGCAGCTGCCCTCTTAGTTCTTTCGACTGCTTTTCAGAGACTGTGTCAGCTCCCTTGTGGCAGAGTTGCCAGCTGTCACTCTTCAGAGCCTTTCATGTAGCAGCCACTAGCAGCCCCCCTGTTCACATCAAGTCTGTAACTCCAATGTGCAGTGGACTGAGAAATTGGTCATGTTATTTGAGGCCATGTGTAAAGGAAGCTAAGCTCGGAAGTTGCTGAGAGGGAGTGTCAGGGACTCTCCTGCTACTAAACTGTAGCCTTCAGTACAGGGGCCTTGGGATCCCTCCTCTGACACCTGGGAGGGTACACTAGGTCTCTGGTTGGTTGTTGGTTTTTGGTTTTTGGTTAACTTCTAGGGAATCGAAAGATAAACAGGTGTGTGTGTGTGTGTGTGTGTTTCTGTCTCTCTGCCTGTCTGTCTGTCTTTCTGTCTGTCCGAGGATTGAACCCAGGGCCACTTGACTATATCCCAGACCCCTTCTATTTCTTATTTGGAGACAGGCCATAAGTTGCCTGGGCTGGGCTCAAACTTGTCAGCCTCACAGAGTGCTGGGTTTACAGGCATGTGCCACCATGCCCGGCTGATAAATTCCTTTAGATAAGCAAGGTAATCCTCATTCTAGCTGGCATGTGTTAATAAATGTCATGTAATGATTCTTTTCCCAAAAGATGTGTTGGTTTCTTTTGCCTCTTCTCATTCCCCATCCCAGAGGCTCCTAGTGGGATCTTGTAAAGGCAAGAGACAGTGTGTCAAGAAGGCAGATAAGTAAATATCAGATGGGATGAGCCTCTGCATCCCTCCACGTCCTGGACCTGCCATCCTAAGGCTGGTTGGGTTCTTGTTATATCCCCAACACCGTCCCCAAGTGCCTTTCCATCATGTCCTGACACAACTGTCCCTCTTATCCTTCCTTAAGAAGACTGTTGGGCACTTAAGATGTCAGATAAGATTCCAACTCTGTGTTGTATCCTCGTGGGGACCTTCTGCTCCCTTTTTCCTCGAGGTACCACTTATCCCTAAGCCCACAGAGTGACAGGGATAGAAGAAGCCATACTGTACTTGGGACTCATCCTCATTAGGAAGCTCACTGTCCCATTTCAGTCAGGCACAAAGGCCAAGTGTCACTGACATAGCTGCAGGGCAAAATGACAGTGATGGTAACAATAATCGTAATAGCTAACATCTCTTGGGCCCATGCTGGGTGTCAGGGCCCATACTCTGTGCACGCATTACAGGTACTTCCCACAGTAACCCCATGAGATCAGGTGGCATCGGCTTCATTTTATGTATAAGGAAACAGATGCTTAGAGAAGCAACCTAATTGGGCTCATGGCAAGAATTTGGCAAAGCTAGAATTTGAGCATCTAAATCCAAGCTCAAAATCACTATGTCATAGTGCCTAATACACAGGCTTGGTTTTGCATTTACCCCTGTTTCTTCAAACTACCAAGTATGGGCAATATAATTTCATGACAGGCTAACTAGAAATATCAAGGTTTCCAGAAATTTCTAAATGATCTTTATTGGGCTTCAGTGATACTCTCAGCCCTAGTGAGAAATGGGTTGAGGAGGAGAACTGAGCCCCACTGAGGACAGTAGGTCAGGGGCTCTGTGAATTTGACCCATAGAAAAGTAAGATTAAGAATGTGTTCTGCCACCTGCCTTACAAGCACAGGGTCCTGAGTTCTATCCCTGGTACCAAAAAACAATACAAACAAATAAACAGAATGTGTTCTTCAGGCCAGGGATTTAGCTCAGTTGCACTGTGCTTGCCTCACAAGTGCAAGGTCCTGAGTTTGATCCCTGGTACCCAAAAATAATAATAAAATAAATCGTGGCCTTGGTTTAACTTCTCATTCTAGTATCTAGTTTCATGATTACTGTCCTCACATTAGCCTTCTAACTGCCACTCAGCTACAAACTACGGGAGACTTGGCCAAGGAGTGAATGGTTAAAGTGTGGGGCCAAAGCTTGCCGGCTCTGTGAGGAATGAATGGTTAAAGAACAAAAAATTTAGATCGATGAAGCATCTTGTGTCTGGCTGGTTGTCCTTCCCCATCCCACTGCCCCCCAAAAAAACTGCCTCGTCTTGAGACAGTTCCTTGTCCTTTCTTCTCTTTTTCTGTCTTACACTGAAACTCTAAGTAAAAGCCAGAGAGTTGTCAGCTTCGGAGCTACTCCTGGGAGTCTCCTAACTCTGGGTGCTCTCAGGTGAGATAGCCCCTCTGGGGCCTCTCAGTAATTAAACTGAATCTCTTCTCCGAGTAATCTTTTTCTTCCTTCACACTGCCACAGTCGCACACTGTGACAAATAGCATTGTGTTTCCATATCAGGGTGGACCTAGGTGATGAGAGACAGTTTCCTATTTTCTTGATCTGTTTTCCCTGCTCCTCGTACCAAAAATCAAAACCCACACCATATTCTAGTCCCACAGCCTCTCGTATTCCCGGAGGTGTCCCTACTCTTAGGTTCTGGTTTGGGTTTTCTTTCAGAATTAATCATCCAAACTAATGCATCTGTACACCAGATCAAAGCAAAGGTCTGAAAATATTAAACAGGTGACACAGAGGAGAGGATCTGTGTGGAGGTTGCCAAGGGGAGGACTCAGCGTAGGGACCGGATGATACAGCCTGGTTGTATTAATTTTTTGCCTGCTGCCTTTGAGGCTGGGGAAAGGAGCTGATGTGGCTTGTATCCCCAGGAGAACCCCCCTGGCCTTTGTATTGTCTCTTTGCCCTCTCCTCTGCAGCCGTATCCCATTTCCTACCTACTAAGTCTTCTTGTTTCTCGCCCCTTGGTGGTTCTCACACCCAGCCCATCCTTTCCATGTCTTTATATCTGCTTTCTACCAACTCACCCCTGCTAGTGTTTTCAGCTCCTAAACTGTAATCTCTCTTATTTCCCTAATCTTCTGCTGCCAGATCTGTCTGCTTTTGTGTCAAAATACCAGGCTGGTGAGATGGTCTAGTGGAAAGAGGACCAAACTGGTTTTCTGGAGCTCTGGGTTCTTGTCTTGACACTTGTCACTGCACTGTCTCTCTCTCTCTGTTTTGTTTTTTTTTTTTTTTTGTACCGGGGATCAAACTCAGGACCTTGTGCTTGCCAGGCAGGTGGAGGCACCGCTGAGCTAAATCCCCGGCCCTTGTCACTCACTGTTTCTTGCTCTGTGACTTTCTGTATGCTTCTCCTTTGACTTCCCTGTCAGTAAATTGGGAGTGGGGTGGTGGTGGTGGTGGTGGTGGTGGTTGAATTAGCTCATCTTTAAGGCCCCAGCAGTTTTGGAAAGTTTCTTATGTCTAAATTGAGTTAGGAATCAACATGACCATCCCTTTCCTGTAGAGTTGCATCTCATTTCCCCACTCCATCTGGTCTCGCCCTTTCTCTCCTGCCTATTACTTCTCACCACGCTTCTAGTGCCCTCCCATTCCCCAAACAGACATTTGCACCCTTGCTCGTGTTTTGCTTTTCTTTCAGGGCCTCCACAGCCTCGTTTCTATATATCCAAAAACCACTAATGCCTCAGGCCCATTTCTAGTCCACTGCTTCTGTGAAAAGCATCTTGATTAAATTCAACTAACATTTGATCTCTTGGCCTCCTACTCCCCCAGAGATCCACAGTCTGTGCCATTTTTAGTATTGCACCTTATTACGTTATTCGAGGAGTGGGACTCATCTGTTGGACGGGAAAGTGCATCTTCCTGTTGACTGGCACAGGGAGCAGGGATCCCTGCCCGCTGCTCCCCATCAGCTTTTTGTTCCCCAGGCAGACTTGGGATCAGCTGGCGTTGGCCTAGCTCTCCAATGTCTGTAGCTTCCCCTGCTTCTTGTCCTTTGGTTTTCCCAGGTCCCAGCTGTGGGGCCAAGGTAAAGCCAGCAACAGTTCAGCCAAGAGCAGCCGGAGCCAACTTCAGAGCTACACAGACAAGTAGCGTTTGGGAATTAGAAGGAGGGCAGAGCGGAGCACAAATCACACCAATGTTGGAAATGAGGGAAAGCAGTTTACCAGCTTACTTTTCCCATCTTGCTTTCATCTAAAAAAAGAAGCTGCTCAGAAATGTAGTCCTCCTCAGGCTGCTAAGCCAGATGGCCCCTAGATGCTCAGCCTGCCAAATGCATATATATATAATTATTCATCTTCGTGGAATCACATCCAAGTTTGAATTCAGACACTGACACCTTTTTTGCTGTTTGATCTGGAGCCAGAGAATCCTACTGAGCTTTTTTTTTTTTTTTTAAATCTGTAAAATGGGGTCACTGATGTCTTGCCCACCTTAGGGTATTTTGGGGGATTGGGGGTTGGGTGGGCTGGATGTAAAATGTAATAATAACCCCCATGACCTACCAAGCACTAGACAAATGTATGTTGGTGTTAATAATAAGTGCTGTATTTTGTTTTTGTTGTAATATGCTACTACCTAACAGGCACTCATTCTGCACCAGATACAGTGCTAGGTGTTTTACATACATTGTATTATTTCATCTGGACCTCATTCCTATAAACTGGTGCATATTGTTCCCCTTCCACAGATCAGGAAGATGAGGTTCAGAAAGATTTACTGGCCAGCTAAGTCAGCCAGCATGTAGGTGGAGCCAGGATTTGAGGGTAGACTGCTGGGCTCCAAGGCCAATACTCTTAACTCCTGTTTACCGCTATTTCACAAAAACAGAGAAAGCAAATATAACTCATACTTTGTTCTTAAGCTAAATTCACTAAGTAGTTGGGTAATACAAAGAGCCCCTTTTTGTTAAGGATCCCATTGAGTCCTGACAGTAAAAGGTATGGCTTGAGTTGCTTTTCTACTAGTAAAGACGGGCCACATCCATTCTTTCACCTCTTGGAAAGTGAGCAATTCAGGGAACAAACCCATTAGTGTTGTACTCTGTATACCATGGAGCCAGCCAGCTGGCAGAAAATTTTTCAAAAATCTTTAACCTACATATTGGAGACAATTGATTTCATAATTGCTAATTAGCATGCTCTAGATGGACATCAGAATCACTTGGGAACTACAAAAAATAAAATAAAATAAAGATGCCCTGCCCATGACTCAGAGCTTGGGAGATGTTGACTCCAGACAGTCCCAGGTGGGGCCCAGCTGTGTGTGTGAGAAGCTCCAGGAGTATTCTTGATATGAAGCTGTGATTTAACCTTATCAGTCCGTTGTCTCCTCTTTTGAGGAACAAAAGTAAATGACAGCTGAAAATACAGAAACATTCAATTTTAGAATTATAAAAGCAATTAAATAATTTGGTTCATGAGGAAAGCAGAGCTCAAAGAAGTTCATCAGATCCTTAGCAGACTTGATTTAAAATCCAGGGTCGGGGCTGGGGATTTAGCTCAGTGGTGCCACCGCCTGTCTTGTAAGTAAGTACAAGGGCCCCAGGTCAATCCTCAGTACCAAAAAAAGAAAAAATCTAAGGGAGGTGTAACTCAATAGTAGAGCACTTGCCTAATGTGCCAGGCTCGGGGTTTGATCCCCAGCATTGAAAAAAAAATCTAGATCTTCTGACTTGCAGTCAAGTATTTAGATACAACCATAGATGACGGTCCTGAGATCCACCTATTCACCAAGACACCCATGATTTCTAGCAAGCATACTTTGGAGCTTTTGTGGAAGGAAGAAGTCTCGCCTAGAAGACCTGTGAGAATCAACTCAGATGGCAGTTCTTACGTGTGTTTTCTTACTCTAGAAGCACTTATGGATGCCTGCAGCATGGCTGAAGTTCCAGCTTTGATGGAACTTCATCTAGAGGGCAAGAAAAGCAAATCGACACGTAGGTCCATGTGGTGAGTGCTGTACCTGGTTCAGAAGTGGCACAGAGTGATCAGATCAATGTCAGAAGAAGAGTCAGTAGTCTTCACAGGGTGTCATATTCTCGGGTTTGGTATTTTTATTAGGTATCTATGGCGCATGATAAATTATCCCGGACTTTAACAGTTTAAAACAAACATTATTTCACACGTTCAATGGCTCAGGAATTCTGGAGCAGCATAGCTGGGTGAGTCTGGCTGAAGGTCTCTCTCTCTCTCATAGACTGCAGTCAAGCCTGCGGTTGGGAGGATTCACTCCAGTTGGAGGATCCTTTCCAAGATGGAAGACTTGTGGCTGTTGGCAAAAGACTTTAGTCCCTCACTGCGTGGGATCTCCGGAGCTGCTATTCAAGACTTGGCCCCAAGCTGGCTTCTCCCCAAACAAGTGATCCAAGAGAGAAAAAGATGGCAGCTACAATGCATTTTCTGACCCATTCTTGGAAGCTATAACCCATCATTATTCCCATATCATATTGCACAAGTCAGCTCCGTTTAGTGTGGAAGGTGACTCCACAGGGATATGACTATAGGGGGTAAAGATCACTGGGGCTGTCCTGGAGACAGGCTACCACAGTACTGAAGATGAATAGAGTTCTAGCTGGATGACAGAGAAGAAATCTATCCCAAGCCAAGGAAATAACATGTAAAGGCACAGGAATATCGATATAAATATAGGGCTGATGGGCCAAAGATTTAGCTCAGTGGTTCCACTGCCTGCCTGGCAAGTGCAAGGTCCTGAGTTCAATCCCCGGTACCAAGAAAGAAAGAGAGAGAGAGGGAGAGAGAAAGAAAGAAAGGGCTGGGGATTTAGTTCAGTGGCCACGAGCAGGGGCAAGATCCTGAGTTCGATTCCTGGTACTGAATGAATAAATAAATATATAGGCATAGCATGTGCAGGACATTGTAACCGGTGTGGAGAAAATGAGTGACAAATAAGGATATATGAGAGCTTACTGAAAAAGAACATCAAAGAGGACCTCTACACTAAGCAAAGGAGCCAGACTTTTATCCTGTAGACCAGCACCAAAATATTCTGTACTCCCAGTCCCAAAGCCACACCCACATCAATTAAATCAGAAGATCTAGGAGTAGACTCCAACACTAGTGGATTTTAAAATTGTTTAGGCAACTCCAGTATGTAGCCAAAGTTGTGAACCAGTACTGTAGGCAACATGAAGTAACTGGAAATACTTCTGACCTGATTTCCAGTCTCCCTCACTGTAACTCTGTTCTGGGGATTGAACCCAGGGACTCAAAGAAGTGTGCTACACCCCAGCCCTTTTTATTTTTTACGTCGAGACAAGAGTCTCTCTAAGTTGCCCAGACTGGCCTGAACTTGAGATCTTCAGCCTCCCAAACAGCTGTGACTACAGGTGTGCATCACCAAGCCCAGTTTGATGCCATTGCTTATTAACTAGTTGGATGAGTTAATTTTTCATAGCCTCAGTTAACTCATCTGGAAAATGATAACACCTAGCCCAGAAGATTCTCCAGGATATTAAATGGGATGCTTCATGGAAAGACCCTTCCCTCCCTTTTGTTCTTCACCCTGCAGTTAGTGCTTGACATATGTTAGCTATCACTCAGCACTCCAGACTCAAATGTCACTTTATATTCTGTCGTATCCATGGACCCACTCTGGGGTAGTAGTTTTCACCATTTCCAGGCTATTTGAGCCATTTCTAGTTTTTAGCTACAGTATCTTTCTGGGGGGGAGGATGTTGGGGATTAAACCCAGGGGTACTGACCTACATGCCTGTTATGGCTTGCGTCTAGATGTCCCCCCAAAGCCTCATGCATTTGTAAGTGTGGCTTTTTCAGAGGGGGCTGAATTGAGAGTGTGTGATTTATTCTGGTGCAATGCTAGCCTCAAGTGCACTAGAATTAAAGGTGTGAGTGCTGCCCACTCTAAATAGTATGGATAAAAGGGGCAGAAAAACACTGTTAAATTCGCTTGCTTGCTTGCTTGTTTTTGCTGTCTTCTGCCACCATGAACTCTTGCTCCTCTGCCAGGTGCTACCCTGCCGTGGAGCCAGCAGATTACAGACTGAAACCTCTACAAACTGTAAGCTAAATAAATCTTTTGCTCTTTAACTTTGGATGTCAGGTATTTGGTCTCAGCAATGAGACAAAAAGTAACTCAGACAATATCTATCCCCTTTAAGATTTTATTTTGAGCTGGGTGTGGTGGTGCATGTCTGTAATCCCAGCACTCGAGAGGCTAAGGCAGGAGGATGGCTATGAGTTCAAGGCCAGCCTGCACTACACAGTGAGATCCTGTCTCACACAAAAGGAAGGAAGGAAGGAAGGAAGGAGGGAGGGAGGGAGGAAGGAGAGAGAGAGAGAGAGAGAGAGAGAGAGAGAGAGAGAAAGAGAAGGAAGGAAGGAAGAAAGAAAGAAAAGAAAGAAAGGGAGGAAGGAAAGATGAGATTTTATTTTGAGACAGGGTTTCAATGTTACCCAAGTTGAACTTGAACCCACATAGTTACACCCAGCTCAGTATGCATTTCTTTGTATAAATTGGTGGAGTTTTTTTTCTCCTTTTTAATTTTTAGATGTGGAAACTGAAGATTGGAAAAATGAAGTAACTTGTCAAATATGTTGTTTCTGCTTTCCGGGGCTGGAGTCAGTTCCCAGACACCCCAAGCCTTGACCCCTTATCCTTTTCTCTGCCACCCAGCCCCATCCCTACCCACTGGAGACCTGAAGACAGGCCCTTCCTGCCTTCTGTCCTCCAGGCTGAGTGATCCAGATCTCCCACTGTGCCCTCTGACATCTTCTCTCCCACCCTTTCATCATCCTAGAGGTCCCTTATCAATCCAGGATAATTGAAGCAGCGTCCCTGCACGTCCCCCAGGGGATGGAAGCAGACGATGACTAATGCTTGGGAGACCTGGACTCATCTCTCGGCGCCTCTGGACCTCTGCGGGTTGATGTTGTGCAGTCAGATGGGGAATCCTGTTGGACTCAGAGATACCCTTTCTCCTACCTGGAGTGTTGTCTGATTTCACCGAATACCTAGAACAGTAGAGCTTAAAGGATCACAGAGGTCATCCTCTGAAGCCAGGTATGCTAGGGCATATCTGTAACCCTAGCACTCTGGGAAGCTGAGGCAGGAGGATTGAAAGTTTGAGCCAAGCCTTGCAATTCAGCAACTCAATGAGACCCTTTCTCAAAATAAAATGTGAAAAAAGGGATGGGGATGTAGCTCAGCATGAAAACCCTCAGCTCAGTCCCAGCAACACACGCACACGTGTGCACACGCATGTACACACACAATCACTCTCTTGCCCTGCCCCTGCCCCTGCCTTTTATAAAATGAGGAATCCTTCAGGGATTTAGCTCAGTGTTTCCACTACCTGCCTTGCAAGTGCAAGGTTCTGTGTTTGATCCCTACACACAAAAAAAGAGGAATCCGAGCCAGGAATTTTTTTTTTTTTTTTTACCTGGGATCAAATTTGGGACTTTGCACTTTTGAGGTAGGCGGTGGAACCACTGAGCTAAAGGTCCTGAATTCTATTCCCAGTACCAGAAAAATAAATGAGGAATTCAAAGTTAAGTTTACTCAGTGGCAGAGGTGACATTGGGGCCCACACCTCCTCGCTCCCAAGGTAATGCTGGGGAGAGGGCCCTCACACAAGGCAGGTGAACCTGGGCACGAGAGTTGGGTGATGCTTGATTTCCTCTTGTGTAAAAGGACCACACCCAGCTGGGGGATACTACTTGCATAAGTGAGGTAACTAACATAGCATAGGGGGTTCCATCTTCAATGAATGGTGCTCACTATTCCCTAGAGCCTAGCAGTTAAGGGCCTTGACTTTGGAGTCAGAGAAAGTGTCACATCTTAGACACCACTTACTAGCTGTGTGACCTTGGATAGCTTATCTAAGAGCTAATACTTTTGAAGGTACTTGTTCCAGGCATTTAGCCAAGAGACTCAGAGATTATTCGTGTAATTTTCCCAACAACTTTATGAGGTAAGGACTATCAGTGTCCTGATTCTATAAATGAAGACACTGAAACACAGATCAATTTAGTATTTTACTTAATCATTCCATTGTTTTTCTGACTATTCTCTAACTTGCATTTTTTCCCCCCGTGGCCAAACATCTTCTCTCTCTCCTGTGCTTAAAGAATCTCTCCTGCTTTTAAGCTTTGGAAACAAGCCATAGACTGAAATACTCCCTCACTTCTCTTTACTAAGTTCTGCTCTTCCTCTCTGTTCCAGTCTTGCTGCAGACTTTACCCTAACAGCCCGTGCCAGCTGCTCAGCCTCCTCTCCCTCCTGCCTGCTGTAAGTGCCTGGATCTCGTTCCTTGAGGGGTTATGTACCTTCTTTCCAGGACCTTGTTATGTACCCAGGCTGCCCCTTAGCAGAAAGGACATCCTAAAGGATATGTCTCCCTGGCCAGCTTGATTCAACCAACACAGCTTGAACATACTGAGAGAATTCTAGGTATAAATTCATTTTCGCCCCACCAACAATTGAGGGAAACATCCCTCCTTTGTCTTTCAGCATGCATTTCTGATGTTGAGATCTGATGCCAGTCGGAGTTATTTCTGCAAACTTTGAAGGATGACCTTTTTCCTTGAAGGTCAGACTGCCAATATGTGTGCTTGAGATGGGCATCTCTTCTGAAGGAAAGTCCCTGATGAATGAAAGATGTGGTTCGTTGTATGGAAAGATAGCTGGTGCAGTTTCCTCTAGAGTGTGTGAGCCATTCTCAACACAGACGATCACTTTCCTGAGTAGAAAGTCTGACTGGATTCTGGGTAGGATGGGCAGGGAGTGTGGATAAGTAGGTTCCCTTTTAAGGAGGATCTTGGGATCCTCATACATGCAAAATGTATCAGGGGCCTGTTGCAAAAGGAAGAAAACAGACTTGATCTAGTTTTAGTGAAAAAGGACTTTACTGGCAGGAACTTTGAAGAGGGTTGCTGACTGTTCATATGGAGGCAAATGACAGCCAGCAGCCCCAGACTCCCAGCATCCTTTAGTCCATGATCCGGGAGAAGACCCTGACAACGCTGCCTCCCAGCCACCAGATTATGAGACACCCATGGAAAGAAGCCAGTGCTGTTTGGAGTATGCAGCCACCCTTTGGCCTAGTCTTCTTGCTTTGTTTTCTTTTTTTTTTTTTTTTTTTTTTTTTTCCTTTGGTACCGGAAACGAACTCAGGACCTTGTACTTGCCAGGCAGGTGTGACACCACTGAGCTAAACCCCCAGCCCTTAGCCTAGTCATTGTGGACAGGAGATAGATACTCAGATTGGGCAGACCTATGTCATGGCCCGTATCTTTCTCTGAGGCAACATGGAGCTGTGACTGTTTACCATACCATATGGGATGGCAAGAGGACAGGCAGGCTCCCAAAGGGCAGAACACCAGGCAGACGGACCGTCTGTATCTTCCGAAGGACCCCAGAGTATTTCACTCCCAGGAAAGGTTGTCATTTTCTTTTTCCTCTGGAACCTCTCATTTTTTCCACTTGGGAGCCTCTCTACCATCTCTCACTTTGTACCAAAAGCACCTCAGTACCATTACTATTTCCTGTACCTTGAAGCTGCCATCCAACCGTTGACACATTAACACGGTTCTATTCATATAAGAACATTCACCCTGAGAACCACATCATTAGGCCGAGTGCGCGCCTAGTATGCTGAAGAGCTGGGTTCAGTCCCCGGTGCTGAACCCCTCCCTGCAAAAAAAGCCATCAGGTGTATAACTTTTTTTTTTTAAACCATCAAGTTGTGCCAGGAAGACATCTCACTTCTACGCTGATCCTCACCCCAGCCCAGCTTTCCATACCCAAGATCAGGAGTGAGGAGAGGAGAGGAATCAGAGACAGGGTGAAAATGAAAATCAGAAACAGACAAGGCTTGTGGTGGAGTAAAAGTCAGCAGTAGGGTGAGCATCAGAGAAAAGGGAAGGGTTGGGTATGTTTTTCACAAATTACCTGGAATTTTTTTTTTAACAATGATTTTGTATTTTGACTCAATTCTAGCAAAATGTCTCTCGGGTCTAAACATCCCCTGCAGTAAGTTGGTTTTGCCAGTTTGCCTTTCGGTGAAGCACAGCTGTGTTGGGACTCAGTTGCTGGCTTCCAGGCCCCTACTCTTACCATATGAAGCAGTCTCTGCAGGGCAGACTCCAGCCCCTGACTGCCCTCGTCTGTCCCCTGTGGTTCATGGGTCACTGCCGACGGAGCAGCTGTCCCACCCATCCTTGTCTCAATCCCCACACCTCTCCTCTCCCTCCTGGGAGATCAGGGAGGTGAGAGAAAACTGGCAAGGGTGAGCTAGCTGGCTGCCCTTGCCTCGTCCCTGGAAACCTGGCCCCGGCCCTGCCACTCAGCCTCTCAAGCCTACTTGTCTCTGGTTAAAAAAAAGCCAAGGCCCGCTGGGCGTGGTGGCGCACGCCTGTAATCCCAGCACTCGGGAGGCTGAGGCAGGAGGATCACTGCGAGTTCGAGACCAGCCTGGGCTACACAGTGAGTTCCAGATCAGTCTGAACTATATAGTGAGTCCCTGTCTCAAAAAACCAGAGGAAAAAAAAAAAAAGCCAAGGCCCAAGGGACATTCTCACTTTACTGCTTCACCCAGTTCAAACCCAGGCCTGGGTGAGAAGCTTAGAAGACCTCTTCTAAGTTGTTTTGGGTGATAGGCACAGTCCCTGACTCCCTGGATTCCTGGTATGAACGGGGTGATTGCCTCCCCAGGGAGCTGTCCTTTCTCTCTTTAGGATTACATTCTTGAATCACGAATTTACTTGTTTTGTTTTATTATATCTTGATTTATTTCCCTCTCTTCTGCTTTAAGCCCCCTGCCCCTCATTCTCCGAGGAACAGATGCTGTCTGAATCAGCTCAGGCTGTCACAACACAGCCCCTCAGCTTGGGGCAGGGGGATGAGACAACAGCCTTATCTCTCGCAGCCCCGGAGGGTGGGAAGACCAGGCCAAGATCAGGATTTGGGCTGGCAAGGACCCAGAGTTCGATCCCCGGTACTAAAAAAAAGATTTGGGCTGAGTCAGTTCCTGGCGCGTTGCCCCATTCCTGGCTTCCAGATAACCGCTTTCTTGCTATCTCTTCTCATGCTGGAAGGACACCTCTGGTCTTCCTTCCTCTTCTTCAAGCACTCTACCACCAAGCTGCACCTCCAGCCCCTTCCTCTTCTCATGAGAGCGCTAAGCTCATCATGAGGGCTCCAGCCTCATCTAAACCTAATTATCTCCCAGGGTCTCACTGCTGCATAGCATCGCGTTAGAGAGTAGAGCTTGGACATGTGAATGTGAGGGGAACACAGTTACAACATACTTATGGTAGAAATCTTTGGAAAGTGAAAATCAGGAAGAAAGGCATAAAGTGTCCTATCACCCAAAAGTAAATAATACTAGAAACTTCTAGAGTATTTTCTTCAAGTGTACTTGGGGGCAGGGAGTATTGGGGATCGAACTCAGGTCCTTGTACTTGTGAGGCAGGCAGCAGAACCACTGAGCTAAATTCCCGGCCCCTTCAAGTACATATTTTATATTCCTGAACCGGACACAGTTGTATGAACCTATAGTACCAGCACTATAGAGTCTGGGAGGCTGAATCAAGAGGATCACTTGAGTCCAGGAGTTCAAGGCCAGCCTGGGCAATATGAGGTATAACTCAATGGTACAGCACAAGCTTAGCATAGGCAAGGCCCTGAGTTTGACGCCCAGCACCACCAAAAATAAAGATTAAAAAATAAATATTTGAAGCCAGGTGTGGTGGTGCATGCCTATAATCCCAGCACACGAGAGGCTGAGGCAGGAGGATTGCTGTGAGTTTGAGACCAGCCTAGGCTACACAGTGAATTCCAGGTCAGTCTCAACTACATAGTGAGATCCTGTCTTAAAAAAACAAACAAATAAATAAATAAATATTTGATATAAAACCTTATATCTTATTGGCATTTTATCATGTTAATCTTTATAAACATTTTAATGTTTATATGGCATTTTTAAGTGACTAAATATTGTCTTATCCTATAAATATAACACAATTTATGTAGCACAAATTATGTAACTCTGATATTGGATACTGAGCTTTTTTCTTTTGGTATTAGTGATGAACCTGGATTCTTCACACTAAGCTATATTCTTACCCCTTTAGTATTTTTTTTAAAGACCAGATCTTGCTAAATTGCGTAGCTGAACTCCATCTTGGAATCCTCCTGTGTCAGTCTTTCAGAGCTGGATTACAGGCATACACCACCACCCTGATTTGTTTTTACTTTTTAGTGTAAAAATTAACATTATCTCTTGTGATGGAACTGTTCAGTGTCTTAACTATAGTGATGGTTCCACAAAATTACAGGTTATAAAACTGCGTAGTACTAAATATACACACACAAAAGAATACTTGTAAAGTGGTGAAATCTGAATAAGGTGGGTGGATTATATGAATGACAATTCTCTGGTTGTGATTGTGTAAGATGTTATCTTTGGGAAAACTGGGTGAAGGATATATGGGCTGTCTTAATATTACTTCTTACAACTGCATGCTCATCTACAAATCAACTCAGTGCTTCTACCGCCTGCCTTGTAAGCACAAGGACCCGAGTTCGATCCCCGGTACCAAAAAAAAAAAAAAAAATTTGTAAACCACTGTAGTGGACATCTTTTGTATATGCATATAAATCTTAGCTTCTAATTATTTCCTTTGAATAGATTCCTGTGAGAGAAATTACTCGTAAGGAAATTCAGTAAGAAGTAAGAACTCTCGACCTCAGCATGTTAGGGTTTACAGGCTATTGACCACGAAGCCTGAGGGCGTAAAACTGATCCGTGTGCCTGAGAGGAGGATGGTGGAGCTGCCCTTTCAGGCTGTTCTGCAAACCCAGAATCTGGCTCACCAGCTGGCAATGAGAAATGTAAATGGAGGGAACCTGGGCACCTCACCCGCTGCCTCTCTCCGTAGACCCTCCACTGAAGGAGCCAGGAGATCATGGGAGGACTGATCTGGCGAGATGGAGCAAGCGGGATTAAGTGCCACGACCCAGTGTTAGCTACTAGTCGGGCCAGTGGAGCTGCTGATGTGACTCAGTGGTAAAGTGCCTGCCGAGCATGCATAGGCCCTGGGTTCCACCCCCAGCACAGCAGTAATAATAATTAATAATAATATTATTGATAATTTTTAAATATATCAAGTCAGATCAAACCCTGCTGTACACCTCTCCATAGCAGGATAAAGCCATTGCCACATACGCGGGTTCTCGGGCCAGAGACCCCATCCTTTGCCACGCTGGAATGTGGGTACAGTGTTTGCTTCCACTCTAATTCTGGTCTGCCAAGGTTAGCAACCCCTTTCCCACTGCCACATCTTCCCTTTAGGGGAGTCGAACATGCTGTATCTCACAAGTTATGAACAAACCTTGTCGGCCCGGGAGTTGATCCGTCTTCTAGTATTTGTTCATAAGTCCTCTGGGTCTCTGGAGGACTCTATGCCCTTGAAGTTGCACGCAAAATTTCCAGGGTATGGTTAATGTGTATTTTCCAGAGAGAGAATCTGTAGCGTTTACCAGGTTTTCAGAAGAAGATTTCAATTTAATAGCACATGTGTGGCCCCCGTGTTCCAGGCTACCTCGTGAGGACAGTTCATGCATTATCCCATTTAATCCCCAGCGGGGCCAAGAATCTTGCCCCAAGTGATCAGTTTGGACAAGCTAAAGCATTGCTGCTAATTTAAAATGACATTGTAATCTCTTCTCTGGTCTAGTCAATGTCTGTGCTACAGGGAAGTCTTATTTCCCTTTTACCTTCCTGGCTGAAGAAAAACATTATCAGTGGCAAGCACATGACCCATGCCACATGGCCCTGTTGGAATGGCTCGGTTGGTTCTTCCCACAGTCTGAGTTCTGCCACTGGTCCTAGCAACCCTAGTTACCTGTTTTCTTTTTTTGTTCACAGATCTCTGTGTGGGCTCAAATTAACTTGTGAACTGGCACCTTGTGTCTGTGTCTCACTCTCTTTGGCAGCCCAGATGCCCTCTTCTCTGTAATATCCTTTCTTCCAAAAAGGTTCCTGCCAAAAAATGTCTGTTGGGCCGGGGATTTAGCTCAGTGGTTCTACCGCCTGCCTCACAAGCACAAGGACCCGAGTTCAATCCCCAGTCCCCAAAAAACAAACATAACAAAACAAAAATGTCTGTCTGCTTTCTCTTTTACTCCAGCAGAGTTTAGAACCTGCAGGTTTCCTAAAGGATCACTGAATTGCTTTTGATCAAATGTGGCATGCATTCCTGTCAGCTTGCCAACAGAAAACCAGGGAAGAAGTTTTTCAGCAGTCACTTATTTACGACATATTCATTAATTTTCCAGACACTCTAGTAGGTCCCTGGGAAGCCAATAAAATATTTACCCTTATGAACCTGGTTCCTAGAGGAAGAAAAAGACAATAAACAAGTAAGTAAGAATCCAGTAGATCAAATGATATAAATAATGCAGAAGTTGGGCATATAAAATGCCAGGGATGGGCATTACATGTTTAAATCAAAGGCAGAGAAGGCCTTTCTGAAAAGTGATAATTAAGCAAAAGTCTCTCTGACATACAGAAAACCCTTCTTTTGAGGTCAGGTAGGCCTACATTCAACTTCTGCCTATGTGCTTTTAATTGTGTGGTGTTGGACTAGACCCTTCACGAGCTTTAGTTTTATTTTTTATATTTTTATTTTTTGAGACAGGGTCTCTCTATGTAGTTGAGACTCACCTGGAACTCACTATGTAGCCCATGCTGGTCTCAAACTCACAGCCATCCTCCTGCCTCAGCCTCCCAAGTGCTGGGATTATAGGAGAGCACCACCACGCCCTGCTAGTTTCCTCAGTTACAGAATGTAGATAAAAGGTATTTTGAGATAGAGATGAAACAATATGTATTAAGTGTCTGGCACCAAATACGTAGATGGGAACCACTGTCACAGCTTTTGCTAGAGGATCTTGAGGGATAGTCCAGGGTGTTTTTGTTTGGCTTGAATCCAGAAGCCCAAGGGAAATGGATTCCCTTCAGAATCCAGCCCCAAGATGAACTCTAACCCTTCTCTAGCCATGATTTAGATGAAATTTATCATACAACAATAGTGTTATGGCTTCTACCCAAATGTCCCCCCAAAGCCTATGTGCTTATAGGTGGGGCTTTTCAGAGGTGGATGGACCTAGGTTGTGTGATACTGAGATTAAGGATGTGTGCTACTGGATTATTCCACTAATTGGTTTATCATAGTTCTGGGTGTGGATGATGAAAGGCCCACCTTGGGTGTGGGTGGAATCACCCTAAAGGCTATAGTGTGGATGGGGTAAGAGGGAAAAGGACACTTGTTACTGTTTGCTGCTTGCTACTTTCTGCCTGCCCTGCCATGGACTGTTTCCCTTTTGTGATTCCCCTCTGCCATGCTGCCTTGCCTGGGAGCCTCAAGACTATGGACTGAAACCTCTACAAAATGTGATCTGAAATAAACCCTTTCTCCTTAGCTTCGAGTGTCAGATATGTTGTCTCAGCAACAAGAAAAATAACACAGACAAATAGGAACACTCCTCTCTGAAGACAAAGAGGTCTTGCTTTCAAGAGTCCCCACACTTGTCTCTTCTGCCTGATAAAGGTGTGGTCTTAAATCTAGTTCACAGATTGCAAAAACCTGGATTGATTCAACACACTTGATCTATTTTCATCTCTCTACTGCTTGCTTAAAATAAAGAGCTCATTACTATTCTACCCACGGCTGTGTCTAAATCATAGCTGAACTGGGAATTGAATTCATATTTCTCTCTTCTGCTAAATACCATTTTTGTCTTGGCTGAGCCCAGAAGTCCTTGGATGACAGTGTCTGTTTCAGCAGTCCATGCATGGACCCGAAGGAAGAGACAGGTAATCAAGGACTCCTCCTCAGTTCAGAGTGAGCTCCCCTCCACACGACCTGTTTATCTTCCATTGGAAAATTCCCCTGCCCCCACAGCCTGCCAAAGCCACCTTCCAGGCTGTTGCCAGAATTTCTCCTGGTGACAGGTGGGGGACTTGTAAGCCCTTGAGCCCCTAGTGTCTCCTTGGCCAAGGCTTGGATCTAAGCACCCTCTGAATTACAGTCATTCCTTCTTTGACTCTCTATGTAGGAAGGAGAAAGTTAGCAAAATAGGGAAGACAAGGAGCTCCAAAGGCAGTTTTATAAACATGCATTTAAAAAGCAACTCGGGCTGGCGATGTAGCTCAGGAGTAGACCATGCGCTTAGCAAGTGCACAGCCCAGGACTAAAGAAAAAGGAAAGAAGGGAAGGAAGGAAGGAAAAGCTTTTGACTTCAAAAGAAGTGACGCTGTGCTCTAAAGCCAGCCTGAAACTCATGCTTTTTCATCTCTATTCTTCTTCAGTCCAAGCCCTGGCTCCCTCACACACCTCCTCTCCTTCCCGTTCCCTGAGAAGGGTCAGCAACACTGGCTTCACTTCACAGACAATCAACTGAGCCACGCTGGGGAAGGAGCCATCAGCATGGTCCATCCAGATTAGGCTATGCTGCTCCCTGGAGGACAAACAAGAGCCTAAAGTGTCCCTCAACTGCCTTGTTATTTTAATCATTATGAGTTTTCCTTTTCAGCCAGCTGCAGTGCACTTGTGCTAAGAAATCCTTGGCACCACCATTGCAGACATCAGGAATAAGGAAAGGCACCAGGACAAAAGTCCTACTCGGCCGTTAGGAATGCAGGGGGTAATCAGGAATATCGAATGGAGTCAGGCTGGCCCCTGCCCCTTGGCCTTTCAGAAATGGTGCTGTGAAGCCAGGGGTTTGGTTTCCAGCGGTGGAGGTAGATGGCCAGGAGCCAACTACGGAATGGCAAGAAAATCAGCTCGGAAGCCAGTCAGCCTCTCGCCAATCCTGATCTGCTGTCTACTGTCCGTGTTACCTTGGACATGTTACTTTGCCTTTCAGAACCTGTTTCTGCATCTGTAAAATGGAATCATAATATTCCTGGGGCTAGAAGTATAGCTCTGAAGTAGAGCTATTGCCTTGCATGCCTGCGAACCTGAGTTTGACCCACAGCACCACAAAAAAAAAAAAAAAAAAAAAAAAAAAAAAAAAAAAATTGCAGAATTGTAAGGTGTAAGTGAGATGATATAGAAAAAGTGCCTAGCACAGGACACAATAAACAGTGCTGTAATTATTAAATGCTCAGAGTATGTCACACGGTCGCACACTAGGCCAGTCACTGGAGATGCTTATAGGAATGAGGCAGTTTCTTGCCCTTGAGGAATTCATGGCCTGAGGCTGGTACTGGCACATAAATGCCATATTGCTGCCTGGAAGGGGCAGTGCAGTCCATCTTCCTGCCTCCAGATAAAGTTAATTGTGTGAGAATAGAGACTGCACCCATGTCCTTAGATAATGTGACTATAAAAATAAATAACAGCAATATAGCAAGAAGCCTCTTCTAGGGAGAAGGAATACAAATCACAGCAGCCAGGGATTTCATTTTATCTTCTACAAGGACCTATAAGATTTGAGTAACTAACTGAAGAGGCATGTGAGACTAAGTTGGATGTGGTAGCACATGCTTGTAATCCCAGCACTCAGGAGGCTGAGGCAAGAGGATCACCGCCAATTTGAGATGACTCTGGGCTACATAGTGAGTTCAAAACCAGCTTGAACTACATAGTGAGACCGTGTCTCAAAAAACCAAAATTAGGGTCGGGGATTTAGTTCAGTGGTTTCGCTGCTTGCCTCGCAAGTACAAAGTCCCAAGTTGGATCCCCAGTAACAATAAATTAATTAATTAAATTAAAAATTAAAAGTAAAAGTAATTTCGCTGCACAGAACAATACCTTCTTCTGTTTCCTACCCCAATCAAGGCCGGCAGGGCTGGAACTGTGAGTTACGTGCCCCCTGCTCACCCCACATAGAAAAAATAAGTAGTAAAACAGCCAAATGTATTTGGGAAGAGTCTGCTGGTCAGAACCTGATGGATCTGTAAGACACCCGTAAGCAGATCTTTTTTTGTTTGTTTGTTTTAATGAGGCCAAGGAATTTAGGAAAATGTCCTCTTGTAAGTTCAAATTGAGGAGGAACTCTTTTTTTGTTTTGTTTTTTGAGACAGGGTCTCACTGTGTAGTTGAGACTGACCTGGAACTCACTATGTAGCCCAGGCTGGTCTCGAACTCACAGAGATTCTCCTGTCTCAGCCTCCTGAGTGCTGGGATTACAGGAGAGCACCACAGAAACTCTTTACCCTGCCCTTCCTCCCTCCTCTCCACATCAGGCAGTGGCAGGAGGCAGGAGGATAGATAGAGTGGGCTGTGCTCATCACTGTAATAGCGGCCTCAGCTGTAGCGCTCCATCTAGGGAACATCCTGACCATGGTTGGGTCTGGGCCTTGTCTGCCTGCTTCGTGTGGGCCATGTCATCTTGCCTTTCCCCCAGCATGCATACGATACTTCACAGGACATAAAATCTTTTCACCCCTAGTCCTCATAGATTTTATAACAGCCCCATGAAGCCAGGTACCTGTCACTTCTCAGGAGACTGAGGCTCAGAGAAAATAAACAACTTACCTAAAATCCAAGAGCTAGAAAGCGGAAATCCCAAGGCCGGGTGTGGTACCACACGCCTGTAATCCCAGCACTCAGGAGGCTGAGGCAGGTGGATCGCTGCGAGTTCGAGACCAGCCTGGGCTACATAGTGAGTTCCAGGTCAGTCTCAACAACATAGTGAGACCCTGTCTCAAAAAACAAAATAAACAAACAAAAAAAACAAACAGAAGTGGAAATCCCAAATCTAGAGCTCAGCCCACCAGCTCAGAGTCCATGTTTCCATGGTTCTACAAGCTTCCTCCCCTGGGACTATAGCTTTGGGCTTTTATGAAGAAAGAGAGGTTCTCCAAGGGGCCAAAGGATCCTTGGTGACAAAGCCTCCCTTCCCTTTCCTGCCTTTCATGTGGAGGTTTACAGGCACATACAGGAGCCAGGAGATACAACAAGCCCCAAACTCACTGTGATAGAGGCCTCCACCAACTCTCCGCCAACTCTAGCTCATCTTCCCTGTGGCCTTGAGCAGGTCACTGTACCCTCAGGGAACTTGGGCCCTTTTCTACTGTACAGGCTCATGTTTCTTTTCCTGTCTTCCTCTGGGGTATAGTGAGAAGCAAAAGAAGCAAGTGAATTCTGAAACATTTCAAGAACATTGAAAGTACAACACAAATGCAAGGCATGATTCTTTTTTTTTTGGTACTGGAGGTAGAACTCGGGTCCTGTGTTTTCCAGGCAGGCAGTGGAACCACTGAGCTAAATCTCCAGCCCCAGACATGATCCTTTTGTGTGTGGTGGGGGCTGCACTTTAAGATAGGGTCTTGCTACACTAGCCTCAAACTCACAATCTTCCTGCTTCAGCTCCTCAGTGCCAGCATTATAAGCATGCACCTCCATACCTGGCTAATGATTCTAAACCTGTTTATACAAAAAAAGAAAAAAATCATAAATGGGAGCTTTGTTTCCTTCTCTCACTTATTCATTTCTGTGATATTGCAAAAATGTAGATAGAATACCTCTTCTGTGCCAGACTCTGTTTCTGGGGTCCCAAGGACAACCTCAGACTTAGAAATTCCAAGAGAGGAAGGACAGATCTAAAACTATATATATTTATCACGCATAGGTGTGAGTGAGGCCTTTAAAGAGAAATCCACAATTGGGAGAACTTCACTGGGGTGTCCAGAAGCCAAGCGGGATGTGGAGAATAGAAGGGGAGGCCTGGAGGAGGAGGGTAGAGAGAACGGCACACATGAAGGCTGGCGGAGTGTGTGAGTCTTCAGTGCAGCTGGAGCACAGGCTGCCTGAGGAAGTTGGTGGCTGCTTTATTATCAGGATAGAGCCTAGTGATCAGCCCTGCACTTCTCTTAGAGCATGCTGAGGTGTGTACCCTAACCGTGTAGGTATGCTTTGATGAGATGTAAGAATCCTGTGTAAATGAATTTCAGTGATGAAGTTATGTTGTGAGGCCCAGAGAAAGATGGATTTCTAGGACGGTGCCCTAGCTACTAGCTCCAGACTCTAAGCTTCCAGGTCAGCACAGTGCTGTTCTGGGTTACAGAGCTCCAGTACCTGCCAGCCCACCACTCCCCCACCCGCCCTTTGGGTTATAATGTGATTTGGGGTGGGGGTTGAACTTGGGACCCTCCACTTACGAGACAGGCAGTGGTGCCACTGAGCTAAAATCCCCGGCCCTTCCTTGGGGAGCACCTAGTGCTGGCTGGTGGTGGTTCCTGACAGCAAGAGGGTCCAGTTGCATTGGTTTGCTCCAGTCAGGCAGGGGTTTAACTAAGTCAGGGCAGGAGCTGACCTCCATCTGGCCCAGCATGAGGCGGGCCATCCTGCCCCAGGCCTAAGCAGGATTGGTTTTACTCAGAACTGACTATGCAGTGAGAGCACCTGCTGTTGCCCTGGTTTCTGTATGGGAGCTTTGTGGACTTTTACCTTGGGAAACCCATAGCGATTTGGAGCGGAGGGATTACAATCCAATTTGCTCAATTTACGGAGGGGAAGAATAAGACCCAAAAAAGGCAGCAAACTTGCTCAAAATTGTGCAGCAAATTAGCTGCAGGCCTAGATCTAGAACCAGGCTTCCTGACTCCAGTCTGGTTTAATGGTCAGTTCATAAAGGTGGTCTGTGCTATTGACTACCACCAGGTACAAGGCAGTTGAGTAAATCCTAAGAATGGACAGGCCACTGAGAAGATTACAGCAGAGGTATGAGAACACAGATATTAGGAAAAGATACCTGTAGCTGTCTGAATTTAAACGGCTTTAGGAGAAGCCAGCATAATTAGCCATGTATATTGTGTACAAAGGAGAAACCTGTAAGGCTCTGAGCCTTACCCTGACCCTCTGTTATCGTCTGAGAAATATTTTTTATGCTTCAATCCTATTAGAACCAGACAAGCCATGGCAGGACCCCTGGGCCCAGGAGTCCAGCAGGGAGCAAGACACAGCCTGAGGGAATGGAAGAGGGGAAGGCTGGGGACTCCTTGCTCAGGACCTGTTCCCTAAGCCATCTGCTACTTAGCAGCCCAGAGCAGCTAGGGAAAAGTGCATGGGCCTTTGAAACACAAATTACAAGACCACTGGCTGTAAGGCTGTTTCTCTTCCTTCTCCCCAAGTGGGTGAGGTTTATAAAAGATGTATGGAGTGTTTTTTCTGGCAGGCCCCATGCCGGCTGCTCCCACACAGTGGCTGAGGGATGTTGTCAGAGGCCCAGGGAGTGATGATGGCTTGGCTTCCAGAAAGACAGTTGAAAACTCAGCTCCAAGGTAAGCTCCAGAGCAGGGACCCTGCAAATTAGTCTTTTGGCCTGGTTGCCATGGAGACAGACAGGCAGCAGCTGCTGGGGAAGAGGAAACTGCAGCTTCCCGGCATCAAGGATTCTGAGACAACCGTGGTGGGGGAGGGAGCCAGACACCGCCCTTTTCTCCCCAAGATGTAGAAGCCCCTGCCTGCCCCCCAACTCCGATTCATAGGGTACAAAGAGAGAGACAATGGCTACCCTGGATACTGAAGCCTGTTTTCCTGCTTCCAGGCTGGTGCCCTCCCCTCTACACCACAGCTGTCTCTTGCTCTGCTTTAGAGCAAACAGATCTTCCAGAGCTGAGCTCCTGGGCCCTGGGAGGCTTCCCAAGCCACCTTGTTGGCAGGATAAGTCATTAGTGATGAATCCCAGCATGTTGGCCCCTGGAGGCCAATTTGGCCCAGAGCTCCTTCACCTTATCTCTGGAAGGTCTGGCAAAGGCTGTGCGGATCTGTGTGACCAGCCATTGTCTAAGAAGGGCGCTGGAAGCTGAGCCCAGAGGGAACTCGGCAAATGATGGGGTTTATTGTCCCCTCCTTTGATGCTATGGTGATATTATTAATTTGTGGCCTCTCCATCTTGCTGCCTGGCTGGCTGCAGTTCAACCCAGACTTTCCTGGCCTGGTGGAAACAGTCCTTGGCTGTCCCCTCCCCTCCACGTTATCTCTAGAAACTGAAGGTGGGAGAGGAGGGGCCTGGGATCCAGGTCACCTTAGTCCACTTTCCCAGCACAGCTGCCAGGAGGTGGTGGCATCTCAGCATCTCAGTTTCATCCTCTTCAGCGAAAGGAGACATGAGGCTGTACAATCTGGGGCTTTGAGTTCCTGCTCTGTGCATGTGAGAGACCTTACATAAGAGAACAGAGACCTAGTGTGGAGGGAGAAGAGAGGATGGAGAAAAGCAGAGGCTGCTACTGGCCAGACAGGACTTTGTTGTTGCTGGTTTAGTGAGGAGGCCAAATCCACATGTGGGCATCATTAAAGAAAAAAGGCGGTAGGGATGCTAAGAAATGTAAGGGAAACTGAGAAAATGATCCACTACCTTACACTCGGATCCCTTTTTGCTAGTGAAACCACTAATAATTTTCTTATTTTTGGATCTTTATGTTTTCACTTTACCCCTTGTATTAGTATTATTTTTAAATTACACAAATCTAATGAGAACGAATTGCTCTAAAAGATGCAAATACCATAGATAAACAAGTCAAAAGCAATTCACCTTTGTTGTCTACCTATTTAACCAGCTAGCTGTTAACCATTTAATGTCCTCGAACACATACATCATTTTTCTTTCCTTAGTATATAAATCTATTATAACATGCATTTTGCTTTGCAACTTGCTTTTCCCATCATAATTCCTAGATTTCCCCCCTCATGGTATTAAACCCACCCCATTCTGCATAACTGCTGCTGCATTTCTGCATGACAGATGTTCTATAACTTATTTACATGATCTCCTGATAGAAGTCAGCTATTTATAGTCCTGTTATTAGTAATAATGCTTTGAGCATTTGCATATGTATTTACACATGGTTTATTTCTAGAGTACAGTTGAGGTTAACATGTCTGTTTATCTGTAGTTTTAATGTCATGAATATTTATTTTTAAGTATTTTGTTTTGCTTTTTTAATTATCCAAGATATAAATGCACATTGCAAGGATATTGAAAAGTAGAGAAAGCTATTGGGAGGGAATCTCTCACAGTCTTTCTGTTCAGGAACCTTGACTATTTATATAATTTTTGGCATGTTTTCTTCCAATTATTTTTTATGCCCATAATTCTTACATTGATAAGATCATATTGTATAGATAATTTTCTAATTAGCTTTTATGAATATTGTAAACATTTCCTATGTCATTAAAATTTTTGTAAATCTCTTCTTTATGTTTCATGATAGGCATTATATGCATATGCCATCATTTTTTTCAGTGAATTTTTTTTACATAAATCTTTATCCAAAATCCAGTAATTGGGCTGGGATGTGACTCAGTGGTAAAGCATTTGCTGACTATTTGTCCCCAGCATCACACACACACACATAAACACACACACACTCCAATAATTCCTTAAACTAGACTCCCAAAAGGAGAAGTACTGAATCTAGAGGTAGGAATGTTAGTGAATCTGATTTTATTGTTTAATTTTGCATTTCTCATATGTATCTATGGTATGAAATTCGAAGGTACTACAAGTTACACAATGAAAGGAATGCTTTTCTCCTGTTTGGTCCTTCAGCAGTGGCAATATGATTACTTATTCTCTTCTTGTGTGACTTTCTTAGGGGGCAAAATTTTATATATAAAATAAAATTATATAAATATAGTAATTATATATAACCCACTTTTCATATAAAAAGTAGCACATCAGATATGTAGTTTTTATTTTGCTCCTTTCACTTAATATTTCTTGATGATTGTTCTAATATAAAAGAGAGCTTGGTTCAGTGCTACATGTCCTTAATGTCAGCTACCAAGGAGGCCAACGCAGGAGGATAGCAAATTTGAGCTCAGCCTGGGCAACTTAGCAAGACCTTGTCTCAAAATAAAAAATAAAGTAAAATAAAAGAAAGAGGCTGGGGATATAGGCCCTGGGCTCAATTTCCAGTACTACTAGAAATGAGTAAGATTGCCTCATTTTCTAAAAATGAAGCATAGGATTTTTGCTGATGACTATGCCATAATTAAGTTAATTTTATTGATACATGCTACGTTGTTTTGTTTTTTTTTGTTATTGCAATAGTGCAGTAATGAATACCTGCACTTCTGTTTGATTATGTACTGGTGCTGCTGCACCCATCTGTAGACTAGATTCCTGTAAGTGGAACTGCTGAGTCCTAGGCAATGGCCACTATGTATTGATAGAACCTGGTAGCCATTTCCTCATTAGAGGGCATGGACAGTGTTTAAAGCTTTTTTTTTTTTTTTTTTT
>NW_022900935.1:20370261-20371228 GCF_012274545.1 Fukomys damarensis
AGACAGGGTCTCACTATGTAGTTCAGACTGCCCTGGGACTCACTATATAGCCCAGGCTGGTCTGGAACTCACAGCGATCCTCCTGCCTCAGCCTCCTGAGTGCTGGGATTACAGGTGTGCACCACCACACCTAGCTAAAGCTCACGCTTTCTAGAAGAGTGTCATCTGTTTACATGCTAAGCACCCCTCTCTTCCCACGGATTTGCCCAAAAGACAAGTCACAAACAGGATGACGCTGTTTGTTCTCAATACAAAATTTTTTTCCAAAGGATCTGTTTAGATTACTAAAAAGCAAATGACTAGCTTTTTAACCCCCTCCCCCCTTTTTTTCTTATAAACCCAGGATCTGGGAGAAATTTACTAATTCCACTTTTGCCATCATATATGTGTGACTTCAGCCCATGACTTTTCCTCTGTGAACCTGCATTGTCTTAAAACTATGGTGAGGAAGAGAAATAAGGACACTTAATAAAGTGCTTGGCATATAACACAGGCTCAAAAAGTAGTAGCTAAGGAAAGCAAAAAAATACTAGGCCCTCCAGGTCACCCCAGCGTGGGAGGAAAGAAGTCCCCAGGCTCAGGAAAAGACTGGGCAAGGCCTGCGGCTTTGTTTTTTACTTTAAATTCTCCTAGGCTTGTCCTTCACGTCCTACAGATAAAAAAATGAAAGCTGGCCCGCAGCTGGGGGTGGGGGGCGCAACCCAGCCTAGGATGAGCCGGGTCGCCGCAGACATTAGTCCCCACTCGGAGGGGAGGTGCGGGCCCCGAGACGGCAGAGAGAAGGCTTCTTTCCTTGCTCATTTTTACTCTGTTCAGCTTTCCCCAAAGCCCAGAGCCACGCGGTGGCTGCCAAGCCCTCCCACCCCGTCTCCCGGCTGGGCAGGTGGGCGTGGGCACAGGGGCCACCTCGGAACCGAGCCCGACCCGCTCCGGGGACTCTCCTTGCGACAGGGGATGCGGCGGCGCT
>NW_022900935.1:20371348-20386669 GCF_012274545.1 Fukomys damarensis
GGCTGGAGACGCCATTGCCGTTCCACCCGTGCGGTGGCCGGGGACGGGCCAGTCGCGTTGCCTATGTGTGGCAGGGCGCTCCCCAGGTGGGGGACAGCCGATCTGCGAAGCCATTTTCTGGGCGGATTTGCAGTCATTTCTACTCGTAGTAAATCATCACGTTGGAGAATTTTAGCCATTCCCTTCCCGCCCACGCCTGCCATAGTCCATTGTTTTAACCTTAATTTTCCGGAAAGAACCGACAGGGATAGTCTGGCGGGGGCGGGGGCACCAGTTGGTGCCACCAGGAGCAGTGGACCTGGGGGTTACTCTGGACTTTGACGCTAACCTGCTCCAAGACTCAGCGCCAGGCGTCAGTCAGTCTTTTGAGCTACAAAAATGCAGGGAAGGATTAAAATCAGACCATAGCAAGTATGGGTTTTGGGGAAATGGATTACCTCAAATTGTCCTTATCTAGTAAAACGGAAAATATCCATAATGCATGCCTGGCAATTTTATTTCTCAGCCTCTACCGTAGAAAAATGCTTACAGCACAAGTATCCAAGGAGGCTGTCCCTTTCAACTGCATGGAACAACCACTGAGCACAGGGAACCAGCAAGTAAAATAGGATCAACATACAATGGGTCACCACCATGTCACAGTTGGAAGAAATAAACTAGATCTGTAAGCAGGGACCTGGAGCTCAGAATACATTAAATAAAGGCAGACAGTTGTAGAATAACACATACAACACAGTACAATTTCTGCAGCATGTCATACAGAACTGTGGGTTTTCTACAGTTATATTCAAACATATGTGAAACCATCTTTGAAAAAAAAAAAGAACAGGAAGTGGGGCATGGTGGTGCATGCCTATAATCCCAGCACTCAGGCAGCTGAAGCAGGATGATCGCTGTGAGTTCGAGACCAGCCTGGGCTACACAGTGAGTTCCAGATCAGTCTCGACTACATAGTGAGACCCTGTCTCAAAACAACAAAAAAAAAAAAAAAAAAAAAAGGAACAGGAAGGACACACTACTAACTCATAAGAGTGGCGAGTGGCTGTGTCTGGGAGAGAGGAACAAGGAGTTGCGAAAGCAAATAAAGGACAAATGGAACTCCAGCATTTTTTTCTTATTCTGGGGGGATACTGGGGATTGAACTCAGGACCTTGTGCTTGCAAGACAGGCAAGGTGCCATTGAGCTAAATCCCCAGCCCCTAATTTTTTTCTTTTAAAAAAAATTGGCAGTTTAAGGGCTGGGCATATAGCTCAGTGGTAGAGCCCTTGCCTAGCATGCAACAGGCTCTGGATTCTATCTTCAGGACTGAAATAAAGAAACACTAAAGATAAATACATTTTTGTTTTTGTGAATGTATACCGGGGATCGAATTAGGGCCTATGTGTGCTAAGCACGTATTCTACCATTGAACTATTTCCCCTGCTGCCTTGTTTTAGTTTTTAAGTATACAGGGAAGAGATGCAAGAGTAACTGTCTGATCCATTGAGTCCCTCAGCTCAAAGACCGTGGCCATCCACGTGATTGTAGGCAGGCATCCTTAAGGTCCTAATACTCCACTCCAGAGGGCTTACAAGGGCCTTGGTGCACCTGCTCCAGTTCCCTCCCCAGTGTTAAATTCAATCTCAAACCCTTCCACCTAATCCATGGGCTCCAGCCAGGGCTAACTCCCTGCAGTTTGCCTACTATATTAGGTGTTACTTCTGTTTCGGTCTTTTAGCTGCATTGTTCTCTCTCTCTCTCTCTCTCTCTCTGACACCCTCTTCCCTTTCCTCTTGCCTGCCGTTTCCTTGGGATCTCACCAGCTCAGCTGTCCCTTCCCTTAGCAGGCTTCTGAGGCTGAGTTAGGACTGCTCCTCTGTGGTCCCCTGAGCACTCTATCTATGCCAGAGATGTGACCCAAGAGCACACAGTAAACAGGGGCCTTCAAGGCCTGACACCTCTAGTTCCTCTGTAATCAACAGTTGAATGAATGGATAATCAGGATCAAAAGCAGCACACTCCCCTCTGGGCTGACTGACTTTTCTGGTTCTCAACCCAGAAACTCTGAAGGTTCCACTTGTTCAAGGTAAGAGGCAGAATCAAGATTTGACCACAGATACTCATTTTGCTCATGCAAAAAATATGTATTGAGAGCCTACCATGTATGTGTCAAGTACTGTTCTACAGTAACAAAGATGGCAAACACAGCTTCTGTCATCGTGAATCTTATTCAGTCAGGAGGTAAAAGTAGAGAAGGGTTCTCTACTGAAGATAAATGTATAAGTTGACTCCTTGAGCTAAGAATGGTGAAATATACAGGGCAATAGGTGCAATGGCTTGAAGTGGGGAGATCAGGGGTTCAGTTTATGCAGAGTGGGAGTTGATAATAAGTTTGGAGTTCGGGGCATAAGCCCAGGCTGCATATTTAAGTAAGACAGCACTTAACACCAGATGATTGGGCCAGGGATTTAGCTCAGCAGTTCTGCCACCTGCCTCGTGAGCACAAGGTTCCCAAGCTTGATCCCCAGTACCAAAAAACCCAGAGTATTGCCTGAAATCCCCAAGGTCGGGATTAAATCTAGAGAACAAGTCCAAGTACTGAGTTCTTTGACACTTAAAGTTGAAGGGTTTGAAGAGGAGCTAGCATAGGGGACTTAACAGGAAAGGGCCAATACATGAGATCGGACGAAAGCCTGATGAGTGTAGCATCCTGGAAGCCAGGTGAAGACAGCAGTTCAAAGTCAGCTGTGGCAAGGACGATGAGAACTTGGAACTGGCATCAGATGCAGCAGTGTGAATGTCTTGGGTGGCCTTGAGCAGCATCTGCAGAGCAGTGCAAGGAGGGTTTGAAAGGAGACAGTAGAGAGGAGTTGGAGACAGGAGCAAAGACACGGACAGCAGATATACGTGGCTCTGGAAGGAGAGAAGAAGCCACAAAAGGGAAGGATCTGGTAATGTGGGAAGCACTCATGCACAATGACCAAGCGCAGGTTCCCTGGCTCTCCTTTCCACACCTCTCTTTCTCTTCTTTCTCCATCTGCGTTCCTGCTCTCTTCTGCCTGCCCTACTTTCTCCTCCTGTCATCGCGAACGCTACTTGACCTCTCTGTGAGCAGGCACTGCTGTGATTCCTTATTCCAGGGAGGATTCACCAGGCTATCTTGACCATCTCACAAAAGCAGTGCTCTATCAGGCAACCAAACTCGATGTTTTCTGTCCCAGGTGAGAACACATTGAGCACTGTAGGCCCCAGGGGCCTCACCTGCCTGTTGTCACCCCCACCCCCACCCCCACCTGTGCTTTGCTTTATCTCTGCCACATCTTGGGAGCCAGATGGATGGATCCTAAGGGCATTGAAGACCGGGACTGAGTGTTGTTTCTTTGAGTCCCTCGTGGCACCTAATTGGGTGCTGTGCAAAAAGTTTTCTTTCCGGCATCATTTATTGAGTCCCTGCTATGTGTCAGTTTCTGTGCATGTGTTTCAGACTGACAGCCCTTCCCCTGAGAGAGTCCACAGTCCAGACAGGAAGCAGATATATAAGCAGGCAATAGCAAGTACACTGAGGGCTACTCTAGAAAAATGTAGGCTGCAGTGAAGAGGTGATTAGGGCGGATGGCAATGAAAATGCACTTGCAAAATGGCATTTTTCAGTGTGTTGGAGGGGAGAGGGCAAAGGCACAGGGGAATACAGCACATAGCAGAATGGTGCTGGGAGAAGGGCATCTTTTTTTTTTTTTTTTTTTTTTTTTTTTGGTACCAGAGATCGAACTCGGGACCTTGTGCTTGCAAGGCAGGCAGAGGAACCACTGAGCTAAATAAATCCCTGACCCTAGGGGCAAGTCTTTTGTTTGTTTATTTGTTTGGGTTTTTTGGGGGGTGTTTTTTGTTGTTGTTTGGTTTTTATACCAGGGATAGAACTCATGTCCTTGGGCTTGCGAGGCAGGTGGTGGAACCACTGAGCTAAATCCCTGGCCCAAGGGGCAAGTCTTTTAATGGGGTTGTACATGGGTGGGAATGTGGCAGGGGCAGTGGGAAAGACATGGGCAAATGTTGGACCACGGAGGGCTTGGGGTGCCATTGTAAGGACTTGGCCTTTGATCCCATAGGTACCAGGTGATGCAGAAGGACAGATCAGAGCTGAGAGAGAACCTTATAATGTCAGTACCAGCAAAGGCTGACTCACTGTCTGCAGCCGCGGCATTAGACAAAGTTTACTGATATCTAATTAGATGCCAATATTTTAAAAGTTAAAAGATGTTGCAAGCAATCCTAAATTCCAGCTTCTCTGGCCACCCATTGTTGTAGGACAGCCATCAAAGCTCAGCAGAAGTCCAATTTCAGATTGACTTGTATCCCCCCAAAAAGATTTTGAAGTCCTAACCCCTGACCGTATGTGGAAACTGAGTCTTTGTGGATGATTAAATTAAGATGAAGTCATAGATGTGGGCATTGATACAGTGTAACTGGTGTCCCCATAAAAAGGGCAATGTGAACCCAGGCCTAGATGCTCACAGAAGGAAGATGAGGTAAAGACACAAGGAAAGCCAGGCATGGTGGCACATACCTGTGATCCCAGCAGTCTGGGAAGCTGAGGAGGGAGGATTGCAAGATCTGGCCCAGCCTTAGCAATTTAATGACTTTGCAAGACCCTGTTTCAAAGTAAAACATTAAAAAAAGACATAAGAAGCTGGGGATTTAGCTCAGTGGTTCTGCCACCTGCTTTGAAAGCAGAAGGTCCCAGGTGGGCTGTGGTGGCGCATACCTGTAATCCCAGCACTCGGTAGGCTGAGGCAGGAGGATCGCTGTGAGTTTGAGACCAGCCTGAGCTACATAGTGAATTCCAGGTCAGTCTCAACTACGTAGTGAGACCCTGTCTCAAAAAACCAAACCAAACCAAACAAAACAAAAAAACAAAAAAACCGAAAGCACAAGGTTCCAAGTTCAATCCCCAGTACTAAAAAATAGATATAAAGGGGGACATGATCTGCTGAAATTTCTGAGGCTTCCTGAAGCCAAAGAGAAGCACCAGCAGATTCTCCCTCACAGCCTTCAGAAGGAACAGCCCTGCCAACACCTTAATCTCAGACTTCTAGTCCCAGAACGGTGTGACAATAACTTTGTTTAAACTACCGAGTTTGTCGTGCTTTGTTAAGAAAGACCCAGCAAAGCTATATACCTTCTTCATCCGGCTGAGATGAGCTTGCGCTCTCCAGCTTGCTTAGTCTCCTCCAGTGCTGGCCTTCTCCCTGCCCTCTGCAGGGACTTGAGTTGGCTAGAGTACAGTCCAGGGGAGGGGTGGAGCCTGCCCTGGGCCTGGGAGAGCTGCTGCCTACTAATTCACACAGGGGCTTCCAAGAGGTCTTGGTGTCTATTAGCAGGAGGCCCTGAAGGTCCATAAATCATCACAGAGTTCCAGGCACACATCTGCTTCTCCACTTCTCCTGTTTTTTCTCTTGCACAGCATCTCATGCTCCCCCACCTGACACCCCAGCCGCCCCCACCTTCCCAGCTAGAATTCTGTTCAGTGTAGACATTCATCCCGCTTGGAATGGGTGTGATTTTGTTTCAACTTCCTGTGACAGCTGTAACCTCTGTTCTCACTGAATTGCTAAAATTACTGATAATGCCAACTGCTTGGAAGCCTTGTGAGAGACTGGGAAAACATACTCCTGTGCCAAGCCATGGAAAAATGGGCTATGGAACAGCCCAACAACCTAATAAAATGAAGGAAAGTAGTAAGCCCATTTTTAAGCTCGCAAGAGACCATACAAGAACTAGCCAGGATCTAAAATGAAAACCATTCTCTATTTGGAGTCCCAGCGACATAGATTGCGTGTGGACCTCCAAATAATCCAAAGAAAGGAAATAAGCCCAATAAGGGAAGGTATTATAACTTCCAATCAGCTAGATAACCAAAATGCTGAGTTTGTGTTCTCTAAGATTGGAGAATGAATTCTAGGAACAACAGAGGTTAGAGTAGGAAGAATTTGAGAGAAATAAATCTAAGAGAGATGGGGTGGGGAGCACAAAACTACAGTCAACTAATAAGATTACAAATCTAGTCACTTAATATTGATCCAATAGGAAATCTCAAGGTGGGACAAAACTATGATCAACCGGTAAGATCACATCAAGTATAATCATTTAGGCGATATTGATTAAGTGGAGATCAAATGGGAAAGTCAAGTACTAGGAATAGAACAAGGATTTCTCAGAAGGAACGGGCTGGGGAGATGGGCCCCACCCAAGGTGATTGATATCTATTTAGAATATCAGTCACTGCTGTTCATCCCTAGGGGAAGTATGTGGGTGTGGTTGTTCTATTTTGAATCCTGGTCTTCAGTAAATGAGCCTTGGGCAACGATTGTCTTCTGTGCTGAGGGCCCAGTCCTGCCTACCCGCCTTATAATATGTTTTGCTTAGCTGTCTATAATATCAGAACCCCTCAGAGCACCTGAGATGCAACCTCACTGCTACCACATTGGGTTTTTTTTTTTTTTCTTGTTCACGCTGAGTATTTGGGAAAGGCTGGTTGGAGGAGGCAATAGAAAGCTATTGCCTCATTAAAAGCTAGCTACCTCATTAAAAGAAATGTCACTGACAAAGCAAACGAGAACCTGTATACAAAATGGCATCCTGGATTAGATCCTAGAACACAAAAATGACCAAAGTGGGAAAATAAGGTATCCGATTAAAGCCAGCCATTTAGTTAACACTATCATACTGGTGTTAATGTTCTAATCTGAACACAGATGCCATGATTATTTAAGATGTTACCATTTGAGGAATCTGATAAAGGGTATCTGTGGACTCTGAACTGTCTTTACAACTCTCTGGAAATAAGATTCAAAATTAAAGTTTAAAGCAAAAATACATTTAAAAAAAAAAGAAAGAAGTGTCACTGGAATAGAACTTTTTGAATTTGCAAGAGACTGGAAGGGACTGGACTCCAGAATACGTATCAGCCATGCTGTTTGATCATCAGCCCTAAATGCTGCTCATTGATCAAAAAGATATCAGTGGGACAATTCAACGATTGTGGAATGTCGTTGCACTGGCGGGATACCCTGACCAAGCCACCCAGGCTCCTGCCCTCAAGGAGATTACTCTCTAGTGAAGATAATTACCATACCAGTATTCTGATGGGTCAGAGAGATTAACCAAGACATTGAGAGGAGGAAAACTTCAATAGACAGAAACCAAGGGATTCAAGGCTGAGGGTTGGTGCTCTGGACTGAAGGGTGTGTCCTTTCATATGTTGAAGACTGCTCCCCAAGGTGATGGCATATGGTATATGGAGGTGGTGTCTTGGAAGATAATTAGGTCATGTCTTCTTTACTTTTCTCGTTGCTAAGACAAAATACCAACACCCAAAGTAAAAGGAAGAAAGTTTTATTTAGTTTATTGTTCACAGAGGTTTAAATCCATAACTGGCTGGGTCCAAGGCAGGTGGCATAAGCAACAAGGGAGCCAGGAGGGCCCTCAACAGAGTCTTTCTCCTCTTTTATTTTTATGCAGACTACTTAGGGCAGGTAGCACTCCCACCCTTAATCCTAGTGCCCTTGAGCCTAGCAATGCACCATGAATCAATTCCAGAAAAAGCCCACCTGTGACTGCATGAAGCTTTGGGGGGACATCTAAACACAAGTCAAAACAGGTCATGAGGCCGGAACCTTTATAAATGGAATTAGTGCTTATAAAAAGAGGAGAAGACATGCGAGTTCTCTGCTCTCTGACATGTGAGAATAAAAGGAAAAGATAACCGTCTGCAAACAAGAATGAGAGACCTCACCAGGCACCAGATACGCTGGTGGCTTGATCCTGGACTTAACCTCTAGAACTGTTTTTTTAAAAAAGTTATTTATTTACTTGGAATAATTTTGGTACATTTCTTCATAATTTGTTCCTAACTAAATTCACAACTGGACACACAGTGGTTGGTTGGTTTGTTCATTTAGTATAATATCACTAATCTTTCCCAATCTCATTAAAAAAGAATCTAGGAGGCTGGGGATTTAGCTCAGGATTTTTTAGCTGGGGACTTCCACAGCCTGCCTTGAAAGCAAAAGGTCTGGAATTCCATCCCCAGTACAAGAAAAAAAAAAAAAGGAGAGAGAGTGAGAATCTAGGGCTGTGGGTGTAATTTAATGGTAAAGCACTTTCCTAGCATTTATGGGTGCTCAAATTCCATTCTCAGTGCTTTGTTGATTTGTTTTGTTTTGTTTTATTTTGTTTTGTTTTGCAGTACTGAGGATTAAACCCAAGGGCTTTCTACCACTAAGCTAAATCCACAGCCCACTTTTATATATTTTATTTTGAGACAGATTTTCCCTTAGTACATTGCTCAGACTGGGCTTGAATTTGCTATCCTCCTGCCTCAGCTTTCCAGAGTGCTGAGGGGACTAGCAGGTTACCACATCCAGCTCTAGAGTCAAAATTCTTGATGGCTGACAGATAAATCTAGACACCTCTCCTAGGAAGAATCTTGTGCTTTGAGAGGACCATTCTGTTGCCAGCTAAGCCCAGTGATCACAGCATTCTGTTCATTTTAAGGGCAAGTCCATATCATATCCCTCCTTTGAGAAGACAGATCTTCAGGTGCATCAAAAATTAGAGCACTGGGTGTGGTAACACATGCACTAGGGAGGCTAAGATAGTAGGATCACGAGTTTGAGGCCAGCCTGGGCAACTCATCAAGACCCTGTCTCAAAATTTAAAAATAAAAGTGGCTGGGATATAGCTCAGTGGGAGAGTGCCCCTGGGTTTGATCTCCAGTAGATCTAACACACACACACACACACACACACACACACACACACACACACACACAGTATCAGTCTCTGTGAAAAGCAGGCAGAAGGTCCTTGAGATAGATTTATCTTGTTTTTTGTTTTTGGTTTTATTTTTCAGTAGTGGGGATTGAATTTAGGAACTTGCAAGGCAGGCACGATGCCTCTGAGCTAAATCCCTGGCCCAAGGTAGGTTGATTTTGAGGTAGATCACAATTAGCTCACTGAGTGTCTCAAATTTTATGCTAAGAATCCTTGTACTAAGGCTGGGGATTTATTTTATTTTATTTTTTGATACCAGGGATTGAACTCAGGGCCTTGCACTTGTGAGGCAGGTGGCAGAAACACTGAGCTAAATCCCCAGCCCTAAAAGTTCTATATATGTATTTTTAATCAGTACTGATGACTGAATTCAGAGCCTTTGGGTCTTTTCACTGAGCTACATCCCTACTCCTTCCTTATTTATTTATTTGTTTTATTTTGGAGACAGGTTCTTGCCTAGTTGCTAGGTAGCTCAGGCAGGGTTAATCCTCCTCCCTCAACCTCCCAGAATGTTGGAATTTGAGGTTATAGGTATGCACCACCATACCCAATTTGAAAATTTCCATTCTTCTAGAAAATGCTAACTTTCTACAATTGGGGCTTCAGGTGACAAAAAGAGAAACACTGAGTCTTGGTGAAGTTTTTAAACCTGGAGAGCTAGAATCTAGCAGAGGCACTAGCTGAATTAAGTGGCTGGACCTGATTTGGTGGGAATATGTTAGTTCAATGTATATCATCTTGGGCTTGAGGCTATGATGAGGAAATATCCCTGGGGCAGTTGGAAATATGGTGTTAGAGTTCAGAAGAAAGATGATAGCCAAGAAAAAAAGGGGAATCGGTCCATAAAAGGAATCATTAGAAGAAACAGCCTTCTACAAAGGAAAGGGTTAGAACATGGCCTGAGAAGACTGGCTGGGGAAGGGGCCCCATTCTGCTCACATATTTATACGAAATGTGTGTAGTTTTCTATCGTTCATTGACTTGAAAATGCCGCTGATTTTTAAGTCAGACCATTGTTTTATATACCACTAAGAAAAGTACCTGTCAAAATAATTAAGACATGCTACTTAGGTTTTTTGTTTTGTCTTTTTTTTTTTTTTTTTTTTTTTTTTTTTTTTTTTTTTTTTTTTTTTTTTTTTTTTTTTTTTTTTTTTTTTTTTTTTTTGGAGGGGTACTGGGGATTGAACTTGGGTCCTTGTGAGGTAGGCAGCAGAACCACTGAGCTAAATCCCCAGCACTGTTTTGTCTTGTTTTTGAAGCAAGGTCTCTCTATGTAGTTCAGGCTGGCCTTGAACTCACTATGTAGTTCAGGCTGGTTATGAACTTGCAGACTCTCCTGCCTCAGCCTGAGTGCTGGGATACAGGTGTGTGCTACCATGCCTAACTAAAACATGTTATTTAGTAACCATGAGGCCCAACTAATTTCAAAAATAGAAAAATGGGGCCAGGGATTTAGCTCAGTGGTTCTGCCACCTGCCTTGCAAGCACAAGGATCCAAGTTCAATCCCCGGTACCAAAAGAAAAAGAAAAAAAAAATGTTGAGGTTAAACTCTTCTTAGAATTAATTAGAGTGGCACGAAAGGTGGCTATAATCCCAGAATTCTGGGAGGCCAAGACAAGAGGATCACAAGTTCAAATGCAGCCTGGTAATTTTTCGAGATGTCCCAAATTTTTAAAGAAGGACTAGGAATGTATCTCAATGGAAAGGCCCTGGATTCAATCTTCAGTACTGAAAAAAAGAATTAAATAAGATTTATGTTTGGCATTCTATCAAGTATGGGGTGGAGGATGGGATGCAACAACGAAAATGATCCTGCCTTCAAAAAGCTTCCAATAACAGCCAGGGATGTAGTTCAGTGGTTCTGTGACTGCCTGGCAACTACAAGGTCCTGAGTTTGATTCCCCCGTAGCAGAGGAAAAACAAACAAACAAAAAAGTGTTCAACTGGGGAGGAGAACAAGGGAAAAGGGAGGGAGAAAGGAAGAAAGGAAGGGATAAGAAAAAAAGTGAAAATAGAAGGAAAAAATAGAAACAAAGCTTTTGTACTTAGGAAAGGGAGGGAGTTTGAGGGGGGAATGGGATTAAAAAAAAAAAAAGCTTTCAACCTCCCGGTGACACCTGCAGCCACTTCTCCAGCAAGAGTGACTATAGCAAGTGTCACAGTGCAGGCACCAGAGCTGGTCTGACATCAGCCGCTGCTTGTCAAGTTATTAATACACACAGAATTGACAACCACATCTTTCCTGAGATGTCTGGACCTTCCCTGATCTTCCCCTAATGCCTGAAATTTCCAGAGACAAAGCCTTTCAAGCCACTTTTGAATGAATTGAGATAATTAATTAAAATACCACATGATGAGTGTTCAATTGGTACAACTCCTGCAGAAGGCAATTTGGGCACTATCCATACTATAAATGTGTTTGTCCTTTGACCCTGCAATACCACTTCTAAGAATATAGTGTGCAGATTTACTCACTCACATGAGATATGCCACATGTATGCGTTCATTCCTTACAGCACTGTTTGAAATGGCAAATAGTTGGGAATAACCTAAGAGCTATGGATAGAGCACGGATTAATTAGATCATAGAACATTCATACCATGGATACCAGATCAAGGACAAGCTCAGTGTATGAACAGGGAAAAGCCCCCTGACGTATATTGCTAAGTAAAAGCTGTTAAGCACAGAACAATTATAGCAGGCTACCATCTGTATGAAAAGAGGACAAAATGCACATGTGTGGGCTGGGTGTGTAGCTTTATGGTAGAAAGCTTGCCTGGAATGCAAGAGGTCCCAGGTTCAATTCCCATCATTACATATAAATAAAAATAAAGCAATCTACAAATGTATTCAGTGTGCACATGAAGAAACTAAGGAATGTACAGGAAATTGATAACAATGATGGGGGAGGGGTGAGAAGAGAAACTGGCACACAGAGATAGAGAGGGGAGGAAAAACTTTCACACTTTACTTTCAAACCAAGTGATTGTGTATACATTCAAAATGTTAAATTGATTACTCTATATAAATAACCTATGGGAAGAAGGAGGGTTAACTTGGTAATAGAGAATGTGCTTAGCATGCTGAAGTCCCTGGGTTCACTTTCTAGCACCAAAAATTAAAATAAAATAGGATGGTGATGTAGCTCAGAGGCTGTAAGAGACAGTAGCATTGTGGTTTAGTGCCAAATGTCCCTCTCAGGTTTTAACCCCCATTAAAGCCTCACCTCTATGATGGAGCTTGTCTACCTTTGTTTTTTCCTAACAGAGGTAGAGTGCTCGCCTAGCATTCTTGAGGACCTGGGTTTGATCCTTAGTACTGTACCTCAAAAAATTAAATTTAAGGGTCAGGGGTTTAGCTCAGTGGCACTGTGCCTGCCTTGCAAGTTCAAGGTCCTGAGTTCAATGCCTGGTACCACACACACACACACACACACACACACACACACACAAATAATAATAATAGAGCCTATGGGAAGAGTTAATCCAGTGACTACAATTCACACCAAAGAATGAAAGTCTAATATATACATTTATTCAGTAATGTATAAGGGTCAGGGATTTAGCTCAGTGTTTCCACCACCTGCTTCCCAAGTGCAAGGTCCCGAGTTTGATCCCCAGTACCAAAACAAGAACAACAACAACAAAAAAATCTATAGCAATCAAGAAACTTCTCTAGCAAGTGTTCAGAACTTCCATATACCAAGCATTGGGGGATAGGCCCAGAACATTCAGACTCTCATCCTGGGACGCATCCAGCCCTGGCACTCAGGACACCAAGACAAAGTGTCCCTGCCCTTGAAGACCCAGTGGTCAAGTGAAGGAGACAGATGTGTGAAATAGCAGCTTTGCAGGTAGGTTTTGAACAGGGAAGGGAAGGTTAGAGCATAGATTCTGAGAACGAAGGGACAGAGGAAACAGAGAGGCTGGGGACAATGAGAAAACCTCTCCCACGACACCCTTTGGCCAAAGGCCCCGTGAGCAGCAGTGGAACTCCAAGGCGCCCATGTGGGAGACAACCCCTGCAGCCTCAGAACCAACAATGAACAAAGGCTGCCATCTCTCTGGGAATACAGAAGATCTGACAACAGCCCGGCGTGTTTCATCAGTGTAGACATCCCTCCTGGGCTTTGAAGCCTGAAGTTCCCTCCTTTAGCTGTCTACACAGATCAAATAAGCTGGATGGCTGCCATATCTCGATTTCACTTTGTGCTAATCCGTAGTCACAGCCAGCTTCGTAACAATCCAACCAAACCATCTGAGCAAAAGCAAAAATAATTCTCATGGGCAAAAATCACCAGCTCCAAGATGGGAACATTAACTCCTTGCTGCCTCTTTAAAAGAGAGTGGATCTTGAAGTGAGTTTTAGGAAACCTTCCAAGAGAGAGATATTGTCCCTCTCCAAAGTGGGGAAAATGCTTTCTGTCCTTACAGTTTAAAAGCTTTTCCTATTCCAAGTAATAATATACAAACATCTATAAGAGTTAACAATAGAATAGAAATGGGTCTGGCTCTCAGAAAGGCAATTCCACCCTAAAGAAGAGAAATTGTTCTCCCTCACTAATATCTTTTTATTCCAGGAACATTCCAGGGGGAACCTTACCCTATCCCCCACTGTCTCCAAGCAGCAGTGAGGATCTCAGGAAATCCTTGTCACAGAGACTGGCAGAACCATCTATCTAACAACAAACCCAGAAGCCAAGTGGCATGGCTAAAAAAGATTAAAAATCTACATGAGTTCTAACATCTACGGTTCCTAGCTGTGGTTTCCATGGAAATAGACATCTGCTCTAGGGAGAGGGGAAAAAAAGGTGGTGGTGGTGGTTGTGGGGAATGGTGTAAGTGCTTTAAAATAATCCGTATTTTGAAAGATTAATTTTTTTCTGTCACAACATTAATAGAAATGTGAGAATTTTGTGTGACGATTTCTTATATTTGAAAAAAATCAAATGGGTGGGACCTTTCCTATGCAAACCTTCTGATCAGTACAAAGACTTGAAGATAAAAGCCTGGTTCAGGGGACCACAGACCTTTTGGCCTTGGGGTCTTTACTCATTTGTGTTGCTGGCTTGTCAATTTTCAGCAAGGTCTAATCCTTCTGTCTCGCTTTTTCAGTGATTTCTGAGAATCTGCCTAGAAAACTGACGGATGCACCTGGCTGTTCTGAGGCTGTTTCAGAAGCAGGGGGCAAAGAGGGGATGGGCAGAGGCCTTTCAGGGTTCAGAATCTGAATCATTCCTGGTCCTGCTCACATGCTAACCAAAAGCCACTTAGATTGGCTGGAAGAGGCTGACTCCACACAAGGGTGATTGTTGGAGAAAAATGCCCACAGCAAGCATACTTGGGGCAACAGTGCATTGCTAATTGTTTGCTTTGTGTGGTGTTTGCTGCCTATCTGATCCAGTTTTCATTGTCCTGGACACCAACTAATTGTATTTGATTTCTGACACATCCCTAGTGACTGACTAGATATAGAAGTCTTTTTAAATTAGGACTGGTTTTGGATAGTTGGTCATTTATGTTTCTTGGTTTGGGGAGACCAAGCCCATGAATAAAATGAAGATGTCCCTTTTGCTTAGTAAGGATCTCAAAGCAGGTGCCTTGATGTAATGACCACCACCCAAGGACAGAGGAGTGAGTGGGAGAAGGAGTCTGGCCTGAGAACCACAGACAATTATTTTTTCCTAATTTTGTGGGGAAAGAAAGAGGCCAGTCATTTTAAGACAGCCATAGTTTGACCAATTTCCTTTATGCTGCTGCTATGGTTCTGATCTACCCAGGCCAGAAGAAACAGTGACCTTGTGGCTCCTTTTGTTTTGATTCTTAAAAAGAGCCCACCCAGCACAGCTCTGGGGAGCACGTGCTCCTAGAACAAAAGCAACACTTAGCTGCAGTCTGTGTATCTAAGACTGCTATTGCGCTTCCTATCTCGGGCAAAGGCTTGGCAGAGCAGATGCAGTCTACATTTAAGCCGAGTGGCTTTGTTAGACCAGAGATCAAATTCCAGAGCCCAAGGCCTTGCTTTCTTTCACAGGTCCCTGGTCACCAGTTTGGGAAGCTGAGCATGGTCTGGGGAATGTACAGTGAAAGAAGAGCCACGCCCGTGAGTGGGTTTAGGGACTATGATGATGTCATGTCATAATACAGGTGACCCCCGAATATGCGCGGTAACGCGCCGGGGACAGGGATTAGGGGGCCAAACAGGGGTGTGGATGGGCACGGTCCTGTCACAGGCTCGGGCGTTTTAGGCGACCGTGCAGGTTGGCGCACCGGAAGGGGCACCGTTCTGTCAGAGCACTGTTCTTGAAGCCATTCGAGGCACTTGGCTACGCAGAGAAGTGTCCAGCAGCTAAGGTCTAAGTGGTGGCGTGGGGCCCGTACCCCGCTCCGCCCCGCCCTTTTTGTATACTTGGAGAGCCTGTTTCCCACAGCGCTGGGGGTCGCGGCAACGTTCTCGTCCGCTGGGAGCCGCCGCCCCGGGCCCGGCTCACACCCAGGAGACCCTCCCC
>NW_022900935.1:20387132-20387487 GCF_012274545.1 Fukomys damarensis
CTTTGTCCCCGCTTCCTGGGGGCGCGGCCAGCTGGGCCGGCTGGGGACTGGAGCCCCTGGGTGCAGTTGGAACAAAAGGGGGCGTGGGGCCCCGTTTTTCCTTCTTCCGTCCCCTCCTTTCTCCCTGGTCGGGCAGATTTTCTGGGGTGCCCATTGTCTAAAGGGGCGGGGCGCGCCTCTGGATCGGCCGCTCTCTGGCGGAGCTGCCGACCGATCCTCCCGCAGTCGCTGACGCCCAGGGCTGAGGGGCTGCGTCCCGGAGGGCTGGAGACCCCCGCGGCACAGGGCGCGGACAGCTGGGGGGGGCGACAGGGTGGTTCATGAAGGGGGGGCTGAGAGGGGCGGAGGCGGCGGG
>NW_022900935.1:20387568-20389826 GCF_012274545.1 Fukomys damarensis
CTTCGTGGTGAGCCCGGGAGGGGCGAAATTACCCGGATAGGACCGTTGGCTCCGCCCCTCCCTCCCCTTCCCACGCGCGCGGGCTCCCGGGTGTTGAGAGTTCGCGGAGATTCGAAAAGGCGCGGGGAGGAAAAGGGTGGGGCCAAGGGTGGAACGCAGGGCTTGCTCTGATTGGCTCGGGGCGCCTGCCCGCTTGGCTCCCTGTGGCCAGGGCCACGCCTACACCCTGCCAGGGTCGGGTGCGGTGGTTAAGGAAGCTTTTGCTGGGGCAGGAGGTTCTCACTGCTGCAGATTTCAGTTTCTAGCTGTTGGGAACCTGTAGTCCTACGTTTTCGGTACTAGCCTGGGGTTTCCAAGAGTCATATTTTTAAAAATCGCCAAGGTATATCGGATTTTTTAAATAACAAGGCAGCAAATATAATTTAAAACCTAGAGGTTCCTAAAATTTAATTGTGCCCACGGTTGGTCAAGGAGTTTAAAACTCCAGGAACAATAGGACTTTAACATTATTTAACATTAATATTAGCTTGGGCGTTTTGTTATTCACCATGGCAGACACAGACAAAGCAAGGGTGGGTGTTTCATTTGCACAATGAGTTGTAGGCAGTACTGTATTAAGATGGCTCCGATTTCACTATTGGGTTGAATCGGATCTTTTCGTGGTTTGGAAGGAAAATTAGTTTGTGGAATGAAATAAATCCCTTCAACCTTTTGATAACCTCTAATTTTAAAAACCCAGGTGTTATTTTTTGAACAAGCATGCTTAGAGCATGCATTTGAACTTTATTTTCTGGAATCATCGTTATTCAGTTTGGATTTCCCAGTATGTTTCAGTATTTTTAAAGAAACTGGTAATTTTCTTTCCTGGCTAATGATGTCTTTAATTCCATGTAGTGATCTTTCCGACCTTGATTTATGTAGCTGTTACTTGAAATCCCTTTGTGTTGATGACATACAGAAATGCAAAAAATTGATTGCATGCTCTTGAAAATCATTTTCAGGGCTTTTCTTACCAGTGGATTGTGTAGAATACACTGCCAGTCTCTTGTCTTCTATTCACCATGGCTTCTTCTGGTAGGTAATCTATTTAGAAAAGCTGAAGTTGTGATGGGCTTGTGATTTTAGAGTAGGAGATGGCTCATATTTTAAGCTTTTAATTTGGCTTTTGTGTTTTAGTCTTATCAAAAACCTGTTTGAAGACTAGGAGAATTAAGAATACATTACTATCACTTGATTGTTGTGAATGCTCATAATTATTTCATAATTCAGTGATTTGGCTTGGGCCAAAGCAAAATTGTGGAGGTTGCCCAAGTCTTTTGTAATTATTAAAATGATTGTTAAATAGTGATTTCTCAAAGTGATACTTATTAATTAAAAAATGTTGAGCTTTTTATGGGAGGTAGTATTTTATAATTTCTTGCCTGCAAACACATCTTCATCATACCATTAAACTGACCTTGTTGTTAGAAAATTACAAACCATTTATTGGAATAGGAGAACTCCATTTTTCTGAATTATGAATATGATCAACTCTAGATATTCAGGTGAAAGAACTGGAGAAGCGTGCTTCAGGCCAGGCTTTTGAGCTGATTCTCAGCCCTCGGTCAAAAGAGTCTGTCCCAGATTTCCCCCTTTCCCCTCCAAAGAAGAAGGATCTTTCCCTGGAGGAAATTCAGAAGAAATTAGAAGCTGCAGAAGAAAGACGCAAGGTAAACATAACAATTCAATCAGAAACATAACAAAACAATTAGAGAAGGTGTATTTGTTAATGTAATGGGGCCGATTGGTTTTGTTTCCATAACTGGAAGAAAACAATTGTGACTGCTACTGTGAAAATTATGAATGTCAGTAGCTGGAAGGAAATAATGAGTCATTGTTGAACTCCTATTATGTGCCACCTCCTTTACTTATATTTTTTCTCCTTTAAAACAGTGAGTCTAGCTGGGAATGTAGCTCAGTGGCGCAGCATCTGCATGGGTCTGCCTGGCAAGTGCTAATTGCAGAGTTCAATTCCTGGTACCAAAAGAAAAGAAAGAAAAATAGAGTGACTCTGTGGGGTAGGAGTTGTTTCAGATAATAGAAATTTAAAAATAATATTAGGAATGTTAAGTCATTTTCCTGAAGTCATACAGCTAGTAAGTATTGTAGCTGAGAAGTCAAGCCCAGATCATTCTTCTTATGCCTCCTCTTTGAAAAATAGAACATCTGTAGGCAGGTGATTCTTTGTCTCTAGTTTTTTTTTTTTTTTTTTTTTTTTT
>NW_022900935.1:20390412-20398641 GCF_012274545.1 Fukomys damarensis
TTTTTTTTTTTTTTTTTTGGTACCAGGGATCAAACTTGGGTCCTTGTGCTTGCGAGGCAGGTGGCAGAACCACTGAGCTAAATTCCCAGCCCTGTCTCTCTCTAGTTTTTTGAGAGCTGTACAGACACTTTAAATTGCTAGCATTGTGATTGTATTGCTCAACTAAATTTTTTTCTAAGCAGTTATAAAGTAGCCATCTTTAACAAGCTATCTTTCCAATTAATCAACAAATACTAATTATAAAAAGTTAGAAAACACAGAAGTTTGTAACAAGAGTATTTGAAGTTTGAAAATTAAAGAGTATTTGTTATCCTAATTCTTAGAAATGACCACTGTTTACATTTTGGAGTGTTTCTTTCTATTCAGTGTTATTCTACTCATTAAGAACTTTAAATAAATTCTCATTTAGTCTTCCCTTTCCCAGCAACAGTGATTGGGATGAGTAAGTTTGTTTGTTTGTTTGTTTGTTTATGATACCGGGGATTAAACTCAGGTCCTTGCACTTGCAAGGCAGGTGCCTTTCGGGAACCACTGAGCTAAATCCCTGGCCCAGTAAGTTTATTTTTAAAGTTGGGGGAACTAGGACACAAAAAAGTGAAGTATGGCTGGAATGTGGTTCAGTAATAGAGTGCTTTGGGCTAGTGAGGCCCAGGCTCTATCCTCAAGAACAACAGAAAAAAGATGAAGTAACCCAACCTAGCTACTTTGGCTTGAAAGCTCGCGCCTGTGCGCTTGCACACACTCCTTTTTAAGCTGTTGTAGCGTGTGTCACACCTTTCAGTGTCATGTGCTGTGGTATGCACTGACCCATTGCCAGCACTGCAAATCATTTCCCCAGGCAGATTGGCAATGTTCACGGTGCATCATCTTTTTCCTGATCTTTAATGCAATAGGAATAGGAAGCAGTACAACCAAAGGCTGGACCAGTGGAAGATTTTTAGGAATCACCCTTGACCCCGGTGATCATTAGGCTATTTTACATAGTAACTACTAAATACAGTGAAACTCTTGAGTAGAATATTGTAAAATAGAATGAATAGAACCAATGCCAATTGCTGTGTTATAACCTACAAGTTGATCTCTCCAATGATTTATCAGTTATGGCTAAAATTATTATAGTGAGCTAGTTTTCTTTGCGTAGCTCTTCTCTTTACGACAGTGCCAACTCATTTGGATACCACTAAATAAATCTTAAAAGGATTACCTTAAATAATTGGGCTGTTTCCTAAAGTAAATACAAATGCTAGAAAAAAATGGTTTTCCCAGTATTTTATGATAGGGATAATTCAAGTTGTAAGTATTTTAAGAGATCCCATTTTCTACTTCTTCAATTCCCCTGATAAGTAATTTCTGTTTTAATTTAATTACTGCTAAAGACAATCAAGCAGCCTCCCCTGTTAAACTTTTTTCTAGTCCCATGAAGCTGAAGTCTTGAAGCAGCTTGCTGAGAAACGAGAGCATGAGAAAGAAGTGCTTCAAAAAGCAATAGAAGAGAACAACAACTTCAGTAAAATGGCGGAAGAGAAACTGACCCACAAAATGGAAGCTAACAAAGAGAACCGAGAGGCACAAATGGCTGCCAAACTGGAGCGTTTGCGAGAGAAGGTTGGTTTCTTACTTTGTAGAAGGGTTAAGAATTGGAAGTTTGGCATGCCAGTGAATTGGCTTGAACTAATTGCCATTAATAAAAGGTGTTAGATGTCTTTTTGTCATCAATTTGGGGATTTAACTCGTTAAATAAAATCTTATTTTGAAGGTGAAATATTAAAGATTAGGGATGTGTGTAGCTCAATGGCTGAATGCTTGCCTACCATGCATGAAGCTTTGGGTTTACTCACCAGCACTGCAAAGAGAAAAAAAGAAAATTGAGTGATTTGTAACATAATTCCACATTGCTTAGAAGAGCATTAGGAGGAATGGTTGTTAGATTTCACCCGTGATTTGGGAGGCTTGAAAATATCTTAGAACTTTCATTTTGTTACTCCTACATGCTTAATACTTGTGCTAGGGCTGTGTTTGGGCCTCTTTTCAGGGAGCGGTATGGTTTGATAGGCTATTTTATTTGACTCATGATAGTAACATACAGTTTCTTTACAGGATAAACACATTGAAGAAGTACGGAAGAACAAAGAATCCAAAGATCCTGCTGATGAAACTGAAGCTGACTAATTTGTTCTGAGAACTGACTTTCTCCCCTTCCCCTTCCTAAATATCCAAAGACTGTACTGGCCAGTGTCATTTTATTTTTTCCCTCCTGACAAATATTCTAGAAGCTGATGGTAGGACTGTATAGGTAGATCCAAACTGTAAGATGTTGTTTTAGGGGCTAAAGGGGAGAAACTAAAAGTGTTTTACTCTTTTTCTAAAGTGTTGGTCTTTCTAATGTAGCTATTTTTCTTGTTGCATCTTTTCTACTTCAGTACACTTGGTGTACTGGGTTAATGGCTAGTACTGTATTGGCTCTGTGAAAACATGTTTGTGAAAAGAGTATGTAGTGGCTTCTTTTAAATTGTTAGATTCTGAATATCTGTTCATTTTTCAATCCCAATTCTGTCCCAATTTTACCAGTTGCTACTGTACTTGAATGGTTAATAAAACTGCACAGTGCTGTTGGTGGCAGTGAGTTCTTTCTGTTCAGGTAATAAATTGGCAAGTTATAGAGACTGTCTAGTTTATATTTGCTCCATATAGGGCCTTTGGGATGGTGGAAACACTCAGAGTCCACATTACTGCAAATTCTCTGCCCTGGGTTTTTTGTTTCAGAGTTGTCTGCATTGTCTGCTTCCACAATCAACACTCTGTGTTGATCCCTTGGCCCAGATCAGCTGTTACTGTATTCTTTTAGATGTTTATTTGCAAACAGGCAGTTTTTTGTTTCTCTGTCCCTTTTAAAAAGGCCAATTAAAGGCACAAATAGTTTTTCTAGAGAACAATTTAGAGGGAATTTTAAGATCTTAGGATATTTGTTGGTTTGTGTATTTAATATTACAGTTGGGGCCAGGCGTGGTGGCACATCTCTATAATCCCAGAACTTGGGAGTCTGAGGCGGGAGGATTGCCATGAATTCAAGTCCAGCCTAGGGTATAGTGCGTTGAAGGCCAGCCTGAACTACATAATGAGACCCTGTCTCAAAACTAGCAAAAAAAAATTACAGTTGGAAGTGATAGTGCAGCCTAATACTATCCTTCCATAGAAGGTTGAGACTCAAGAGTTAGAATAGTAATAAAATTTTTTTGTGTTGCTTAAGCAATTCTATGAAAGGGAACTTTAGTGTTTTGTAGAATAGCATTTGACTTGTGTGGTTGAAGTTGGCAGAGAGCTGTGTATCCAGAGGCCATGATAACAGTTGTTAGGGCACTGCCTCTCAATTCAGGGAAAACCTCTGACCGCTTTCCTAGGCTGTGTGAGAACTAGCCTTGATCACATAGGATTACTTGCCTCTCGAGACATTTGTGTAAAAACTCTTAAAAGCCAAGAACCTATAGCAGAAGAATGCTTGCTAGAGGACTGTTAATATTACAGTAGAGGCTACGTATTGCCAACATGTGCTTCTGCAGCTCTGGCTAGATCTTGATTTGAATTTCACCAAATTTATTTGTAAGAATAATAATAACCTACTTACTGTGGTTTTGTTTGTTTGTTTTCATTTTTGATACTGGGGATCAAACTTGACCTTGTGCTTTTTTTTTTAGGTACCGCGATCGAATTTGGGACCTTGCTCTCCTGAGGCAGGCGGTGGCAGCACTGAGCTAAATCCCCGCCCTGACCTTGGGCTTTCAAGACAGGCGGTGGCACCACTGAGCTAAATCCCCAGCCCTACTTCCTGTGTTAGAATGAGTGGGCTGTGTAGAGAGAGCATACTTAGAACTGTTCAGTGTATAGTTAATACTATAACCTGGTGGCACGTGCTGCAGCAGGCTGTTTGTGTTATTGAATGCTGTAAAAGGTTCACTATATAATGGTTACTTTTCTAACAAGAGGCTAATGAATGATCACTATTTATAATCTGAGTTAGAAATGATTATATGTAGCTTTGGGGTAGCTTGAATTGACTTTTAAATTCACACTAGGATGATTGATCGTGTGAGTGGAAACAGGAGAAGAAACAAGGTGTAATACAGTGATATGTTCTGAACAGTATCAAAAGAGGCAGCTTGGGCACAATTCTTTAGCACTGTCAACCCTGGATCGTGTCTGTGGGATCCTTTTTTTTTTTTTTTTTTTTTTTGTACCAGTGGTTGTATCTCTGCACCAAGCTACCTCCCTACCCTTCCCTCCCCAACATACACCAATTTGAAAATTTGGAGACAAGGTCTTACTACGTCACCCAATTTGGGCTTAAATTTTTACCCTCCCTCCCTGCATTAGCCTCCCAGAATACTCTGATTATAGGATTGTGCCACCACACCCAGGACAAGACACCAGTTCTGAGCAGATGGGAGTGCAATACTGTAAGACAGCCTTGAGATAAGAATTTGGAGCAATGCTATTGGGTGTCCTACAGATGGCAGTATGCTCTTTGTATAGGGAAAGGAATAGACCAGGAGAAATCAGGAAAAGGACTAAAAGGGCCAGGGATTTATCTCAGTGGTGTTCTGCCTGCCTTGCAAGCCTGGCAGAGTCCCATCCCTGGTATCAACAAAAGATCAAAATGGGCCTGAAGTAGGGCCTCCCAGTTAGTTACACCTAGGACATTGTGTGTTAATTTACTCTCAGAAGGCAGTCCCAAGCCCCTACCTTGTGACAGCAGTATCTTCAGGGATTTGAAGGGAATTTATCTTAACCACAAAATTAGTAGAAGTCCTAGCTGGGGATTTCACTCAGTGGTGCCATGCTCTGGCAAGTGCAAGGTCCTGAGTTTGATCCTTGGGAGGGAGGTGGGGTGGGGCAGGGTGGTATTAGAAATCCTAGCTTCTCTATTTCAAAACACTTGGTCCTAGCATGCCTGTAATCCCAGCACTTGGGAGGCTGAGGCAGGAGAATCGCTTTGAGTTCGAGACCAGCCTGGGCTATATAGTTCCAGGTCAGTCTCAACTACATAGACCCTGTCTCAAAAAAAAAAAAAAACAAAAAAAAACACACACTTGTTCCTGAGCCCGCTGTTACGCAGGTTGGACTAGATCTATTAAATAACTTCTAATTACAGAATTCTTTGCATGTGGCTGGGAGGTAGAATGTCACGGGTACCCTGAGCTTCTGAGGAATGTCCTTTCCTAGCCCTAGTGTCCTGGGGCCCAGCCTCAGGAGACTGCCTCTGTTTCGGTGGGCCAACCTGTTGGCAGCACTTCTGTCATATGTTGGTCTCATAATGCCAGAGTGATTTGAGTGCAGCCTGGGGCCCATTGCCGTGGATCTGGCTCCATTTCTTTCATTTTTATGGAAAATTGAATCTTCTTCTTTCCTAAGATTTTATACTTGGATTCTATGATTGACTGGTCTCCATGGAAAAGAGCAGTTGGAGGGATGTGAAGGAGGCCCTTGAATCAGCGTTTAGCCAGCATGGAGACTGTGTTCCAGCTTGGAACACATGCTAGCAATGGGAAGAAGGTGAGGTGTTTCCCAGCACGTGTGTGCTTACAGCTGAGGATGATAAGGTGGACATATGGTTGACCTCACCAAGTCTGCTGTAGTGCTTAGTGCGAGGAATGACCACAGAGGCCTTGGCTGGTCTGGAAAACTTGTAGAGAAGGAGGAATTTAAGTTAGCCCTTTGAGAAAGATGGGCTCAGTGCAAACCCTAACAAAGCACTAAGCTATCAAACACTTTGTGCACACATAGCTCATGACAGACACTCCTCCATTCCTTTATCCTAAGTAGTAAAAGTCCTTCGAGGGCTTTAGAATATGGAGACTGTTGCTCAGTGAGTACTCAATGAAGAGAAGATGAGGGTGAGTGAGTTGACAGGAGAGTGGGTGCAGTAGAGACCATGTGGGAGGCTGGTGCAGCTACTCTGGACTGGTGAGGCGAGGTGGGCTGATACCTTTGAGCTCTAGAGGGACAGATTTGATTTAGACCACTGAGGTACTGGGACATGTGCTACTGATCATGGGAAACCAGAGGACAAGAAATGAACTAGAGCTGACTGGGAAAGGGGTGATGCCAGAATCAGAGGTACTGGGGTTTTTTTGTTTGTTTTTGGTACTTGGGGATTGAACTTGGGTCCTTGAGCTTGTGAAGCCGGACTTGAGCTTGCGAGGCAGATGGTGGAACTACTGAGTTAAATCCCTGGCCAAGAGCTGTTTATTAAGCACTTACATGGCAGGCATTGTTATATATAATCTCCACTGTACAGAGAGTAAAAAAACATTCAGGTAGGTGATGTAACTTGCCCAACATTCTAAGCTAGTAAGAGAGTGTAGCCCGCCCCGGCAATCTTGGACTGGAAGGAGAGCTCTTCAGGAGGGGCACTGGCGGCTCAGCACTCTTGCTCTGAATAATTCCTCAAATTGGCACACCAGACTCAGCAGATTGAAAGTGCTAAATTAAGCCAGCGCTACCTACTTAAAAAGGTAACTCATGACCATCTTAATTCTAGCATGCCCTGGAAAGGTGTTTTACTCTGTATTAGTAGTTTGATTTCCAGTTATGTTTTACCTTTCCTAATCTGTTCTCCTATGAGAATTTGGCTATCTTACTGGCAATTCAATTACTTGGATCACTTGTTACCATAAATGTGATTCATTTAGGAATAACTAGAAGGTTAAGGATGACAGGCTTACAGAGACACTTCCCCCTTTGTGTGAAGGTTGGAATAGATGCCTTGGAAGTTCCCTGCCAAATCCAAGAACAATTCTCTACTTGATTATTTTAAAACAATTTTTTTTGAGGTGGAGTTTCATTATGTTGTCCAGGCTGACAAACTCATGATCTTAGCTTAGCCGCTCTAGCAGCTGAGATTATAGGCGTAGTCTACCGTGCGCAGCTTCTCTCTCTGCTAAGATTGCAGACCCCCTGTGATTTGGGCATGTCATAGATACGAAGGATTCCCCCATTGATTGAACCTTGAGGCCCCAGAAATGTTATTGGTGAGCCATGGATCTTGGCACCTGCCTCTTTGCCCAGGTGAAACGGGTTTTAAGCGCCCCTGCCGCTGAGGCCTCTGCCAGTGGAAGCTGGTATTCCATTCTTAAGGAGCCCAGGAAAGTTTTCTGATTTGTTTTATACATGCACCTAGAATTCTAAAACCCTGTTGATGGGCTCACATGCATCAGCCCCTGGAGGTGCTCTGGCCCATAGCTGGCAAGACATAGCCTAGCAAGGCCAAGAGCAGCCAAATCCTAAGTTAAGTGGCTGCTGAAGTTGGATCCGATGGGGGAAGTGAGCCAGATGCCCCAGCCGGCAGCAGACGGCTGATGAGGGAAGGACTGCACCTCTGGATGCAGCAGCTTCTGGGCCTGGCCTTCTAATACCTGTAGAAACTCCTGCCCCGCTCACTGGCAAAAAGCTCAGCTATTCCTGGGGGGTGCGGCTTGCTGAGGACTTTTTACTGAGCCTTTTCTGCTCTCACAGCTCTCTGTACTTATTAGCAGCAGCTAATAATTATTTACATTATCTTGTTGAATTGCTAACACTATCCTCAGGTTTTCATGTGCATTTCACAGGCAAAAATGAAGCAACTGAGACTTAGATGGATTTGCCCAAAGTGACCTAACTACCAAGTAGTCAGATCAAACCCAAACTTTTAACCTCCACGCTAGACTGCGCCTCCTCATGTGTCACAGGTGAGTTTCATTAATGTGAAATTGTTTCAAGTGTGTCTCCAGCTATAATACTGGGTCCCCAAGAGTAGGGATCAGGCCTAACATTTACCAGTGGACCTCTAGCTGTGAGCCTGAATTATTTGTATACATATAAATAATACAATATGTGTTGAATTAAATAATTGAATGGATGATGAGTCCTGTGGTCCATATTGAGGTACCTGCTTTGCCTCATCCTATTAGATCCTATGGGCCTCAACTCACATTTCTAGAAACAAAGGATGGCTATGCCCTAGCTTTAAGACTAGCCATGGAAGTGCCCAACCCTTAATGGAATCCTTGTAGATCCAAATGCTCGAGTTGGTGGTCAAGCTGTTAGGTCCATGCTGTGTTTTAAATTATTAGTTGACAGCTCCACAGAAGAAACGGATTTTAGGGCTGGAGATTTAGCTCAGTGGTGCCACCGCATGCCTCACAAGTGCAGGGTCCCAAGTTCGATTTCCTGTACAAAAAAAAAAAAAAAAAAAAA
>NW_022900935.1:20399088-20418177 GCF_012274545.1 Fukomys damarensis
AAAAAAAAAAAAAAAAAAAATCTGATTTTAGGCTTCTTTTGAAAAACCCTGAGTCTGCTCGCACACTCCCACCCAGATGTAGTTACCAGGCACTGGGCAGCTGCTGCCCCCTGGAGGTAGGACTTGTGCCCTGCAAGTCTTTTCCTCTGGCCCACCCTTTTGTGTCCTTCCCCGGCCTTGCCCCTAGGGAAGCCTGGAACTTGCAGTCCCTGACCCAGGTGGCAGAAACACAGTCAGTTAGCCAAACATTTCTTTTTAAGGTCAAAAGTCCAATGAGTACAAAAGATTATTTAAGAAAAAGTGAATCTTCTTCCCTCTGAGGTGCCTGGCTGCCTTCCCTGTGTCTCCTTTCACAGATAATCTTTTTACAAGCAGTCACTGAACATTCATTGGCATCTCTTGTGTGCCAGACAAGCAGCTGGGCTTCAGGATCACATGGTACTTTTTCAAAATGTGGACACAGGAATTTCGTAAGCTATTTGGAGAATTTGTAAAATTAGAGCTTATAAATCTCAGTTTGGTAAAGTCCACCGTGTTTTCTGTTGCTTAACCAGGCAGAGATCACTCTACTCAAGATGTGATCTCCTAAGTGGAATTATCATTATACAGTCGTGTAGTCCACGGCGATGGCTCTGGAGCTCCAACCCTCCGCGGCCACTGCTTCCAGTGTGCAGATGGCGCTCCTCACAGGGACATCCAGCTGAAGATGCAGGATCTGAAAGTCTGATGTGCCTGAGAAACAAGTCACGTGCTACATCCCCGTACACCCTAGCGCCTTCAGGAGCAAGCACCACTTTCTAGCTTTCCATGCTAACCGTTCCCTTCAAATACAGGGAGGCCTGGGCTGTGAGGTGAGGGCACAGTCTGGCTTTTCAGTCCAGAGCAGGCCCACACTGCTACCAGAGGTGACACTTGGTCAAGCTTGGTGTGGGGAAGAGAAGTGGAGATGGCGGCCTCCATCCTGTGCTTCCCTCTCTCAGCCCAGCCTTCCACCCCACCCCCACTCTCTGGTTGTCAGGCGCCACCCATTTACAGCCACACTTAATAACTGCACCTCAGAAGGTGGGGACTGGGTGGAAGGGAGGACGGAGCTGTAAGTCAGACCACTGTGCCTGGCCTGGGTTGTTTGGGTTTCACTTTGAATCTGGAAGTGCCCACGGGGGCAGTTAGGGGTGCGGGAACCTCTTCCTCTGGAAAGTCTCCTGAGAAGCTCTGCAGAGTGGGAGCCCACCTCTCAGCAGCCTGAATCGCCTGTCAGTGTAGTCCAGGACCACTACCAGCCTAGGGTCTGTTACAGATCTATGAAGTAAGCACAGAAATTCCAAAGAAGCTTTCATAACAATTTTACAAGGTCTGCTGAATAGTATTGAATTAGAGACTAATGTTTTGCATCTTTTAATTTTTTTTTTCATTTTGTTCTGTTGTTTTAAGAGCTATAGTAAGGGCCTGGGATTTAGCTCAGTGACGCTGCACCTGCCTTGCAAGCGCAAGGTCCTGAGATCAATTCCTGGTACCAGAAAAAAGAAAGAAAAAAAAAGCTATGGTAAAATGTACATAACACTCAGGCATGGTGGCACACAACTGTAATTGTAGCTCTTGGGAGGCTGAGGCAGAAGGATCACTGTGAGTTCAAGACCAGTTTGGGCTAACAGTAACTTCAAGGGCACCGTGAATTACATAGGGAAATTAAGCTATACATACCATAAATATGCCATTTCAACTATTTTAAGTGTACAATTCAGTGATTACATTCACAATGTTCTATCACCAGCACTATTTCATATATTTTTAAAACTTTTGTTTTTAGTTTGAGACCACTAACAAGTGTTGACCCAGGGTTTTCCAAAGTCTTAAAGGTTTGAAGGAAACAGGTACCTAATTCCAGGACCAAATAGCATTGTTTGGCTTCCTTTCCAGAAACTGCTGAGGTCGGCCTGAGTACAGGGAAGTGCACTGAGGCTCACTGGCACAGCCCTTAAAGGAGGCTAGCAAGGCATGGTACAGCCTGGGTTAGAAGCAGGGGCCAGTGTCTCCCTTCTCTCGCGATAGCTTCACGGGGCAGGAAGGAGGGATGACAGGCTGAGGGGTGTCTGTCTAGAGGCTTTGGGCTTTCTGATTCGGCTAGGGCAGGCATTTGTTTCCAGTCCCAAGAATGTCAGCTTCAGCTGGTTGGGCTCTCAGTGACTTGGTAGAGCCTACTCACCTTGCTTAGAGGAGGAGCCTGGGGCTAACGAAAGGACTTGTCCATGGTCAGGGACAGTTAGTCATGACCTCGGGTTCCCGCCTTGGAATTCCCAGGCCAAGGTGTTTAGAGTCACATAGAATGGGATTCACATTCTGGCTCTAGCAACACTGCACAGCTTTGGGCTTCCACGCCCTCAACTATAAACTGGATAATTTCTACCCCCTGGGTGACTGTACCAGCCCACCTGAGCATCTGTGCCCCAACTGACATCTCTTCTCACTTGATCCTCCTGCCAGCTTTCTGAGAGATCTTTGTCTTTTCTGGGACTCAAAACATTTGTAAAATGATGGGGCTGGAGAGAAGCAATAGTTCTGTTTGGCTGTTGAGGCAAAACTTGCTGGCGGCTCGCCCATGAGCCATTTTCTTCCTTATAACAGGTCTGACAATTTTTTCTTTACAAATGATCTGTTCCCTTTGCCCCTTTTTCCTTTTTCTATCCTCTTTTCCCTGCCTAAAATGGAAACATGAGACCTAGAATTACAGCACTAACTTTGGGTTCCTGAGGATAAAAGTCATGTAATATGATGGCTAGAGTGGGGGACACGTAGAACCTGAGTCCTTAGTGACATCATGAACTGATAACCTAGCTTGGGTGTCTAACAACTACTTTTTGTTGTAGGGATCAAATTAATCTTTTTACTTGTTTTTCTTGTTTTGTTTTGTTTTTGGTACCAGGAATTGAACTCAGGCCCTTGCACTTGGGAAGCCGGTGGCAGAACTACTGAGCCAAATCCCCAGCCCATCTTTGTACTTGTTTAAACCATTGTTTTTATGACTTTACATTGTTTGCTGCTGAATGAAGTCATAACTAACTAACTGGAGTGATGTTGAATTTGAAGTTTTAGAGGAAGGGTTCTAGGCCAAAGGAAGAGGAAAGGAGTTACCTATGAGCACCAAGTTAGCCAAATAAGAATTAAGTCATTCATTCATTCATTCAAGAAGTTTATTGGAGGCTAGGCTATAGTTTAACAGTAAAGCACATGCTTAGCATGTGAAAGACCCTGGATTCAATTCCCAGCACCAAAAGAAAAAAGAAAAGAGCCAGGTGTGGCAGTATACGCCTGTAATCGCAGCACTGAGAGGCTCGGGACAGTTTAGCAAGACCTTGTCTCAAACTAAAAATTTTAAATGGCTGGTAATGTAGCTCAGGTGAAAGCCCTAGATTCAATCCCAAGTACTGAAAATAAATAACTAGTTTGAGGACCTACTGAAAATTTAGCAACAAACAGACAAAAGTCCTCTCCCTTAAAGAGTTTGCCTTTGGTGGCAGGTAGAAGCCAGACCTGACCTCTGAGCTATTGCATTTTCATTGGTCTCAAAGTTGGTGGGGACTGAAGTCTGATTGATCAGGTGACAGGGTGGGGTGTGGCATGTCTGTTCTCACAGTCCTTTTCACCCACCCATTGTGTTAGCAAATCAAAATGGTCATCATACTTATCCAGGGTTTTCTGTGAGCCAAATACTGGGTTACATACTTGTCAAGGGAGGTATTGTTATCTCTGTTTTATAAGAAGGTGAAGAAAGCCTCTGTCACAGCTTACTGAGTTCTTTCTGGCTCCAGAAATGCCACTGCATTCAGTTGGTACTCTTTCTCTGAGCATCTTTTGTTCCTGTTTAACAGCCCATTTCCTGATGTCCCCTTCTCTCCTTCCTTTGGACAAGGACTGCCTCTTGTTCTCTGCAGTCAGGCACCTAACAAGAGCCTGACCCCTTCGTTCATTTATCCCACTCTTCTTTTCTTTTTTTTTTGGTACCATGGATTGAACTCAGGACCTTTTGCTTGCAAGGCAGGCGGCGGAACCACTGAGCTAAATCCCCAATCCTATCCCACTCTTTAAGAAGCTTTCACCATGCTACGTGCTAGGAATGTAGCCAAGTCACAGAGACACAAGTGAGGAAGGGGCTGGTGACACATGAGCATCACATCAGAAGGGCCAGTACAAATATAGGAAAGAGAAAAAAGTCAGACTGGGGTGGGGTGGAACCAGTCAGGGAGAGCTTCCTGGAGGAGCAGACACCTGGTCTAAGTTCCAAGGGAGAAGCAAAAGTTGAACAGATAAAGCAGCAGTGGATGTGTCTGACGGGAGTAGCGAGCAGTGGGCTGAGGGAGACAGAGAGGTACGGAAGTAGTAGAAGGGGTCAGGAGACCCGAGGCTGGGAAGTCAGAGGGCGAGGATTTGGCAAGGTTGGGTAGGCACTGGGGAGCCTCTGATGGATGAGAGCAGGGTGAGGTGTGGTCACATGTCTGGCACTCCATAGATACTTGGCGGTGCAATGTGTATGAAAGAAGGAATGATAACTATGGGGTTCCATGCATGTGTCCTTCAGGGTGGTGGGTGCAGACAGGTGAGCTGACAGTAGAAGGACAAGTCAGGCAGGTGTGTGAGCACCAGCTAGCTTGCATTCACCTCTTGCTTCATGACTGTCCTTCCTGGGCCACCACCGTCATTCTCTGAGATTTTTGCAATAGTTTCCATACCAGTGCCGTGGCTTCTGCCCTCGCCCCTGCACACGGTGCTCCCCATGGACACCCAGAGGGATCCTTTAGAGCCAAGTCCTCCTCTGGACTTGGCACCACGCACTTGCCACCCCACTTCCATCAAATGGCGGCTAGTGCTGTCAGTGACTTCAGCCGTGTTCTGGCACGGGCAAAGCTGTTCTTAGTGGGAACGATGTCCCAGAAGTCGTGGTACCATGGGAAAATATGTGGGTGCTGAGCTCAGAGCAAGAGCAGCAGCCTGGCCTTCACCAAAGTGGCCGACACAGAGAAAAGTCTGGTATCACACACTCTATGCAGGTTTCATGCTGCCTCCCAAAGTTCCACCAAAATCTAACCCAACAGACAGGAGGACCTTTTGGTCTGAGACCTTCAACAGTCCCTGTGTGTGCTGAGCTGAGGTGGTGCCCTCCCTACATCCTCTGTTTATACCACCAGTACTGCTAAGGGCTCCCACACCTTGCCTACGAATATGGGTCACACCCCATCCACACCAGCCTGTGGGTGTTGCTGATGTAAGATGCTGCCTCAGCAAGATTCTGACAAAAACAGCTCCCCTCCCATAGCTGAGAGGCAACTGGCCCCAAAAGGGAGAAGAGGACAAGCATCCAGGTGACTCCTCCAGCCCTCTTTCCTGGGCTTGGGGCCTGGTAGCTTGTGAAATCCCCCCACTTGGACCTGAAGTGTGATGTTGCCATCCAGACAGCCCTGAGTGTCGGCAGGGTATTGTCAGAGTCCCGCCCCACACTCAGGAGTTGCCAGCGGAGTGGGAGGAGAAATCACAGCCTGGGCCCCTGAGCCAGGGCCACAAAGAGGGTTGCTCTCTACTTCTAGGAACTCCGGGTTGGTGTTGTCTGTGCCATAGCCCTCTCTGCTCCCACCGAACATGCATTAGCAAGGAGGGAAAGTAGGGCTACTGCCAAACCCCACAATGTCTCGAAGTGATGTAGCTGCATAGCGTTTGCCTCATGGGTTTCTTCTCAAGTGTCAGCTTTCCCTGGAAAAAGATGTACACTTATTTATGGCAGCCTCATGTGTCAGGGACAAGCCTTTGAGGCTAAGCCTGTACCTGATATGAAGATAAATACTCACACTGGGGTGTAAAATAGTAAATAAATAAGTGTAATTTAGATCATGTCACTCCACCACCAAAAAGCCTCCTGCCCCCCTCCCCCGTTGCACCAAACATGAAACCCAGTCCTTACCATGGCTCACAGGCCACCAGGATCACTGGGTTCTCTGTGGTCTCATTGCCTTCTATCCTTTCCCTACCATCCTCAACTGAGCATGGGGCCAAGGCCATTGTACCTGTCATTCCCTCTGACAACCAGACAGATGTCACCTTGGCAACAGCAAAGCCTTCTCTAAGGACCTCTAGAATAGCCACCTCCTTGTCCTCATTATCACTTCCTGTTTGCTTACCCTGCTTCATTTTTATTCGAGGCATTCATGTGGATTCTATTCCCCTAGTTAGATGGTATACTTCAGGAGGGCAGAGTCAGTATTTACCCTATTACCACCTTTATCCCTGGCACCTGCAGCAAGGCCCTTACATAGCAGGTGATGTGCTTGATAAATACTTGTTGAAGGACGATGCCTGAACCCCTAACTGCTCCTGTGTGGCCTGCAACTATACGGTGTCCCTGATGACTTCCTATAACTGTGATCTCAGTTTGTCTCCACTCTGTGGTGCTGTCAGAGGAGAGTGGAAATTTCCACTTGAAGCCTGGAAGGACATCATGTTCCCTGGGCTTGGCTAGAGGGGCTGGGAGGAAATTTCCACAGCTCCAGGCTGTGCCCGGTGGCATGAGAGGAGTGGCTGGGGAGTCCAAGGAGGGGCCAGGACTACTAACCAATGTCTGTGCCTGCTGCTCTGCCCAGACTCAGAGATTGCTGTGTTGTTTGCAGATAAGCTTGGGTTTGGGGTGTCCAAGAACCAAAGAGCCAAAAGTATCTGTGGCCCTCAACAAGTTCAGTCGGCTTCCTTTTCACATGTAGAAACTGTGACCCAAAGAGGAGAGAGGCAAATTGTCCAAGATCACACAGAAAGTTAATGACGGGATAGACAGACTCACAGCACTGCATAGGTTCAGGGTTCACCTTTTTCTCTTCCGTTCCCTCCCTGTCTCCTGCCCTTCCTTCCACCTAATGGCTCCCTACTTTTGGCCTGCAGCACCCGGACCTCTCTGCTTTTGAGCCTCAGGCTTCCTGAGGCCAAGTCATGCCCCTCCTCTTGCATAGCTGCGTACCCCTCCTGCGCCTCCACCCCTACCCTCATCCCGCTGCACACTTTGCTATACATTTATACATTTTATGATTTTGGGTTTTTTGGGTTTTTTTGTTTGTTTGTTTGTTTTTTGAGACAGGGTCTCACTATGTAGTTGAGACTGACCTGGAACTCACTATGAAGCCCAGCTGGACTCGAACTCACAGCAAGCCTCCTGCCTCAGCTTCTCAAGTACTGAGATTACAGGCATGCACCACCATGCCCAGCTTGCTATACATTTTAAGCCCCCCAGTGTTCAGGTTGATGACCTGGACCACTATGAAGCCCAGCTGGACTCGAACTCACAGCAAGCCTCCTGCCTCAGCTTCTCAAGTACTGAGATTACAGGCATGCACCACCATGCCCAGCTTGCTATACATTTTAAGCCCCCCAGTGTTCAGGTTGTCCCTCATTCCAGTTAGGTGAGAATGTCTGACTCAGCAGGCATCAATATCTTGTAATGATCCTGGGGCAATTTCATTTATGGCAAAGTTTGGAACTACAGTTTTAATCTCCACCTCCTACTCCTTGGCTCCTGGGCTGCAGATAACCTGCTGATCTTTTTTCCTCCAGGTTTCCTTCCTGGATTCCGATCCTGGGCTCAGGACAGATGTTGGCTGGCCAATCCTTTTCTGCTTCTACCCTTTGCTTAGCCCTGGGCCTCCAGTCTGCCTGGATTGCCTGGTCTGACCTGTATCAATCACTATCTTTAGGCACTTAACAACAGAGACCAACAGTGACCTCAAGATGGATGAACAGAGAGGGTCCTTGATATTCAAGAAAGAAAAGAGATATGGGGTCAGGCAGACTGGGTTCTAATAGCAGCCAGTTCTGCTTCCTGGGTCTGGGCCTCAGTTTATTCATCTGTGAAAGAAGGATAAGGCATGGAGGAAATGCCTACCTTGTAGTTTGTTGTACGCATCAGAGATCCTACCCAACATAAGGGCCCTGCCCCTCGGGGCCTATCACGCTGGAGCAGGCTGCTTTTGCCTTGTTGGTGGGGAGTGATGGAAGCCTTCTAAAATAGCCGTCTCCTGCTCCTGCCATCACTCCTTATTTCTCTCTTGTCTTGTTTGTTGCTGTTTTGGTACTGAGGATGGAAACCAGGGCCTTGTACATGCTAGGCAAGCACTTTACCACTTACCTACATCCCAAGCCCTTTTTATTTTTTTATTATGAGAAAGGCTCTTGCTGAGTTATTCAGGCTGCCCTTGAACTTGCAATACTCCTGCCTCAGCCTCCCAAGTAGTTGCCTTGTCTGTTTTTCTTTTGAGACAGAACTTGCTATAGTGGTACCTCAGCTCTTGAACTTACTTTGTTCCACATTCTGATCGTGAACTAAATCAGTTGCAAACCAAGTCAAGTTTCCCCTTGAAGTACAATGTAAATAAAGTTAATGTATTCTGACCCCTACGAATGTGGTTGCAATCTGATTTTGGTCGTGAACCAAATCAAAATTTCCCACAAGGTTCAATGTAAATAAGGTTAATACATCCTGAATTGTGTGTATTTTTCTAACCACAAAAATATGAAACAAACTACAGTACAGTATACTTACTTGCTTGAGGTAACTTGGGGAGGAGATCATTGTGTGGAGGGAGAGTCTTCTGCATAAGGACATGGGGGACGTCTCCTTCAGGGGTTTTCTCTTTGTCTCTTAGCTGCAGGGTCCATTTTGATGAAAAATCTGTAATGTCACTTAATTTTTCCTGCACTGCATAACCCTCCAGAAACGAGAGACTGCATTATTGTTTACCAGATTTAATACTGTTCGTCACAGTTGTGCTGGGGTGGTGCTTCTGAAAGAAAACCTGGCACTCCATTTTTCTTTTTTTTTCTTTTAATTTTTGTTTTGTTTGGTACTGGGGATCGAACTCGGGACCTTGCGCTTGCGAGGCAGGCAGCGGAACCTCTGAGCTAAATCCCCGGCCCTCATTTCATTTTTCCATAGTGGATTTTCTCACACCACTGCTCACCTCCTCCCTGTGTTCCTCTTCCTCTTCCTCAGTGCAGTGCTCCTTAACAAACGCCTTCCGCTGCTCACTCGAGTTCAGAGAGTTCTTCCACGGTCAGCTCCTCCTTATGGTCCTCAAGGAGCACTTCTGTGTCTGCACCATCGACGTCTAGGCCGTACTTTTGCCAACGGACACCCCCCCACACACTACCTGTGCTTCAGACCCTTCAAAGTCACCTTCAGTGACACGTTCCGGCCACAGTTTTCTCCAGGTTGAGTTTAAGGTCTGGTAAGCGACATCTTCTCAGGCTTTGTCAATGAGGTTGATGGAGCAAAGGATGCTGAAATGTTTCTTCCGGGACTCCTTCGGAATCAGGGATGTCTCTTCAGTGACATTAAAACATCTGGTGAAGAGCCTTTGTGCACAGCTTCTTAAAGTGGCAGATCATTTGCTGGTCCACGGGCTGCAAAAGAGGTATTGTGTTGGGAGGGGGACTTGACCCAGCGTCCATATCATGTACCGAGGCTTATAGGGGTGCCAGGCACTGTCCATGAGAAGAAGGCAGCTTTTAGGTTTTTTTGTTTTGTTTTGTGTTTGTTTGTTTGTTTGAGACAGGGTCTCACTATGTAGTTGAGACTGCTCTGGAACTCACTATGTAGCCCATGCTGGTCTCGAATTCACAGCGATCCTCCTGCCTCAGCCTCTCAGTGCTGGGATTACAGGTGTGTGCCACTACGCCCTGCTAGCTTTTAGACAATGTTTGTCAAAAAGATATTTAATGGTAGGTGTGAACACCTCGTGCAACCATTCCTTGAACAATTATGACCCAAGCTTTTGCATCGGCCTCCACATGACAGGCAGCCTGGCCACCACACAGTCTGTTCCTTGAATGCGAGAGAAATCTGGGGACGGTGCACCAGCAGTGGCCGACCCTTCAGATCGGTGCTTGCATTCCCACAATCTGTCCTTCATGAGCTTGTGCCCTAGCCGTGCCTTTGCCTGCAGTGTGATACCGGCTGCGCTTGCCTCTTCTTCCAGGAGACCCCTTTTTCGTCACGGTTGAGCGCTTGCCGAGTGACAAGTCTTCCTGCCTTTCTTGAGGGCTTCTGCACAGAACCGGACACCTCACCATGTCTTGTCACACTGTGGATTCCACTTCTCGTCGAATTTATCGAATGCCCTTCATTGGCTTTAAATTCACCACTTGTTGGACTTGTGGAGGGAATTCTTGCAGTAAACCACTGTGGGATTTCCTGGCTTTGTCACAGATCATAGCTTCACTAAAGCGATCACCTGCCAGCTGCTTCTCATTCAACTGCACTAACAAAAGTGTTTCCACCTCTTCTAGCACTTGTGTTCTCTGCTTGGTTAACGTTGGTACTCTTTTTGCCACATAACTCCTTTGATGGCATCTTTATTCTTCAAAATAATGGAGATTGTCCACATCACCATCTTGTACTCCAAGGCCAGATCGATCACACAAATACCACACTCAAGCTTTTCTACAATTTCCTTGTTCAGTTCAACAGTTATTTTCTTCAAGACCTTCTTCATGCCAGGTGTGGTGGCACATACCTGTAATCCCAGAACTTGGGAGGCTGAGGCAGGAGGATTGCCTCAAATTCAAGACCAGACTGGGCCACGTAGTTCAAAGCCAGCCTGAACTACACGGTGAGACCCTGCTTCCAAAGACAGCAATAAAAGAAACCAAAACAATTAAACTAAAACCTTTTTACCATTCTTGCTCTGCACATTTTTGTTACCTTCATTCTTGCTCTGCGCTCTTCATTACCTCTGTCACTTCATTACCACTCTGCACTTTCTTTTCACCACCATGTTTGGTCTGCTTTCTTAGGAGCCATGCTGGATTGAATGATAATGCAGTACTGTGTGTTCTAAAAAGCACACAAAAAAAGCCTCACAGCAAGTGTGCAGGTCTGTCTGTGGCCAGAATCTCAACTAGAGGTAGCCCAACCACAGTCAGAGCAGAGAGGATGGCTACATTTGGGTTTTTTGAGGGGGTTCTTTTTTGTTTTGTTTTTTGGTATCAGGGATCAAACTCAGGACCTGGTGCTTGCTAGGCCGGCAGCGGAAACACTGAGCTAAATCCCCGGCCCAGATGGCTACATTTGTGCCATTTGTGTGGGGAAGATGGCAGCGGTCATGTTCATTACCCGATTTGGAGTTCATAAATGGAAGAAAAATTTTGCCGAACGCTTCTGTTTGCAAACTGAATTGTTTGTGAATAGAAGCAACTATGAATTGAGATACTGTAATTTGCCCAAGGTAGGTCTTCAATTTAGGATTCTCCTGCCTCAGCCTCCCAGAATGCTGGGACTCTAGGTATGCACCCCCATATCTGGCATCCTCCCTTGTTTTTAGTCACAGTATTTATGTACCTTTTTACCACCCCCCCATTAGAGGATGTGCTTCAGAGAGCAGAGATAGTGTGTATCCTATTAGTACCTGTGTCCCTGGGCCAGCAGAGACCTAAAATAGGACCCCATACACATATGCAACATGCTCAATGAAAACTTACGGAAAGATGCATGAACCCCTGACTACCTACCTCTGTTTGCCTGGAACCATGAGTTGTTCCCCCTCATCTCCATCTACTCCCTGGCCGGAGATGGCCACCACTGCATGGTGCTGGCTAGGGGCACCTTGAGAAGGGAGATGGCTGTGAACCTTCTGAAAAGGACACTGCCGGAGAGGGCTGCCTCCCAGGCTGACTGATGAGCGGGTGCAGAAGCTGCAGGTGAAGTCAGGAAGGATCAGTCAGAGTGTCCACTTGCCTGGAAATGCAGGGTGAGGTTCCTGATGGGAGATTTTCCTGGAAACCCACAGAAGTGCCCTGGAGAACCGAACCATTAGGCACCTGTCACATCCAGAGGCAGCAGAGCCCATGTACAATCAACCAAGGCTTTTTTTTTTTTTGTACTTGGGATCGAACTTGGGACCTTGCGCTTGCAAGGCAGGTGGCGGCACCACTGAGCTAAATCCCCGGCCCAACCAAGGGTTTTTGAGCAGGAGGGCAAGGTGGAGCAACGATGAAGAAGCTGACCACAGTGTCCCCTGCCTGCAGTTATTCCAGAGGAAAACAGGTGAAACTTCAGCCTGGAGAGGACAGCTCTGATAGCAGGTAAGACTGGGCCTCTTAGAAACCTCTAAGACTGCACTTATGCACCCAAGAGGCAAAAGGCACAGAAACATCTCACATGGCAGCTCCAGAAGAATTACAGGGGCTCTGGCAAGAGAGCAAGACATTGCCTCGGCCACACCAAGTCTCACGCGTTCAATGATTCGTTCGTCGGGTAGCTACACTGTGAAGCAGGTTTGGGCCAGTACCAGTGGAATTGCTGCCAAATTCCTGTGTAGACCTGTGCTGGGAATATTTCTACGTAAAATGTGAGGGGAAAAATCATTTCCTAATTAAAGTATACAATAGCTAAGGCTCGATGTCACCTTGCCCGAGAGCCGGCTGTGGCATTCGGAGAGACGACTCCATTTTGCCTCAGGTGCAGCCGAGGCCTCAATTGATGGTCTGTGGTCCTCGAAGGCAAGATAACATCAGCTGAAGATGTCCTGGTTTTTGGAGAACTTAGTAGTAACACAAGAGAGAAAGGTTTCACCTTGGGAGGGACTAATTCCTCATCAAACTTAACTCATCCCACCTACCACGGTAGGAATGCTCTCTGTACAGTCCTCCTCAGTGGAAGAACCTTGTGACTTAAGATCTTCACCAGCTCCTTGTGTACTTTGGTTTTTTTGTTTGTTTGTTTTTTGAGACAGGGTCTCACTATGTAGTTGAGACTGACCTGGAACTCATTATGTAGCCTGCTGGTCTCGAACTCACAGTGATCCTCCTGCCTCAGCCTCCAGAGTGCTGGGATTACAGGTGTGCGCCACCATGCCTGGCTTCCTCATATACTTTGACCCCTGCCTTCTAAGTCACCTGCTGCTCCCTCCAATTACTGTGTACCCCAATCTTGGGAGTCTTTGTCTTCGCCTGCTCTGAGGCACCAACCTCCCAGCTATGCAAGTCTCTGTTGTCTTTTCTTTTTGAGCCCTTGCCATCCCCCTTTCTAGGTAGTTGGAGGATTGCTCCCCCTGGTAGACTTGGGAGGGCCTTTATGTCCCAGGCCCACTTTCTCTCCCTGTGAAATGCCTGTTAAGAGAGTCCTACCAGGTTTTGCCTGTCTGCAAAAAAAAAATCAAAGCGTTCTTGGTCCCAATCAGGGAAACTGAGTACAGCACAAGCCCAACATCTGAAGTAAAGTCTGGGAGGCCTCAGGAAGTCAGGTGAGTCTGAAGAATGATCTCAATAGAGTGAGGAAGTTGAAATTCTAAAATTGGCTGGGCGTGGTGGCGCATGCCTGTAATCCCAGCACTCGGGAGGCTGAGGCAGGAGGATCACTGTGAGTTCAAGACCAGCGTGGGCTACATAGTGGGCGCCAGGTCAGTCTCAACTACATAGTGAGACCCTGTCTCAAAAAAAAAAAAAAAGAAAGAAATTCTAAAATTGATTGTTTAGGGCTGGGGATGCAGCTTAGAGATACAGCTCTGGCTTTGCATGTGTGAGGCTCCATGTTGGCAGAGGCATAATTTACACAGCACAAAATGCTCTTTAAAAAGTGTACAATTTTGTAAATTTTTATAAATTTATAGAGTCGTAAAACCATTACCACAATCTAATTTTAAAACATTCAGTCATTTCATAAAGATCTCTCAGGTCATCCCCACCTCCAGTCCCCAGGTAACACTAATCTACTTTCTGTCTTATAGACTTGTCTTTTCCAGAAACTTCATATAAATTAAATAATAAATATTGGCCTTTTGCATTGGAATTATTTTCACTGGGCATAAGATTTCTGAGGCTCATTCATGCTGTGGCATATAATCTATACTTCACTTCTGTCCATGATCAAACAGTATTTTATTTTATTTTAGCTCTTTCTTCTTTGGCATGGGAGATCGAACTCAGGATCTCACGCATGTCAGGCAGGCGCCCTGCCACTGAGCTACATCCTCGGCCCAGTATTTTGTTTTCTGTATTTAACACATTTTGATTATTCGTTTGTCAGCTGATGGACATTTGGGCTGTTTTTGTATTTGAGCTATTATGAACAATGGTAGCTATGGACCTTTGTGTACAAATCTTTGTGTGGATATTTGTTTTCATTTCTCTTGGGTAGATTCCTAGAAGTTTAATTGTTGGGTTGTTTAGCAACTATGTGGTTAGCTGTTTGAAGAAAAGAATTGTTTTGGTTATTTGGGACCTTTGTGTTTTTATATAAGTGATTGGATCTGCTTGTCAATTTCTATAAAATCTGCTGGGAATTTGATAGGGATTGAATTGAAAATATAGACCAACAGATATATTTTGTAGATTTTATTGTACAAATCTGGCACTGCTTTTGTTAAATGTATTCCTTAATACTTCTTTTTAATGTGATCATGTGTACTTAATTTCATATTGAAAGAAATAATAACTATTATAATTTTTAATATTGAGAAAAAAGAAAAAACAGTTTTTTTTGTTTTCTGGGGTTTGTTTTTGTTTGTTTTGAGACAGGGTCTCGTTATGTGGTTCAGGTTGGCCTTGAACTCACTATGTATTCAAGGCTGGCCTCAAACTCACGACGAACCTCCCACCTCACCCTCCCAAATACTAGGATTACAGACAGGTGTAGCCAACATGCCCCACAAGATGTTTTACAGCACCTGTAATTACAGCACTCTGGGATGCTGAGGCAGGAAGATTCCAAGTTCAACCCCATCATGGGCAACTTAGTGAGACCTTGTCTTAAAATTTAAGAAAAGGAATAGGGCTATAGCTCAGTGTAAAGACACTGGGTTTCTATCGCCAGTACTGAAAAAAAAAAAAATCCTGACTATGCAATATTTGAGAAGTGGTTCACACATTATGATCTGATACAGTGGTTCCCAACCTTTATGGCACCAGGGACCAGTTTCATGGAAGATAAATTTTCCACCGACCAGTGCAGGGAATGGTTTGGCATGATTCAGGTGTATTAAATGTATTGTGCACCTTATTTCTATTATTACAATGAAATATATATTGAAATAATTCTATATCTCATCATAATGCAGAATCAGTGGAAGACCTGAATTTGTTTTCTTTTTTTTTCCTCATTGAGTTTATTGGTACAATCTAGGTATACAGTACAGTTACATTCATCAGTGGGATCTTGCACCTTTACATGACAGGTCTTGGTTCTCATTTTTTCCCCTTATCCCTGCCCTCCCTTTACCCCCTCCTCCCTTCCCTATTTACAAACACTTTATTTCCATTTTTTTCATTTTCTCACTTTTTTCTTTTCCCTTATTACCTTTCCCTTACCCTTCCCACTTCCCCTACACCTTTAGCCCTTTTCTTCCTATTTCACATTGTCAATTATATCATTAGGATCTTATGTACCACTATAGTTTTTCATACCAGAGAAACTATTCGGTATTTATACATGTGTGACTTACTTATTTTACTTAGGAGTGTATCCTCAATATATATCCATTTTCCTATGAATGACTCTAATTTCTCATTCTTTATGGCCAAGTAGTACCGCATTTTATAGAAAAACAACATCTTCTTTATCCAGTCTCCAACTGATGGGCAAATGGGCTGTTTCCAAGTATTAGCTATTACAAACTGTGCCTCTATAAACATAGGTGCGCATATGTCACTGTGGTATGATTCTTTTAATTCTTCTGGAAAGATACCCAGCAGAGGGATGGCTGGGTCAAATGGAACCTCTAATCCCAGCTCTTTGAGGTATCTCCATGTTGATTTCCACAGTGATTGCACCAGTCTGCACTCCCACCAACAATGGAGAAGGGTTCCTTTCTCCCCACAACCCCCTGAGCTTGTTTTCTTGCAACTAGACAGTTCTACCTGGGAGTGATGAGAGACAGTGACACCTAAAGTGTGTTGGTTATGTCTGATTGACTCTATAATCTCACTTTGGTTGCTGTCACTGCAGAAAACTCTGCTTCACAAAGATAAAGTGTTGGCAATAGAAGCAGGGTTTTTAGTGCCTGTGTAGCAATCTCAGAATATTCTCCTTGGCTTTAATCCAAAATGTTTTGTACCAGGGATCAAACTCGGACCCCGTGCTTGCAAGGCAGGTGGCAGAACCACTGAGCTAAATCCCCAGCCCTGTCTCTTATTTTTAAGGTCATCATCGTTTGTAATCTCAAGCAGTTGATCCTCTTCTAGCATGGACTCACCTGGCTTATTCACAAATGGGTATGGATCCAATCTTTCCTAATTTAGGGATCTGTCATGGTTGGGAGATAATTCTCAAACTCTTTTGAAATCTGAGATACCAGCAGGTGGTCATGGACCAACTGAGAGAAAGAAGGCCTGGGGTCAGTCTCTTTTAAAATCTCTGCTGTTTGAAATATTTCAAATATCTCAGTGTTCACTCATTACCCCTAAAATTGCAGTTGGATTTGAATGCAGTCACTTAATCTGCTGGCTTGAACACAGTTGTCATTTGCCCTTGAAGTGACAGATTGAGTTCATTGGGTGGAGTAAATATGTCACATGAATAAGCTACTTTTGCAATCTATTCTGTCACTGAAATGTGCTGCTGGTGATGACTGTTTTTCTCATCTCTGGAGCAATTCCCCTATCTCAAAATCTCTGGCCAGTGATCTACTTTTAGGAAGCTATCTTACTTCTGCATATAGAAGAAGACATGTATGCTCTTGTGTCCATCTCCTCACAGAGCTGCAGAAACAGACGTGAGTTAAGGGCACACATTTAATGTGGTTAATAATTTTAACCACATCCTGAAAAATCTTATTTGGTTCAGGTGACATTTTTCAGCTAGCCGGCATTTCTCAATGGATGATAGAGTGTGTAGACCCACAACCAGAAGCCACCTCTTTGACCTAAGTTGTGAAAGCAGAAAGCTGTCCAGTGATGGCAGCTAATCCATCTGTACACACACTGACAAAAAATGACCAATTCAGTTTTCCTGATGTGTAACCATCTTATATGAAACTATAGTTCTACAGCCATGGTTTGGGTTGGAAACAAAAAGTACACACAGTGCCAGGCGTGGTGGCTGAGGCAGGAGGATCGCTGTGAGTCTGAGACCAGCCTGGGCTACATAGTGAGTTCCAGGTCAGTCTCAACTACATAGTGAAACCCTGTCAACACACACACACACACACACACACACACACACACAAACACACACACACACACACACACACACACGTTACTTATCCTCATGGACATCCTTCTGAAAAAAATACCACAAAACCGAGCATTGCTGCCTTGCTATCAACACCAGTAGGCTTGTCAACTTGGACTGTATGCCAGTGCAATTCATTAATCTCTAAAAATTGTACCTCAATATCCTCTGCTTTTTCATCAGCTCATCTAGTTATGGTGCTAACCAAAAGAGGAACACTTGCCACCTTTTAACTGTAGCCTCTCCTAGAAATTCGGGACAAATGACCTTAGCAGCAAGCAGAATCAACTCTTCACTAACAGAAATGTAGTTTGCCACTAAAATGATGTTCTTGGGACAGGGATTTGGCTCAGTGTTTCTGCTGCCTGCCTTTCGAGCCCAAGGGCCTGAGTTCGATCCCCGGTACCCCCCACACACGCGCACACACACACACACACACACACAAATAAATGGTGCTCTCAGCACAGATACAGTTGATGAAGTAGTGGCTTTCAATAATTGCTTCTATTCTTTGTGTTCATGTTTTTAATTTTGAAAAACTCCAAAGGCCTCTCTTTTAATGCAGGATGGTTGGTCTCCATGTAGGAAAGCAGTTGTGAAGGTTTAATAGCTTCTTTGGATAGCTAGGCACCACGTATTGTACAAAGCAGGCTTGTGCTCGCTTCGGCAGCACATGTACTAAAATTGGAACGATACAGAGAAGATTAGCGTGGCCCCCGCGCAAGGATGACATGCAAATTCATGAAGCATTCCATATGTTTTAGGTGCACATTGAGGCCAGACTCTTAAGTGAAATAAATAGGACCCACTTGAGTAAATACCAAATAGTTTCTCTGGTGTGAGAAACTAAAAGTGTAAATAAGGTTCAAAAGGTATAATTGATAATGTGAAATAGGAAGAAAAGGGCTAAAGGAGAAGGGGAAGTGGGAAGGGTAGGGGAAAGGAAATAAGGGGAAGGAGGAAATATGAAAAAAGAAAAAAATGGAAACAAAGTCTTTGTAAATAGGGAAAGGTGAGGGGGGTGAAGGGAGGGCAGGGGTATGGAGAAAAAATAAGAACCAAGATACATCATGTGGGGGTACAAGATCCCAATGATGAATGTAACTATACTGTTTACCTTAAATGTACCCATAAACTTAATGAACAAACAAACAAACAAAAAACAAAGCAGACTTGGAAAATGTGACTCACTTGTTGCAATTATCCCATAATTGAAGTAGAACAGCTGGTGTTTTCTTTTAAATAGTTATCTTTTTGGTGACAGCCTTATAGTATTCTGCTGTCTCATCATTAGGTCTTTGCTTCTTTTCAAAAAATCTCTCCAGTGAGATTGCTTTATTTATTTTTAGTAATTTTGGCCAAGGTTAGCTTGTGGGCTCACAAAAACTATGGCTGAGACCTATGACTGAAACCAGTGTATAATGTGGGGAAGAGGCAAGGATGGAAACGGTAAAAATGGTAAGTAATGGGTGGGCCATGTACCGACTAAAGCAAGTGTTAGATTCTGACTTAAAGCCTGCCACCAGATGCAACTGAACAGTCGAGTGCTATGAAGTCATATGCCACTGTGAAGCCTGCCGTTGGATTCAGCTTCTCACTTGCCGTTCGCCTAGAGGGTTGACGTGCATCTGCAAGCTATTTATTGTTTTGTACCGGGGATTGAACTCGGGACCTTGTGCTTGCGAGGCAAGTGGTGGAACCACTGAGCTAAATCCCCGGCCCAACAAGCAATTGATTTATTAGGATCTGTCAGTCAAACTTCTCCGCTAATGTTAATCTGTATTTGCAGCTGCTCCTAAGCTCAGTGGTTTCACTGCCTGCCTCGAAAGTGCGAGGTCCAGAGTTCAATCCCTTGTACCAAAAAAAAAAAAAAGAGGAATAAAGGGATAGAAAAAGCCATG
>NW_022900935.1:20418313-20427358 GCF_012274545.1 Fukomys damarensis
AAAAAAAAAAAAAAGAGGTATAAAGGGATAGAAAGAGCCATGGTCATTCCTTGTTGCTTCGCTACCTTCTGCCTACTGTGAACTGTTTCTCCTCCGTGACGCCTGTCTACGATGCCACCCTGCCTTGGAGCCGGCCGATTATGGACTAGAGTCTCTACAAACTGTGAGCTAAATAAACCTTTTCCTTAACTTTGAGTGCAGGTATTTTGTCTCAGCAACTAGAAAAGTAACACAGATAGCACAACCTAGATCTCTTGTATGCACAGTTTACAGTAGGGTTTATGTTTCTATGAGAATCTAATGTTGCTGCTGATCTGACAGGAGGTAGAGCTCAGGCAGTGATGCAAACAAAGAGGAGCAGCTGTAAGTACAGATGAAGCTTTGCCCACTCACCTGACACCTTTTGCTGTATGGCCTGGTTCTAGTCTGTGCCCCAGGAGTTGGATACTTCTGGCCTGTTATATTGGTAAGGTATCCTAGAGCTATTAAAAATCATCACGTAGGAGTTGGGGTGTAGCTCACTGGTTTTTGTTTTTTTGTGGTTTTTTTGGTACTGGGGATTAAACTCAGGACCTTGTGCTTGCCAGGCAGGCTGTGCCACTGAGCTACATCCCCAGCTCTCAGGGGTCTTCTTCCAGGATGAAGCAGGGAGCCTGGCACAGACTAGACACTCTGTGTGGTTGGCACTGATATTGGCTGCCCAACATTTGTTTCTCTGTTTGTTGCATTTCCTTTCTCCACCTCTTGAAGTTAGTGTGGCCCTGTGTCTTTCTATAACCAACTACATTAATCACATTTCCTTTTCTGGGACAAGATACCCATCACACACAACTTAAAGGAGAGGTTTCTTTTGGCTTATGGTTTCAAAAGTTTCAGTCCATGGTTGGCTGGCTCAGCATGGCATAGCAGAGGAAGGCTGTTTTATTTCATGGCAAGCATGAAGCAGAGTGAAAGAGAGGAAGCCAAAGAGGAAAGAGGGCAGAGGACCAGATATAGTCCCCAAGCATGGCTGTACAGCCTACCCAGACACATCTAGAACTCTGCTTTACTAATCTATGCATCTCTCAAGCCAATCAAGAGAAATCATCACAAGTCCATCTCATGTCAACTTGACACCCAAGCACAACTCATAAAACTGTGCTTAATCTCAAAATAGAGTCAATAACAAGGTCATAATTACATAACATGATGTAACTATCCTGTATGCAGTAGAAAATACACTGATTTCTTCTCCAAAGTTCCAACATTTCTGGCATTGCTCAAAAGTCCAAATCTGAATCTTCTGAGGCTCAGGGAAACTCTTAGCTGTGAAGCCCTGTAAAATTCCAAAAGCAAGCCAGATATATGGCTGTAATCATAGCAGTAAGAGAGGCTGAGGCAGGAGGACCCCAGGTTCAAGTCTCACCTAGGAAACTATCTCAAAATAAAAAATGAAAAGGCGGGGGATTTTGCTCAGTAGTGGAGTCCTCCTGGGTTTGATCCCCACTGCCAAACACACACACACACACACACACACACACACACACACACTAAAACAAAAAAGTTCCAAAAGAAACTTACCTACTCAAGATACAATGGCACAGAGTAAACATTCCCACTGCAAAAGGGAGGGATAGAATAGAGAAGAATAAGGCCAAGGCAGAAGGGCAAATATTAAGCCTGTAGTTCCATGTCTGGCACCTGGGACATAACAGTCAGACATGAGCTCCAAAGGGCTTAGTAGCCCCACCTCTATGGCCTCGCTGGTATCAGTCCCCATGGTTTCTCTTTTAGGCAGGCACTGCTCATTGCCTATAGCTTTTCCCTGCAAAGACTCCACGTTTCTGGTATCTCTCACTTCCTAGGGTCTCTATGGCAACTGTGGCTTCACCCTCACAGGCCTTTTCTGGGGCTTCTGACAGAGACTCCAAGCCTGTGATACCTTGTCTGGCTTCCCAGGCCTTCCTTTGAAATGTAGGTGGAAGACTTCCTGACCCTACAACTCTTACATTCTCTATGCATGCAAAATCAGTGCCGTGTGCATACACCGAGGTCTCCTGTCAGTTCAAGCAGCAGGTACATCCCACTGGATCATCATTGTAGTGGCCATGTACCTGGCTGCTGACCATGGTACAGTGAATCCCAGGAAACTAGTTCTCTGACACCTCTGCTTGAGCTGGGGGCCAAGGTTGTCTTCTCAAAAGAAAACTTTGGACTTTTGCATATTTGAACCTGTGATGGGTGGGGCATTGCTGAGTTCTCAGATGCCCTCAAGACATCTTCTTGTCCCAGTGCAAAGTACAAAGCTTCTTTTATGGTTCCCCCACCTGCCTCACAAGTGCAAGGTCTCCCTTCGATCCCTGGTATCAAAAACAAAACAAAGCTTCTTTTAAATGGCACTAATCTCTACAACCACATCTCCTTTGGGTTCCAACTTTGTACATGCTTCTTTTCTGGCCAAACTCAAAGGTTTGTTTTTTGTTTTGTTTTGTTTTGTTTTGGTACTGGAGATCTATCTTGGGCCCTTGCACTTGTGACACAGGTGTAGCAGCATCACTGAGCTAAATCCCCGCCCAAATTCAAAGTTTTGTAGGTCTTCATACTCTGTTGTTTGCTCCTGATTCTCACTGTAAATCTGGCTCAAAACAGCCAGGAATAGCCATGCCACAACCTGAAAGTTGGACTGCCTTGAAATTTCCTCTGCTAGATAAACTAGTTCATCATCTTTAAATTCAGTCTCCTGTGAAGTATCTGAATGTAGACAAAATATAGACAAGTCTTTTCCCAGAATACAATGTGCGTGGCCTTGTACAACCTTCACTCTCATCTAAAACATTATGGACACAGACTTTACAACCCTATTAGCGTTCTGGTCTTCTGAACTTATATCAGAATTTCCCATCAAGCTCTGCTTATAGCATTGAAGTCTTTCTCTAGCTTGCTTTTCTAAACTTTTTTAGACTCCCATGAACCAGTTCCAAAGGCTTTGGAACCACAAGTCAAGACAGCAATGACCTCATGTCTCTGGTATCCATTTTCTGTATCAATCAACTTTTCCTTACGGAACAAAATACCTAATACACACAGGTATCAGACAAAGTTTCTTTGGGCTCACAGTTTTGGAGGTTTCAGTCCATGGTTGGCTAGATCCCAGGCAGAAACATTAGGGTGAGAGAGCATGGTAGAGAAAAGCTGCTTTACTTCATGTCAGATGGGAAGCACAGTGAAAGGAAAAGTGTCAGAGAGGAAGGGGCCAGGGACCAGATATTGTCCCTAAGGTCATGTCTCCATGACCCACACAGATAGACCTAGAAGGGTTCTTTACTAATCTCCTAGGTATCTCAAGTCAATCAAGTTGACAATCAAGATTACTCATTGTACTAATGGTACATGAAGCAAGAAATTTTAAGAGCCAGTATGAAACTTATACTGTTGGAGCTAGAGAATGATATTTCCAAATATGGCACTTTTTTTTTGGCATATGAAGCAATTTTATCTATTGATTTTTGTTTGTTTGTTTGTTTGGTACTGGGCATCAAACTTGGGACCTTGCACTTGCAAGGCAGGTGGCAGAACCACTGAGCAAAATCCCCAGCCCAAGCAGTTTTATCTAACGGAAATTAAAGACCTTAAAAACAACTCAGAATAGCCAGGCATGGTGGTGCATACCTGTAATCCCAGCACTTGGGAGGCTGAGGCAGGAGGATCACTGTGAATTCGAGACCAGCCTGGGCTACATAGTGAATTCCAGGTCAGTCTCAACTAATAGTGAGACCCTGTCTCAAAAAACAAAATAAACAAACAAAAAAACTCAGAATACAGTTTTCTAACTTTTTTTTCCCCATTAGAGCAGAAAGAATTCCCTTAACAGCAGAAAGATAAGTACAAAAGGGAACACAATTGGACATTCCATCTCCATCCTGAAATCTTACCCCTGTCTGGGAAAGGAAGGCTGAGGAATATAGACACCTGGATGGACTTCCAGTGGAAGACAATGTCTGTTCCTTGGGCCCATTCCAAAACCAGACCAGAATATTCTGAGCAGAATTACTCTACAAGCTAATTTCTGTCTCCAGGGCCATTCATTTCTTTAATAATTGTTTAGTATTCCCCTGAATATTGTTTACATTTCTCATATATACACCTTTTGGAGCTAGTGGATAATCACACCTCTGTGCTTGTTTTGCACCTTAATTAATCTGTATGCATTTTCTACTATTTAATTTTTGTCAGTTTGTCCCATCAAAGCTTCAGAAGGCAGGGCCAACATGTAGCTCAGCAGCACAGTACCTGCCTAGCAAGTTTGAGGCCCTGAGTTCCATTCCCAGCACACAAACAAACAAATAAACAAAACTTCAGGGGGCACAGAGGCAATTTCTCTTTGCGTGGGACCTGGTGTGAGGATGACCTGGAACAAAGACATGAAGCACGAAGGAGAAGAATATCCTGGCTCAAGTTACTGAGCTATTGGAGCTGGTCGTTAAGGGGTTCATAACCTACTTCACCTGACCGGTATGGGGGTAAATATTTGTCAAAATATAAGTGAAACAAAATAGCACGACATTAAATTCTCTGTCTTCCTGATGAAAACTGATGAAAAATTCAAAATATCTGAATATAGGTAGCAAACCTAAGCAAATGAGGATAATAAAATCAGCTTAATAATTAGAGGAGAGGGCCGGGGATTTAGCTCAGCGGTTCTGCCACCTGCCTCACAAGCACAAGGGCCCAAGATCAATCCCTGGTATCAAAAAAAAAATTAGAGGAGAGCACTGGTGAGTTGTTTCTCTTTTAAATGTATTTTAGTTCCTTCAGCCTCCTGAGTGCTGCTTGGTCCCAGTGCCTGTTGAGATACTTTCTGCAGGTTGATTCTTCTGGCCCCTTGGCTGAAATCATGAGCAGTTCCCATGACTTGACACTCACTCAGTGATAGTAGACAGATAGAGAGAAATTGATAGATAAGTTTCCTATCACTGTAAGACATGAAACAGTTTCATTTTAGTAATTTGAGAGAGTTATAATCACAGTAAAAAATTTCGGCCAGGTGTGGTGGCACCTGCCTGTAATCCCAGTACTCAGGAGGCTGAGGCAGGAGGATCGCTATGAGTTGGAGACCAGCCTGGGCTACATAGTGAGTTCCAGGTCATCCTCAACTACATAGTGAGACCCTGTCTCAAAAAGCAAAACAAACAAATACATAAAATTCCTCCCCTTGAACTTAGCAGCCTCTAAACCAAGAAACAAGTTTTTTCCTTCTTCCCTCCTTCCCTCTTTCCCTTCTCCCCCCTCCCTCCCTCTCTTCCTATCTTTCCTCCTTTCTTCTAATCTCTAATGAGCACCTACCCACTAAGTGTCAGAACATTCTGGTCCTAAGATGCAGCAGTGACCAGCGAAGCCCACAACCTCTGAGGGCTCACATTCCATGGGGAAGAATCCATTAGTCCGTGGTGCTGGAGTTCTAACAGAAGATGTGGCTGGGAAGGGTTCTTAGAGGTGACTTGTGGGATACGGAGAGGACTGGTGTTAGTTTCTGTGGGTGTCAGGAGGAAGCCTCTTTGTTAAGGTGCCATTTAATCAGAGATTTGCGGGAAGGAGGCAGCTTTGTGGCTGTGTGACATGCAGTGAGTCATATAGTATCCTTAGCCTTGGTTTAATGTTCTCACTATCATGAATTCTTTCTTTCTTTTGTTTTGGTTTTTGTTTTTGTCTTTTTGAGACAGAGTCTCACTATGTAGTTGAGACTGACCTGGAACTCACTACATAGGCCAGGCTGGTCTCGAACTCACAGCGATCCTCCTGCCTCAGCCTCTGGAGTGCTGGGATTACAGACGTGAGTCACCACGCCCGGTTTTGGGGAGACATTTAGACACAAACCATAACATCAGTCTCCCTGCAGTTGAATCTTGGTTTTGCTGTGTGTATGAGGCAGGATTGATCTCAATTATGCTGCATAACAAGTCACCTCAAAATTCTGGGTCTACAACAGCGTGCCTTTATCGCGTCACTTGTTTGCCATGGTGGGGGTAGCATAGGGAAGTAAACAATGAAGTAATACATGGCATTTATTGAGCAGTTACAGTATGATAGGCACCGCGAACACCCACATGTGTTATTTTATTCACTCCTCATACCAACCAAAACAGTACCGGGTGTTATGATTCTGTTTTGAGTTGAGGAGCCTGATGTCCAGAGAGGTTATATGCCTTGCCCAAGGTAACACAGGTGATGAATTGTAGAGCTAAGTAAGATGCGACTCCAGGCAGAAGACTGGTATATCCAAGTGCTGCACTGCTTTGCTGCCTCCAGTGAATGGATGTCCTGGTTTTGTGTTGGGGGCAGCTCAGGCAGCCCGTGTTAATCCTTTCTTTCACTCTGAGTCTACAGAAGCCCATCCTGATGGCCCCCAGCTCAGAGCCTGGCTTCTGAGGCCCACTGACTTCTGTCAGGTACTTGAGGTGAGCCTGCCCAGGAATTCAAGCTTGCTGGGAACCTCTTCCCTTGGAAAGTTGAGCCTGGGACCTGCGATGGCAGGTCGGTGACACATGGTTACCCAAGAGGTTCCCCTCCCATGGTTCCAAGCTCAAGGATTAATGAGGGGGTTCCTGGAGCAGCAAGTTATCAGCCTTACCCAGGTGGCCAGGCTGAGCTGGGGGGGCGGGGCAGGGAAGCGACCTTAGTTGTCCCCTGGCCTGTTCACATCCTGCCAGGGTGGGGAAGAGCTGGGCAGAGAAGGTAATGTTCCTGCCTCACCAGTCACTCCTTGATGCCAGCCCTGTTCAGCAGAGAAGAGCTGGGCTTGGTTCCAGGCCTGTCACTAGCAAATGAGGTAGATTTGGCCAGACAGTGTCTTCCCAAGGCCGAGATGATGGAGCATCCTCATGGACCTACAGCACATGTGAGGGGATTTGCACTGAGCTTGACAGCCAGTGCTTTGTAAATGACCATTATCCCTACTTTCATTAATCATTGAGCACTAGTATCCATAGCCAAGCGTCACAGTTAAGTGACTTCTCCTTACTAGCACACCTCCTGGCCCACTTCCCGGAGCCTAAATACACCTGGAACGGTGTGACCTGAAATATGCTACTTCTCTCTAAGCCTCAGTTTTTCTATCCATAAAATGGGGATTGTCACACTGGCCTCAGAGGAATGCGTGAAGTTTAAATGAGATAATATTTTTAAAAATCCCTTGTCACCACTCTATCAGTTTCCTAACTTGTAAAATGGGTTAATTACAGCACTTGTTTCCTAGAGTTTTCTGGATTCAGACTGGCTGTCACAGCACCCATCTGGCACACTGCTTGGCACATGGCAAGGGCTACTAAACTTGCTTTAAAAACATCCCAGCCAGAGCTAGTGTTTCAGAGATGGAAGCCAAATCCAAGCCACAGTTGTTAGTTTCCAGTTGTTAGTTTTTATTCATTACAATATATTCCGTTATATACAATATTTTCTCCATAATGCCCTTGTTTGTTTTCATTTCCTATACCCTGTCTGTTCTACACCTGATCTTAGCCAAAAGGCCAAGAAGCGATTACCCTGTCTGTTCTAAATAAGAATTTTCTGTGCCACTTTTTCCATACACACAAGTAATTGAGATTTAAATAATTTATTCTATCTATCATCTATCTATCTATCTATCTACCTGGGGTCCCACTATATTGCTCAGGCTGGCCTTGAACTCCTGGGCTCAAGTGATCCTGCTTTCTCAGCCTACCAAGTAGCTGTAACTACAGGTGACCACCACAACACCTAGCAGATTTTTAATAATTCTTATGGGTTTGTCTGAATCTGTTGAAGGAGCGATGGACTTCATGCTATTACATTGTTAAGTTTTATCATCGTACAGACTGAACTATACGTTCCTCTATTACTTTGCAGTACCTTCATGACTTCTGTTTTATTTAATCCTCCTAACAGCTCTGTTGGGTTGATGGTATACTCTTCATTGCTGTATTAGTCACCCTGTCATTGCTGTGACCCAAAACCTGACATCATCAATTTAAAGGAAGAAAGGTTCATTTTGGCTCACGGTCTCAGAGTTTGCAGTCCATTGCTGTGGGCCTGAGGTGAGGCAGAAACAATATGGTGAAAGGCAGCTAGCTGTTCACTTCATGGTAGCTAGGAAGCAGAGAGTGAGTGAAAGACAAGGCAGAGTTCTCAAACCTCCCCCACCCATCCACTGCCTTCAACCAGGCCCTGCCTCCTGTTCCCATCACCTACCAATAATGCCATCAAATTAGTATTCCATCAATGGATTAATCACTGATGAGCTTAGAGAAATCATGATCCAATCTTCCAGAAAGCCCCACCTCTGAACACATGAGCCTTGGGGGATATTTTAGATCTTAAACATACCCATTGCACAGACCATACAACTGAGGTCCAAGACAGCAAGGAGACTTGCCCAGACCAAAGCAGCTTCTCCCCCGGAGCTTTCTAGGGGCAGAGCAGTGTACCCTTGTACAAGCCCTCCACCCATCCCTCCTTCCATCTGTCCCACCCTGGGCTCCCAGGACAGGGTGAAGGTGTCTCTTGGCTCCACACGTACACGTCTTTGCACACCAGAGGAATGGGCAATCAGTGACTGCCATCCAATACTTTCTGAGGGTCTACTGTGCATAGAGTCCTCACCCTTCAGGTGCTACCACTTCTGCGAAAGATGCCACACTGATCAATGCGTGTTTAAATACAGGTCCAGACTGCTCACCGGCCAGGCTGCCCGAGGAGAGGGCTTTGGACGGGAACTTGCATAGATCAGGGTACCCAACGTCGGGTGCATCCCCGCTCAAGCAGAGAAATGAGGTGGGGAAAGGTTGCATTTGGACCACAGTATGGGGCGGGGTGGGGGTGGGGGTGGGGGATGCTGAGACAGAAATGGGAACCTACGGCTGTCACCATCCGGAAGTGGGGAAAGCTCGGTTGGAGCCTCAGCAGCGCCCTACTGAGCCGAGGACGTTAGCCGGGGCTTCTGCTCCCTGGGCCTCCCCAAGTGTGTACCACGACACCGGAGGTCCCGAGGCAGGCGGGGCCGCGAGCGCTCGCGCCAGGCCTAGGCGGGGTTTC
>NW_022900935.1:20427542-20436473 GCF_012274545.1 Fukomys damarensis
CGCTGGGCTGCAGAGGGGGACGTGAGGCCAAGGACCCGGCTCATCTATGGCTGGGGGAGGGGGCTTGACGGGGAAATCGCTAGGAGCCGGCAGAGAGGAGGACAGGGCTGGTGGTATCTGGGGAGGAGTGGGAGGAGAAGGATGCGGAGCCCCCGGGGCGGGAAGCAGGAGGATGTGGTTGGAGGAGGGAAGGAAGGGGAAAGTGAGGGATGGAGAGGGGAAGGGCAGTGGTTCCGCCAGTCATTGAGGAAGTAGACCGGGTGATCCGTAGGCAGGGAACAGCCCCCCACACCGCAGGGCTCCCCATCCCCAGCTCCCCCTTCTTGGAGTGGGAATCTAGGTGACAGTGGGCCAAGGAGGGGGCTCAGTGGACCCCACTGGGGAGCCAAAACCGAGGAAGTAGCCTGCCGAGGGCCCTACAGGGGCTGTTGACCCAGGCTCCCGTGGGGTGAGAGTTGCTTCCCTGCTGTCTGAAGAGGTTGATTTCCTCAGAAGGAGGGAAGGGCAGAGGGGATCCACAAGCACCCACAGCACTGGTCTCTTAAGGATTTCCTTAAGAATTACTTTTTTTCATTCTGATGACATTTCTGAGTACAAATGGAGGACTAAAATGCACTTACAGACAAACAAAAACAGTCTGTTCAGTCTTGGGAGACATGGGATGGATTTTTCTTAAAACACAGCAGGCAGGCCGAACTGGGGAATGGGTTTGTCAAGAAGAAGGTGACCCAGTTGCTGAAAGATGGGGAGGCCAGGCCAGCCAGGGAGGAAAATTCTGCTTGTCCAATCTGTGTCCACTGCTGGGCGTACAGGAGTTGACCAAAGGGAGTTAGGGTGGTGGTGATGAGCAGGAGCTGTTTTCCATCAGACAGACCATCCTGCCTCAGGCCAGGGGAAACAGCTTAGGGAGGCGAGACGTGTGTGAATGTTCTCAGGGATCAGCACTGTCTCATGGTGTGTCATCCTCATCAGGACCCTTGAGGAGGGTTTGTTTCTTCTTCTTCTTCTTCTTTTTTTTTTTTTTTTTTTTTTTTAAACTGAGGATCGAACTTGGAACCTTGTGCTTGCAAAGCAGGTGTCAGAACCACTGAGCTAAATCCCCAGCCCCAGAGGAGGGTTTGCTCTGACGGCCCCAATATTAACACTGGCCTGGCCTTAGTGTTATTATTGTTTTATCTTTTTTTTTTTTTTTTTTTTACAGGCCTTGCCATATTGCCATATTGCCTAGGCTGGCTGTGAACTGCTGGGCTCTGGTGATCCTCCTGCCTCAGCCTCCTGAATAGATGGGATATAGGCATGCGCCATGGTGCCTGGTTTGTTTATTTATTTATTTATTTATTTATTGGTTTTATTCTTTTTAACTGGCTTATACAAGCATAAAAATTATGCATATTATTGGGATACCTCATAATGTTTCTATACATTTAAGCTTTTTTTTTTTTTTTTTTGTATGTGGTGGTAGTGGTTCTGGGGATAGAACCCAGAGCTTCGAGCATGCTAGGCAAGCATTCTGTCACTGAGCTGCACCCCTAGTCCAAGCCTTATTATTTTTATGTAATGGGTTAGACTTTGCCCTGCATGGCTTCTTGATATAAAATACTGAACAATCAGAGCCCAGAAAAGCAACAATGATTATTTTGCATGCCAGGAAGAAGACAGAAAAAGTGGAATTATAACCAAATGATTCTGTTAACAGGCATTATTTTGTTAGGGTGTGAACTCCAGGAAGCAAGAGTATTCATACCTGAGGTCTTGCCATTAAATATTAGCTTGCTGGGTTTAGTTCTCCCAGGGCAGTATTTTAAACTGCTCTGTTCACTGTTGAAGTTCTAGTTCCTGGAACATAGTAGGCGTAAGATAAATATTGTTGGAATGTCACAGGGCTTCAAGGGCCCTTAGCAGTCACTGGTGAATTCACTCTCTCCTTTGACATTTGGAGAAAGAGGGGCAAGAGGGGGAAGGGACTTGTCCTTGTCCAAGCAGGGACTGCGTGGCTGAGCCAGGAGGGACCCAACAAAAAGAGTGGAGCCAGCTCTGTGCTAGCCAGCACTAAGCATCCATTGCTTGGCTTTGTTTTCTCAAGAGCCCAAGAGGTAGCTGTTTTTATTCTCTGACTATAACTGAGGAATCAAGTAGCAGGGGAGGGAGGAGCTGCTCTGACTAGCTGAGAAACTCCCACTGGAGGCCGGGGTCTCTGTCCTGAGGTCTGGCCAGCCTGGAAGCCTTCTAGACAGGCCCGTGTCACCAGTTGTTTGAGGGTTCTTTTACTCGATTCAGGTGGAAATCATAAATTGGCAAAGCGTATTTTTGCTAGTGGCTCTGGTGACACCTGCTGACACCAGTTAATGGCAGATGCCTCCGGTCAACATTGCCGATAGCTGGTCTCTGCTGCAGATCCTCAGTGGCTGCTGGTCTCTCCAGCTCCCCGGGGCTACAATCCCTAGAGTTTATTACTTTTTCTTTTAAAGTAAGTGCTGTGTCCAAAGTAGATTTACAGGACCTTCCAAGTCTACACTTCCTAAAGGAAGAAAAAAATGAGCAGATTTATAGGACCACCAGAGCGAGGCTTTATTTGAACTTGTGCTACAACACAGGCAGTCAGTGGACCAGAGGGGGCGCCCTCCTAGACTAACTCCAGGAGTGTGAGAGGAGTGCTGCTTATGTAGCCCGGAAAGGCCAGTAATTGGTATAATTTTGAGCCGACTGATTGATCCAAACTGGTCTAAACTTGGGCCAACTAATCTGAGCCTATTGAATGATCCAAATTCTGTTCTACTTCTTGGTTTACATTTGAACCTGCTCAGTCAGGGCACACATCTTCTGGAGGGGGTGCAGGGTGTCCAGGATGGCTGCAGCTGTCATAATGGCAGGGGAACATCAGGAGACTTGGGCTGTTTGATTGACAGCTGTCCCATCTCCATGAAAAATGGGGGGAGTGAGACTGGGGGATCTTCAGAGGGGTTGGGTGCCTTAATCACAGCTTATTGAGGATTTGGGAGGCTGGAGGTGTTAATAATGGGCTGGGATCCCTTATGAATCACTGCTACGTTTGGGATGGTTTTCCTTACCATTTCTTCAAAGCAGTGGGAGTTGGGGAGGGGCAACGTGGATGACAGAGGGGACCTCCTGTCAGAGTGGCCCTGAGAGCCTGTGGGTGGCAGGAGGACTCTGAGGGAAGCTATCTCAGTCCCTCCTCGGGACTGTGAGGGAGGCAGTGAAGGGAAGTGAGGGAGTGGGCCATGACAGGCCTTGGCCAAGCCTCCTCCTCCACCTTCGCAGGACAAGGGAGAGTCAGGCACTTCTCACCTGTCTCCCGCAGGCCGGGACACAGGCATTTCGGGTCCTGCTGACATCGTGTGTGCTCTGTGCCCTCAGACCTTGGGACAGGGCTTCTGGGGCTGTTGCAGCTGAGGCCTTGCCCCTGGGATGTCACTTCCCAGCCACCTCTTGCACCTGTGGGCAAATGCCAGTTTTCAGGCCTCTGTGAATCCAGAGGAGTTTACTCTGAGTGGGCGTTTCTGAGGACAACTTAATTATTAAATAAGGTCAGGATCCTCAGAGGTCCAAACTCCAGCCCAGTTTCCCTGGTCCCTAAATACACATCAGGGATAAGATAAATGTTTAAGGAGACACACGGGCAATCCAGTGGCATGAGCTATTGAGGGTTAAAGGCAGACTGAGGTTTTTAGAGAAGCCTGAAGAAATCTCTTAGGCTGGGGATATTTCAAATATTTCTACTAGTATTCATAATAGGAATGGCAATCATATATTAAGCTGCTCAACTGTGCTAAAATGTAGTTCTAGTAAATTTAATTTTTGTAGCAATCTAAGAGGTAGATAATATTGAAATTCCCATAAGGGAGCTCAGGATCAGAGAAAGCGAGTCACTTGTCTAAGGTCACACAGCTGCTATGTTATGAAATCTAGTGCCAAGCCTGGTTGTCTGAATCTGAAGTTCAGTTCTTTCCCAAGCCTTCAGAGTGTCTGCTTTCTTCTTTATTCTAAACTCCCTTCCATTTTATTCCCACCAAGTAGGGGATAGAGATCAGCCAGGTTCGCCAAACATCCATTAACCAGGCCCTGAATATTTGTTCCCAGCCCAGTTTTGCTCTTTCCTTACCATGATGTCACTTTTCAGCTAGCCCCTGGCTTTCTACATGTCTCACACGGAAGCTGATGAGGAGGGCCTTTCTGCAGCTGAGGTCGGGCTAGGAGGGTGCAGTGTGAGAATCCTGCAGGAAGGAAGCAAGAGGTGTGGGAGGTTGTCTTTAGCGCCACCCTCTGGGGATATCATGCAAGACATTGCTAGTCTCTGAAAGCCCCGCCCTAGTGCCCCTCACCTGTGGAAGCGCCACCCAGTGCTTGGCATCTGGTGGCTTTGTCCAGGCCTGCAGCAGAATTCATCAGTTCCCAGGTTCGAGAGGAAAACCCAGGGGTGCAAAACAGCTTGGGAAGCCTGGAGGGGCCGGTGGAGGTGCAGTGCACTGGGCTGGGCTGTCCGGAAAGGGCAGGGCCTGGCAGCTCGGTGGGCAGACTGTTCAGGGTGCCAGGGTGGTCCCTGCCACCCCCATCCTCCTGGCTCAGGTCTGATCCCTGCCCCTGCTCCCTCCTTTCCCCTGGACTCAGGGATGAAACTAATTCTGAAAATAGACCTATTTAGATGGAATGTGGCCTCCAGCTGAGGTATAAAGGAAATAGGGCAGCAGGACCTCTGTCACCCTAATAAGTTGCCTCTGAGGCCTACTATGTCTGGGGACTGTGTCTACCCCACAGGGAAATTTTTAAATTTTTTGTTTATTTATTTATTTGGTAGCAGGGATCAAACTAGGCCCTTGTGCTTTCGAGGCAGGTGGTGGAACCACTGAGCCAAATCCCTATTCCCCCAACAGGGAAGTTTTGAAAATTAATGTCAAAAAAGGCTATAAAACAGGAGCATAGCTGAGTGTGGTTGTACATAGCCCTATAGTCCCAGAATTCTAGGAGGCTGAAGCAGGAGGCCTGCAAGTCTGAGCCCAGGATAGACAATTTAGTGACTTAATGAGACCCTGTCTCAAAGTAAAAAATAAAATGGGTCCACAGATGAAATTTAGTGCAAAGGCTCTGGATTCAACCTCAAGTACCACAACAGGACCCCTCCCCCCCACATATACACAAAATAAACACTTAGCAGTTTGGCTGGCTTTATAATGCAATTGTTACTGGGATTAGAATCCTTGGTCATGTAAACTTAGCACACAAGTAGGGTCAATGAAGCTAAGTAAACTTTATTTCAGTGTTATGGAAGGAATTGGCAAGTGACACACAGAGAGGCAGCAGAATGGAAGTAAAGTAACAAGTTAACTCCATCCATGGGGGTCAATCACACCTAACGGCAGCCCCCTGATTGATCCAGTTTTGGGCTACAACTCCCTCCTTTTTTTTTTTTTTTTTTGGTACTGGGGATTGAACTCGGGTCCTTGCACTTGGGAGGCAGGCAGTGGAACCACTGAACTAAATCCCTGGCCCTACAACTCCCTTTTTTTTTATAGGGTTTTATAGCCTTGATCTCATCCTGGTTACATTGCATTTTCACGGTTTACATTGCTGATATTCAAAACTTGGTGGCCAGGCAGTTGAACTTCAACCTGGACGTAGCACTTCTTTGGTAGGGGAAGTTACCTTTAAAATTCATTTAGTTTTCTATTCTGGTCCAGGGGAAGGGAGCGTGTCTGGTCAGCAAAGTTAACAATGGTTCTTTTCATTTACACAGCTTTTTAGGGAGACTAGATGTCTCTGTGCCTGTTGATTCTGAACTAAACAAAGCCAAGGGCAGAAGTTATTCTACATTAAAGTGTTCTCTATCAGCAGGACTTCTCGGAGCCTGTACCCCATTACTAGGTGTCCACAGGGCACCACGAGGCCTCATTATTCCCTGGTCCTCATTGTAGTTGAGCAGTAAAGCTCTAGAAGAGGAGGGACCAGGTCATACAGGGTAACGAAGTTAATGGGGAGCCCCTGGCAACTCTGAAGAGGCTACAGGTGGAGGCAGTGGGTCTGTTAGTAAGGTCGAGGTCACCATGAGGAGGTTAACAATGTGGTGGCACAAACTTAGGGGCGGAAAGAGCTGGTTCCCATGTCATGCGTTCAGCGTGTCAGGTTTTTACTTTAGGAGAGATAACAGCTGGGGCTGCTGGTTGGAGCCTGGGCTGGAGAGGAAGTGACAGGTGGGAGGCTTATGAATGAATGCAGGCCTCAGACCTCTGCTGGCCACCCACTATGTGACATCAGCAAACAAAGAGAGTTCTGCTGTGGTGAAGCCACAGCTGAGATCCTCCCTGGGACAGTTCTTTCCTCCTTAAAGTCACAGTATGGGGAGGAGGGGGTGAGACCCACTGCCGGGGACAAGGAGGACCCCAGCCCCTGAATGTGTCTGGCCTCTTTCCCAGCTCCCTGCCCAGCCCTCCAGCCATGGCCACGGCAGTGGCTCAGAGGTTCAGCCACCTCCTGTCCAGCCTGGGGCACGTTGGCCAGGAGTCTGTGCAGCCGGAGCCCGTTTTCACGGTGGATCGGGCCCAAGTGCCGCCCCTTTTCTGGAAGCCCTACATCTATGCGGGCTACCGGCCACTGCATCGGAGCTGGGGCTTCTACTTCTGCACGCTCTTCCGGCAGCACAACGAGGCGGTGAATGTCTGGACCCACCTGCTGGCTGCCCTGGCGCTGCTGCTGCGGCTGGTCATCTTCGTGGGGACCATGGACTTCCGGGGAGACCCCCATGCCCTGCCCCTCTTCATCGTCGTCCTCTCCTCCTTTACTTACCTCTCCTTCAGCTCCCTGGCGCACCTCCTGCAGGCCAAGTCCGAGTTCTGGCACTACAGCTTCTTCTTCTTGGACTATGTGGGTGTGGCCGTGTACCAGTTTGGCAGTGCCCTGGTGCACTTCTACTACGCCATCGAGCCCGCCTGGCACGCCCGGGTGCAGGCCATCTTCCTGCCCGCAGCCGCTTTTCTTGCCTGGCTTTCCTGCACCGGCTCCTGCTACAACAAGTACACCCAGAAGCCAGGTTTGCTGGGCCGCGTTTGCCAGGAGGTCCCCTCGGTGCTGGCTTATATCCTGGACATCAGCCCCGTGGTGCACCGCATCCTGGTGTCCCCTCACCCTGCCTCGGAAGACCCCGCTCTTCTCTACCACAAGTGCCAGGTGGTCTTCTTTCTGCTGGCCGCCGTCTTCTTCTCTACGGTGATGCCCGAGAGCTGGTTCCCAGGCAGCTGCCACATGTTCGGGCAGGGCCATCAGGTTTTCCACGTCTTCCTGGTGCTGTGCACCCTGGCTCAGCTGGAAGCTGTGACCCTGGATTATGAGGCCCGGCGGTCCATCTATGAACCTCTGCACACCCGCTGGCCCCACAACTTTTCTGGCCTCTTTTTGCTCACTGTGGGCAGCAGTGTCCTCACCGCGTTCGTTCTCAGCCAGCTGGTACGGCGCAAGCTCAGTCAGAAGACCAAGTGAGGTGGGTGGCAGCTGGTAGGAAGGGCAGTGTAGTGGGGGACGGGGTCCAGGCCCTCTCCAGATGGGAGCAAGGCTGGTGAAGTTGCTTGTCTGACCCCACTGACTCCCTGCAGACACCTCGACTGCCAGGGTGGTGCTGGCCAGTCCCTTGGACTTGGGTCTGCCCTGCTCCTTCCCCTAGAAGAAGAAAAGAGATCAGGGTGTGGTCCACTCTGGCTTGGCCCTTCACTGACTCTCATGAGGCTCAGGGAGGGGGCCAGCTGGGGTCAGGGCCCATGTTTGCGGCTTCCATGTTGCCTGGGTAGAAGGTGACACAGGCCAGAGTCTGATTTGAGCAGAGAGGAAGGGGAGGTCTCAGCGGCCAACTGTACCCTCACTGCACTGCTGCTTTTCTTGCCTGGTGGAGAGGACAGGGCAAGTCTAAATACCTGTAGGAGCTTACCGTTCCTTGAACCCCTGCCCCCTGGATCGCTGAGCTCTACAGAGCCCGCAAAAGCAGAAGACTGTGCCAGAAAATCCCATTCAGTGTTCATCGCCACTCCAGTGAGCCCCCGGTCTCCTAGCTCTGGCCTGTGTCTCACATAGCCATTCTCAGATTCTTTCCCAGTTCCCTTGTTCATGACTCAACTATCTGTTTAGTGTTTCCTAGGCTTCTGCTCAGACGCAGCCATTGGCTGGGCCCAGTGGATCAGTGCAGGATGACAAAGCCTTTACTGCCAGAATGGAACTGTCAAAGGAAGCACTGAGATGGGAATAATCTGTACGACCCGGGGCACTCAGGGATTGAGGCTGGGAAGAATGAATAGGAGTTTGCAGACAGATGGGTGTGTCTGACAGAGGTGTGGGGGAAAACTGTACAAAGGCCCAGAGGTACAGGAGTTTTGAGGGCAGAGCTAGGGGTGGACTGGTCTGATATGTACTGGATACAATAAAGTGACTGTGACAACAGCTGCCTCTTTCTGTTTCCTGTCCCACAGAGAGGAACCTAACTATTTGGGGAGGTTTTCCAGAAGAAGATGGGGCTCCTGGAAGGGTGGGGTGGGGTGGTGGATAAGGGGTTAGAGAGGAGAGCGGCTCCCATTTTGTTTGCCTGGGGTTGGGTTTGGGCCCTATTTTATTTTATATATGTATAGACAGATACACACACATATATAATATACATAAATATGACTTTTTTGGGATGGGGTGAGGGGAGTTAATACATTTTAAAAGTAGTTACAAGAATGTGTCTAAAATATATAAGATTCTCCTTTATCTTTTGACAAAGGTTTCGTTTTTAGGTTTTTTCCTTCTATCAAGGATTCTATATATTAACATTTTTTGCTTTGTTTTTGTTTAGTTTTTTGAGACAGGATCTTGTTATGTTGTCAAGGCTAGCCTTTAACTCTATATTTTAATTTTTACATTATTTCTTTTTTCATAGTGTGTGTGTGTGTGTATATATAT
>NW_022900935.1:20436573-20450658 GCF_012274545.1 Fukomys damarensis
TATATTAAAACATAGAATAGGCCGGGTGTGGTGGTGCACCCCTGTAATCCCAGCACTTGGGAGGCTGAGGCAGGAGGATCGCTGTTAGTTCGAGACCATCCTGGGCTACATAGTGAGTTCCAGGTCACTCTCAACTATACAGTGAGACCCTGTCTCAAAAAACAAAAAACAAAACAAAACAAAAATACAATATATCAAATACACGAACTAGGGATCTAGCTTAGGGGTACAGTGCTTGCCTAGCAAGCCCAAGGCCTTGGGTTCAGCAAATACACACACACACACACACACACACACACACACACGCGCGCGCGCGCGCGCGCGCGCGCGTGCCTATCTGGAGGTGGACTTCAAGCTTGGAAGTCCAGCATTTTGCATTTCCAAGGGGCTTCCAGAATTTACAAAGTACTTTGACAAATGTTACCTCACATAACTTTAAAATTCAAGGTTGCACAGTAAGCAGGACTGAAAGCTAGTTTGTTTAAGTCACAATCTCTCTGTTGCCCACGCTGTCAGGAACTCCTGGGTTCAGAAATTCTCATGTCTCAGCCTCCCAACTAGCTGGGACGACAGGTGTGCGCCATCACATCCGGCGAAAATCTGATTCTGGTACCGGAAATTGAACTCAGGACCTTGTGCTTGCAAGGCAGGCACTGCGCCACCGAGCTACATCCACGCCCTGAAAATCTGGTTCTTGACGCCAAGTTCTCACTTCATGTTTTCAAAATCGGGGCCTGGGATTCGTCTTTCATATGGCTTCGTGTTCTTAGATTATTGTTTTAATTACAAAAGTCATTCACATAAAGAACTCAAAACAACCAGCCCCCCCAAATATAAATACCCAATTAAAAAATGGGCGTCTGAAATGAACAGACATTTCTCAGACAAAGAAATAAAAGCAGCAAGTAAATATATGAAAAAGTGTTTCACATCACTGGTCATTTGAGAGATGCAGATGAAAACAACACTGAGATTCCACCTCACCCCACAAAGAATGGCTGCAATCCAGAAATCAAACAATAACAAATGTTGGCGGGGTTGTGGGGAGAAAGGACACCTCCATTGTTGGTGGGAGTGCAGACTGGTACAGCCACTGTGGAAATCAATATGGAAACACCTCAAAGAGCTGGGACTAGAGGTTCCACTTGACCCAGCCATCCCTCTGCTGGGTATCTTTCCAAAATAATTAAAAGAATCATATCACAGTGATGTATGCACACCCATGTTTATAGCGGCACAGTCTGTAACAGCTAAAACTTGGAAATAGCCCATCTCCCCATCAGTTGGAAACTGGATGAAGAAAATGTGGTTTTTCTATAAAATGGAGCACTACTCAGCCATAAAGAATGAGAAAGTAGATTCATTCATAGGTAAATGGGTACATTTTGAGGATATACTCCTAAGTGAAATAAATAAGTCACACATGTGTAAATACTGAATAGTTTCTCTGGTGTGAAAAACTAAAATAGTACTCAAGATCCTAATGGGTTAATTAGCAATGTGAAATAGGAAGAAAAGGACTAAAGGAGTAGGGACAGAGAAAAGGGTGGGGGAAGGGGAATAAGGGAAAGGGAAAAAAATATGAGAAAATGTAAAAATGGAATTGAAGTGTTTGTAGGTGGGGAGGGGAGGAGGGGGTGAAGGAAGGGTGGGGACAAGGGGAAAAAATGAGAAGCAAGGCCTGTCATGCAAAGGTACAAGATTCCAGTAATGAATGTAACTGTACTGTCTACCTAGAATGTACCAATAAACTCAATTTAAATTAAAACAATAAAAAAAAGAAAGTAGTTCACAAACTCGAGTAGTGTTGAGGACCCCAGCTTGGAGTCGGGGACCTCAACCTCGGTCCACTGCTTCCTCTGGGTGATGGCGAGGATTCAGCGGTGTCACAGGCATACCTTACACCTGGGGATTTTATATTTACAGTAAAATAGTGCAGTTCAGAAAAAAAATGCGCATTGCTGGCACGACCCCGAGAACTCATTCATCCCCACGACAGCTTTCCCGGAACCCGGGCGGACCCGCCGCGGGTCAGAAAGGCATCGGGCGGGGCTTCGATAAGGGAGGGATTTCCAGGGGGCGGGGCCTGCGTCGACGGCCGGGCGTGGCTCCGCCCCCCTGCGTTGGCGCGCGATCCGAAAGGCGGCAGAGGTGGCTGTAACGTCCGGAGCCCGAGAGACCTGAAGATTCTGTCTCTGCGCCCATGAAGCGGAGAGGCCCGGAGGAGGACGCGTGCGGCGTGTGGCTGGACGCGGCGGCGCTGAAGAGGCGGAAAGTGCAGGTGAGATGAGTGTGGGAGGACGAGGGCTTGGGGAAGCATAAAGGCCTGAGGCGCGAGACGGGAGGGGTGTGGGGGGCTCCGGAGGTGGTCTCGGTGAAGAGCCGGACTGAGGAGGAACAGCTCTGGGGACTCAGCAGCGAGAGGGGTTTGGGGTCCGAGGAAATTGGACAGTGGAGTGTGGCGAGGGAGAGAGGTAAGCGAAGGAGCGGGCTTGCTGGGCGAGGAGAGACGGGCTGGGGGGCGGGTTTACCCGCCGCAGTTGAGCTGAGCGGAGAGGGTTGGTTCCCCAGCAGGACGGTGCTGGTGCTCGGTAGAGAGCCAGGTGTGCCCACACGGGTGGTGCAAACGCACCTTTGGAAATTCTCACCCCGAGGGGCCTGTTGCTACCCGGCTTGCCAGGATGCAGGCCACCTCGCCCAGCCTTGTCGTTTTTGCTTTGTTTTGTTTTTGTTTTTGAGACAGGGTATCACTATGTAATTGAGACTGACCTGGAACTCACTATGTAGCCCAGGCTGGTCTCGAACTCACAGCGATCCTCGTGCCTCAGCCTCCTGAGTGCTGGAATTACAGGCATGCGCCACCACGGCGGCTTACTCTTTTCTATAGTTAGTTACAACCTGCTGAATAAGAATCAATTGTGGACCTTTAAAATAAAATCTTAACCAGATGTGGTGGGACATAATTGTAATCCCAGCACTCTGGGAAGCTGAGGCTGGAAAATCACAAATTCAAGCCCAGCTTGGGCATTATTTATTTATTTGTTAATTATTTTGGTACCGAGGATTGAATTTGCTTGGGCCCTTGTGCTTGGGAGGCAGGCGGTAGAACCACTGAGCCAAATCCCTGGCCCTGGGCAGTTTAAATTTAGCAAAATTTATCTCAAAATAAATTTTAAAAATCAGTGGTTTTGAAATAATTTTTTAAAAATCAGTGGTTTCTAGCTAATCTTGGTAGAACACTGCATGCCAACCTGCTATTTAACGATTTTACTAACATTTTAAATCCATCAGCAGATTCTCTGGACTGCTTTCAGGTGTGTTTATGTTCTGGCGGAGACTCAGCCACCAGTAATGAATTTTGGGAGGGAGGGCACTTTATTTGTAAGAAGGAAAAAAAAAGAAGACAGAAAGCTGCCCTGTGTGAGATGGAGGGCAGGGGGCCCTGGAAGATAGATACCCATCAGCCTTTGTTCTCAGCTTTTTTTTTTTTCCATTAAGTTTGTTGGTACATTTTAGGCATACAATACAGTTATATTCATCATTAAGGTCTTGTACCTTTACATGACAGATCTTGGTTCTTGTTTTTTCCCCATTCCCCTGCTCTCCCTTCACCCCCTCCACCCTTCACTATTTTCAAAGATTTTGTTTCCATGTTTTTCCATTTCTCATATTTTTCTTTTCCCTTCTTTCCTTTCCCCTACCCCTCCCACTTCCCCTACTCCTTTAGACATTTTCTTCCTATTTCACATTATCAATTATACATTTTGATCCTACACTTTTAGTTTTTCACACCAGAGAAACTATTCTATATTTACTCAGGTGTGTCCTATGTATTTTGCTTAAGAGTATGGCCTCAATGTGTATCCACTTAGCTATAAATGTCTCTAGTTTCTCATTCTTTATGGCTGAGTAGTACTCCATTTTATTAAAAAAAACATTCTTTTTTTTTAATTGAGTTTATTGGTACAATCTAGGTATACAGTACAGTTACATTCATCATTGGGATTCTGTACCTTCACATAATAGGTCTTGATTCTCATTTTTTCCCCTTGTCCCTGCCCTCCCTTCACCCCCCCTCCCCATTTACAAGCACTTTATTTTCATTTTTTCAGTTTCTCATATTTTTTTCCTCTCCCTTATTACTTTTCCCCCACCCTTCCCACTTTCCCTACACCTTTAGCCCTTTACTTCCTATTTCACATTATTAATTATCTCATTAGGATCCTGTGTATTATTATAGTTTTTCACACCAGAGAAACTATTTGGTATTTCAGTTAAAGAAATCTCTATATGAACATTAAAAATAGGGAACCCTAAAATAAAACTAAATAGGAAAGTAAAAGAGAAAAGGAAAAACACATTCTTTATCTAGTCTCCAGTTAATGGGCAATTGGGTTGTTTCCAAGTATTGGCTATTATAAACTGTGTCGCTATAAACATGGATAAGCATATATCACTGTGGTGTGATTTTTTTTTGTTTGTTTGTATTTTGAGACAGAGTCTCACTATGTAGTTGAGACTGACCTGGAACTTATTATGTAGCCCAGGCTGGTCTCAAACTCACAGCAGTCCTCTGCCTCAGCCTTGGGAGTGCTGGGATTACAGGTGTGCACCACCACGCCCGGCTGTGGTGTGATTTTTTTTTAAAAAAAATTCTTTTGGGAAGATACCCAGCAGAGGAATAGCTGGGTCACATGGGACTTCTAATCCTAGTTCTTTGAGGTATCTCCATATTGATTTCCATAGTGCTCAACTTTCTTTTATTATGTTTTGGGGTTCCTCCCCCCATTACTTATGTGCACATTCCTATGTGAGCTTTTGTTTGTTTTCCCTTGTCTGCTTGTCCTTGTCAAGGATTTATCTCTGGGATATATAGGTTGGTTAGGAAGGTCCTTACATATGAGTTAGTGATTAAGGGGATGTGTGTGTAACTAGGGCAGTAATACAGTGACCCTAGAGTTATATAGATAACCTCCTATCCCCTTTGTCTCCTTTGCATTTTATTGGAGGTGGGGAGGGGTGGCTGTTTTGATGGTGCATCTTGCTACTTCCAGCCACTGCTCATCAGCTTTCCCTCTTGTTTTGTTAATTGCTCCGTGCAGTAAAGTTTTAACTCTTTCTAGTCAGGATTAGCTAGAAAACCTAATGAGGCCCCTACTCTATTTTTTCCCTGCCTTCAGAACCCTTTCCTCTACATTTAGAATTTTATTTCTCACTACGTGCACCACTAGCACCTGAGCCAGAATGACTTTCTTCACCATATTTAATCTTATTTTCCCATAAAAATCAGCGTCTTGGCAGGGATGTAGCTCAGTGGCACTGTGCCTGCTTGGCAAGTGCAAGGTCCAGAGTTCGATGCCTGGTACCTGCCCCCCGCAACCCAGAATCTTTTTAAGGCCCGTGAGTACCATCTAACCATGCATGTGCTCTTACACATTTTGCACTTCATTAATTTGCCTTTCCCAGCTCTCCCTTACTGTCCTTTTTGTTTGTTTTGTTTTTTTGAGACAGTGTCTTGCTTTGTAGTCCAGGCTGGCCTTGAACTCACTTTGACCCTCCTGCCTCAGCCTCCAGAGTGTTGGGATTACAGGTGTGTGCCACCACACTGCTCTTGCTATTCTTCAAGTGAAGTACAGCTGTGCTTTCTACTTGTATACTCCTCTGCCCAAAATACATAGGGATAAGATAGCCACACAGCTACGCCTTCATTTGTTCAGACATCAATTTATCAATGAATTCTCTCCTAATCCCCATAAAATAGCAACCTTTCCGTTATCCACACTGTACTCCCTCACCACCCTATTATTATTATTATTTTATTTTTTGGAGACAGCGTCTGGCTATGTAGTTCAGGCTGGTCTTGCACTCATGGCAGTCCTCCTGCCTCAGCTTCCCAAATACTAGGATTACAGTGCTGGGCAAATGCTGTACCCCTGGGTTACAACCCCAGCCCCTTGCTTCTAGGTTTTCTGACTCCTGGCATGAGCCATCATTTCCAGTTTTGGAATTGTTTTTTTTTTTTAACAGAAAAGTTTGGCCAGGCATTTTGGCACACGTCTATAATCCCAGCACTCGGGAGGATCACTGTGAGTTCCAGATCAGTCAACTACATAGTATGACCCTATCTCCAAAGAAAAGAAAAGTTTGCTTTATAGAAACTGAAAAGAATAATAAAAGTATTGAAGTCCAAGGTGTCAGCATTGGCACTCACGTAAAAGGTTTTATTGTAAAAATTATAAATTGAACTTTCTCTTAACAGAGGTAGGGCTCATTCCCTGTTGACAGTTTCCAGCTCTACCCCAGTTCCTCAATTATGGTCAATCCCGATACTGCCTTATACAGTTACTCCCTGGTGACCACTTCCCTCTGGTATGACTAGGTTAGCCTGTTTGACTGGCCTGGTTGACCATCATACCTCACATGGATTGTGTGGATATGACATCCTCTCAGTCACTACATAACCTCCTGGAACTCATGCCTGCATGCTTTAAACCTACCAATTAAGACTCCCCAAGGGAAGCCTGTTTGGATGATGCTCTGAACCCAAGACTGTACTGTAAAGGCATTAATTCACAGGTCTTCTTTCTTTCCCTGCCTGTGCTCATTGACTCCTGTGTATGTTGTCTCCAGGGTTATAAGGAATAAAAAAGTCTTTAATTTCATCTTATTTCTCCTAGTCTTTGGAGAAGTAGTCTTATTATCTCCATTTTACAATTTTACAGATTTAGATTGAAGTTCAGATATTTGGAGATTGTTTGCTTGTTTTTGTTTTTTTGGTACTGGGGATCAAACTCAGGACCTTGCCCTTTCAAAGCAGGTGGCACCACTGAGCTAAATCCTCGGCCCAATGAGATTTGCTCCAGATTACATCAGTATAGTAAATGTAGCTCAGAGACTTGATTCTAGGTTTTCTTTTCTTTTTTTTTTTTTTTTTTTTTTTTTTTTTGCCATGCTGAGAATCAAACCTAGGACCTTGTACATGACAGGGAAGTGTTTTACCACTGAGTTACAACCTCTGCCCCTTGCTTCTAGGTTTTCTGATTCCTGATCCACTGTTTTCTTTATAACATGTAAGATGCCCTCAGACAATAAAGAAATTAAGTACATGTCCCACCTCCCCATGACAAATGTAACCATCATGTACTGCAAACATGTACTAATAATTTTTTTTTTTGTACTGGGGATTGAACTCAAGAACGTGCACTTGTGAGGCAGGTGGTGGAACCACTGAGCTAAAATACCCGGCCCCATTAATAAAATTTTTTTATAAACTGAAAATAGTTTTTACTCTAGCAACAGGGAATAAACCAAGTATATAAATATCAGTCTAAATATATAATTGTCTTGGAGGAATAAGAAAATTGTTTTAGGGGCTTAGAGAAGTGATTGTTTTATTAGAGAGGAATGTGGTGGTTTTAAAGTATGTCAACACATTTTTCAGTATTTCTCCCTTTCCAAGAAGGAGCCTAATTTCTTTCTCCTTCAGTATGGATGGTGTTTAGTGACTCTTAGTGAATAGATGTGGTGGAAAAGGTAGCATTAGCATTCTGAGGCTAGGTCATAAGTAACATTTTTGTTTGTTTCTCACCGAGGGAAGCCAGCTCACTCAGGCTTTCTGGTAAGAGGTCCATGTAGTGAGGAACTGAGGGCTTTTGCCCTCAGCATTTGGGTCAGTGGGCAGTCTCAAAAGTGGATACTGCAACTGTGGTTGATAATTTTGATTACAACATCGAGAAACTGAGAGAGAACACCCATCTAGGCTTCTCCTAAGTTCCTGGTGTACAGAAGTTGTGAGATAACAAATGTTCGTTTTAAGTCACCAAGTTTTGTGGTAGTTTGTTATGTAGCAATAGAAAATGAGTACATATTTTGATCATAGAAAGGGACATAACAAAAGCCTAAAATATGAGTTGCTTTGGAATGGACAGTGGGTGACAGCTGGAAGGACTTCAATGAAGAAGCTAGTGAAAGGTTGAAGTGTTTTAAATAAATGGTTTCTAGGCTGGGGCTATAGCTCAGTGGTTGAGTACTTGCCCTGGGTTAGATTCCCAACAAGGCAACAATCAAAAACAACAACTAGCTGGGTGCGGTGGCGCACGCCTGTAACCCCAGCACTCGGAGGCTGAGGCAGGAGGATCGCTGTGAATTCGAGACCAGCCTGGGCTACATAGTGAGTTCCAGTTCAGTCTCAACTACATAGTGAGACCCTGTCTCCAAAAACTAAAAACCAAAAGCAAACAAACAAAAACAACAACTAAAGCTCCCCCTCCTCCATCTTTGTAGAATTATGAGGGCTTTTGGGATTGCTATGGGTAAGAGTTTAAAGGAAAGTAGGAAAAATCTCACTGGAAATGAGGATGGGGTATCATCATCATCATCTGTGAAAGAAAGTTTAACCTTGTTGGCTGTAGTTAAGTGGAAGTAGAAAATGTAACTGGGTGATACTGGCAGAATTTCCAAGCTGAGTTGAAGGTGCTACTTGTGTCCCCCCCACCCCCGTTATAAAAAATGAGAGAGGGAAGAAGGGAGGGAGGACTGTTTTTTAAAAAAGGAGCCTGGACATGCTGGCTTTGAAGATTGCTGGCTTCTCCAGATGGCACACAAATGCTAACATTTGAGAAATTGCTTCTGAGAAAAGATCAAATCTAGGGGACTACCAGGAAAATGTCTTCAAAGATAAAGCTAAGGATAACTGTAATCTTTTTAAAACTCTTAGTAAGTTCTTGAAAAGTTCTCAGTTCTAATGGTCCCTCAGAGAGTCATTTAGGCAACACTAGAACTTCTAAGAATCTTACATTCAGCAGAAACCAAATGTGGAAAAGGGAAGGGAGGAAAGGGATTAAAAAGAGGAATTAAGGTATGCTATATACGCCGCTCGAGTATAAACATTATGTACTGAAAACATACTAATGAAAATAAAAAGATTTTTTTTAAAAGGGCTTATTTTAAAGAATTTTGGCCCAGGAATGTAGCTCAGTGGCAGCATCCCTGCCTGGCAAATAAGTATGAGGTCCTAAGTTTGATCCCCGGTACAGGGGGCAAAAAAAAGGTTTGTGGGTATGGCTCTTTGCTAGAGTTTACTCATTCACAGAAGATCCACAAAGCTTTTAGGAACTTACAATGGAATAATACTATCAAATAAAAGTAAGTCCTGAGGACCTCAACCTTTTACAGGCAGGAGGCCGGCTGAGACAGTTACTCAGGTGCAAAATGGGACGACTTCGAGGGCAAAACCTAAGAGCCCAGAGTGAGAATTGTTCTCTGGCAAGAGCAAGCTCTAATCAAGGAACTTGCAGCATTTGCCTGGCTAGATGTTAGAATTACCATTGACTGGTAACTCACTTGTAACTATCCCTGTTCCACCACCCTTTGGGGTGGTGGTGGTTTTGTTTTTTGTTTGGGTTCCAGGAATTGAACTCAGGACCTTGTGCTTGCCCCTCAGGCACAGTACCACTGAGCTACATCCCTGTCTTCTGTTTTTGTTGTTGTTTTAATACAGGATCTCTCTGTGCAGTTCAGGCTGATCCTCAGTTCAAGGTGATCTTCCTTGCCTTAGCCTGCCTCCCAAGTGTTAGGATTATAGGCATGCCCCACCATGCCGGGCCTCTGTAGCATTTTTTTTTTTTTTTTTTTTTTCTGTACCAGGAATCGAATTTAGGACCTTGTGCTTACAGCACCACTGAGCTAAAATTCCCGGCCCCTTCTGTAGCAGTTTTGTTGTACTTGTTCCACAATTCTATGTTCGACACACTGAGGGAAGATAATTTGTCTCTAGTTCACAGGCTTGTAGATCTAAAGGAACTGTACTTAAACTATACTTGCAGACTTCATATGTTCCTGTTTTAGGTGTCAGAATCTTTGATTTTGACCCGATGCTGTGAAGATGTGAGATTTGTGAGGTTTTGGGAGCAGTTGGTATATTTTAGAATGGCAAAAATTTAAGTAATTTATGGTAAGAGGGTAAACAGATGGTTTGAAAATATGTCCACATTTTCCCCTACAAAAGGCGGAGCTTAACTGCTCTGCCCTTAAGTTTGTACTGGACTTAGTAACTTGCTTCTGATGAATAGAGTATTGAGGGAAGTCATGGTGTGAGGTCCAAGACTGGGCCATAAATGGCGCTCCGGCCTCCTTCAGTCACTTACTCTCTAGCAAGTTAGCTTCCATGTTGTTCTACGGAGAGGTCATGTAGCAAGAAGCTGAACAGTACCTCTGCTAATCATGTTAGTGAGCTACCTAGGAAGTGAATTCTTCTGCCCCAGTTAAAGCTTCAGATGACTATATAGCAGAGCCAGCATCATGACTTCAACCTCAAGAGAGACCCTGTGTCTGAACCACTAAATTGAGCAGCTTCTATATTCCAGCCTCCTGAAACTGAGGTAAATGTTTATTGTTTTAAGCTGTTAAGTTTTGTGGTAATTTTTTATATAGCATTAGATAACTACTTCAGAAAATATAAGGAAAGACTTATGAACCACAGACTTCAGTACCACTTTCAATAATGGATTGAACAGTTAGGCAGAAATCAAAAAGAAAATAGAAGACTTGAGCACCACTGTAAACCAAGTAGACCTAGGCCAGGTGTGGTGCATGCCTGTAATCTCAGCACTGAGGAGGCTGAGGTAGAAGGATCCCTGTATGAAGCCAGCCTGAGCTACAGCGTGAGTTCAAGGCCAATTTGAACTATGTAGTGAGACCCTGAGTAAAAAAAAAAAAAACAAAAACAAACTAACAACAACAACAACAACAAAAAAAAACCCCAATGAGTCGGGGATTTAGCTCAGTGGCACCACACCTAGCTGGCAAGTACAAGGTCCCTATTTTGATCCCAAAACAAAAAACAAACAACAAAAACAAAGAAACAGAAACCTCCAAAACCAAGTAGACTTACCAGACATACACTTTAGAACAGTCCACTTAGCAATAGCAGAATGCACAATCTTCTCAATTATACATGGAACATTATCTATGAATTAATTCTAGGCTGTAAAACATCTCAATAAATTTAGAAAGATTGAAACCATGTAAATCATACTCTATCCATAATGGAATGAAGCTAGAAGTAAATAACAAGGAAAAATGGAAAATTCACAAGAATGTTGAAATTAAACAACACATAATAATGGGAGGAGGAAGTCCAAGAAGAAATCAGAAAAAAAAATTAGAAAGGACTTCAAGGTAAAAGAAAACAAAACACAGTCTACCAAAATTTATGGGATGCAGCTAACACAGTGTAGTTGGAGGGATATTTATGGCTGTAAACACATTAAAAAGAAGAATCTCAAATTAATAACCTGCTCCTCCATCTTAACAAACTAGAAAAAGTGCAAACTAAACCCAAAGCAAGCATGTGAGTAAACACTAAAACTAATGTGAAAGTAAATGTAATAAAGACTAGGGGAAAAAAATGAGAGTACAGGTTGGTTCTTTGAAAAAGATCACCAAACTTGACAAACCTTTGATAGACTGACCAATAACAGAAGAGTCAAATTGCTAAAATCAGTAACGAAAGAAAAATAGCACTACTGACCTTGTAGAAATAAGCTACTATAAACTTTTTTTTTTTTTTTTTTTTTTTTTTTTTTTTTTTTGTCTTTGTACTGAGGATTGAACCCAGGCCTTTGCACTAAGCTACATTCCCCAGTCCTTTTTTATTTTTCATTTTGAGACAGGGTCTCACTAAGTTGGGTGGGCTGGGCTCAAACTTATGATCCTTCTGCCTCAGCCTTCCAGAATACTAGGATTATAGGTGTGTGCCATGCCCAACTCAAGCAATTACATTCTAACAAATTGAGATGATTTAGGTAAAATGGGCAAATTCTTAGAAAGTCATAGGTTATGAAAATTAACTTGAGGAGAAACAATCTAAATAGGCCTCTAACAGAGATTAGTAATTTTAAAACTTCCTGCAAAGAAGAGTGCAGGTCCACATAGCTTCACAGTGAATTCCACTAAATATTTAAAGCATTACAACCAATCCTATATAAACTCTTCTAAAAAAACAGAAGAGGGGAGGATAATTCTCAATTCATTCTGAGTCCAGTGTTACCCTGGTAACAAAACCAGACCAAGGCATCATAAGAAAACTGTGGGCCAATATCCTTTATGAAAACAGATTTAGAAAGTATTAAATAGAGCCAGGCATGGTGGCACATGCCTGTAATCCCAGCACTTGGGAGGCTGAGGCAGGAGGATCAAGTTTGAGAGTTTGAGGCTAGACTGGGCTACATAGTTCAAGCCCAGCCTGAACTATATAGCAAGACCCTGTCTCCAAAAAAAAAAAAAAAAAAAAAAAAAGCCAACAAAATATGAGCAAAACTAGCAACAACAAAAAAAAGGATTAGAAATGAGCAAGAAGGGCCGGATATTTAGCTCATTGGTTCCGCCGCCTGCCTCGCAAACACAGGGACCTGAGTTCAATCCCTGGTACCAAAAAAAAAGATCAAGAAAATTTATTCCTTAAATGCAAGGTTGGTTTAAATGTGAAGATTAATATAATAATATCTTAAAGGACAAGAACCATGTGATCATCTCATAGATAAGGAAAAAGCATTTGGCTAAAACCACTCCTTGAGTAAAACGTGCCTTTAGTCTTAGCACTCTGGGAGGCTGAAAAGTGTTTTTTTTTTTTTAGGGTAATGAAAAATGTTCTAAAAATGACAGTAACCAATGTTTATACTTTATGAATATACTAAATAATCCTTAACTGGGTATTTAAATGATTAAGTTTTATGATATATGTGAAATATATCTAAGTAAAACTATTAAAAGAGAATGATAGGCGTGGTAGTGCAACCTTGTAATATCACTTTTGGGAGGCTGAGGCAGGAAGATTGCTGCAAGTTTGAGGCTAGTCTGGGCTACATAATGAGTTCAAGGCCATCCTGAACTACACAGTGAGACTCTGTCTGAAAAAACGAAAACAAAAATATTAAAAAGAGAAAGGCTTTGTGGAAGAGGTGGCATTTTGAGGTAGACCTTAAAGCATGAGTCACATTTTGTTGAAAAGTAATGAGGGTGAGCGAACATTCCAACAATGGTGTGAATTGTGCCACAGAGAGGGAAATATAAGGTGTATCGAAGAAACAGAAAATGAAAGTTAGGGAGGTCTGCAAGACCACCCTTGGTTCTGATACCAACTGCAAGTTTGTGTCCCTCTTCCCCCAACCACTCTGAGGTTTGGTGATTCACTAGAAAGACACATAATTCACTGAAAGCTGTTGTACTCTTGGTTACAGTTTATCAACAAAGTGACACAGATGAAAGCCATTGGGGGACACATAGGGCAGAATCTAGAACTCCAACCCTGAAACTTCCAGTACCCTCTACAGTGAAGCACTGGGCAACTATACTTTCAGCAACAGTGATAATACACTCACAAAGTATATTATGTGACTCTTCCAAAAGGCACAAATCCATTCAAAAGTGACTGTCCTAAATGCCTTATGTCAAATAAAGCAAATCTCACTGATGGACGTCGCACTTGAAGGAAATGTTTCAAATTTTATATATAAGGGGACTAGTGGGAGAAAAGGGGGCAAGTAAAAATCAAACTAGTAGCAGTAACATTAAATCATGTTTACATATGAGATGTACAGTCATGGAAAGGAATAAAGCTCTGTTATATATCCTTGCTTGAGTTTCATACCAGATACACTGGGCCATAAAGGATTTGTATCACAGTAGATGAGACAACAAGCATTCTATTCTGAACTAAAAGTGATTCTTTAGAGACACAATCTGCTTGCTCATACCTGTCTTTGACTTATACTCTACTTTCAATAAAGCATGAATGAGAAGAAGTTGCAAAAAAAAAAAAAAAATACTCACAGAGTACTACTAATCTGTATGGCTGACCTTAGTTTCCAGCCCCTGAGGAGGTTAAACTGAAACTGCATATCCCAACCTCCCACCGTAACTCAGTTTGTTAGTATAGACAATATGGTATGACCCAAAGGCCTCTAGGTTAAAAAACAAAACAAAATGTTATGAAGAAGTATATTCCAATGACTTAGAGAAGAGAGCTATTAGGAGCTGACAGCAAAGGCCAAGATCTCTTTTTTTTTTTTTTTTTTTTTTTTTTTT
>NW_022900935.1:20450781-20451410 GCF_012274545.1 Fukomys damarensis
TTTTGGGTATTGGGGATTGACCTCAGGTCCTTGGACTTGTGAGGCAGGCAGTGGCCCCACTCAGCTAAATCCCCGGCCCTGGGTAAGATTCTTTACACATAGCAAATAATATAAATTGACTAAAGTGTAGGGCATTTGTAGGGGAATTGAAGGTTAAATTAGAAGGGTAAAAAAGTATCATGTTGGAAATGAATGGAAAGCATTTGATGTAATGGGAGCTCTTTATAAGATTAATTCAAAAGTGGTTATACATGGTACCTTGAAAGTTTGACTAGAAGAATTTGGAAGGTATTGTTTATGTTTAAGAACTAACAAGGGCCTAACTTAGGATAGTAGAAGTTGAAAATTACTCATTTTTTCATTGATTATTTGTCTCTATAATTACATCCTAATTTTTATCCTTAAGAAGGGCCCATATGGGCTTGGGAGGGTCTCTTAAATGTTTTTCAGGCTATGTCTGTGGTCCAGTTATCTGCTACTCTTAGTGTTTCTTGCCTTTTAAAACCTTTTGTGTCTTCAGATCTGATTACTACAGTGAACTCTGGGATCATGTATTACAGTTGTAATCAACTATATATTCATTGTACTACAGTGACTTCTGATAGCTTTTTTTTTTTTTTTTTTTTTTT
>NW_022900935.1:20451592-20466628 GCF_012274545.1 Fukomys damarensis
AAAAAAAAAAAAAAAAGTAATAAAAATCTCATTAGCGGGGAGCACTTATGAGACTTGCTAATGCTAGTTGGCACAGATATTTCAGGTCTCTAATTTAGGAGTTTTGATAGCTAGACGATATTTACTTTTCTCTCTTTGGAGATTTTGTTAGGTTTAGGTGGAAAAATCAGTGCCAGGTGGTTCTAGAGAAGTCTTGTAATACTTCTCCTTTGGATTAGTTGGAATGATTTGATTAATTCTTTGCCTGGCCTCAAGGGATTTTGCCTACATGTGTAGCCTTAGTAGCGTAGTCAGTGATTCAAAGGATCTGAGTGCCTATTTTGGAGATCTTCCTTTGAGCTGTAAGGAAAGCTACCTTAGCTTTCCCAAATCCCAATCTCAATCTACTCAATTCCTCAAGACTGCAATATTGTGCTTCCGTATGCACTGGCCTGGACAGTGCTTCTAGGCAGAAAGCTAGGCTGAACACAGGGCTTACTATACTTGTTTCTCTTTTCTCAGGAATCACAGATTACTGTCTGTTGTCTGTTGTCCACTGTTAGAAAAGCTTTTTTTTTAAATGTTATCTTTGGGCCAAGGATTTGGCTCGGTGGCATAGCACCTTCCTGGCAAGCGTGCGGTCCTGAGTTCAGTCCCCAGTAACCCCCACCAAAGTATCTTTGATCCAGTTTTCTAGCTAGTTGTGTATGGTAGAAGGGAAAGTTCCCTACCAGTACTACAAGAAGTTGAAATGGGGCTGGGGATTTATTTAGCTCAGTGGTTTCACCACCTGCTTTGCAAGGGCAAGGTCCTGAGTTCCAACCCTGGTATTGGGGGTTGCGGGGGAAGTTGAAATATGAGTTTTACATAAAGGATTTCTTTGTTCTTTTAACCACACAGCTTAGTTTCCAAATGTAAAAATGAAATGAAAGGCCGGGGATTTAGCTCAATGGTTTCACCACTTACCTTGCAAGCGCAAGAGCCCGAGTTCGATCCCTGGTACCAAAAAAATAAAAAAGAAATGAAGTCAGCTTCATTTGGGTTCAAGTTTCAGCTTACCTCCAACTTGCTGTATGAATATTGACAAATCTAATTTCTTCTTTGAAAGTTATAGCCAAATCAGACTAAATACAATTCTACTCTCCCTACCTTTCAGGCATTCCAAAACAAGCAAATGCAAATAAAAACAAATTGCGGTAAATAAGGAGGCTAGTCACAGTTAGTTGCCAAAACTGACTTCCCAAACCCTGTCTTGCTCACTTCCTGTTCTACACTCCAGTATAAAGAGATCTAAGTGTGGCAAACCTGGTGCTGCTTCACTTCTCCTGTCCTTCAGCCAGCTGTGCTAGAGTGCTTTCTGTGGCCAGAAACTGAATCTTTCATGTGAATTCAGTAAGTTTTCATAACTGTCCTGGGAAAAAACTTTTTTTCCCCCCAATCCCAGGGATTGAACTAAGGACTTTGAGCTTGCCAGGCAGGTGCAGCACCACTGAATTCCATCCCTGGCCCGGATAAAACTTTCATTACCACCATTTCACACCTGAGAATGAGACAGAGAAAATAAGCAACTTGTACAAAACTACTGAAAATGAATCAACTGCTGTTGATGTCGAATCATTAATTACTAAGTTGGGCATAGTGCACACCTTTATTTTCAGCTACTTGGTGGGATGAGGTAGGAGACTTGCTTGAGCATAGGAGTTGAGACCAGCCTGGACAGCTTAATGAGACCCTGTCTGTCTTACAAAACAAAACACATTATCCTTAAATCTAAAGCACATCATTTCTGGACCCCCTTTAACAAATCATGTTCATTTAGTCAGCTTGATTGATTTCTGTTGGAAAGTACAAAGGTTAGGCTATAGCTGGAATAGGTGATTCCTTAGAAAAACACTAAGAATGGCAGAAAATGGTGGAAGGTGATGCCCAGCACATCTCACCCAGAGGAAGAATAGGATGTAAGTCGTGCCGAGTGAGTCCAGGGTGGTTTTGTCACCGGTGTTTATTGGATATCTCCTGTCTGGTAACTTTTAAAAATATTAATAGGTTCTCTTACTCTTTCTCTCCATGTCAGACACATTTAATTAAACCAGGCACCAAAATGCTAACACTCCTTCCTCAAGAGAGAAAGCCTGTTTCTTTCCCTCAAAGAACTCCATCTGCAAGCATTAAGCAGACCAGCATTGCTTCCTTCGCTTTGCAGCCAGGTATGGTGACCCTCCTGGGAGTACTTTATTATCCAGGGAGCAAAAAGGAGTGTGATTTCTTCATGTTGGAACATTTATGAGATATAGTGAAACCATTCTATTGTTAAACTTAGCTGACTTCTTGTGTTACAAAAACACAAGAAGTCATTGCTTTTTGGAAAGCAGTATACACATGCTTTTACAAACATACTTTTCTAGTTGTTTCACTGTTTAATATTAAATATTTGTATTTGGTGAGGGAGCAGTGAGGAAAGGTGTATTTGGGATATGTCTTGGAGGAGGTTAGAGCTTCCTGCCACTTGGAGGGCACTGGGAGGTATGTTTGTGACTCAGGCTTACTTTATGTAAACCTTCAAAGTGCACTGTCCCTTCCTCAAACAAAACAAACAATTTTTGCTTTCCGTACAGAAAATTTTTTCAAAAACACCTTTCCCATTTACAAATTCTTGAGCTTGATAATTGGTATATTTTGTCATCCACTCTTTTCTTAGGCAAAGTTGCGAACCCCCACAGAACAGTTTCTGTAGTATAATTCTTGTTGAAGGAAAGAGGAAATTAATCATTCTGCTTCTTTGTAATTAGATCTTGATTTGGGTGCAAGGAGAAGTCCATGTCATTTGTCCATCCGTAAGTCAGAACAAGGTCTATTCCATGCTTGATAAACTGAGCTGGAAAAGTAGGCTATAGTCTGATTGTGTCCCTGTTTGACTTTTATTAGGTAGAGGTAGGTCATGGGAAGCATCCATATAAAGCATTTCATTAGGGAGAAATAAGATCTATGTTTTAGAACATTCAGGAAAGAATAGTGAGATTGAAAGCAGGAAAGTCAGCTACAAAGTTATTTGAAGAATCTTAAGTAATCTTGCCCTAGGTAGTAATATTAGCTGGTATTGATTTTAGAAAAAGCCAATTATTTTCATACATTATAATATTTTCCCAGTCTTATCTTACTAGGAATGACAGATGTTGGTAATCAGAGAAGGGTTTTATCTCATACAGAAAGTCAAATCAACAGGGAGTCCAAGAAAGACACCACTCAGCTAGACTGTTTGATCCAGGACTCTGAGGATGACTGCATAGCACCGCCTCTGGCCACCTCAACCCCTGAAGACATCCAGGAAACTGGACTTTCTCCTTGGTCCCACAAGACTTCTGGCCACCACAGTGTGAGAAGCCCACTTTTAACTCTGTCTCAACCTAATACCCTACTCTGTGCTGAAGAAAGTAAAGCCTCACTGACTTTGTCCTTCACCCAGGACTTGGAAAGTTCTTGTTTGATGGACCAAAAGGATTCTTTGAGGAAAAAGGAATGGTTTTATGGATCTGAGAACTATCAGGACATGCAGAGACACATCAAACCAACTGGGGACAAATGCCATCAGCTCTTGGACAAAGCTAAATCAGAAAGGAAAGTGTCTGCCAAAGAAAATAGGCAGCCTTCTGTACAACTCCAAGCTTCCAGGGAATCCTGGAGTAGAGAAAACACAAAGTCAGCGAAACAAAACCCTTGTCCTGTTTCTGTGTTTTCCTGGGGTAGTGAAAAGAATGACAAAGAATCCTGGAGTCAGCTTTTCACTGAAGATTCTCAGGGCCAGCGAGTCATTGCCCACACGAGAGCTCCTTTCCAAGATGTAAGTAACAGCTGGTCTCAGGGCCTAGGGCATTTTCCAACCCGCCCTCGGGCCGAGTGCCAGGCTGAGTACACACAGCTAAATTTGCAGCCTGATTTGCTCCTTACCCAGGACTCTGAAGGTAATCAAGTTATCAGGCACCAATTTTGAATGTTTGTATGGGAGTTTGGTTTCTGAAAGCATCTTGAAGTGGTGGAGATGTAGGAAAGTATGTCTTAGGTAAAGGTGGGGGATTGAGGTGGGAAGGCAGCATAGGCTTAAGCTGTTATTATTAAGCACTTTGTGTAAATAAAACAGGCAGTTGCCACTGGTTGAGACAATGTGATTGGAACCATGTTTTTCCCTCAGGAAGGTGGCTGGTGAATTCCTTGAATGATTCTGTGATGAGCACTGAGGAGGGCAGGACATGAACTTGTCTCTCCGCTGAATAGTCAGCCTGTGCAGAGATCCCTCTGCCTTTTCAGATGCCTGGCTGGGTCCTTGCTTCTTTTCATCTCTTGCTTGAAATTTTACTCATTTGCCTAAGCTTGGAATCATTATTCCTCATGCCATTTTGAGAGATAAGGCAAATTCCACAGCCCAGATGTGTAGAGGTAGGGATGGGAAACAGGGAGAATATAGTGATAGCCTCATTTTTTTTGTTATTTTATTTTTGTGGTAACTGTACAGCATTTTAAACTTATACAATTTGTTTAAATAATCTCTCCCTTAAAAAGCCTGAGCATCAGTGGCATAGCACCTGTCTGGCAAGTGCAAGGTCCTGAGTTCAAGCCCCAGTGGCGCCCCCCAAACAAAAAACAACAACAACAAAAAAAACTGAGCAATAAAACAATCTATGTGACTGACAGTTTTTCCTTCACAAGGTGGTAAGGAACCCTTTCTCCCTTCTGGGAGGAAATTCCCTTTGTAAAACATGTTAATGTTTGTAATGCTGGTTCTGGTGTAATTAGAACATTACCAATTTTATTTTTGAAAAAGTAAACTTTTGTTTGTTTGTTTTGGTTTTTTTGAGACAGGATCTCACTATGTAGTTGAGACTGACCTGGAACTCACTATGTAGCCCAGGCTGGTCTCAAACCCACAGCGATCCTCCTGCCTCAGCTTCCCGAGTGCTGGGATTATAGGCATGCACCACCATGCCTGGCCGTAACTTTTTAATAATACATGTGTCAGGGTTCTAACCTGCACAGGAGCTTGCTTTGGCCTGTGTTCTATCCATGACATTATCCAAAAGGTGCAGTTTCTCATGTTGCAGGTATGGTACCCAAGGTTTAAACAACCTTTGGGGGAAAACTTGCAAGTAACTGCTTTTAAGAGTCTAGGGCAAAATCTTGTTAAAGGGCAAGGCCTTAAAAGGAAAGAGGGAAAGTCAGAAGCCTGTTTAAGAAAGTTCATATACCTTAAATTCACAGGAATCCTCTACCCCTAAGGGATGCAGGATGACTACAACTCAGAAATGGACAAAGCAAATTTCTCCAAATCCTTCATTTAATGCCAGGTAGTATTTCAACCCAAACACACACAGTATACAATACCGCAGAGAAAGGGCCCACCGAGGGCATGTGAGTCATGCATGATGCAGTAGGTGCAAACCTTGGCCCCACCCAGAGGAGAAGTCAGTCCAGGGCCTGGAAGAAGGATGGCGTGTTCTTTCCCCTCCCTGTTTCTCTCCTATTGGACTTAAAAGTCCATGGGAAAAAGTTTTTATCAGTGGAACTGATGAGGCTCCAGGGCCTTGGAGGGTAGATTTGGTTGTACAGTATTATAAAATATGCTTCAGAAAAAAACCACCCAGGCCTCCCAGTAGCAGCCCAACTACTGGCTGGTGGCCCAACCTCTACAACTAGACAGGGAAAGGTGACAGCTGGACACTGCTGTAGGTTTATGATGGAGCAGCATAAGATCTTCCCTGCCTTGTGAACACGTACATATACACAGCCCCTTCCCTAAAGCCCTGCTCTGCTACAAGGAGGCTGCTGAGTGAGTGACAGCTGGGCAAAGTGTTTGGTGAGACAAATTATGGGATCTAATGCAGTGAAGTCAGTCATTCATTTAGGACTTATTTTCACACAGGGGCAAGAGAATACAAGAAACATCTATCTTATCCCATAAACTAAGCCGCCCTACACAATTTCCTGTAACAAATGTCTCAGCTCAAACCACAGGTCTTAGCTTCTGCTAAGGTCTGAAGTATGGGAAACACATAATCCCGCTCCTTCTCTTTCCAAGCATCAGCTTTTCAGCAAGACTGTTGTAGAATATTCGTAACTGAGAGGCAGAAACACCTGCGGTGAGGAAGGCAGCTATTGAAGAATTCCAGGAGCATGAGACTGAGTTTGCAGGGTGGATTGCTGTCAGTTTCCTTTTCTACTGATATCTTCTTCCTTTAGAGCGAACTTCCTCCTTAAAACCTCAGAGATAAGCACGGCAGGGTCTTCTTCCTTCATTAAACTCCGGGTCCTGAAAACAATAGCTTGTATTTAGGGAGTACTTGCTTAGACCCAGGCAGCACTGTGTCTGTGCACACACTCACTGAATTCTCACAACAATCTTTTAAGGTAGGTATTTTATAAAATCCTCTTACTGGCAGATAACTGCAGCACAGAAAGACATGCAGTTTGCCCAGAGTCACTAGCCACTCACCAAGTAAACTAAGTGAATTCAGACTTTAAAACCAAGATAGCTGGTTCCAGAACTTATCTCTTAACTAGAATGTTTTACTACATCCTCAAGTGGCTATAAAGGCAAAATAAAGGACCATCAACTTTTGGAGTTAGCCTCTGGTGGCTAAGATTCTGTTCCTACTTTCTGATTCTATCTTTTCTTAGTAGCACTTTCTTATAGTGTCTTCAGGGGAAGAGTCTTGGCAATTCTGACTTTTATTAGTTCTGGGGAAAAGATGTGCTGAAGATTTCCTACTAATCTGTCTATAGACTCTTAAGAGATCCAGAATCAGCAAAGCATTCATATCATAAGAAACTTTTGGGAATCAAATCCAGGTTGGGGTAGGGTCAAATTATCTGATATATGACATATAAGTGGGTCCTAGATACATAAAAAAATAACTGAAGTTGTAGTGAACCTACATATGTCCTCATTGTTTTATGGTCTTTAGGCCAGTGATGGCAAACCTTTCAGAGCTTTCAATAATACAGACAGCCTGCTATGGCACACATGCCATAGGGTTACCACCATAGCTTTTTAGGCAGTGAGAGCCAAGATTGACTATTAAACCATGAAAATCAAGAAATTGCTTCTGCTCTGTTAACATTTCTGAACCTTTACTCACTGGGCTATGTTACTAACTTTTAGTCATTGTCCCAATTCCTCTTACAAGGGAGAAAAGATCTCAGTACAAGTGGAAGGAGGGGTTTGGCAATAAGGCTCTTGGATACCGTCTGGTTCAAGAGGCAAGTAAGTAAGAGAAGTTTGAGAGTCAATCTATAAAACATGCTGCCAGAAGAAATATGCTCAAGGCAGATCAAAAGCAGCAGCAATAGCTGAATTTGGGGGTGCAAGAGGGTCAGAATGACTAACCTGGCTTGGGCCAGAAAAAATATGCATGACTTCCCTAAAGGATAACTGCCAAGAAAGTAAGTTGCTTGCCTTTGTCTAGTTTTCAGAGGATAATAGGGCCCAGACAAAAATGAATCACTGTACAACGTAACCTTCCCTTCAGAAGGTACTTCATTAACTTTAGAGAAAGATCTCACCTTCAGGCCCTCAGAACTTCTTTCCCTGCATTAACAAATACAGCTGCACCACTTAGGTGCTACCTATTAAGGTCTGGATCTCAAACTGAAATGCCCAGGGACCTGCATTTGAACAAGCTCCTCTGTGGGCCCCAAGGAACTGCTTAGACTATACTTGGAGAAACACTGCAAGGGCTTTCCTGCTTGATGAGTTTCTTGCTTTGAATGCAGGCCCCGAAATTCCCTCACACTTCAACAGAAATCATTAGAACTCTACCCCTTGGGGATTCTTAAGATGTATTTTTAGCAAATCTGAGCAATTCTGATAGGCAGCCATGTTAGGGAACTACTTATGAATCTCAAAAGCTTTGTCCTCAAATTTCTGAATTTGCAGTTTTGCATTTATAAAACTTCCAACTTTATGAAATTACCCTTCTACCAAAACCATCTGGAGACATAAGTTGGGATAAGCCTTCTTGTAAAATCCCTACTAGTCTAACATTTAGCTAGGGTGATTTAACGTAACACTTGAAAAGTGTTGCTCATACTGGGGTACAGGCACTAGCAAACAGGTAGTTGGCAAACTCTGAACAAAGTAACATGGCTACTCTGACAATTTACTATTTAAGTATGTTAGATCATTGGCCCTGGGTGACTTAAATAGATCACCAGAGATCCTTGTCAGTACTTACAGATCTTGGCTCTGTTTTATCCGGTGAAAGTCTTTCAGGATACCCATCATGTCTGCAAAGCTGCTGGCCTTGGATAGAGAGATGCAGTCATCCTCTTCTGATGAACTGTAGGTAGCTTTGTGTTCTGGTTTACAACACTCGGGGCTGGCAGAACAAAGCAGGGGGACTGATGGAAGCTCAGGGACCTCTACCTCAGTCTCCTCGGTGATGTCACTAATGACAAAGGAAGTTGTAGAGTGGAATGAGGATCCAAAACAAGGTAAGGGAGAAGAGACATTTGAACTTCCTGGAGATAAGAAATCTGGCGTTAATGAAGTCGAGGCTGAAAGAGAAAACAACAGGCATGGATGGACATGGGGCTACAGTATAGCAGTGATATCTTCTCCCTACAAACACTGCCTATAGAACATACTTATTTCCTGGGCTGACGACACGACATTCTGGGAGAGCCTGGGTAGAGTCCCTCTACTGTCTTTTCCAGTCAGGGCTAATGAAGATGGAAGCACTGGGCTTTTTCCAGTGTGGCCAAAGAAACCATCCCATAGAGGCTTTGATTCCTAAAAGCTATTTCACAGTGGGCTATGGAGTAACAGCCCTGTTTTAAACAAGCAAGAGTAACAGAGGCAAGTCCCACACCTGTCCTTTTCTCTAACTTAAGCAGCATTTTTGACTCTTTGAGTCTTGGTATCTATGATCTAGAAACGTTTTGAGCAAAACTAAAATGTTGTTGAGCATGTTGGGAGAGATCCATCTATTGGTTGTCCATGCCTCTATTCAAGGCAGGCTCTCATCTATTTCTAGAGGTTCTGCCTTATTAATCCAAGCAGAAAGTTGGAGGATAGAAGTGATCTCTGGTAGAAAGGACAAAGAAAGGGAAGTACTTGGAAAGGACATGTCTTGCAGTGGTAATGGTGGAAAATGCTTATACTGAAAAAGAACTCTTGTAGTCTCATGGAATATGCAATCCTTTTTTCTTTTTTGTTTTTTTTTTTGGTACCAGGGATCAAACTCAGGTCCTTGTGCTTGAGAGGCAGGCAGCAGACCTACTGAACTAAATCCCTGGCCCCTTTTTTTGTACCAAGGATCAAACTCAGGACCTCAAGCTTGCCTAGAATACGTAATCTTATAGATACCAGGAAAAGGGTGCTGGGTTTTGTAACCAATGGAAGCAATCTGCCTGAGGTCACAGATTAAGTGAAGATTTGTTCTTAGTCTTACCATTCAGCCCAAAATGAAATTATCTAAGGACCTCTAGGTTAGCCGAGTCTCAGGACAACGGAGGCCTAGGGCCAAGTTTTTCTGAATCAGGGACCACCATTTCCCTTATGCGTATCCTGTTCAAAACTCAGGGGTAAAAGGACAGCCTCCTACCTGCATCAGCTGCCACTATCTTGGCAATCTGGCTGCGCAAGTGGCTCAGCTCATCCTGCAGCTCAGTGGTACGGCTTAAGGCTGGCAAGGCTGGCTTCTTTAGGGCCAGAAGTCTCTCCTCAGACCCTCGCAGGTTGGGCACTGAGGCATTGCGTTGCATGACAATCAGAGGGCTGGGCTTCCAGGTATGCCTCAGGGGGCGTGTATCACTCCTGATCCAGAGAAAGACAAGTATGTCCATCACAGACAGCAACCCACTGGTCCCCCACCCCCACCAGTCTTTTGCTCTCATTCCGATTGCCTTCAGCACTCTTATAAGCACCTTCCTTGCTGCTTGCCACTTCTGGAAGGAAGTCCCTATCCCCTAGTAAACTGGCTACTGCCTTAGCTACCTGACCCGGGCATATGTCTCCTCTTCATCTGCAGCAATCCAGGCAATGTCAGCCAGAGTAGGGACTGGGGGCACATCTCTCAAACACAGGTCAGAGATGTTAGGCAGGGTCTGTGGGGAAGCAAATGCCATATTTACTGAGGGTCTTCCATTACCTTTTAATAGAGATGGCTACTGTCTAAAACCATTTTGCCCTTTGGTTATAAGAATACAGGTCATCAACAACTTGTTATATCAACAAGAAACTTTTCCTGGCTAACTCTTACACCTTTTTAATTAATTGGGTTTGTTGTTTTCTGGAGCTGGGGATTGAACCCTGTAACTAATTGAAATCTACATTGTTATATCACTATCCCCCCACCCCAGTACCTGGAATTGAACTCAGGACCTTGTGCTTGCCAGACAGGCATGAAGCCGCTGAGCTACATCTCTGGCCCACAGCACTGTTGTTTTAAGCAAATCCAAGTAATCTGAATATTAAGATTTAAATAAGAAATTATTAATTATACAAAAGTAACCACAGTGGGATTTCCCTCTCTCCCTTGCTCTCTCTCTGACTTTCTCTCTCTTTCTTTCATTCATTCTTTCTTTTGTACCAGGGATCAAACTCAGGACTTTGCACTTGCGAGGAAGGTACTAAATCCCCAGGCCGGGATCTCTCTCTCTCTTTTTTTTTTTTTGTACCCGGTATCGAGTTCAGGTCCTTGTGCTTGTGAGGCAGGTAGCAGAACCACTGAGTTAAATCACCAGTCCTGGATTTCTTAAAATAGATCCTCAACCCAAAGAACAACCACCAAGGAACAGAGCAACTGAGTAAATGATACCATGTTAGCTGAAATTAGGATTCAGTCATATGTTGACTGTGAAAAAACATGTACCTAGAAAAACAGGAACTTCATGAAAACATTAATAGTTACTGTGTCAAGACTGTGATTATTCATAATTTGTTTTCCATTTTTATTTTGCATAGTTTAATGCATGGTAAAATTTAAAAAATAAATTAGTAAGACTTTATTAAATATTTACAACAAAAATCTAGGAATAGTTAAAAAAATACACCTATACATGAATTAATGTTTCTGCTACAGATTGGGAGGTGGGTCAGGGGTTGATAAGGAACCTAGGATTCATAGGAAGGAGTTAAGTGACGATCACAGTCACATGGAGGAAGATTTTCATTGACACAGGAATTATTGCTAAAATGGGCCATTTCAGGGACGCTTCCATTTGCTTTCCTAGAGTAGCTTTGACTGTTTCACTGCTCTTGTAAATTAAATGAGTTAATACAGATAAGTACTTAGCACAGTGCTTGACATATAGTATGTCATTAGTAAATGGCAGCTAGTATTAATACTACTCACACATACCCTGCTCTGAGGAAGCTTGTGTCCTTCATTGTCCATCCAGATGCATCTGGCCAACGGACTAGACTGGACAGTGTACAGTCAAGTGTAGGGACAGGCAGATTCCATGGAGTCAGTCTGGCTGTATTTACCTCTGTTTCTGAGCTAGCTAAGGTCCCAACCTGCCCATGTTCTTTAAGCAGTCTAGGTTATGGGACAGCCCTCCAGACATACACTTCCAATTCTTCCCTGACTCTAATACCAACCCCGACACCACTTCAAACTCCAGATCGAGTCCCTTAAAAATCTGCAGTCAGCCTCATATATATAAACTCAGCTCCTTTACTTCTGTTTCAACCTGGGCAAATGTCTTTTTATACATATATTTGTCTGTTTTCTTTAGAAAACTTAAGTATTTTCTGTCTCAGCTTCCCAAACTCAATACACTCTAATCATTTAGCCTGGAGCTGATGCCTCACCATGAGTTACTACAGGAAGGCAGTTGGGCAGCTACAGTTTTCTACTACAGAAGTGGGTCTCACAGACCTGGACCACACAGGAATCTGCTCCCTGGACCCAGTAATACTTCAGTAAAGGAGTGGCCATATTTGGCCAAAAGAAGAAGGGGGCTTGAGGCCCCAGAGAAACACTAAAAATAGTGGCTAAGTAACCAAGTCGTAGGGTTAGTGAGAAAAGCAGGGTTCAACTCAAGAGCCACAGCACTCAGTGTCCATGTGGGGACCTGCCAGGTTGCAGGCAAACACCTCAGAGCCCAGCCACTTAACAGAAAAAGCAAAGATGAGATATACAAGATTATTAATTTATGAGAAAACTGGAAGTCTGATTGTTGTGGTCACAGCTTTGTGTGCAAACAGGAAGGCATGGTGGCCAAGGATCTATTATAGCACTTAGTAAATACTTCTTCACAAAATGAAAAAGTGACCAGGAAAGCAGACAGCACTGGCAAGTACCAAGAGGTCAGAGGCACAGAAGCAGCACTGTCCTAAGCTCTTGAGCCCCTACTTTTCTTTGCCTTTCCAGCACACTCACACTTACTTCAAAGGATGCCCGGGGACATGGCTTCAGGGGTAGATTGGTCCCAATTCTTCTCACTACACTTCGAGCAGCTCCATGTGGCTTGTTCTGCCAGATTGGGATAGTCTAGAACAAAAAGACAGAGACAGCCACATCTTCAGGGACAATGACTCCAATTCCTGTTCTTGTGCTCTCCTCTCCAGCAAGGAGAATGAATTCCTCATTTCCAGGGACAGCCCCCCACCATGGGAATAAATCAAGTCTCAATTATGAGTGAGGGTAGGTTCTCCAGTTGCCAGCTTCACCCTGGAGACATCTGCTGCTAAGGCAGTCTCTGTTGGGAGGGCCCAGTGAAAGGCTAGCAGCTGCTTGTAGGGACCATTGGGGATTCCCTCTGCACAAAAGGCAGAAACACAATGACTCCTGAACTGTCTCCAAGATTATAAGTTCTCTCTGGGAGAAAAGGTGGGAGGATAGCCTTGCTCCAATTCCAGGATTCCAGAGTAATGGAAGAATCAACTGGAGTCTTAGGGCCTTGTAGAGCACTTTAGCAGGCCTAGTGCTCAATGATCTCACCTTCCTTATCCCAGCCTGGGGAATACCCCTTACCACATTAGCTTCCATTCCTGATACTGCAACCAGCTCCTGCACTTGAAGGACAAGGCAGCCTCAGCGCACCTTGAAGAGGCTGGAGATGGGACTTCTTCATATCAGGCCACCTTGAAGAATACCAGATTTCCCTTCCTGTGAAACAACCCCCACAGTGGGAACTCAGTGGTCAACACATAAACCCCACAAAACCAGGCCCTGGAGACAACCGAAACCTCTGATCTTTCATAGGGGTGGAAACTAGCCCAAAAGGCTGCTCTCAACACTGACCTCTCCAGGTTATTTTCTTTCTAGACTTGCTTGGTGAGCTTGGCCAACCCAAGGAGACTTCCAGGGCTCTAAGGTTTCCTGAGGCAAAACTTCAAAAGAGCAAGGTACTGTGGTGCACGTCTGTAATGCCAGCACCCTGAGAAGCTGAGGCAGGAGCATTGAAAGTTACAGCCTATCTTGGGCAATTTGCTGATGTTTCAAAATAAACAATTAAAAAGGGCTATAGATGCTGCCTACTGTGAATGTCTTGGGGTCCTCCCCAGTACTGCAAAAAAGCAGGGTATAGGGGAGAGGGAGAGGAGTTGAGAGACCGCTTGGTAGCTACAAAGCTCATGAGAGAGCCAAACTGAAGGTACCATCCAAGCCCACTTGAAGATGAGAAACAAAAGCACAGTAATTGCCACCCAGCCTAGCAATAGCCAGCTCATGCCAATCTCAGACTACTGGGCTACAAGAGCCAATTTCCCTCACTTCCATCCTCTCCCCTGGCTTAGCCACCTACTGGCTTTTGTGGCCACAGGCAAGTGTCATGTATCCTTTCTGAGTGTTGGTTTCTCCATCTATAAAAAGGAGGCAGGAAAAGCTTCCACTCTAGGTTATCCTAAGGGTCAGTGAAACAGTATTTTAAGGTGCTTAATGAACTTTAAAACATGACACAGATGGGTGGAGTCACTCCTGACTGCACTCTTCAGAGCTATCCTTGCACAGTGAGCAAATGCAGCCAGTGAGCTCATGCATACCTCTGTTCATCAAACACCAACAATACCCATTAGAGCCAGGCCTTGTGCTGGGTACTGTAGGGGTTATGAAAAGAGTATGACACAGTCATGCTTTCAAGGAACTCACAGTCCAGCAGAGAGGCAGGACCTGGACACTCTATTCTAAAAGAGGCTGAGAATAAGGCACACTAGGCAGGTGGCACAGTAAGTTCAATGCCTTGGCCCCATGGTGAGTTCCAAGTGAGCAAGAAGGCAAGAAAAGAGGAGCATGATCACAGGTGCAGTACAGGAAGGTGAGGATCTGTAAAAGGGCAGAAGATTATAAAGCTGCAAGAGCAGGCAACGGCACACTGGGAAGTCAACTCAGGCAAGCAGGGAATGCCTGGGTGAAAAGTCACTGGGGAGCCCGAGACTGGACTGACAGCTCGCTGGAGACCTCTCTTGAGTGTTCCTTGTCTACCTTGGGAGAGGGAGGGGTCATGGTGTGAAAGAGGGAGAAAAAGCTGGAGAGAGAAAAGAATTTGTCTGAGGTCACTCAGTGATCCTGCAGTAAAGAAAGCACCAAAAGCCAGGTCCAGATTCTGCTGCCTCTGGGGCAGGCTCCCATCTTTTCAATTCACTTCAAGCCCTTTAGCAAAGTTCCCCACTGTGCCAGGCTCTGTGCTGAACGTCAGCGCCTATGATAAGTGCACTTAACAGTGCAGTTAGGCCACTCTTAGAGCTCTGCCTTCCTTCCAAAGACTCAAGGGGGCCTAACCCTCTGGGGAGAGACAGAGGTATCTTTGCAAAACACTGCTAATCATCGCTCCTGTGTTTAAAACTAGCTTGCCAGGGCCAACAGGATAACATTTGGACTTCTGAGCGTGGGTCAAAGGGACTCTCCATGATGGTCCAACCCCATCTTCCCACCCCGGGCAAGCAACAAGGCCTGTAGTCTGGCTTCGCATCCACACTGCCTCTTCTCCTTTGTCCTCTGCCCTCTGGCCATGCAGTCCTGCTACCTCGGCACACCATCTCACTGTCTCTGCCGGAAACACCAGTACCCCTGTACCCAGCTCATTCTTCCTCATCATAGCTCTGTTCAAGCCCCCCCCCCC
>NW_022900935.1:20466694-20466956 GCF_012274545.1 Fukomys damarensis
GCCCTTCAGACCGCTCAAAATAGAAACCAAGTAACTCCGTGAGGCGTGCTCCATCAGGAGGCCAGACTTGCCCCCGCGCACAGCACGGCGCTGACCCGCCACGGCCTGCGCTTGACATCCGCGGAATTCAGGAAGGAATGAACAACTTCGCTCGGAAACCCCGCCCCACGTGTCACTGTAGAAGGCTCCTGGTCCTCTCGGCGGCCCGGGCCCTTGCGCGGCTGCAGTTGGACGTGCTCGCGCGCGGTCTCCCTGAGCCCGG
>NW_022900935.1:20468201-20482946 GCF_012274545.1 Fukomys damarensis
TGGCTTGCCTGGCTCCCAGGGTGCAGTCCTTATCTGTCAGGGCTAGGGCTGGCATCATAGATGAATAGTCTGTGTAGTCGTGACAGGCTCAATGCCCAGAATTCCACACTTGGTTTACTTGCCCTGCTGTTGCCTCTTTAAATTACAGTCATACATTGCTTCTTAACAGCAGTATACTCTGAAAAATGTATCTTTGGCTGATATTGCTGTATGAACACCACGGAGTACACTCACACAAACTTAGATGGTATAGCTTACTATCCGTTGCTCCAGACTACAAGCCTGTACAGCTTGTTATGACACAGAATACTGTGCGCAACTACACCAGTGGTATTTGTACATCTAAACAGAAAAGGTGTAGTAAAAGTACTAGGAGTTAAATCTGTTGCTCCAGACTACAAGCCTGTACAGCTTGTTATGATACAGAATACTGTGGGCAACTACACCAGTGGTATTTGTACATCTAAACAGAAAAGGTGTAGTAAAAGTACTAGGAGTTAAGAAATTTTCAGATCCATTATAATCTTAGGGAACCACCGTCATATATGTGGTCCAATACTGACCAAAACACTAATTTTTTTTAAAACAAGGGCCTTTCATAGTACTTTCATTTTGCACTGGACCCCACAAGTTAGGTAACTGGTCTTAGCCAGAGACCTAGAGGCCAAGCTGTTCATCTCCATCCCCTCCATATTCAAATGATGAGGGTTGATTTCCAGGTCCAGCTCTTTCTGGGAGCGCAAACTGTGCTTTAATCATCACTTCCCCCTCCTGGGCAATAGCAGAGCATGCAAATCCACTCTCCTGGTTATAGATGTTGTTCTGCTGTTCCATCCAAGTCCCCTTGCAATAAAGAGAACGGACCCTCTTCACCCAGGAATTTTCTCTACTTCCCCAAGTCATTGATTGAAGAAAGGTACAAAAGACTGGTCTGATTGTAGTGTGATTTATGGTCTAGAACCCCTCCCTGTGGACCCAGCTAGTGCTGGGCTTTGAGACTTGGTCCCTGCTCAGTGTTTTCCTTTTCCCTCTTCTGCTTCAACACTTCTTTTACAAATCTTTCCTAAAGTGCACTTCTCAAAGATCACCCAATGCTCTCAAGCTCTGCTTCTAAGACAATGGGCTTAACTTATAGATCTTAACACAAGAGCACCAGATTCTCAAAAGAATAAATTCTACCACTTGGTCTGTCACAAACTTATTTTAGGCAAGTCACTCAAGTCCTCTGGTGACAGACAAGATAGTTCCTGATGACACTCCAGGCCAAATCTGCCCCTGCCGTATTCCTCTACCCAACTGCCAAGCCAGTCACAAAAGGGTAGGAAGTTGGGCCAAGGAAGGAACACTTTTCAATGGAAAAACATTGAAAGCCACCCTACCTAATCTCTCCAACTTTATTATAGGACATGTTAGGGTCAGGGGAGGGAAGTGGAAGAGAGACGACAAAAGTGTAGCTGGGGACCCTTCCCTGGCTGGGGAGGAGTGGAGACATCAGATGGAGAAGATTCAGAAAGTTCAGGTTCAGGGGTTTAGCTCAGTGGTGCTGAAGCCATGGAGTCAGCCCTCTGGGAGCCGCAGAATGGAGGGTAGAGGCTCAGTTGAGGCTGGTGGAGGTACTGAGGCAGACGCAGGTACCCTCCTTCCTGTAAGGGGCAAGAAGTACCATCTCCCAGAAGGACACAAAGAACATGGCTGAGGTCAGGGCTCAGGCCCAGTCTGGAGCTCAGAGGGGAATGAATGAGGCATGATTTTCACCTCAGTGCAAACAGGCAGGGGAAGAAGTGGGGGTGTGGTGCCAAATGAAACACCCCAAAATCAAGACAAGCTTGTGAAGTTACATGTGGAAGCGAGTCTTAACTCTAGCGCTGAGTGACCTTGGTCACTTTGCCTCCCTGAAGACTCATTTCTTTATGAGGATTTAATGAGAAACTACCTGTAATTTTAGCAGTGACTGAGGCACAGAAGGCTGTTGGTAACCTGCTTCTATTGTTACACCTAGTACCCAATGAAGAACAGGACTGGCTAAGGGTGGCTCGTCATGGGGACACCCAGGGTGGCAGGACTCAGCAGATGTGAGGACAAGCCTGCCTTCTCCCTCTGTCAGGTTTAAGATGGAGCCCCTTTTGGGAGAGGGGGTGGGGAAGAGTCAAGCATGTGAAGGAAAGGCTGACTTCAAGGCCGTCATGAGGAAAGCCCAAAGACACCTACTGGGCCTACACAGACAGGACAGAGCTGGGGGTTCTGTACACTCGTTCTCTGGACTGTTTTTAAAAATCTAGAAGAGGAGATGGAAGAGGAGAATACTGCTTCCCCTCTGTGCAACCGCAAAGGCATCAAGCTGGATCCATCTAGGATTTCAGATCCAGCCATCATGGGGCTGCTGCTCAGGGAGCCACTGCTCTCTTCTTTCTCCTCAGCACTGTGGTTATAAAAACACCTACAAAATATGAGAAAATTCACATAACACTTTTCTGCATGTATAAAAAGGAGGCTGGCCATGGTCATGGCTAAGGACGTGGACAAAGGCCCCAAGAGTGGCCAAGGAGAGTTGGCAGGTGCCCCACGGTGGACAGGCTGGTCTGGGGTGCTCCTGGTGTCAGGGGCAGTGCTGGCTCTGGTGCAGGCTGTTCTTTGGCTGGGCTGCACTTCCATGGAGTCAGGGACTGAGAAGGAGGTCAGGACTCCCTGGCTCCCGCAGTTCTGCTATGACCTCTACTAGGGCAGGTGGGGGGAGTGCCCTCGCCCTGGGCCTCAGGGCCCCTCAGTGGGTCCTTCCTAATGGCAGAGGCCTACTTCTCAGGAAATGTCCCAGGCCCCGAAACAGACTTGGGGGCCCGGCACAAGGCCCTCTGAACCATCTAGGAGCAGCTGGGGTACAGCGCCGTTCCACACTGGCAGAGGCTCTGCACAAAGAAAGCTGTCACCCGCTGAGACTGACCCAGGCTGGGGATATCAGAGGACAGCAGCTGGGGTATGGCTAGCAAGGACAGCTCTGTGTAGACATGAGAGGTTCCAGCCCCCAGCTCCTTCATGTTTCCTTCTGGAAAGAGTCAAAGCCAGGAGTCGGGTGACCCTGTCCTGGTGGATCTTGAGTAGCTTCCGGAGCCAGCTGGGTAGGAAAGGACTGGGGGGCCACAGGGCTCACAGTTCATCCTGAGAGTCTAAGCCCCTCCTGTCTATCTCCCATCATCAGAGCTGCCTGGCCACCCTCAGTTGACCTCAGGCCCTGTGAGGCAGCCTAGGGTGGGGAGGGATTAGGAGCTTCTCCAGCCTGAGATGGCTGAGGCCCACTGAGGCCCGGCGACATACTAGGACTTGAGTAGGGGCAGGCCGCGCCGGAGTCCCTCTTTCAGGAACTGCATGTAGGTGGCTGTGGATGGGTCTTCAAAGGTAGATGAAAAGCTGAAGATGTTGTCTTTGATGTCCTCAGGCTTCATGGAGGTGATGTCCAGGAAGTAGTTGGCATTGATGTGGTGGACCTGGGAGAAGAGCTGGGTGAAGAGAGCCAGGGAGGCCCCAGGCTCACTGTCTGGGGAGGAGCGGCTACTCTCAGGCCTCCACAGTCCTCGCTCTGGGAGGCACTTTCCACAACTTGCCCCAGGCCAGGTTGTTCCGCCCCTGTTCACACAGGGCCTCTGGCTACAGATCTATCCCCAGCCTGTCTACTAGGCAGAAGCCTAACATCTTTCAGGGTCACCTTTTCCACAATCCTTCTTCCCCTACCTGTTCCTCACAATGGCCTCTCACCTCTCTGCTGCTGTGACCCCTGGACTCCACACTCACTTCTATCAATGTCTAGCACATGATGGGTTTCCCTCCCAACCCATGGCTCTAGCCAGTGGCTGCCTTGAGGGCAAAGCTGTGCCTTTATCTTTGTGTACAGAGCCAGGCACTGAAAAGATGCCCAGGAAGCAAACAAGTAAGCAAGGGACTGGATGGGCGAAAACTAACAGATGAGTGAGAGAGCACGCTCCACAGAGTCCCCTAGGCAGTTCCGCCTGTCCGTCTCCGGAGCCCCGGCCTGCATGGGCACCACAGGACAGAAGCCAGTGATACCTGCGAGTCGCCTGGCTCCCCCGTGCCTCTCCTCCCTGTTCTCCCCGTCTCCAGAGCCCTTTGCACCTGGGACAGCAGAAGCCTCCTGCCTGCTGCCTTTCCTGTCCCCAAGCCCTCCCTGAATGCCTTGGCCACCCAGATGCTCCTACTCTAAGCTCTCAAGGTAGCAAACTGCCTTTGGGATTACAGGGTAAGGCTGGCTTCCCTCTAGGACCTAGAGGTTCAGTGGGCACATGCAAGCCCGCTGAAAAGCCAGTTGTACTTCTCTGCCTGCCAAGTCTCTGAACCTTTTGAGCCTCACTTTCCTTGTACATCAAATGGGCATCAATGATCACCTGACTCTTGACACTGTTGTGAGGACCCAATGAGGAGATGTGGGTGAGTCTGGAAAAGGGGCTCCTCAGGAAAGGCAGGGTCTGGAAGCCCGGCTCTAGCCAGGCACCACGTCCCCATCCCGGTCTTCTCTGCCTGCCACAAAGTCCCATTTCTCCCTGTGCCAACCCAGGCTGGCTGTCATGGTCCCTGGGAAGCCTTCCTTCCAGGCCATGCTTCTGTCCCACTGGACGATCTGTTATACCCAAGTCACTGACTCTACTACTGTGTGGTCCCCAGAGTGATGCTGGATCCTGCTTCTAGTGGCGGGGCCCCAACACCTGCAATGCCATTTGTAAGGCACCTGCTGTCTGTGTCCCTTACTTCTGGCCCCTGTGCCTCTTGGTACCTACCACAGTGCCGTTGGGCAGACAGATCATCATCTCCACGGGGAAGCTGTATTTCTCCAGGTGCAGGCCCGCCAGCTGCCTGTGCGATGGGTTCTCTAGGTTACCCTGTAGGGACAGTCAGCACACTCCTGGTACCTCAGCCCCTGGCACTGTCCCTGGGGCCTTCAGGGGCTGTTCCTGCCCACTCACCTGAAGGTCCTCCAGCTCCTTCACCAGGGACCAGGTGCTGATGAAGCTCTCATTGAGAAGGGTGAGGATGGGCGAACTTTCCAGGACAGTCTCCCGGAGAGTCCGCCCCGAACCTGTTCAGGGAGAGGCCGAGGCCAGAGCGTGAGATGCCCCACGTGTCCTACTGGGGCTTCCAATCAGCAACGGTCTTGCTTTGGGCAAAACTCTTGGTCTGCAGAATGGTTTCTGCACCCAGGTAAAGTAACAGATTCAAGTAACACACCAGCTTCCTGGGCTGAGATTCGGTGTGGGGATTTCTACCTGGCCCAGTGATTTATGGACACTGACAGTTTCTCAAATCCACCGAACTCTGTGCCTTTGCACGAAGACTGTTCCTCTACCCAGAGCCCTCTTTTTCCCATTGGGTGACAAATTCTTACTCATCCTTCAAAATCTCAGCTTCAATGACACTTTCTCTAAGAAGCTGTCCCTGGCCCCCAGCTACAAAGTCACACCACACTGGCCTTGACTCATAGGGTACTCGCCATAGTGGGACTTATTCATTCCACATCTGCCTCTGCACCTTCCTAGTTTACTGCGTGGCAGAGCAGGTACCCAGAGCCAAATGAGGGCAGGGGCATCATTTGACTCACTTATTTTCTCTCCCACTTGTGGATACCACTTAATAGGGCACAGGGTAGTTTCACATCCATTCTCACAACTCCGGGGGCTAAGTATGTCAGCCCCTGTCACTGCAGAGAAAGCAGGCTTAGGGAGCAGAAGTTACTTGGGCAAAGTCACCAAATTGAAAATGGCTGAGTCTGAGTCTGGTCTGCCAGGGCCTTTTTCCCTTCACCCAGCAGCTTCCCCTGGGTTTTGCACAGGGTCTTCCAAGCCTGCACCCTTGCTCTGTGGCTCCTGCAAGAGGGTCCTGTTCATCTGTAGCCCCCTGTGCCCACAAAATTTGAGGTCTCCCCCTTAGAAATGATCTCCCTCACCTCAGCAGGACTGGTCGTCCAAGGCCCCCCACAGCAGGATCGAGTGCACCAGCTTGTTCTCGGCCTTGGCTCGGTCGAAGGCCTCAACGAATGGCAGGTAGGTGACCTGAGCAGACAGAGCTTAGCTACCGTGTGTGGCCGGGGTCCTCTTTACGGGCTGAGTATAGATGGGTGTACATATGAGGCTGTGTACGTGCATGCATGCAGGTGTGTGTCTGTGTGACAAGTGTGGCTGAACCAGGCACCTCCGCTGCAGTCACAGTGGCACAGGGGCAGCACCCGTGGCCCAGCCAACCCCCCACACACCTACAGCTACTGCAGTGCTCTCAGCCTCCACTGCAGAGCCTAATCCCAGCCTCCCCAGCCTGGCCTCACCTTCTTGAAGGGGTACATGGCCACCTCCAGGCGCCGGGCAGCCTCCTCCCAGCTCAGTTCCTGCTGCCACCTGATCTCCTCAAACACAAACTGGAGGGGCTCCCCTGAGGGCAGGCGACTGTCAATCAGATTGCCATCCTCGTCCAGGATCACGGAGGGCACAGAAGGGCCTGTGGCCTCCAGCTCCATCTGGGCCAGATGTCAGTGGTGAGGGGCTCCGCGAGACCCTGAAGGATGCGCCCTTCATCGGGGAGGTGGGGATACTGAGGCCCAGGGAAAGCTGGAGCCCGGGCAGGGTCCCCTGTGGGCTCACCTGGGGTATGTAGCCGATGTCCACTTCCATGCTGCTGGCCTCACTGGCCCCGTACAGCCACTCCATGTCCACATTCAGAGACCTGGGGAGGTCAGGCCAGAGCAGCATCATCCTCAAAGCCCACTGCCCATGTCAGCCTTCACTGTCCCACTTCACAGAGGAGGATACTGGAGCTCTGCACAGGGTCCAGCTGGGCCTTCCCAGGCTGCCCCATCCCGAGACACTACCACAGCCACTAGCCTAGCCTAGGACTGCTCCCTCATAGCATGTGTGCCCATGACCCTCTGGGGCACAGAGATGGTCAGTGCCTCCCTGCAGGAGACAGCGTAGGGCAAGAGTGAAAACCAGGCAACACACCCCTGCAAGGGCCACCCCACTCCCCTTTCCTCTCGCAGTCGGCCTCATTAGTGCAATATGCAGATTCGCCACATGGGGGCGCCCCAGGACCAGCTACCAGCCATGTGGGTTGCTGTGACGTGGTACAGGTGAACTGGGGTCCCTGACAGTGCTGGCTACCCCTGCAGCCCTGGAGCTGCTGCCTGGGCTGGCTGGCCATCTGCCCTTCTGTCTCACTTTCAACAACCCAGGCCAGCTGGCTGAGCCTCTAGCCAGAAGGCTGGAGTGGAACTGTGCTTCCTTTTCCTTTCCCCTTTGGCCCCGCACATCCCTGCCTCTCTGGGGAGAGAATGAGGCCACTCCCACTCCTAGGGTTGACTTGCTCTTCCCAGCTTATCCCAAACATCCCCTTGTTCCTGTCCCAGAGGTAAAACAGGCCAAGAGTCAGCCTCCTACTAGCAGATAAGAAAACTGAGGCCCAGTGAGGGCCAGGGCCTTGTTCAGCAGAATGGTGAGGGCCACACAGCACACCGGTGCCATAGCCACGACTTAACTAAGGGCCTCCCGGCTCTCAGCTGGGGTACAGACGTCACGCAGGCCTGCTAAGTGGACATTTGGTGTCAAATAGGAAGCTCTTAAGGCCAGGCCCCCTGGTCCACTGTTCTGCTGATAGATGACGACCCTGAGCAGGTGAGGCAGACAGGCAGGTAGCAGGTACAGTCCAGTCCCAGAACCCCTGCAAAGGCTCCTTGGAGGTGGAGGGTCTGCCCCAGGCCTTTGCATGTGCAGTTCCCTCTGCTGAAAATCCTTTCCTCCCCCAGGTCTCTGTGGAGATGTCATTTCCTCTGAGAAGCCTTCCTGGACCCCCACCGGCCCGGCTCACCTGCTGTTTTCCCCAATAGCATGAGCAAGCTGCAGTTTTGGGTTTGCCTGGGCCCATGAGCATAGCAAGGTGGGAGGCATCAGCTTTAAGGAGGGTTTTCTGGCTGCTGCCCTGGGCCCCTGCACAGAGGTGGAGGGCCAGGCCCAGTGGGTGCCCAGAAAAATGCTTGTTGTGTGATGGTATGACCCCCTCAGCCCACCTCTCCTCTCCTCCTGGGCAGTGCCAGGCTGGCTCTGGGGAGCAAGGGAAGGGGTAGGGACTAAAGGGTCTGAAGGGCTCTGGGCCCCCCTGCTTGTAAGCTCCTGCAGCTGGGATATGAAAAGCTGCAGCAGGGGACTGCGCTCGGCCAGGGCAGGCTCCCACCTGTGATTGGGCACGAAGAGTCGGAAGTCACGGATGTGGGTAGCATCTCTGGACAGGATGATGTGGCCGGTGAACTGGCCCGGAGAGAACCAGAAGGGGAAGTCAGGGGGCTCACTGAGCTGGAACTCAGCATGGATCCTGTGGAAAATAGAGTCAGTTAAGCCAAAGCCCTCATCCCCGTCCCCAGCCTGGCCACACTGCTGTGGAGAAGACAGGACAGGAATGAGGATGGAGGGGCATGAGGGCAGGGAGAAGGTGTAGCCCCTCCAAGAGCAGCCATGTTTAGGGATCAGCTGCCATGCTGTCTCTTGACCCACCCGATCTCCTACAGCTTCTCCAGGCCACCAGCCCCAGGCTAAGCAAGTTCCAGACATTTTTCACCAAACCCTCACATACCCTGATGCACAAAGGAGGGACCAGAGGCTCACAGCTGGAGGCACAGGGTGGGAGTGGTGGAGCTGGGGGCTTTAGGCAGAACCTGCCCTGCCTGTGCTACACTTCCCAAGCTGTCTTGAAGTCCCTGACCACTACACAGACCACTCACCGGAACATCACAGTGTAGTAGGAGTCACTGATGGCAGTCAGGCAGGCCACAGCCCCCTGAGGGGCAAAGCGGGTCTTCACAAAGGGCCGAGGGTGGAACATACTCAGGAGCCGGTGGATGATGACCTGGGGCACACAGTGGGTACACAGATACCTGGCTAGGCCCTCTGGGCCTGAACTGGCTGGGTGAGGTCTGCCTTGGACCTGAAGGCCCAGGATCTCTGGGGAACTACAGGAAAGGCCCAGAGGGAGGCAGGAGAGCAGGCAGGCACTGGGGTCCATGAGCAGATGGGAGGGGGCTACTTTGGTCTGGTCTGGCTGCCCTTACCTCCTTTCCCTTGGGTGGTGGTGGGTAGAAGCGGTTGTTGGACAAGTAGCCGGTGAACACACTCAGCTCACCCGGGATGATCCACCAAGGCTCTCCCAGCTCCTGGCCCCGAGGTGGGAGGAAGGGCTGGAAGTGGCGGGCAGCAAACACTGCGCTCGGTGAAGCTGCAGTTGTCCAGTTGCGGAGGCCAGACAGCGCAAGGCGGGAGACCTGGGGCAGGGGAAAGCCCAGGCTCTGGGGCACTGAGGACCATGGCTCTGGGGTGCCTATTCCATCTGGGATGCAGTTCTCCCTCAAGACTTAAGCCAGACTACAGGCCAACAGAGTAAGGAGAACCGAGGAGGTTCCTGTCCTGGTGACGGCTGTCAGTGTGGTCCTGTCCCGACAGAGAGAGGTTCACCTCACCCTCCTAGGCCCCAGCAGCAGAAGTAATAGCCCATGGCCTACCCAGGCCCGGCCCCTGGTCAAAGCGGGGGAGCTGTGAGAGCTGGAGGGGCTGCCCAGGACGGGAGGACAGGGTTGATAAAGCTCGGGTCCCACACAGATCCCATCGCCTTCCCCTTCATAGAGCAAGCCCAGCTGCCAGCACCTGCTCTAGGCCATCTTGCTCCTCCACAGACCCAGGAGCCAACATCGCACTGACAGAATTTGTGTTTGGGGCCGGGGATTTTAGCTCAGGGATTCCGCTGCCTGCCTCGCAAGTACAAGGTCCTGAGTTCGATCCCCAGTACCAAAAAATCAAAACAAAACAACAAAAAAGAATTTGTGTTTGGTGCTGAGTATGATGGTCGAAGTGGGTAAGCATCTTATGGGTAAAATCTCGAGTCAAAAGCAGGATAAGACCACAGGGAAAGGGAAGGAGGTCGCCCCCAGAAGGGGCCCTGCCTCGAGTGTCACCCGTCCCATCCTGGGCTGGGCACCTTGCAGCAAGGCCTAAGCTCATTTCCTCTGAGCTCATGGTGTGAGGGAAGCAGGCTGAGGAACCGCAGGGCTGGCTGCACAGCACCTGGCACCCAGAGAAGGAACCCTTGAACAGAAGGGCCCCTTGTAATAATCCTACCATGCGTAGCGCCTCCCTGTCCCCATGGTCAGCCAGCAGGTCAGTGAGTGCCTGGCACCCTCGGGAGCTCAGCCCCTAGGGAGCTGCCCCTTCTTTGATGAGTAGTAAGTCCCTCTCCTTTTGCATCTCCACAGCGGCGGGAGCCAGGCTCAGTGTGGGCGGTGGGAGGAAGGAGGGAGCCAACAGGCAGGCCTGCAAAGCAGGGCTGGAACTGTCATGGGCCGGCCAGCCCCAGGGGAGCTGCCAGAGAGGGTGCTGCCTGCCCTTGTCCCATCTCCTCTGGGAGTGCAGGTGTGGCCCAGGTGCGTGTCCCACCGCTTCTCACGACTCCGTCAGGGCTCATCTACTAGCAAGGCCCAGGGCACCAAGTCCACCTCCACCCCAGATCTTTCTGTGGAAAGTCAAACCTGAGCTTCCAACAATTGCTCTCTCCCCCATGCCCTGGCATCTCAACCTCAGTGTGTCCGAAGCGGTGTCACCCCCTCCCCATCAGACATACTCCTCTCCTACAGTTCCCATCTGGGCCAGAGGCCACCGTGCACTGGTCACCCGCAGGCAGCCTGAGGCCCCCTTCCCCTCCTCTCCATCAATAGTCACACCCTGCCCTTCCTTTCCCAGCACCCTCCGGGCTGTGCTTCCTGTGCCCCAGGCCCCTCCCACTCTGGGAACTGGTCTGCTTGCTCCTGTCTCTCCCTGAGCTACCCATGTCCTGTCCCCATGCCTGTGCCAGCCTGGAGAGCACAAATCTGATGTGGGGACTCTTCTTTCAAAGTCTGCTGGGGCGTTCTGCAGCTGCAGAGTAAGCTGAAGTCAGCCACCAGACCCGCGGCCATCCAGCAATTTTTCTTGCAGCCCCATTGACCAGAACGGCCCCGCACGTGCCCTGGGTCCAGCCCCACCAGCCCCCTGGCCTTGGCCCTTTGGCCTGCCATGTCTGCCTTCAGGCTTCTGCTCGTGCTGAAGGAGCATTCAGCTGTGTTGGGGTGGAGTGGACACAGAAAAAAGTCATCCGTGGCCGAGGAAACACAACGAGAAGGCTCACAGCATCTGAGGAAGCCCAGAGACGTGTGGAAGGAAGGCTGGTCGGCATGAAGGAAGCTGAGTGGTAGGAGAGAGGGTACAGGGTGGGCAGGGGCAGGGGTGGTGGCTTGGGCCCTGAGGTGTTCGCAGACCACATCCACAGGGCCTGGCAGGGGGCTGGTAATGCTAATCCATCTCTTCTGCTTCTTCTACCTCCTCCTCCTCCTCCTCCTCAGCCTTCTCCCCCTGGCAGGGGGCTGAACCTCACTAGTTCTAGTTTACTAGAATTCAGCAGAGCACCTGCCAGGTGCCAGGCACCTGCTAGAGACCTGGGGAGAGGCTGGCGTGCAGTCGTCATGTAAGTGAGGCAGCTGCATTACCCTAACCCTCCCCTGTGATCCCGGAAGCCGGCCTGGAGGAGGGGCACACGCTTCTCCCCAGTCCCCCACTGGACTGTGGACCTGCACAACAGGGATTCACCACACTCTTGGACTCCAGGACCCGGCACAGCGGCACGCAGAGGACAGCTGGCAGGGGAAGGTCAGAGGAAGTGAACACAGACCCACCCTTGTGATGGAGCACACCAGGGGATCCTACTGTGTGCCTGTGGGCCACCCCTGCCCCCACTCACCCCTAGGAAGCCATCTTTGCTCTTCGTCATGGTCTCAGGAACAAGAGGCTGGAATCGGGCTTCTATGGTGAGGGTCTCTTCACTGGGGTCGGGGGGCAGCTCCTCCTCCTCATAGCTGGCTGCAGGTGTTGACCCTGTGAGATACAGACGGCTGCAGAGGCCCTGCCCTTGGGCCGCAAGTCCTCACTTTCCTCAGGATGTCCTCACTGGCCGGTGGTGGAGGGAGCCAGGCTCAGAGCGGGGTAACAGTTAACGATCACAGAATAATAACTAGCACGTGTAGCATTATAGTTACACGATAGCCCCGGGAGGCAGGTAATAACATTGTTACTAACACTGTTTTACACGTGAGAAAGTGGAGGTTCAGTCACTTCCTCAGGGTCACGCAGCTAGGTAGTGGGAGGGAGAATCAGCATCGAAATCCAGGCCTGATTTGCTCTCAACCTCCAATCAGTCCTGACTTCTTCTGGGTCTTGGAGGACCATGGGGGCGGGACTCAGTCAAGGGAAGCAGAAAGAGAATCAGGTGTCTCTGGTTTCACTGAAAGGGCACTGGTGTGGGGTGATGAGACCTGCTCTCCTTGTTCTCCTGGGTGGCCGGGCTCCCTACTGTAGAAGGAGGGCTGGGCTGGCAATGGCAGAACTTGATTTCTCAGGTGTCCTGCTCAGGGAGCTGCCAAGTGTGTCATCTTTCTAGAGTGGAGGGTGTCATCGCAAGGCTTAAGGGAGAAAGGGAGAAAGGCCCATTTCAAAAGGGATGACTAAGAAACACCTGTTACAGTGAAGCACATGGGGCTCGTCCTATGTGTTTTCCCAGGGCAGATTTAAGCCACGGAGCCCTGCCTGGCACTTGGTGGCCCTGGTGACCAGCTGGCAGGCTATATGGGTGCAGGCTGAATGAGTGCATTCAAAGTAGCTCTCGATTAGGAGTCATCTGAAGTACCCAGGATGCTCCTCAAATGCAAATGGACTGATCCCATTTGAGAGAATCTACTGGGTCAGAACCTGAAGGGGCAGAATCAGAAAACTGCCCAGCTACTCTGGATGAGAATCCCTGTTCTAAAACTCGCTATTATTATGTATTTATAAGTCAGTGCAGTCAAACATCCTCAGTGATCTGGAAACTTTAGCAGAAGAGGGCAGTAAGAAAATGCAGGGTTATTAGTCTGCCTTGTTTTTCAGTTATTTTACTAGTACCACAGATAATTAGAAGAATAACACTCAGGTTAGCCAGGTACAGTGCAGCACGCGCCTATAGTCCCAACTACTTGGGAGGCCGTGGCAGGAGGATCACTTGAGCTCAGGACATTCAGGCCAGTCTGGGCAACATAATGAGAACTCATTTCTTTAAAAAAAAAATCTGGGGATATAACTCAGCAGTAGAGCATTTGCCTACCATGCACATGGCCCAGGGTTCCATCTCCAGCACTGTAAAAACAACAAAAAGAACGCCAGCCTTTTCTACCCTCTTGGTTTTTTTAAATAAAAATGTTATCATCTGAATTATAAGTAACATCTATATCACTATAGCTTATTCTTAAGAATCTCAAAAGTATAAAGCAGAACATTAACACATGCATAACTGTACTAACTAGAGAGAACTATTTGCCTCTACTTATGCTTGATTTTACTTGTTTGCTTGTTTTTTGCCCTCTGATTACCCAAAAGATGGTCCATTCTTTGCATTCACAGACGAGAGGCAGTGGAAGGATTCTTTTCTCCTGATGAGATTTAGATGAAAACATTAGAAGTGTCCTAAGCCCACAGACTTTGCTAACATGGCATTATGAGGGAACGCTGGCTCCCTGGTCACAGAAAAGGACAGGAGGTGGCTGTGCAGATGCTCAGAGACGCACACACAGAGTGAGAGATAAAAGTAAAGCCAGAGGGTGTGACCCTTCAGCTGCCCGTCTGCTCTCATGACAGAACTGCTGCCCTGAAACACACTGATACACAGCCGCTTTGGCAAATCTGCATGCTCGCCTGACTTTCCTCATCCAGTGACACAGGCCGCTAAGCCAGCAAGTGGGGGGAGTGGGTCTCCTGCCCATCCCCCAAACACAGAAAGCCCACTTGGTTCTCTGGTGCCCGCGTGTCTCTCCTACCTGTCCCATACTGACTTCCGCCAGGCAAGCTGGATAATCACTGTGTGCCAAGATCGTGTTTCACAGAGGTCACAAGAGGTTGGATGGAAATGGACACAGCACTCCTCCACTGCAGGCTGCCCTTTCCACGCAGACACCTTCCCCCGGTCCCCAGCCTCTCTGGTACCTGTCAGCTTCTCCGCGATGGGTTTGAACTCCTCGGGGCTGAGACGCATATCCTGGTCAGTGTCCAGTGAGGAGAAGAGAAAGAGGCCTTCTGTCCCCAAGACCTTCAGTGCTGATTCCTGCTGGAGAGGCAGGAGCTGGGCTGAGTTCCCTTTAGGTGCTCAACCTCTCTGTCCCAAACAGGCAGATGCTTCCTGATGCAGCAGCTCCTGCTACCCTTTGAGTTCTCGCCATACTTTCCCATTCTTTTGTCCAAATGTCACTTCTGAATGGTCTCAGGGCCCCTATCCCCTTCCAGTTACACCTGTTCTCTGCTCCATTCTGAGCCTTCACGGACGGTCTATTCTCCAGGTCCCCCTCGAAGTCTGTCCCATTCTCCGTCCGGGTCCTGCTTCACCCAGGCCTTGGCACGGTCCGCTCCCGCCTCCTCTCTCCAGGTTCCTGCCCTCCCAGTCCCCCACCCGGCTCTCCAGTCCCAGTCTCGCTCTGCCTTTGTCTGGGGCCCTGTCCAAGGCCCTTCCAGTCTGAGCATCCCCGACTCGCTCCGGCCACTCCTCTCTCCTCCTCGCTATCTGCCCAGCGCCCCTCGCTTCCCTCTGCCCATGCCTGCGTCCCCGACCTGCTGAGCGGCCGCCTGGGCCTTGGCGAGGTAGGTGTGGACCTGGGCGGCGACGGCGACG
>NW_022900935.1:20483661-20505949 GCF_012274545.1 Fukomys damarensis
CGCAGGCCCCTTCGCGTCGTCCCACCCCCCACGCCTCTTCTTGGCCCTCAGCCCAGCACGCCTGCGCCAGACCCTGTGTCCCTGCTCCAGGCCGTGACTCGGACACGGAAAGAAGGCACCGCGGCCGGAGCTCGGGAGAAGCCTGCAGCCTGCAGCCTTCAGCCACCGGGGCCTCGGTCCTCTGTTGCCAGAAGCTGGTGAGCACCTGAGTGCCATCATTACGCACCTATTTCTCCAACATCTGCAGGGATCAAGAAGGAGAAAACTGAAAAGGAAGTGCACGCTCTGGTCCCTTTTAGTCTACTTGGGGGAGGGCCTTCTCTGTGGCTTCATCACTGGGGGTCTTCCTGTTCCAAGCCTCGCAGGCGGACACCTTCCCATGGGGCAGGTGTCCTCCCTCCCACATAGGGGAGCAGGGACCGCACGATGTGGAAGCTGTGGCCCCTCTGCAGATGGCCAGGTCCCCGTGAGTTACCTACGCGCTCTGCTCTGCTGCCCCGGCATGCATAGGAGTGGCAGTTCCGGGGAACCCTTGGAGCTCAGAGGAGGGCCTTGGGAGTGGAGGCAGAGGAAGTACTTTTCTGTGTCCATCCCCAGGAGCCCTGGTTCCCACCACGCTCTCTTCCACTATATCCATCCCCAAAGCTTGTGGGGCGGCTGTGTCTGCTGTCCTTAGAGAGCAGCTATGAAACCTCTAGACAAGGACTCAAGCCCAGGAGAGTGAGCAGCGCCCCTTGATGATCACAACCAGCTCTCCGTGTGGGTACCGCTATCAGGTCTGGGAAGCCAGAGGGATCCAGTGGATTTCAAGCCTCTACACTGTGCCAGTCCTAGGTTGACTATCGCGTGTTCTCAGGCCGCCTGTCCTTTTTCATTTGAGGAGTGTGACGGCGGGCTCCCGGCTCTGTCTGAATCCATACCCCCTGCCAGCCCCCAGGGGGATGGTCCAGACCAGGGCTGGCTCTACGGCCACTCCTGTCCTTTAGTAACCGGTCATGACTATGCCTCGAGTGCAGGGCTCTGTCCTCCCAGCATTTGTGCAGGTCCTGGCACATGGTGACCACTCCACAATGTCTGTTGGACAAGTGGCTTCTGGGGACTCCCCAGGGTCGTGGGCCTGACCCAGCTCTTGCCCTGTGCGCTGGCCCCACACCCTCAGACCGACTGAGGGCCTGATATCTGGTGCTGGCTTCCCCAGTCTTCCAAATGTACCACTTCCAACTCATTATTGCTAATGTTTGGGGGCAGTGTGCACAGGACAGATGCTATTAGAAAACCAAATTCTGTTCTATCAGGAGGCAAAATTAACAGAGCATAAAGCAAGTTCGGAGAAGATTGATGAGCCAAGGTCCCTGGAAAATAAACGAGAGGAATTTTCTTTGCCAGATTACTTTTAGTTGTGACACTTGCTGTTGCTAAAGACACAGCAACCCCATTGGTCTCTGCTGCCCAGGGCTGAAGGGATGGGGGGCTTGTAGGGCATGGGGGCCTCTCAGAGCAGGGGAAGTGGGGTGGGGATTATGAGGCTTGGCTCAGGGAGCCTTGGCTGGTGGATGGGTCTTAAACTGGTTCTGGGGAGGGGGCCCCTTTGGGCCCTGGCAGCAGAGCAGAGCCCCTGGTCGGCAATCTTCCCAGAAGGACTTGTCTCCGAAGCAGCACAGGGCCTGGAGAGATTGGGCCAGCAGAGAAGTTCTGGCTAGAGGTGGCTCTGCAGGGTCTCTTTGGCATCTTATCCCTCCCAGGGTGGGAATAGGGGTGGCATTGGGAATGGCAAATGGAAACTATAAGGCACATGTCAGTCATATCCTTGGGGACTCACAGGTTAGGAGGGAGCTCATTCGTTCATTAACACCTTTATCAAGGATCTCCTGCAGTGTGTTCTGGGAGTGGAGAGTTTCTGCTGCTTAAGACAAGTCAGCGGATCCTCACTCACCTCTGTGGGGTGAGCACTCTGAGAGGGCAACCCGACTGTCTTCAGGGCTCAGGAGAGACTGCCCAGAGCATTGCATCCAGGAGGTCACCAGTCACTGCATGTGGGGAAGAGCATTCTAGGAGCTGGAGACAGCAGGGGCAAAGGCCCAGTGGCATGAAGCCTGATGGAGTATCCATGGGTTACTGCAGAGGATGCCAGAGGAGGAGGCAGGAAAGACAGGTCCATGCTCCGGCCAGCTGGACTTTATCCTTGAGGCAAAGGGAGTTGCCAGAAGAGAGGAACATTCGGCCACATCATGCCCTGCACAGTGCTGGGCCCCTGCTTCTGTTGGGAGGTGGAAGCGTTCTGATCTTAAACTCCTCACTGCACAGTGTTGGTGAACACCGCTGGCCACATTATTCCCCTGGAGAGGAGGGAGGGCCTGGCCTGGCTGCGCCACGTTAAACATTGCTGGGGTCTTTGCCTCCAACCCTGCTTTTGGTTCCACCTCTCTGGTCTCATACACACACATATACACCCTGCCTGCTGCCCTCCAGTAGCCTCCGGCTTCCCAGCTTCCCAGCAGAGACTCACAAGGCTGGGCCTCTCTCCTGCAGGGGGCGCTGCTCTCCAGTTTTCCACCATGTTCCATCAAGGCAGCCAGCCAGCTAGAGGGCCCCTTTGGCTCTGTCTGGTGTTTTTTCCTCTGATCAGGGACCCTGCAGAGGCAGGTGATTTCCCCCAAACCCAACCCTAACACCTTGACAGTCGGTGATGAGAGCAGCACCTGGTCACTTGAGGAAACTGAGGCTTCCATTGCAGTGGCAGGAATAGTGTGAACGTGCCTGGATCAGGTGGACCTAAACAAAGTACCCACTGTGTCCCTGAGCTGGTTTCAAACTTATGATCCTTCTGACTCAGTCTCCCAGACAAGCATGTGCTAACCATGCCTGGCTGAAATTTCCTTCTGTGAGATAAAATGTTCTAAAATTACATTATGTTGACAGTTGCACAACTGTGAATATAGTGGGGAAAAAAACCACCGCATCAACTGTACACTTTAAAAGGGTAGATTTTTGTGTCATACAAATGACATCACAAGAAAGCTTTTTTTTTAAAAGGATGTTTCTGGTGTCCGGGAGCAGGAGAGGCAGGAAGGAAGCCAGAGGCTGGGGAGATGACTGTGGCTGGGGTGGGGTGGTATGGATGCTCTGAGAGGTTTGGAAGAACAGGGAGTGCACGGGAGTCAGAGCTGAGACTTGTTGATGGCCCGAGGTGGGCAGTGAGAGGAGAGACAGTATCCACTTTGGCTTGAGCTCAGCTGGCTGGTGATGCCATCCCAAGGAGATGATGCCTAGAGAGGTTGGTGCAGGGGAGAAGCCCTCGTAGGGACACTGTTAACATCTGTGTGCTGTGAGCTATAGGGACGGGTGGCATGGGGGGCTGAGCTATGAATTTGGGAGTTGCCAGCCTACAAAGGGCACTGAAGGCTGCAGTTTCCATGAGATCATCCAAGGAGGGAGAAGTAAGTAGCCTCTGGCCTGTGTGGGCACAAAGGCACCAGTGCCTCGCAGCATTGAGTGGTTTGGCTGGGTTCCTGGGTACTGGGCTGGGCACTGATTAGTCAGAAAGTAGATTGTCTTTAAGGATCCCAGCAGGCTCAGGTTGGCTCCTGAACTGTTCCCACAGAGAGATTTGTTTCTTCAGGCCAGGAAAGGCTGCTGGGTCCCTGCTGATCCTCCCTGGGTTGGGAGACATTTTAGTTGTTCTTGGATAAGGACATTATGTTAAGTGAAGTGAGTCAGGCACTGAGACCAATCCTGGAAAGTCTCATTTCTGTGTGGAAGCTGAAAAGTTGAGCTCATAGAATTTGGGAGTAGTGGTTATCAGCCTGGGAAGGGTGTGGGAGAAGCAGAGGCTGGTTAGTGGGTACAGAGGTGCTGTTGGACAGCAGGAATAGCTCGCAGTGTTCTGGAGCACAACAAGATAACTGTGGTTGGCAGTAATTAATTACATATTTCAAAATAGCTAATAGAGAGGATTCTGAATGTTCCCAACACAACGAAATGACAACTGTCTGAGGTGATAGATATGCCAATTATGTGAGCTGATCATTATACATTGTATACATGTATCAAAATGCCACATTATACCCCATAAATACATGTAATTACAATGTGTCAATTAAAAATTAAAAAATATATTTTAAAAATTCCACTGAGTTTTCTGTCTTAATTTGGAAGGTATCATTTATAATAACGTATCTCATGTATAATAAGGGCATGGAAGCTGTTGCATGGTCATGAGAAAGACTTCCTCTACCCATCTTTGGTTAAGACTCAGAAGGGCACAACCAAGATCAGAGTTCAAGAGATAAAGCAGCTCAGATGCAGCAGAGATGTCATTCGTCCCTGACCGGCTCAACCCAGTTTGAACTTGGCTGCTTTCCGACCGGGTGTCCCACATCCTAGGACCCCGTCAGTCCTGAGCAGAGCAGGCCAGCTTGTTACCCTTCTCACCTTGGCCCTGGATGCAGTTCAAAAGCCACAAGCATAAGTAGAATCTGGGACAACAAATCCAACACCATCTGTCCAGGCCGTGCTGTAACCCTTTCGAGGTCCCCAGATGTCAAGTTCATGCCTGGACCTCTGCTGCCTTGACATCTTTAAGTCTCACCCTGAAGTCCCAGATGAGCAAGAGGATGGTGAGGAGGCTGGTTGTTCAGAAAGGAAAAATCTTGCAAGTGCAAGGACCTGAGTTCTATCCCCACTACCCAAAAAAGAAAGGAAAAATTACTTTGGACTTTGGTACTCAGTGTCCAGTGCCAGAATCTCCCCCAGGAGACTCAGCCAGTATCTAGTCCTGTCCAGGGATCCTCACCTTGACTGGGGAGCTTGGGAAAATGTTCCTCCTGCCCCCAGCCAGCTGAGGGTAGCCAGGGCATTGATCTCATTAAAGGCCTGAGGCAGCTCTTGCCAGCTGGGCTAGATAAGCCCAGGCCTCTGTCCGCACAAAGTGTCCATTTCAGACACCCACGAGTCCCTCATTCATTCCATCCATGTTGTGGCAAACAACAGAATTTCCTTCTTTTTGTGGCTGCATAATGTTCCATCGTGTAGATATACATCAGCAGGATTTTTACAATAGAAAGACACATTGCAGGAGGGAGTTTTCTGAGCACTGGGAGCGGGGAACATTCTGTCTTGATGGAAGAGGTGTGTGAGGTTACAGGCCAACATCCCTCAAGTGGCACCTGCAAGTATACTTTATACACTACTGCATGTAGTAGTGCCTCAGTCAAAACAGAATTTTTTTTTGAGATAGGGTCTCACTATGTAGTTGAGACTGACCTGGAACTCACTATGTAGCCCAGGCTGGTCTCGAACTCACAGTGATCCTCCTGCCTCAGCCTCCCAAGTGCTGGGATTACAGGCGTGCGCCACCACGCCTAGTGACAGTCAAAAAAGTTTTTACAGGTTTACTGAAAAGGTCAAGGAGGTTGGGCACAGTGGCACACACCTTTGGAGGCTAAATCAAGAGGATCGCAAGTTTGAGCTCAGCCAGGGCAACTTAGTGACTTAGCAAGACTCTGCCTCAAAACAAAAATAAAAAAGGGCTGGAGGTATATAGCTCAGTATGAAGGCTCTGGGTTCCATTCCCAGTATTTGGAAAAAGGGAAAAGAAAAAAAGAAAAAGGCTCAAGAAGAGTTGAGGGCTGGCATTCTGGCACAGTGCTAGTGCATTTTCCTAGCATGCATAAGGGCCTGGGTTCAATTACCAGCTCCTCAAACAAAACCCCAAACAAAACCAGACACTCAAGGAGAAATGGGACTGGTCTGAAACCCTGGAATCCTGGAAAAATAGAAGCAAGGCAAAAGCAGACAGGCTGGCTGAGCTGGAGCCGGAAAGGGGACGGATTTCCCCAGGAGACAGGCTGACTTCTGGAGACAGAGATGAAAGGCAAGAGGAGGGAGACAGTTCCGGGCTGCTTCCCCCAAGAGGCGGCACAGAGACGTTTCAATTATCCTTCAGTGGGGGAGGGTCCAGGAGTCTGGATAAACTGAACAAGATCTCAGAGAGCAGGTGAGCAGGTTTCCCCCCTAGCTGCCTTCCTGCTGTCCTCTGGCAGGGCCCCAAGAGCTACAGAGGACAGCGGCAGGCTGGGCCTTTTGTGATCAGGCAAGCTCTGGACAGAGCCGGTGTCAAGGCCACATGGTGACCCTAGGGGAGGTACCTAGAGAGTGGCACAGCAAAGGGGGCCCAGTCCAGGAGAACCAGACCTGTGAGGGACACTTCTGGACGGCTGTCACCTGGATGGACTGATGGGGGAAGCGGAGGTAGACAGATATGATTTGAGCAGTATTTGCTTTTGACAGACCCAGAACTCACTGGTGTCACACCTGCCACAAGTCCAGAAGGGTCCAACAAGGAGAGAAAAGAACCCATGGTCTTGGCTCTAGCAAAGGAAAAGAGCTACTGTAGGCAGCAGGTTCAGTTTTTAAAACAGTGGACCTGGGCCTGCTGAGGACTGGAGAGAAGGGAGGGTAGAAGGGCTGGTGAAAAGAAGGTCAAGGGCGAAGATTTTGGGTGCCCTCGACGTCTCTCAGACTCTGCCTAGGGAACCGGGTCCCCTGGGTGCCTCCAGGGCCCAGGCTACAGAAGCTGAGAGAGGCTTTCCACTGAGACACACGTCAGGGGAGAGAAGTCCTAGATCCCTCATGCAGGAATCGGAAGAAACTCAGAAATCTAAAGTGGATGGACTCATGTCCCTGCTTAAGCCCTTCCTGGCTGCTTGCTGCTCTTAGATTAAAATGAAAGCCTTACCCTAGTTCACCAGGCACCATGGAACTAAGGTCTTTCTGTCATCTTCAGGAAGCCCATGGAGCAGTACTTTCCCCCTGGCTCCTTATCTTTCTGTTGGGCAGACTTGGTCCATACTTTCCTGCTTTGGAGCCTTTGCACTCTCTGTTCCCTCTGCATGAAATGCTCTTTCTGCAGACAGCTCCCCAGGGCTGTCCCTGACCTGTCCATTTCCAGGGTCCTCCCCCAGGTTCCTTTATCTGTGGCCTCCCCAGCACATCCCTCAGTCAACTGAGTCCTCTTGGTGAGGGAGGGTTCTGCATTTCTGTATAAACTCCCCACTGCTTCTAGTTTGGGAGCCACGTGAGGGCAGATATTCGGTTTCCTTCATAGCTGCAGCCTTAGCCCCTTGCTCTTTCCCTGGCCAAGAGGAAAGGCACAGTGTTCCTTTTTGAATTACAAAGGCTGGCGGATTCCAGAAGTGTGGCCGGCAGCAGCAATGAGACTGGGAGCACTTCTAGGCTGCAAAAGAGCAGAGAGAAAAGCAGGGACCTTGCCAGTCTCTGGTGAGGAGAGGGTGATTATACACACCGGCCCTGCTGCCAGGAGGGGTTGGGGCTGCAAGCCAGACAGAGCCCACACCCAGGCAACACCAGGCACAAGAACTCATGTAAAGTGGACCTAGACATTCCAAAGGTGTGGGCTTGGTTCCTGGAGGAGAAATGGCCCATGCAGGTCCCAAGTCTGGGAAAGCCATAGTTGAGGTCTTTTAAACTGCGTAAGATGAGTGTCCCTAAGGCCTTCTCCCCGAGGAGATGCATTGCTTGTAAGAGGTGGCTTCCTGGATGCTACCTCGCCTGGCCCCAGGGACTTCTAAGGACTTGTTTTTCTAAACCCTGTTCAATTCTGCCCTGCTCTGGCCCACATGGTGAAGACATCATGCATCTGGATTAGCTGGTTTCTGGAGTATCATTTGGCTGCAGTAGCTGCTGAGGGCAGAGAGTTTGGCTTTATTTTCCAACTTGGGCCTGGTGCTGAAGTTCTTCCTATCTGAAGAAGCTTGTGACACAGTCATGACATAGTCAGAGACCACTATAAGGACAGAGGACAAACTCCTGGGTTGTAACCTGTTAAACATCACAAGTAGGCTTTGTGTTTTCTTCTGAGCAGCCAGGGACTTACCAGTGGTTTTTGCCAAAAAAAACATGACTCTTCACTTGGGCCTACAAATACCCAATAGTTAACTAAAAGCAGAACAGAAAGCTTGCTCTTCATTTTTTAAAACTCTGGGTCAAAGCCTTCTCAGCTCTGTATGTGGATACAGGCCCAGAGGGAGTCTGTCTAAATATTGGCAAAACAAGACTTGTTACCGCTCAATCTACTTAGCCTATCTCTCTGCCCTTTCAGACGGAGAACACTTACACCCAGAACTCTTCTTTGCCCTAAACCCATAATCACCTTGGATTCCAGCAGAGCCTCATGTGAAGGAAGTTGCCCTGGAATCCCAAGAATACCACCCATGGGAACCAAATGGCCCCCTAGTTAGGAGGACAAAAACTGAGCTACAAAACCCCAAACTGGACCAAAGCCCACTACAAGTACGCTCACAAAACCGTCATTTGGCTTTAGTGCTGGGTGGGTTTGGTCCACTTCACCAGTGTGCCCCCTCCTACACAAGCTGGAGTCCTTTCTTCTCTCCTCTCACCTTCCATTGAGGACTTTTGCATGTAAATTCAAACTGTTAATTTGGTTTTAGTTTCCATTATCCTTCAAGGAAGGACCCATAATAGCCTGTGATATGGAGACCAGGTTTATTTGACAGTGGAGGAGATGAAAGGGCTACACCAGTGAGGGCAGATGGCCCAGGAGGCAGCTGGGGCTATAGGAACCCCCCTATCTGAGGAGGGGCCCTGACATCCAAGGAGGCCCTGGCTAATTTGAGTGGAATATGAAGTGGGAAAGAAGAGTTTGGATGTCAATGTTATGATTCGGACTTGAAGTGTCCCCCAAAGGCTTGTGTTTTGAGGTGTTGATCCCCAGGGCAGCAGTGTTCAGAGGTGATTTGGATCCTGAGGGTCCTGACCTCATTAATGGATTACCCCACTGATGAGTTCCCAGCTGAATGGGCAATCAAGAGGGGGCCCAGTTGGAGTGTTATGGCTTATATCTAGGGTCCCCTCAAAGTCTCATGCTCTCATAGTTGGGACCTTTGGGAACGACTGGTCATGGGTATGCAATACTAGATCAGTCCGCTGACTGGTTTAGCTTAGTTCTGGGTGTGGGTGATGGACTTACCAAAGAGGGAAGATCCACTCTGGGTGTGGGTGGCACCAACCAATAGGCTTCCAGTCTGGACAGAATAAAAAGGGAAAGAGGAAGGAAGTCTTGATGCCTTCTGCCTGGCCTACCATGAACTCCTTTGCCATACCCTTCTGTCATGCTGCCCTGCCTTGCAACCAGATGGCTATGGACTAAAACCTCTACAAATTGTGAGCTTTCCTTCTGCCTGCTGCTTCCTGGCTGCCGTGAGGTGAGTAGCTTTGCTCTGCCACACCTTTCTGCCATGGTTTTCTGCCTTGGAGCCAGCTGACCATGGACTGAAACTTCTGAAACCATGAGCCAAAATAAACCCTTAAGTTGTGTATGTCAGGTATTTTGGCCCAGCAACAGAAAGGTAACTAACCAGGTTTCTTTGAACTTCAGTTTTCATAGTGAAGATTTCACTACAAATTTATATTTGTTTTTGAGGTAAAGATCATGTGATTGGAGGGTATTCCCATTGTTCAAATGTGGGGCAATTTTTTTCTGATTTCACTCATCACAGGGTGTCTGAGGAGTCTTGTGGAGGACAGAGGCTGGCGGGGGAACAGGCCTCATGGGGGATATGCTCTGGGGTGCCTGTGTCTGTGCAGATGATCCAGGACCTCAGTCCTCACACCTGAGCTGCACTGGAGTCACCTGGGAACTTGTGGAGACACAGACCCCTGGGCACCCAGGAACTGCTAATCAGCAGGTCTCAAGAATGTGCATTTCTACCTGGGCTGTGTGAACCCTGATATACTGACTGCCCTTTCTCGGGTCCACAGCAAGGTTCCAGCCCGGGTCTCAGGCAACTCCCAAGGGAGCAGTGGCCATCTGGGGAGGGAAATCCTGAGTCAGGGCTGGCTGTCCCTTTTGGGGAGATGGTCACAGCAGGGGGATGCCTGAAAGGCTGGCAAAGGCTGACAGGAGAAAGTTGAGGGGTCTGTGTGTGAGACCCCCTTTCCTCTGTGCTACGCTGTATCTTGGTCTGGGCCTGAAGACTTCTCCACTTGGGGAGTGATAACCAGGCTGGCTTGTATCCCCCACTCCATAGGATGGGGACACAGTGGACAAGACCTGGTACCCTCATTGCATTAGCCAGGGGAGGAGGCCACTGTATGACCAGAGGGCCGTGTGACTGTCAATACTGTGCTCCATCTACGGGGACCTTCCTGTCCCTTAATGGAACGAGCTACTCCACCCCCCATGCCTTCTGGACTCTACATCAGGTCACACAAGAACAGCTGCCAAGACCCAGTGAAACAAGAGGTAATCATCTTCCTACCTGGTTCCTGCGTCCATTTTCAACCGCTTACCACTTGGAAGGAGGCCGGGTGGATGGTTAATCCCCAAATCTCCAGTGTGACCTTTATTTTCTGTCTTCAACATGTTGGAGACACCGAGGTCAGAAGACAAGGTTCCTGGCATCTCGGAGCCTCGCTCTTGAGGTGTGGCACATGCAAACATGGGTCTTCTGGAGTAGGACAGGAGCCCAGGTAAAAAGACTTATTAAATCTGAGTCAAAGGAGGAGTCAGGAAAGGCCTCCTGGAGGTGGTGACAATGTAGAGGTGGAGTCAGGCAGAAGGCACAGCACCAAGAAGGGCACGAAAGTGAAATTGTGCAGGGGACATGGGAACTGCCTAGCTTGGTTTCCAAAGGAAAGACTGGGCTATTTGGGTGCTCTTCTCGGCTGGGATTTACCATTCGCCAGAGCACCAGAGAGAAATAGTGGAATCACCTTGTTCTTACTGAGGGGGCCAAATATGTTGGCCAAATGGGAGCACTTCTGAGAGCAAAGGGGATCTATTAATCATCTTGGGACAACTGTCACGAGTCCACGCCATGGTGGGACCAGGGTAGACGTGGGGTCATTTGGAAAGGGTGAGGAGATGAAGGTGTAGTAGGGGTGGCAGGGAGACCACAGCAGAAACTGAGGCCAGGAACATGGGTTTGCCTTAAGCAGCCTCTCTGGCCCTCACTTTCCTCCTCTATAAATGAGCCAGGTTTTCCTGCCTCACTACCTCCCAAAACTGTAGGGAGGACGAGGACACTGTGAAGAGGAATGAACCTGAGTCTGGCATCCCCCAGCAGAGACGCCTCAAGCCCACAGCCCCTGCCCGTGCATCTACAACCAGGCTGCCACTGGAATCCCTGGACAGTCAACAAATCTTCATCCCCATTTCTGTAGATTCTGGGCTAACGGCAAAACGCTTGCTCAATGTGAAAAGCAGAAAACGTTCCGATTTATTGCTTGGAGAATTTGCTGTCTCCTGGGCCTGGTTGATGTAGTTTCTTCTAAGTTTCAAAGCATTTTGTTTAAAAAAGAGAATTTCTGACAGCAGTATTTTCCCTTACGTTTATGCAAGAGTTTACCGTTTATAAAGAAGTCCACATAATAATGATACCAATCATTGCTACTAGGTATTGCGTTCCGACTGGGGTGGGGGCTCGATCAAACCTAGAAAACCGCTCCATTTCCACAGAAGGAGAAGCAGAACTCAAGAGAAGTTAAGGGGCTTGTCTGAGGCCATGTGGCCTTGGGAGAAGGTAGACCAGGGCTCAATGCAACTCTTGCTGCCTTCAGAGACTCTGCTCTCCGGCTCTCTCCTTACTCAACCTTCAACCCTACTTATAAGCTTCCGTCAGCAAATCAACTATAGGGTGAGAAAAGCCAAGACCAAAGCAAACCAGGGCCTTGTGAGAGAACAGTCAGGGGCTGGAATAAGCATAAGAACAACCAGATGTGTCTGAGGGAGCCCCTGAATGCCCACATGATATGTTTTGTGCCGAGACTATTTTTGTAATGATGCAGGTGGTGGAGAGACCATTTGGGCAGGGGCAGGGCACTTGCATTCAAAGCTCTCATTCCGTGCTGTCTACACGGCAGCCAGGAACCGTACATGGCTATTTAGGTTTAATTAAAATGAAACAAAATTAAAAATTTAGTTCCTCAGTCACACTTGTGACATTTTAAGAGCTCCATCTCCACATGTGACTACCCTACCAGACAGCACATATCTGCAGAAAATCCCCCTGGGCAGCTCTGTTCTGAGCCTCCACCTCCCTCTGCTGTCTTCTGACATCCTGGTGGTGGCAGGGAGCTGAGGATGCAGGTGGCAGGTGCACCTGTTCCGAGATTGGTGCCCCGAAGCCAGCGTGCCTGTAGATGCCAGGCGGACACCCAAGCTCCTCTCCACTCTGGATCAGCTACAGCACCAGGGACACGAATAAAGGGCCGAAGGCAGAGGAGGAGCCGCTCATGAGGCCTCGGTACGCCAAGCGTAGTCCCGGGACCGCAGCACCGGCATCTCCTGGGAGCTTGTTAGAAAAGCAGAACCCTTCAGTGAATGTAATACATTATATTAACAAAGTCAAGGACAAAAACCATATGATCCTTTCAATAGATGCAGAAAAAGCATTTGATAAAATTCAACACCCATTCATGATAAAAACCCTGCAAAAAATTGGAATAGATGGTCTATACCTCAATTTAATAAAGGCTATTTATGAAAAACCATCAGCCAACATCATATTGAATGGCCAAAAACTGAAAACCTTCATGTTAAAATCAGGAACAAGACAAGGATGCCCACTATCGCCACTTCTCTTCAATATAGTTCTGGAAACATTAGCCACAGCAATTAGACAAGAGAAAGAAATTAAAGCAATAAAGATAGGAAAGGAAGAAGTTAAACTATCATTATTTGCTGATGATATGATACTCTACATTGAAGATCCAAAAAACTCCACCAAAAAACTTCTAGACTTAATTGACAGATTCAGTAAAGTATCTGGATACAAGGTGAATACCCAAAAATCAATAGCCTTTCTATACACAAATAACAGACAGACAGAAAGAGAAATAAGGGAAAAAATTCCTTTTACAATAGCATCCAAAAAAATGAAGTATCTAGGAATCAATCTAACAAAAGAAACAAAAGATCTCTACACTGAAAACTACAGCACTCTGAAAAAAGAAATCGAAGAGGATATAAAAAAATGGAAAGATATCCCCTGCTCCTGGGTAGGAAGAATCAACATAGTGAAAATGGCCATACTACCGAAACTGCTATATACATTCAATGCAATGCCAATTGAAATTCCAACACTATATTTCACAGAACTAGAAAAAAGAATCCAAAAATTCATTTGGAACCACAAGAGACCTAGAATAGCAAAAGCCATTATAGGCAACAGTCACATGGCACCAGGTGTAACAATTCCCAATTTGAAACTATACTACAAAGCCACTGTGATAAAATCAGCATGGTACTGGCAAAGAAATAGGCCTGAGGATCAATGGAACAGACTGGAAGACACAAAAACAAATGCAGATGTACTCAGCTACCTCATCTTCGACAAAGGAGCTCACCATCCTCAGTGGAGGAAAGATAGCCTCTTTAATAAATGGTGTTGGAAAAACTGGATATCAACCTGTCACAGATTAAAATTAGACCCTTATCTTTCGCCATGCACTAAATTAAAATCCAAATGGATTAAAGATCTAAATATTAAAACAGAAACATTAAACTTGCTGGAAAGTAAGTTAGGCAGAACTCTGGAAGACATTGGTATAGGAAAAGACTTTATGAACAAATCCTCAGTAGCACGGGAACTAGCAGAAAGAATCAACAACTGGGATCTCATCTTACTAAAAAGCTTCTGTACTTCAAAAGAAACCATTAGCAGAACTAAGAGACAATCTACAATGTGGGAAAAAATTTTTACCAGCTGTACCTCAGACAAAGGACTATTATCAAGGATATATAAAGAACTCAAAACAATCAGTCCCCCCAAATATAAAGACCCGATCCAAAAATGGGCATCCGAAATGAACAGACATTTCTCATACAAAGAAGTGAAAGCAGCAAGAAAATATATGAAAAAATGTTCCACATCACTGGTCATTCGAGAGATGCAGATGAAAACAACACTGAGATTCCACCTCACCCCACAAAGAATGGCTGCTATCAAGAAATCACACAATAACAAATGTTGGCGGGGTTGTGGGGAGAAAGGAACCCTCCTCCATTGTTGGTGGGAGTGCAGACTAGTGCAACCACTATGGAAATCAATATGGAGATACCTCAAAGAGCTTGGACTGGAGGTTCCATTTGACCCAGCCATCCCTCTGTTGGGTATCTTTCCAAGAGAACTAAAAGAATCATATCACAGAGAAGTATGTGCACCCATGTTTATAGCGGCACAGTTTGTAATAGCTAAATCTTGGAAACAACCTATTTGCCCATCCGTTGGAAACTGGATAAAGAAGTTGTGGTTTTTCTATAAAATGGAATATTACTCAGCCATAAAGAGCGAGAGAATAGATTCATTCATAGGAAAATGGATACATATTGAAGATATACTCCTAAGTGAAATAAATAAGTCCCACATGTGTAAATACCAAATAGTTTCCCTGGTGTGAATATTCTGCAACAATGCATAAGATTCTAATAAGATTACTGACATTTAGAAATGGGAGGAAAGGAGCTAAAGGTGTAGGGAAGGTGTGATACGTAGGGGAAGAACAAAAAGGGAAAAGAAAAAAATGTGAGAGAATGAAAAGATGAAAATAAAGTGTTTGTAGATGGGGAGGGGAGGAGGGGGTGAAGGGAGGGCAGAGGTAAGGGGAAAAAATGAGAATCAAGACTTGCCATGTAAAGGTACATGATCCCAACAATGAATGTAACTGTACTGTATCCCTAAATGTACCAAAAAACCAAAAAAAAAAAAAAAAAAAAAAAAGAAAAAGAAAAGCAGAACCTTGGGCTCCGTGCCAGACTCGCTGGATGTGAACCTGTACTTTAACAAGGTACCCGGGAGATTCATGCAAGCATTCAAGTTGGAGACGCTCTGGCTTAGGAGACAGGCTGAGCAGGATCAAACAATGGCTCCAAATTTAGGAAACCAAACAGATAATTTTAAGAGGTGAGAAATAGCCTCAGTACCCCACCCCCACAGCGTGAGTAAGCACTAGTCATGAGGAGCCCAGGGCTCTGCGTCACGTGAGCGATGCAGCCTTCCAAGGCCAGACCCTCACAGAAGCTGGGAGCAGCCCACTGTCCAGCCTGGTCCCTCTCAAGCCAATGGGGTTATTATCTCCCAAGGCAAAGGGAGCAGAAGAAGGCTCACTCTTCTGTGTTTCTCTTTTTTTGTCTTGAGGGGAGTGGATCCAGGGCCTTCTCACTGAGCCACATCCTCGGTCCTTTTTAAATTTTTATTTTGAAGCAGGGTCTTGTCTTCTTCCTTCGTCTCTTCTTCCTCCTCCTTCCCCCTTCTTCTCCTTCTCCTACTTCTTATCCTCCTCCTCTTCTTTTGAGTAAGGGTCTCTTTGTGTAGTTCAGGCTGGCCTTGAACTCATTACATGGCCCAGGCTGGCCTAGAACTCATGGGGATCCTTCTGCTTCAGCCTCCTGAGTACTGGGATTATGTGCCCCCACACCTAGCTTTTCTTTTTCTTCCTTCTCCTTCTCCTCCTCCTCCTCCTGAGCTTGCTAGGCAATTCTACCACTAAGTTGGGTCCCTAGCCCTTTAAAATTAAAAAAAAAAAATTGGTACTGGGGATTGAACTAGGGTCCTTGAGATTGCAAGGCAGGTGGGCTAAATCCCTGGCCCTTAAAGTTTTTAAAAATTTTGACAGGATTTTGCTAAATTGCCCAGGCTGGGCTTGAACTCTCAATCCTTCTGCCTCTGCTTCCCCTGTAGCTGAGATCACAGGTGTGTGCCACTGTGCCCGGTTGAGAATCACATCCTGATCTCACGATGCTGCCTTTAAATCAGATGTTCCAGTTTTACTTTTCTTCCCATTGCATTTGGCTGGTCTGTATACACACACAATCATTTAAAGAGAGACACCTGGAGCAGGGCTTGCCTCTGCCCCGGGGTGTGACGCTCAGCTGGGCTCAGCCTGAAGCCAGGTGGCGGTGAAGGTTTTTGGGAAGGAAACGGCATCAAGCCCATCTATGAAGAAAGCAGGTGCAATAGGTAGTTCCATCCTTGGCTTCCAATGAGGTGGGCAGCTGTGCTGAGCGGGCTGGGAAGGAGAGGCAGCTGCAGAGAAGGCTGAGCGCGCAGCTCTCCCCTACCTTCAGGGTAGATGACTCAGCCCTTCCTGCCTCTCTCTGCTCAGCCTACCTAGGGCCTTACTTATTTTTTATCACTGGCATGGAGTTAACTTACCAAAAGGATGACATTTCTTCACCGGCGAGGGCCCTCCTAGAGGACAACTTTTAAAATATTCTTTTTTACAAGTTTCTTCCAGTGACAAAGCAGAGGACAAGGATGCCAGGGAGAGGGGAGAAGGACAGTGACATGGGCCTGGCAGGGAGCCTGGGGCCGTGGGGAACTGCACAGTGGCTTTGAGAAGAGACAGACTCTAGGAGTGAGTACTAAGGAAATAACTGGACAAGGGTGAGGAGAGGTCAGTATGCTGAACTTCACAACTCTATGACACGGGTTAGATCAAAGCAGACCACAACACTCCAACTAACACACACCCTGTTCTTTTGGTGCCAAACCTCATTTCTTCCTCCTGGGAATAGCCTGTTACCTACCACAGGATCTGTCAGGCAAGATGTTGGCCCTGCCCTTGGTTAGGGACAAGCTTGTGACCTAGGCCAGGTTACATGGAAAGAGACGTAGTAGGGTCTGGAAACTTGGGATTCAGCCATGCTGGTGGCCTGAGGAGGCCATTCACTGGTTCTTGGCCACCAAATCCTCTTTCTGGTCTTTTTTCTTTTCTTTTCTTTCCTTCTTTCTATCTCTCCCCCTCTCCGCCTTTCTCTCTCCCTTTCTCTGTCTTTAGTGCTGGGAAGTTGCAGAAGGTTTGGACAGCCACACTAAACCCCCAGTGCTTTTAAAATTTTAAAATTTTGAGATAGGGCCTCGCTAAGTCATTAAACTGCCTGGACTACACTCAAACTCACCACCCTCCTGTTTCAGCCTCCCAGAGTTCTGGGATTAGAGGCATGTACCACCATCCCTGGCTTTTAGTTTTTCTTGAGATCTGGCTATTTACCCTTTCCTGAGATTCCCAGAGCCATGCACAGCATTCCAATAAATTCTTTTTTTTTTTTTTTTGCTTACAGAGAATTGGATTGGTTTCCATTATTTTCAAGTAAGATGTCAAATCGACACCAACCCAAATGCCTAGCAATAGGGGCTTAGATCAACCAGGTATGGTACAGTACACAATGGAATACTACACAACCAGGTACAGCAATGACATAAATGTATATTTGTTGACATGTTTTGGTTCATTATTTTCAAGTAAGATGTCAAATCGACACCAACCCAAATGCCTAGCAATAGGGGCTTAGATCAACCAGGTATGGTACAGTACACAATGGAATACTACACAACCAGGTACAGCAATGACATAAATGTATATTTGTTGACATGGAGATTCACAATATATAGTTAAACGCAAAAGCAGGTTATAAGAAAACAGTATGTATAGGATGATACCATATTTGCAAAATATATATTCTATATATTCATAGAAAAGGGTCTAGAATAAAATATAACAGCATTCATTCCACAGAGTAGGATGGCAAACGATTTTTCTTTCCATGGATCTCGACTTCCTAATCTCCCAGCCATGTTTGTGCATGAGTTTTCTGTCTTGTGCGTGCAATGGGTTGCAGAAGCCCATGTCCCTGATGTTCAACAAGAGCTGAGACTTTTGATTCGAAGCCGGGATTCCTGCTACAAGGGGCTGAGCAACCACAGCTCTGCTCCAGGAGATCCTGGGGCTGTCCAAACCTTCAGAACAAGGAAGCGGCAGCCCCTGTACCCCAGAGCACTAGGAGTACCCCATTTATTTTCACAGCAGCCTTGGGAGGTGTAAGATCTTCCTCTGCCTGATGAAGGGCCCAGAGAGGTGAGGTGAGTACCTGGGTTCATGCAGCAGGGATTTAAAAGCCAGGTTTCCTGGTCTAGGGCCCCAACACCCCGAGGGCTACTGAAATTTAGGATCAGAGCCAGAATGAAGCAGCGGAGCTCAGGGAAGGGCTCAGCATTTGCCTGTGACCTTGGCAGTGTGGCTAACGGGCAAGTGTGGGTGTGGGTATGGGTGTGGGTGAGGCCTTGCTCTGTGGCGGCCTCTGTCTCAGGCCTCTCACCAGGCAGCAGTGGCAGGAAGAGGTTCTGGGCCTGGGGGAATGCTCGCCCTGCTGCTGGACATTCTCCTGCTGCTCAGCTAAGTCTTGGCTGGAAGGTCATCTGCCCAGAGGAGGCCTCCCTACGAAAGGTCCTGGCCATTGCTGGCCCCCATCTGTCCTCTCCCTTAGCCCTTCCTCAACATGTGGCCGTTTCATCTATCTGCAGGTTACCTTTATTATCTGTCTCCCTTGACTGCAGGGCTTATGACTACTGTCCTCGTCTGTGTCCCTGGCTTTTAGCCCAGCATCTGGTCCACTGCAGGTGCTCACCAAGCATTTGCTGAATGATGAGTAGATGAACAGAGGACTCTGGTGGCCGGAAAGCCCAGGGGCAGTCTCTTCTCTGCCTTCTACCAGCTGCGAGGCTTCAGGCACCTCGCTCGCTGCTCCTCTCCAGGCTTCTTCCAAGCCTCGACCTGAGTATAAATCTCCAACTCCATACGTGATGGGTTGGCCTCCCACTTCCAGAATATATTAGACAACTGAATGGAAAGTAATGGAATTTGGGATTGTTTAGTAAATTATACCTTAAATAAATCAAATGCCAGTTGGTTCTTCTGATGATCATGCTGCCGTGATTTCCTGAGGAGTCACTGGTGTGCAATGAGCCCAATCTTATTTCTTATTCAATAAACTCCTTTATTCTAGTTCACGTACTTTTCCATTACAATAATGAAAATAGCACTAGTGATTTGTAACATTTAAGTCCAAATCAAAGGGGAACCCCTCAAATTATATGGTAAATGACATGTAACTGAACATAGAGTAAATGTTGGGCAAAACATATTAAAAATATAGATAACAGGGTCAGGGTTGTGTGTGTACAAATACTTTAAGGTTTCCTTGATTAGGATGGCTCCATTTTAGACTAGCACATGATTTTGAAAACTATATTTATAATAGTAATAAAACTCAACTGTAAAGAAAAAGCAAAATCAAGCAAAGACAAAAATCCCCAAACCAAAAGGAAATGAATCAAACAAACACTTAGGATCAATATGCAAACCTCTGGTCCTTTAGCCCTGGAATGGCAAGTGAGTAGGTTTTGTAGAAATTCTCCATAGAAAGGAATGTCTGGGCCTTGGTCTGACATCACTGCATCTCCAAGTCCTGTCTCCTCACAGAGGAAAAGAAGTAGCTTGTCTGACATCTGTCCAGGGTCTGCCCAGGATGGGGCTTGCATTCCCAATCCCTTTGGGAACAATCCCAAATACCAAAAAGGCAAGGCATCCCTGAGGTGCTCAAGTGGCAGGGGCCAGGGTCAGCGTCGCTGCCAGGCCCGGCTGGAGCTGTCTGAGTGGTTCACAGGCAGTGGATGGGCCTCCGTGTTGAACACCCAGTCTTCCAGCGAGAGCGTGTCATCTTCAGAGAACAGAAGATAGAGGTATCTGTGGCCAGGAAGGCAGGGAGCAAGACAGCCATCAGTGCCCAGAGAAGGCAGGCCTGAGAGTCTCGGGGCCTGAGATCAGCCTGCAGCTAAGGCAGGGAGGCTGGGACCTGACAACTGGTCCAGAGGCTGGTCCCGGGGAAGGACACCATGGACGGCCAGGACAGCACTGAGCTCTGGGGTCAGAGGGACCTGTTTCATCCTGGCTCTGCCTGGGCCCCCACTCTGTAGCCTCATCTGCCGAGCTCTGCTAGGACCCTAGAGGCCCTGATTCTCCTTCTTTGCAGGGTGGCCTGCATGCTGAACCTGTCCAAACTCTGACATGCGCTCCTCAGAGTCCACACTCCAGTGTACCTTAGGGCATTGCAGAGCTGAGGCTGGGACTCCTGGAGTCCAGCTTTGGGGCAAGGGGACTTTTCTGGGAGGAACCGCACCAGGTTAAAGCTCAAAGGCTTGCTTTGGGGGAGCAGTAGGGAAATGGGGTGCTATCTCCGACCCCAGGAAAGCCAGGGAGCCATGCTGCAGAGCCACATGAAGGAAAGTCAACCAAAGTGATGGATGTGGATATCACCATCATTATCATTATTCCTGTTTATAGAGGAGGACAGGATTCCAGGAAACCCAGGAACATGAGGCACAGCCTTCAGCACACGTACACAATCAGTACTGCAGGGCTGGATTCCAGCTCAGCCTCACTCACAGGGAGAAAGGGCCAGGCTAAGGCTCATCCCTGGACCCCAAGCCCTCTGTCCCTAGAGAGCTTCTGCTCTGTGACTGCAGAGCCTGGCTGTTGTGGGAGACTGCTGGCCACCCCCCACCCCCGTTCCCCACAGGAGCCACGTTGCTGACAGAGGACACAGGCCAGGCCTGCACTCACTTCAGCGTCTCGGCTAGAAAGAAGCTCTGCTGTTTGTTGTCATGGTTGGGGCTGCTGCTGTACACATCCTGGATCCCAGAGAAGCCAGCATCTGTCCGGCAGTACTTCTCTAAGGCCTGTGAAGGGGAAGGCACGTCAGAAGGTGAGGAAAAGTCTCAGCCTCAGCCCACTAGCAGCTGAGTTCACCAACATGCCAGCCCCTGGCCCAGAGGTATGCAGGCAAGTACCTCTCTGCCTTTTGCACTGAACTGCGATTTTTGTCTGGGAAGTCTGTGGGCTGAGCACAGGACATGTGACCTTTGAAGGGAAAAACCAGGGCCTCAGGAAAGCAGGTGCACTATAGACAGTGAGCCAGGCCTGGATCTGAACAGCCCTCCACTCTCCGCATGTAGACCTCCCAGGACAGTTGCTAGTGCCCTGAGAACAGGTGATGGTGCCTTGTCAGCCTGAGGGGGAGGCACAAGTGCTGCTGGGAGGAGGGACAGAGAAGGCTTAGGTTCCATCAAGGAATCTTCTGGAATCCCTAGCCCTGCCTTTGACACCATTTTAGCCCCAGGAAGGCCATGAGATTTCCAGCAGGTGGATAGGGCTAAGAGGAAGTCAAGACCAAAAAGAAGCCAGAGTGGTCCAGGGCTGTGGCCAGAGGACCAGAGGAGCTGCTGGCCCGCCAGCCAGTCCTGTGTCAGAGGTGGCCTTTCGAGCCATCTGTGCAGCCCCAGGGCCAGGAGCATGTCTGCTGGGATGGTAGGGCCATGGTGCCGAGTCTGCTGACAGCTGTCCCAGCCCGTGTGGCCATGGGCACCGAGAGCTCTCTATCAGTCTCTGCCCGCCCACCTCAGCTGGCTGGGCATCTGCAGCCTCTGCCCTGACCCCTGGTGCAGACCCCTTTCACCCCGGTGCCCCAGCTACTCACCATCACCACATCCCAGCCCCACTCCCTGTAAGTGGGGTCATGCGTCTGCCGCCACAGGTACATGTAGCTCTCTACCACCTCGGGCCGCAGGATGTAGTAGCTCTCGCTGAGCTGGGTGGCCACTGCCTCTCTGCCAGAGTTGAACCAGAAGGCCTCGGGCCCGAGTTTGGTGTCTGGGAATAGCCAAGAGGGGACCCCATCAGACACTGCACCTCCTGTTTTCCTGATCAGCTGCCTCACGAAGGGCTCTGGGTACCTTAAGTCCTTGGCAGGGTAATATTAATGATGCGCTGGTGTGGGGTGGGCCCTGCTGAATCGTGCCCTTGGCCTAGGTGGGCCAACATGAGACTCCTGAGGCTTCATGAACTCTGTAGGTTTGGACTCAGAATTTGAATAAGCTACTCTGCAGTCAGGGAAGACAAAGGCTTGGGCAGTGCACCCCGACTGCGTATTCTGAGATATAAGCTCTCTACAAGGTGTTAACCAGGACTCAGCCAAGACGGCACTTCAGGTTGGAGCGTGTCTGGGGAATAGTAGATTAAACAAAGTGAAGTAGGACAGTTTGTGGGATTTAGCAGCTCTTTACTATGACAGCATGGGAAGATGCTCCTCCACAGACCCTTGGGAACTGCTTTTAACACCTCCCAGATGAGGCCTTCCAGAGCTAAGAGTGGGAACCTGAAGGAAAAATGCCAGGGGAAACACCTGTCAGACAGAGGGGGCTGGAAAAAGGAGGCCTGATGAGGTCTGGGCTTTGTTGGCATTGATCTGTTTTTGGAGAATTGGTTGTCATTTTTGTTTTCCACACAACCACAGTGATAACCACCTGCACAGCTACCATTTATGGCATGTAGGCTGTGCTGGGTGCTTTGCACTGTTTCAATAGTAAAAAAAAAAAAAAAATTTTTTTTTTTTTTTTTTTTTTTTTTTTTTTTT
>NW_022900935.1:20506101-20577219 GCF_012274545.1 Fukomys damarensis
TTTTTTTTTTTTTTTTTTGCTAAGGTAGATGCTATTATCCCTCTCTAATGCATGTGGAAACTGAGGATCAGAGAGGCTATTTGTCCAAGGCAACACAGCAAGTTGTGGCGGAGCTGGGATATGACCCTGGCTCTGTTTGATGCCCCCTTTTCTCTCTGGGATGTACTTTCTCGCTCTCCTAAGTCTGACTCTCTAGGTCCAAAATTGAGGGTGTGTGGGTCAGGTCTTCTTCCCTCTGCCCAGCCTGTCCAGGCCAGCTGTGCACCGAGGTCTCTTCCTAATCCCACCACCTTATTTGGGTTCAGAGTCCTGTGAGGAAGCCACCCTACTGTTGCCTCTCTGGGGCTTCCTGCAGGATGGATCTGCCAGACTGCGGCCCCTCTGATCTTTTCAAATGGCAAAGCCATTCTAGGTCATCAGGCAACAGTCATTTTGCCAAGTTGCTAATGGGGTGAGGGCAGCAGCCGCTGCAGCCGTTGTCGGTGGGCCAGCCGGGCCAGCCAGAACAATATGCTCTATTAAGTGCTGTCTTTATGGTCTGTGCTGATTGTCCCAGACAAATAGCAAGCTTTTTATTATTCCTGAGATTTCCTCTTTGTTTATGACCTTGGCAGAGTGAGCTCCATGAAGAGAATGGAAGACCGGTTTTAAGGACCGATTGCAAATCTCTGACTTCCTGGCACAGCTTGGAGAATCAGCTCCAACTGCAGGCAAAGGCACAGGCGCCGCAAAGATGTGTGTGGTGGTCGCTAACACAGTGCTGTGGCTGGAGACGCAGTGTGAGGCTTTCTCATGGCCCCACACTGTGCTCTGGGGGACCCATGTTCTTGTTCCCATCGAAGAGGTGGTGGGAAAACAGAGGCCATGTGAGCAGAGGAGCAGAGGAGTCCTCTCCTCTATTACAACCCAGAGTGGCAGACCCCTGAGGCCAGTGTTTCCGCCTCAGGGGCTGGAGGAGGCTGTTCTGTGCCACCTCACAGGACCTTGGCCTAGTCATCTCTGAGCCTCAGTTTCCCCAACTGTGCTGTGAGGTTCAGTGATGATGTGTGTCTAGTAATGCTGATGACACCTCCACTGTCTCCTTTCAACTGAGGTCCAATCTCAGGGCCTGGGTGACCATCTCTCACTGCACCTGTGTCACTGCCTAGGTGCGACAGTGCCGGGACGGTGGGCTCTTTTCCACTCACTGCTGCTCTGCTGGCCTTTCCAGCGTTTCCTGGTGTCTAGCCTTGGGCTCTGCTGCTGCCCCGTCCCCTGCAGGGTTACCTGAGCGGGCGTACGACTCGTGGCATGTCCTGGTGATCTGGGCTGCCAGCTCTTTGTAGTGGGCCCTCTTTTCTTCCTTGGCATCCTCAGCGCCGAGGGAGATCATGCCCCCTGAGAAACAGGCCAGGTGCCCCATCTTGTGGTCCAGAATCCCCCCTCGCCACTCGGCAATGTAGGTCAGCCCCCCAGGAGAGACATTCAGCAAGTAGGTTTCTATCGCCTGGGAGCAGGTGGGGTGGGGGTGTGGAAGGCACAGAGAAGGGAGGGAAAGGACGGAAATGAATGTTCTGGAGACAGTAGCAAGGGTGGTTCTGCAGAGCCCTCTTTCCCTGGCACAGAAGTCCCCTTGTCTCTGCCGGGCCCTGGAGGGCCAGCAGAAGTCCTGCCTCCTGGGCTGTGACTCACAGCCACTGGGAGAAGGGATGCAAGGCTGCTCCCTGGGGTGAGGCCCTCACATAGCCTTTTTTTTTTTTTGGTGCTGGGGATCAAACTCAGGACCTTGCTCTTGTGAGACAGATGCAGTGCCACTGAGCTAAATCCCCGGCCCCAATATAGCCTTTTAAATATTCTATGTTTTAAAAAATCTTTTAAGATGATTCTCTTCATCTACTGCATTCTCTGTTAGTCTGAAGCCCAGCTGGTATGTGGATTGGCTTCCGGGGTCCAGGACACCCCCCAAAATTGCCCTCGACATATCAGTGGACATGCATCTTTGTAGGAAGAGCGCCTACATGTCTTATCAGGTTTTCAAAAAGGACCAGTGGAAAACGAAGCTGCCTAACACTCACTTCCTCCCTGAATACCTGGCACATGGGCGGTGGTGCCCATGACAAAGGAGTAGAATGGCTTGTCCTGGATCACCCAGACACACCAGGGCCCGGACCAGGACCACAGACATCCTTCCACTACCTTCTAGTGTCTCCTTTTAGTGGGAAGGGCTCCTGAGGGGTGATGCTATCGGTGAGGACTCCGGGATACCGGGGTGTGCAGGTGTCAGTCCCAGGAGCCCTGCAGACTGAGGTGACAGAAGTGGCTGCTCACACAGCCACAGGCCAAACCCCAGGGTCCTGTAGCTCCTGGTTATAGCTGGGGTGCTGTGGACACCTAGCCAGGCCTCTGCCTGTATTCCCGCCCCTCCGATCTATTGGGGTGGGGGTTCTTCACTCTAAACAGTTGGACCCTGTCATGAGCCTGCTTTGGACCTTCTGAGGTTTCCAGCACTCTTGGGGGAAGGTGCAGCAGGGCCTCTAGGACACTATTATCTGGACTCCAAGGTGTACCCTGATGCTACAGGAAAGCTTCTGAGCACAGACTCCATGGGTTCAAATCTCACCAGTTCCAAGCTATGGGTGACACCAGGCAGGCTGCATGTTCTCTTGGTGTATCAGTCTATTCATGTTTAACAAGGGAGAATTAAATGAGATAACCACAGAACAAGGCCTATTTCCCATCACAGAGGGTCCCCCACAAATGCTGCCCACTATGAGTTCTCTGCAGCCTGAACCTCGCCATATCCCACCCCAGCCACACTGGCCTTTCCATTCGGATCTCCTCCCCTGTCAAAGTCCCGTGTGCCACCGAGTGCTTCCTCAGAGCCAGCGCTGTACCAGGGGCCAGGGATGCGGTGGCATGTGGTGAGCTCCCTACGAGTACAGAGACTGTGCAGCAAGATCAAACACATGGGATGATGGCAGCTGGTGAGCAGCATTCTGAATGAAACCAAGTGAGGGGAGGAGATAAACAATGCGGGGTGTCCTGCTCTGCAGAGTGAGGTTAGAGTAAGCCTCTACTTCCGGCTCCCTCCCCTTGCACGCCTGTCCGGCTGAACTGAATGAATCTAGCCTCCGGGAGAGGACACCCAATTAGACAGCACAGCTCCACTTTCTACCAGTGCTGTCCCCATATGGAGCATGCTCGAGTCATTTCTCCCAGTACTCTGAGTTCCGTCTGACAGCAGCAGCCTCCGGCCCAGGCCTGGCACATGCAGAGACTCAGACAGTATTCCCTGCTTGGTTTGTTTTTTCCTCTCCCTCTCTTCCTGGGGCCCAGGGCTGGGGTCGGGTGTGCTGGCTTTGAGGCCCTTGCCGAGTGGCGGCTGGAGAGTAGCTGATGATGTGGCAGGGCCAGGGCACCTGCCCCACCTGGGGGTGTGCTGAGGCCTGAGCGCCAATGGGTTGCCAGCCTGGTCAGCTCTGGCCTGACCCTAGCTCCTGGGTACGGTCTTCCTGCCTAAATGCAGGCTCTGGGCAGGGACCCTGGAGAGCTCAGGGCCCAAAACCTGGCTCCAAGTTACCAGTTGTTAACATTTGGGATGGTAGAACACACACATCTGGGGAAGATGCCACATACAGGTACATCTGCACCTTTCCAACTATGTCCCACTGGTATTAGCCCCAAGCTAAGTAACTGTAGTAAATGGGAAATTACAGACTGGGGACTCTTTGAAGATACACTCAAATGAGCAGATGTGAAGATAAAAACAAGGCTTTCTTACACCACAAGCAAAACACAGGACAGCACAGGCTGGTGAACCACAGGTAAAGGTATAGATCACAGCAAAATGCATGAGATGGGTTGGGTAGGTGGTGGGGACCTGGACTTGAGCCCTAGCCCTGCAAGTTAAGAGCCAGGTGACTTTGGGCAAGTTATTTCAGTTTTTCGAAGACCCACTTTGCTCATCTATGAAATGGGAATCGTTTCTGGGTTGGTTGTGAGGATGAAAAGAGACAACACTCAAAGACGGGGCTTGGTGCCTGGCCCTGCTGCTCCTTCATCTCCCCTGGAAAGACCATCCGAGGCCTCCTAAGGGGGACTTCAGGGTGGCCAGGCTCCTCAGGGACTAGAAGCCACTCAGACTGGTGTTTGCATCCCGGCTCTTGTTGCTCTGTAACCCTGAGCCCTGCTTTCATCATCTGCAAATGGCCAAGAACACAGCGCTAGCTCAAAGCTCTCCCTGTTCTCTTGATGCTCCTCCTCCACAGCCAGTCCAGCCTGCCTGACCTCCCCGGCCACTCAGCTGGACCTGGGTCTAACCTGCTAGTTTCCACCTCTGGTTGCACACTGAAGTCTCTTGGGGGCTTTAAAACACTATCCCTGGCCCCAACCCCTAGAGGTTCTGATGTAAGTCAGCAGGGCTGCAGCCTGGACACAGGATTTGACAGTTCCCGGGATTTGATTTATAACATGCTGACAAGGGTGAGAACCACCAGGACATTCTTCAAAGCTCCAAACTTGCCTGAGGCCCAGCCTTTACCCAGGGTCAGAGCAGCTCCAGGGTCCTCACTGGGGAGATCATATGTGGGAGTGAAGCCGAGTCCTCTCCTGTTCAATCAAGTGCTTTCTGTGCAACTCCTGGCTGCTTAAATAATTCATGGCCTTTTCTCCTCTTGAAGCCTCAACTACAGTGAGCCCTAAGGGCAGGGAATCAGCCACTGGTGAGCTTCAAGTTTACTCTGCAAGGAACAGCAGACAGTGCTGAGGCTAATCCTCCAGCAGGGATGTTGGCCTTGCTCTGAGCTTAAGCACAGACAGGGCTGAGGCTAATACTGAGCTGGGATTGGAGTCCCCACTGTTCCTTTAGGACTGAGGTCTTGGTGCTGGGAACCTGGGTGGAGAAAGCTCCTCCCGAGGCCACAATCATGTCCCACACTTTGGCTTGCCTGGGCTGCACCGAGCAGAGAGGAATTGTCTTGGGCCACATATAAAATATAGTTAACGTACAGAAGTAACAAAACGTTATTTTAAAATTGTTGTAACATTTAAAAGCGGGGGGTGGGGTGGGGTGGGGGGGTGGCCTGTGGAATGCGGGTTGGACATGCCTGGAAAAGTCCACAACTCTGGATGTCTGTTACAATGTGTTTCTTTAGCTCTATTCCCGGCCAGCTTCATATAGTCAAAGGGTACTAAAGAGATCACCCATCCATCCATCCACTCATATCAATCCACACGTCCATCTACCCACTCATCCCTCCACCCCCATCTCTGCACATCCACCCACGCACCCATCTACCCACTCTATACCCACCTGGCCACTCAGCTCAGAGACCTGTCCACCCACTCACCAGCCCCTCATCTAACCACTTGCATATGTATCCTCTGTTCCTCTTTCCATCCTATACCCTTCCCTCCCTTTTACCCTCCCATTCAGCATTCGTACATAACATTTGTTCATATAACAGTCGTTGTGGGCCTACTGCGTGCTCGACAGTGTTCGGAAGTGAGGCGTACAGGGTGAACTAGCAGACGAGACCTCTGGTCCTAGGTAACTCACACTGCACTTAGGGAAGATAAATTTGTACACACAACACTGTTATAGTAGAAGAGAGTAAGCCTGAGAATGTGACAGAAAGGCTGGGAAGGGTAACCTCAGCAGCATTTGAGTTAGAGTTGACTGATAAGACGGACTAAAGCGAATGATGCTCCAGGTAGAGGGGACAGAAAGAGCAAAGGCCCTGATGTGAGAATGAGCTTAGTGGGTCTGAGGAAGCAGAAAGAACAGAGTGAAGAGATGACAGCACGGTGATCAGCAGGGGCCCAGTCAGGCAGGACTTGGGCAGCAGAGGAGAGGGGTCTAGTTTACCCCAGGTGCTAAGCAAAGTGGGCGAGAGGCTCTGCCTTTCCAAGTCTTCTGGCTGCTGTGTGGAGTGGGGACTGAGCGGACAGAGAAGAGGGAAGGAGCTCCGTGTAGAGGAAGTGACGTGGTAGTTTAGATTAAGGTGGTACCGAAACAGATTTAACTTGCTTAATCTACTTTATGGGGAAACTGAGGTTCAGAGGCCGCCCAGTGCCCTTTCATTAACTATGAATGAGCTGTGGGACTCCCTAACCCTCTTCTCCACAGCTGACCAACTCCCCCTTCTGCTCTACTTTTTTTTTTTTTCCCCAATGAAGTTTTTGAGCTTCCAGGCTGTGGAGCATACAGGATTCAGGATTCTTTTTTCCCCTCAGTCTTTCTTTGGAAGGACTCTCTTAGCCTATCACCCTCGCTTGTCCCCCCCGTGAATAGACCAGCAGTGGTGCCAGCTCTGTCAGTCCTGTGCTGTGTGGCCTTGAACCAATGCCTTCTCCTCTCTGAGCTTTGGTTTCTGTCCACATAGAGAGAAGGAGCAGCTCGGCCATGCTAATGACATCTCCTCTAGTCTGGCAGGAAGACAGCATAGGGTCTCACTTGACAGGTGCTCCTAGCCACAGCCTGCTGGTGCACCAAGTGAGGCTCAGCATCCATGCAGGGAGTGGGCGGATGTCTGAACTTTGGTTTCTAAGTCAGACTGACTTGTCACTTCCTATGACACCTCGGACAAATGACTTAAACTCCTGTGCTTAGGCTTCCGGAGGACACTGGCAAGGGACAAGCCGGAGACAGTGCAAAGCGCTGGCTGGGGAGGGGCTGCTCTGTAATTCCCTGAGCCCACCCTGGGCAGGCCTCTGTGATACCCTCACCCCCGCCACCCCAAGGGCTTTGGGGCCCGTGGCTAATAATCAGCCCCCACCAGAAACCCAGTGAGTGTCTTACCTCCAAGGCTCCATAGTACATATTTTTAGCCTCCATGTCTGTCTTGGCAGACATCAACCAGGATTTGATCAAATATTCATAAAAACTATCGCCGAGTCCTCCAACAGAGACGTGGTCTGTGCGGGGGAAGAGGACAAGAATGTCAACTCCATCTGCCACTGACTGTGGAGGGACTGAGTGGGCACTGAGTGGTCTTGCACGCGGGCCTCAGTGACCAGATGTTGGGGGCTGTGGGAGCTGGCATCAGACCTACCACCCCCGAACCCCAATGGGGCTGAGCACACAGCCTTTGATGCGTAGCACACCAGGGTGCCTCAAGCTAGGTGTCCCAAGCCAGGTGCACAGGCTCTCCAGGGCCGTGCCCCATCTCGCCTTAGCTGCAGATGGAGGGTCCGTCCCTGCTTTGTAATGTAAGTGGGTTGTGTTTCTTTAAAAAGATAATCTGGTGGCAGGGGAGTGCACAGTATGTTTACTGCCCAGTGACAAACGTGGTGATTAACGCGGAACCTTCCTGAAAGGCCACAGGGAGGAGGAGGAGCCTTAGCTAGTCAGACCCAGAGTACAGAGACTGGAGGAAGGAGTTTAAATTGAGCAAATTGGGACAAGTGAACTCAAGGAGTGGGGTGGGGGAGGGGGGCTCAAGACCCTCTCTCTGCCCCAGTGGCCGGAGGACCAGTGGCAGCTGCCAGAGTTGCCCACACAGCAGTCTCTCGGGCTGGGGCTTGCAAGGAGGGAGACAGCTCCCAGGACCGTGAACCACAGAAGCAGCACAAGGGCAGACATTGCTCCTGTGCTCCAGAATTAACACTGGGCGGCATAAGCGCACGGAACAGAGTTATGGAAGAGCTGGTTTCTGTTCAGAGGGACAGACAGCAGACATGGGGTATACTGAGGAGTGGAAGGCCAGCAGAGTGTCTGCAACTCTTCTGGAGAAGGACGGGGGAAGAAAAAGTTTAGCAAAGGGAGGTGTAGAAAGACTTTGCCCCGAGATCCCTTTTTACTGGGTGTTTTCTTCATGGGCCAAGAGCTTCATTGTTTTAACTTCATCTTCCCATTACCCTGTGAGGTGAGCACCATCTGGCCCATTTGGCAGGTGGGAAAACTGAGGGAAACCTTAGCTTGCGCAAGGCTACCACCCTGGCAGGTGGGAGAGCCCTCACTTTCTGCACTCTACAGTTATCCAGAGGATGAAAACAAAGATGCATAAAGACGATACAAGTGGGCAGGGAGGGGGACCAAACACAGAGGGTAAAGACAGGCAGAACCTGGGACAGGGATGAGAGGAGGCCATTGAATGGAAGATTAGCCCTGCAGCTGCCAATCCCTGTCCATGACCAAATCCTGCCCCAGCAAGAGCTCTGGAGCAGGAGAACTTGCAAAAATTGGAGCAGACAGGAGAAAGCATGAGCTCCTGGAAAACTGAGGAGTCAGTGGTGTGGGACCTGGCTATGGGGAGGGGAAGAGAGACCGGGGCCCTGCCTCTGGAGGGTGCAGCCGGAGCTGGCAGAGGGGCAGGAGCGAGCATATCCATGGCTGGCACAGGTCTGTAGAGGGGGCAGGCTGGACGTTGGACTGGGCTGGTCTCCTAAAGCCCCTGAGAGCCCCCCACTGCCCCGGGAGGGGGCAGCTGAAAACAGTGTTATCTCCCGACTCATCACCTGTTACCCCCCTGTTTTTCTCTGCCACTTCAGACAAATTCTCGAAGCCTCCTCTGTGGAATTTCTCTCTGTTCCTTGGCTTGTGCTGCTCCTGGACCTCAGATGCCTGCCTGGCTGGCACTCACTCATTTGCCAGGTGTAGCTCAGGCTTTCCTAGACCGAGGAGGTCGAGGATGGCTGATGACGCTGTCACAGCCCCTCCTGTAGGTGACCATGTGAATTAAGGAAAGCAAGTGCACATCTGGCCCTCGCCCTTCATGGGAGGCACCCAGGGCCACCCTGAAGACTGTGGTCATACTTTGCCATGGGATGCCCCGCACCACTAGAAGGATCTGTTTATGGGTCTGCAGCTTGGCCAGGCTGTGAGTTCTTTGTGGGGACTGCACAATCTGTTCTTGTGCCCAGCACCAATCTAGCACTTGGAGAGGCCCAGTGAGCACTCAGTGAGTGGAGGGGAGGGAGGCCTGAGCCGCACTTGGATGTCAAGCCAGGCTTGCATTTCCTCACGCGATGACAGTGTGAGTGACACGGTGCAGAACTCTCTCTGTCAGGGGTGTGCAGGAGAGGGGAAGGAGCCAATCACCAAGGCTTCAGGACTCCCTCCTGGGGTTGTGTGTCACCTGGCTGGGGGGCTTCACCCAAATGGACGCTCTCACAAGGGGCCCACCGCTTAACGGCTGTACGGCACAATGGGAGAAGCCCGGGTGGGAATTAGAAGAGGTGCAACTGCATTAGTGTGGGGGAAGCCACTGTCCACTCCGGGGCTCAGTCTCCCGGGCTATAAAATGTGAGAAGAGGAGCACAAGTTGATGTCCCGGGGCCAAAAGCAGTCTGCTGGTGCCTGACTGTGCCAATGTCCTCCTCATACTTGGCCACAGGAGATAGGGCGACAGCCTAAGGAACCAGCGGGCATGAAGCTGGGGAGCCTGCCAGGCTGGGCCTGTGGGCAGCTCACGGCCCCGGGCCACTAGGGAACCCTGGACCTGCTGCTCCCCTCTGAAGACAGTGGTATTCTGGCAGTGGATGGAGGACAAGTGACACAGGACCAAGTTTACTTCCTTGGCAGCTCTCCAAGCTCCAAGGGGTTGGTCTTAGGGTGGTCTCATCTGTGTCTGGTACTGCTGGGAGCCCAGTGGATTTCTCCTGGGTATAAAGTCTTAGCACAGCAGGGATTTGAGCCTCTGTTACCCTGAAGCGTAGCTTCAAGGTGCAGTGGGAAGCAGGCAAGAGCAGAGGCAGGTAACTGGGATACTGCAGCCCTTGTCTTCCTCCACCTCTGTGCTGCAATTTCTGGCTGCAGATGGGTTCAACAGTCCCTGCCCACCTGGTACAGGCTTGTTCTGAGCATTCAAGAGGAGACAGAGTAAACGTACTTAGCTTCTGCAAGTTGGGGATGTGATTATCTGCTGAGAAGATTTGTACACTCCAAAGGATCCAAGAAAATCCCCAGAAAACCTGAGATGACCCTGGGCACCAAAGCCAGGGCAGGAGGGAGGATCAGCAGGGTTTTATGACCTTCCCTTTGCTCTTTAGCAGGCTGTGGACTCATATTTTATTAATATAAAACAATTTTCCATATGTGACCAACTCTGCCCAGACCTACCGCTTCTGGAGCAGTCTGAAAAGAAAATTAGGCCTCTGCTGGGGGTGGGGTGTCCTGCTATTTGCAGAGGTAACTGTTTAGCTGGGAAGCCACACCTCTCTCATCATTTTTTATGGGTTTTGCTGCATTGTCCTGGGGCAGCTCAGCTCCTTACCCAGTCAGGCCTTGCAATTAAAAGCTGCTAAGTTACTGAACTGTCTCTTGCCATGGCCATAATCTGTAATTCAAGCCTTCATTTTCTCCCTACGCTTTTGGATTTGGCAGTGTGTTTTGGATGAGAATACTTTGCATTTTCTAAAAGTGTTTTCTTTTTCAGGAGGCCACTTGGGGTGAAGCCATCACTGCAGGAAGTTCTGGGGTTGAGTTTTCTGGGCCCCTTAGACTGGCAGGAGGCAGAGGGCCAGGCGGGAAGCAAAGGTATCTGCAGTGTCTCCATGGAGCCCTCCCCCAACCCAGCCTCCGGGTCCTGCTCAAATCATCCCTTTGGGACAACCCGGATGTGCTTTTGAAGCGTGAGATGCAGCTGGCTTCCAGCAGCCTCTGGCCCTTCCTGCATCCCTTTCTGGTGCGCAGAGCTCAGCACCCTCACTTTTCACACTTCACAGGACAGGAAACCAGTGTTCAGAGAGATCAAGGGAATTCTCCCAAGCCACATTACTCAAGTCTACTTTTCCGTGATCCCTAGAGACATGGAGGTGTGGGGACTCGGGCGGGACTCGGGAAGGGATCTGCCACCACCAATGCCTGCTGACCATGGCCACCGTGGCCTGGTTCTCCCAGAGCTGCTCAGTGGGGCGCACTTCACGTAGGTCTGGGAGATTGTCAACACTGTGTCCCCAACCCCCATTCTGTGTCCGTGGGTGGGGGCACATGTGAATGATGTTCCATAGGTGTCCGAAAACTATGCAGCTGAAAATTAAGTTCCTAAACAGAGATCAGTGAAAATTCAGGGACTGATTCTTATAGGTTGAAGGTATAGTGGTAAATTAATGATTTTTACATCATTATTGTTAAGAGTCTGATTAAACTTATTCTTAAAAATTAAAGTTTGAAGTGAGCAGCAAGATCAAATGGGTTGGGAAAAGATGCAGAGTCTTCTTCAGTGAGGACAACTGTACCAGGTTGGGGACAGTGAAGGAGACCAGAGTGGGCACCATGCAAGATGGCAGCTGGAGAACTGGGGGAGGTTGGGGGTTCAAGGAAGGGCTTTTTTACACCCACCCCAGTAGAGGCAGTAACAGCGAGAAAGGCCCCCTATGCCCAGGGTGACAGGTGGTATCTAAGAGCTGTGCAAATGCTGGGCTTGGGGCCCGGCTTGGGGTTCCTGACCAGGAACCCCTGGGTGAGCGTGGGGGCATCTCCGTACTCACGTTGCACCCAGTTCCCACTCACTGGGCTGAGGAAGTTGGGGTAGAGGCCGAAGGGCTTATCGATCTTTCTGAGGACCTTGCGGATGTTCCTGACCTGTCAAGAGTCAGACACGTACCCCTTCACTTTCCCGAAGAAGCTAACCGACCCCTGGCCACTGGGGACAGGAGACAGCTGGCTCAGTTTCACAGATGACAGTTCCCACAAGGCAAGAACAAAAGCAGTCCAAGGAACTGCAGGCTCCAACCCAGAGGTGGCCAGGCCTTGCCCCAGAGCAGACACGGACAGGCCTGGCAGGACCAGATCACGGTGGAGCCTGAGCCAGTGCCTCGCCACTGACCACTCTGCCTGGTGCCAGTACCGCCCAGGCCCATTGACAGCTTTTGAGTAGAACTTTAGTAGGGATCAAATACGTGACAACAGCTCATTTGTCAGCATTTTGTAAAATTGCCTTTTCAATAGGCCACAAATGGTCAAATGCAGCAATACCATAACTGGGCATATACCCAAAGGAAATGAAATTGATACATCAAAGAGGCATCTGCCCTCCCATATTCACTGCAGCACTCTCTACACCAGCCAGGACACAGAACCAATCCGAGGGCTCCAGTCGACGAATGGGCAAAGGAAAGGTGGTGGTGCACAATGGAATACTAGTCGGCCTCAAAAAGGAGGAAACGTTGTCATTTCTGAACAGCATGGGTGAACCAGGAGGATGTTTTGTTGAATGAAAGACAGACACCATGTGACCTCACTTAAATGTGGACTCTCATAAAGCTGGACTCATGGAAATACAGAGTAGCATGCTGGCTACCAGGGGTGGGGGCGGGTTGGACGGCTGTGGAGATGTTGGCGGAGGATACAAGTTTCAGTTAGGAGGAATGAGTTCAAGCGATCTGTTTTGCGGTGACTCTGGTTAGTAAAAACGTACTGCACCCTCACAAATTGCTGAGAAGAGATTGTAATTGTCCTCACTATACCAAAAAAGCACGTTAGGTAATTACGGAACTTTTGGTCACAACTTGACTCCTGTATATAGTTCAATCTAGTAACATGAATTTACTGGGCACCTTAGGAGAGATTTTAGGGGACAGGTCTGGACTCCCGAACACCCCTACTCCCCAACTGGCATCTCAGGGTTTTAATGATGATGCTAAGAAGAAGAGCTATTAGGATTTCTCAGTTCCTTCAAGCTGGACCGACCTGCTGTATACACCATCTCCCTTGCTGGAGCGGCTGCCGGGTCCACTCAGGACACGTTGCAAAGGCTGCCCCAGCTGCAGCAAGCTGACACTGATTTGCAACCTTCGGGGCTGTGAAGGTGAGAGGCAGAACTGAGGACTTTCTCCATGGATGCCTGCTTTCGGCCATGTGCTGAGCTCCACCCTAGGCAGGATGCTTAGGAGAGGGAAGCCCTGGGGACCACACCGGTGTACACTCATGGATTAATCTCCAAGGCATGGAGATAGAGGAGCAGCCTTTCAGCTGTCAGACCTTTTTTTCCAGGGGACAGCACTTGGCTTTGCCACAGCAGACTTCATGTCCATTATGTTAACGGAGCCCATTATGGGGACAGGAATGTGTTTCTACCTAAGTTATTCTCCTCTGTCCTGGGGGCGAGCAGCGAAGCAGGCTAAATTAGCTCCCCTGGAGGGTGCAGGCGCTTCTAGAATTTGGGCCAATTTGTTGACTGCCAATAATCGACTCTGTGGGAGGTGTGATGGGGGGATGAAAATAGCCAGAGTATGCAAATGTGGAGACAGACAGAGACGCAGGGATGGACTCTAGAGGAAAAGCCTGCAGCCTGCTGTACTTGTGTGGTGTGGGAGGAGCCAGAAAGTCCTGGGATTGAATCCCAGCCTAACAGCTCACCAGCTGGATGGCCCCAGCCACACTGCTTGGCCTCAGTCCCAGTTTCCTCCTCTGTAAAATGGGGGAGAGTGGAAGACCACCCCCAGGGGACAGGAGCTGCTACAGCTGTACACAGCAAGTGCTCAGGCAGTGGTGACTGTCATTTCCAGCTAACCAGGGCCAGTGTGTGGCCCTCGTCCTGGTGAATCTGGAACACTCAGGGCATCCTGGAGGAGCTTGGCTCTAGGGCAGTGGAGCAGGAAGGCAAGGGCGAGGGGTCAAAGATAAGAGCATCAGGAAATAAGATGACTCAGCCCCCGAGCTTTCCAAGGGAGTCCTGGAGAGCAGAATCCCTCAGTAGGAGGAAAACACCTCTGACGGAAGGGCTGGCAGCAGTGTGGACATTCGGAGGGTGGCAGTGAGCGCGGTGTCAGAGGCAGTGATCAAGGGGCTCTTCTTGAGCTTGAGGACAGCGTGGTGGATTCCCACACTGAGCAATCAGGGGTGCCCACACCAGGAGATGTGTGTGATGACAGACTCCTGGGCCTGGGGAGAGGTGGTGGAGGCCAGCAGGTGCGGTCCTGCTTCCTGACTCTGTGCTGGTTGAGGCAGAGGCCAACTGGCAACGCAAGACTGGGAGCATACTGTAGAGGGAAAATCCATCACCCCAGCCTCCAGCTCCCTTGCCAGTCTAGGAGGCTGGTAACCCTGAAGGGAGAGAAGGCTTTCCCACTGAAGGGGACCCAAAGGCTCTCCTTGGGGAGTCTCACGGAGGGATCACTGCAGCAGGAGCCTGAGCGCCATCTTAGGGCGCTGTGCACACAGCCCTCCTTTGGGTTTAGGGGCAGACAGACAGAGACGCCTCCAGTGGGGACTGCTCAGGGCTGCGGCAGCGAGGAACCCAGAAAGACCAGGTACCAGCTGCTGTCACTGGACGGTGGCCTAAGTCCACCTCTGAGAACTCACGCCCTACCTAGGATGGCATGGAAGATGAGAAGGAACAGTTGTGGGCATCTGTTGTGCAGAGGGATCACTTTGCCTGCCTGCTGCCAACGCAAGCCGTCAGGCATCGGGAGGAAAAGGCAGGCAGATCTCACATGGAAAAGCTAAATGTCCCCGGAAAGGGGACGTGCGCACTGGTGGCCAATTTCTGCCGACACCAGGCGGTGCCTAGATTTCAGCTGTGCTTTCTCCAGATTTCATAGTTCACAGATTTGCCACCGAGCTGATGTGCGACAGTGCAAACCTTCCCCCTGGCAGAGTTCTGCCTCTTCCCATCCTCCAGAGTCCTGGCAATGCCTGTGCTCCCCTCCCTGCCACCTGGTGCGGGGCACAGTCAGCTTCTCCACAGATAACCGTGTGGGGAAGGACCACACGCCCGTTCCCTCTGAAGACCTTGTGGCAGCAGGTGTTCACTATGCTCCCCGGGGAGGAGGTGGAGCTGTTCCAGGAGAGGGCAGGGAGGACCCTTACCTTTTCCGCGAAGATGGGGTTGCCCGAGAGCTCGGTGAGGTGTAAGAATTCCAAGTGCAGGGATCCGAACTCTGCCAGGATGCTACTGCTGCCTGCGGTGGCCCAGCCCCAGCTCCCACTGAAAAGAAAGCAGCAGCCAAAGTCACACCCACCCCTCCCTACTAGCCAGAAGGCCCCTTTGCCGGGAGCAACTGCAACTGTGGGGAGGTGGGGAACCTGCTACGTGCCAGGCACAGTGCTGGGAGCTTTCACCACGCAATCTCCATCAATCCTCTGGCCCCATTTTGCGGATGAGGGCACTGAGGTCGGGGATGTGATATGGCCTGCTGAAGGTCATTTGAACCCAGGCCTGTCTGACTCACATATTCTTTGTTTCTACCAACAAGCTGTTGAGCTGGGCGTGGTGGTACACACCTGTAATCCCAACACTAGGGAGGCTGAGGCAGGAGGATTGCTGTGAGTTCAGACCAGCTTGGGCTACGTAGTGAGTTCCAGGTCAGTCTCAACTACATAGTGAGACCCCAGTGGAAAACACTATTGCCATCCTCTGGCTGAAAGCACTGATCATAGTGGAAGAGAAATAATTTGAGGGACCCCGCTGGCCCTTTCTCCACTCCCCTCCCGTCAGGGCTTTCCAAGGACACAATGGCCCTGGCCTGGGATTTCTCGGACTTGCATGAGACGGCAGGCAACTCTCATGTGACCACAGCCCTGAAGCTTCTGGACCCAGGGGAAGCCAGGGCTAGGAGTGAAAGCAGAGGGCGCTGGGAGATCAGGTTTCCTGCCTAGGATGTGGCACTTCTCACAGCCTATCACAGAGGCAGGGACTTGGCTGGACATCACAGTGGCCCCTTCTCCAGATGAGGAAACCAGGCCCAGGGCAGTGATGTTACCTGTCTGAACTCATCTAGCCAAGGCAGCAGTTGGGACCGAAGGTGGGATCTGAGGCCAGGGCTCATGCTGACCACCACTAGGGAACCTCCCTGTATCACGTGATCCTGTACCAGGACACTGTCTTTTCAGAGCTTTTGCTTTCCATCTCCTGGGATGTGGAGACAGGTGCAGGCTTGCCGGTCTATCAGCTGGATTCCCCAGATAAGCCACTTAATTTTGCATACCTCAGTTTCCCCATCGGTGCAAAAAGGAGAGGGTAATACCTTCCAGTCAGTCTCCAGGCCTGAGGCTTTGTAGGGTTTAAGAGGAGGGTTCATAATGGGATGGCCTTGGGCAAGGTGCCTCTGCCCTGTGACTCAGTTTCACATATCACAGCTATCTTTCCCATCGGACATTTAGGACAACCAGGGGCACAAGGACTCTGAACAAAGGTTGGAGGAGAGAGGTGGGACAGGGCAGATGGAATGATCCCTCCCATTTGTGGGGCTCCACAGTACTCATTCTGGGCAGGCAGAGGGGCTGACCCTTCTGGGGGCTCTGGGAGGGCCCTCTGCTCCCTGTGGTGACAGCTCTGGCTGCCCAGGAACTATATCCCTGGAGATAAAGGGACAGACTTGGGAGGGCAGCTAGGCTGTGGGAAGTCACTGTCTGTTACCTGAGGGGGCCATGTTTTCTGGGCTAGGGCTGGACTCCACTGGGGCTGATTTTCTCCTCTCAAGCTCCTCAGCCTCATGGCTTCTGGAAGCGGATCAGATGGAGGACTTAGGGTTTGAGATCTCTGGAGTCAGGTGACCTCAACAAATGTAGACAGCAGTGTCCTTTATCCTATCTCTGTCTCTTGGGGAATTTCACTGACTTGGGGCTGCACTGGGGAGGGAGAACCAATGTCCCAGACAATAATAAACTGAAGGGCTCCTGTTCACTGAGTGGCTTCAGCATGTGGAAAGCTGTTTGCATCATTACTCTGTTTAACGACCCAGGTGAAGTACCATTCATCCCAATATGCAAAGGAGAAAACCGAGTTCAAGAAAGCAGTGAAGTGTTTTAGATGAGAGCTAGGAGATTATCTGGCCCTGTAGTCAGTGCCTAAGGGTCTCTTACCCGGAGATGGCCCCAGTCCTCCCACAGGGAAAGAGGGAGCTGCCCCTCTCCCCTGTCCTCTGTCCCTCTGCCCCCCAGGCCAGGCGGGATTTCTCTGTCCAGCTTGGGAGTACAGTGGGAGCCGGGTGCCCCTAAGGGCCGCCCGAGTAATCCATACTCCCAGACCCCAGGAGACTTCAAGATAAAAGAGTAAAAAGCTACCAGTTACCCCCATGGGCCGCCCTCTTCTCTCTCCTGCCCTCATCTGCTCACCACCCCAGTGGGCTGCCTGCGGTGGAGCCCTCTGCAGGCAGGTAGTGACTGTGTGCGCCCCCACCCCGCTTCACCTAGTACCCCCCAGGTGCTAAGCACATACCCTCGGGCAGGCTGGTTCATGTCTCTAGAGCTCAAGTTTCCTCATCTGTGAAATTCAGTACCCATGCCTCATAGAGTTATTGTAAGGTATGAATTATGCATGCAATTATTGTTATTTTTATCACCACGTAATTATGCACATCTAAATTATTTGTTGTTTGTTACCATTGTTAATATATTTCTAATATGGGCCAGGTGGTTTTGGTTTCTTATTTTACTGTATATCCACACAGCTAGATACCTTGATCTATATTTCACAGGAGAGGCTACTTAGGCTCAGAAAGGTGGGGACAGTTTTCTAAGATTGCTCAGCAAGTGGCAGAGTCAGTAGAGCTAAATCCAAATCCAAATCTTAGGTACTCCGTGTCCCAAGTGCACGTGCCGTGGGCAGCACTGCAGACACCAGGAGGCCCTCAGATCAGCTCTGTGAGCCAAGGGCCAGCAGGAAGTTCTGTCCTCCCTTTGCTCCCCTCCCAGCCTTTTAAGTGCATGTGGACCTGAGGCCTGTGTTCTTTCCCTCCTCGGGCAGGAGGGCTGCTCCATGATGCCTTCTCTATATTAGCTAAGGCTTCTCTGTGTGTGGTGGAATCATTAACACTGGCGTCAGACAGAGGTGGATTCTAATTCTAACTTCATTTGGCTGCTGTGTGACCTCAGGTCAGTTACCACACTTCTCTGAGCCCCGGTTTCTTCACTGGCAAAATGGAGTCCCCCGTGGTTGCTGTGAGGTTAAAAATAAAGAATCCACATCAGGTGCACACAATAGGCCTGACACACAGTGCACACCACACAGCTGCTAGTGGTTATGAAGGTGTACGTGTCTGGGTGTGGTGGGGGTGAGCGGGGCAGATGTGCACTTGTGTGCTGTGTGTGCCTATGCGTGGATGTGAGCGTGTCTGTGGCCGAGGTGAGCATGTGGATCGGAGTCTCCGTGATGTGTGTGGCGTACATGTATGTGAGGCCTGTGGGAGGGCCTGGGAGACCGGCCAGGTGCAGAGGTCTGTGGACCGGCCACTGTCCCCGTGCCAGGTATCACAGTGGTCCCTGCAGGCCACAGGTTGCAACAGCCCATTGCCTGCCTGGCAGCGCTGGGCAGGGCGGCAGTGTGGACCAAGTGCCCACCCGCAGGCTCCCTCCGAGGAGCAGACTCGGCCGCACAAGCTGTATCCATCCCTGTCACCCTCCCATTTTTAGTGACAGAAGATAAAAGGGAGATGTTGCCAGGAAATATGCATTTGTGCACGAATGTATACAGCACGGCATCTGCCAAAAATACCCAGCTCCCTCAGCAGACACACCAGGCTCTGTGTGGGATGAGGCCGCACTCTGAGGAACATAGCCCAGGGCTGTCACACAGGGGAAAGGGTGCCCAGGGAGGTCCTGTCCCAGACCTGGGAGAGGTTGCAGGAGGCTTCACAGCAGCTGGCCATACTCTGCTAGACCCGCATGTGTGGAGATGGAGTCTACGCAAAACCAAGCATAATCCCTAGCCCCAGCGGCCCTCAGCCTTTGGTGAGATTGCAGTGAGACGGCCCAGACCAAATGGGCCAAGTCCTCTCTTGGCAGTGTAGAGAAAGGGTGTGGAGCTGGTGAGGCCGCAGGGCACTGTGGGAGCCCAGCTCCGCCATTCCTCTCCAGGGCTGGCTGATGCTCCCACGTTGGGGAGCACCCCAAATGAGGGCTCATTTCAGGAGACGGAACGGGGCCAGCACAATGGGACTCCTGCAGCCTTCCTCCAGTCTGGTTGTGTCGGAGGGCCTCAAAGATGGCCCCGGAGGAATGATGGCTGGCTGGGAACGCAGTTCCACACAGCTCGGGGACAGGGGCAAGGGCTCCTTGAGAGCAGCATTCCTGTCCCAGGCAGAGCTGGGTCCTCAGACCCCTTAGCAGCTCTGGGCACCTGCCTGTGTGGGAAAAGATGTGCCCCGGGCTCCTGCACCCTTGGTGGGGAGGCAACGTGGAAGGCCCACCTGGAGGGTCCCCGAGTCAAGGAAGTGCTGCGGGATGATCACACAGGAGTAACTGACCCCGCGAAGGTCAGGCTTTGTGACAAACACCTGTCCAGGAGAGCCCTGGGCTAAGGCTAATTTTCACCATGAACTGCTTAGCTTTGACTCCCTAAACAGGAACTGTCCTTTCTTCATGCCACAACCGTAGAACAGGTTTGACAAACATGGCCACCAAGGCCCATTCTCGCTTGTCTGCCAACTGCCTCTGGGCCTTGTCAGCAGGCCCCATCCAGACAAACCACGTGGACCATGGTGATGCGTAGCCACAGCGGGGAAACAGACAGCGTCCTACCTTTTGAAATTCACAACACCCTTTGGGATTCCTGTGGGGGTGCTGAAGGCTGGCAGCAACTTCTCTCCAAGCTTGACAGCCTTTGTTCGGAACACCTGAAAAGCAAGGGTCAGAAGGCACTGAGTCCCGGTCGGTTGGTGTGGCTGCTCCCAGGAGCTGCTGCTGGCAGGGGAACCCACCAAGGCTGTGGGCTCGAGAGGGAAGGGCAGTGTGCTGAGTTCTGCAGTCAGCCTGGGCGGGACCTTGACCCCCCAGTCACTGACTTTGTGGGCTCAGGGGACACACTCCTCTCTGAGCTTCAGTTTCTGTGTTCATAAAATGAGGATAGTATTGCCCTCCTCAGAGGGCTGTAAATTAGAATTCATTGTAAATCCTTCACCATAGCACCAAGGTGACCATGGGGAAGAAGGGAAGACAGTCAGCTAGTGTGTGTGGTGGTCACTTCCACATCCAGATGAAGACCTGGCTGAGATGGGCAGGTCCCCAGTGGTCAGAGCTGCCCACTCTGAGGGACCAGGATGTCACAGGCAGAGTTCTACAGTGTGGACTTGGAGTGTCCCCCAAAGACCCAGGTGTCAAAGCTTGGTTTCTACCCTGTAGTGCTTCTGGGAGTGATGGAACCTCTAGGAGGTGGGACCTACTGGGAGGAAGCGAGACCACTGGGAGGAAGTTAGGCATTTGAAGGAGGTTTTGGGATCAAAGCTCCTTTGTGTCTTTCTGTTTCCCAGCTGCCATGAGGTGAATAGGCCTCTTATGCCCCAAGTGCCTGCCGTCACATTCTGTGCTATCACAGGCTCAAAGCAATAAGTCCACCTAAACTCTGAAACTGTGAGTCAAAATAAGCCTTTCCTCCTGGTAAGCTAATTATCTAAGGTACTTTGTTACAGTGATGGAAAGCTGGCTAACACAGAGGGTGTGGGAAATGCATAGCATTACTTGGACAGTGTGTAAACAAACTGGACTAGGAGCCAAGGCCACCCTCCCACCCAGGTTCCAGAAACCACTACTTCCTGGGTGAGTTTCCCTAGTGAAAGTGGGACAAAGGTCCTTCCCTCTGATGTGGAGATGTTGCCCATGGTTCCCATTTCACAGACAGGGATGAAGTGGGTGAATGGCTTGTCCTAAAGCCCCAGAAGGAGTCCCAGGCCTCAGGGTGCAATCCTCTCAAAGTGTCACTCAGAAACGCCAGATTAATTCAAGAGGACTTCTGACCTTCTGACTTAGCACTTTCCATTCTAGCAATTTATTCTAAGGAAATAAATAATCAATAAAGCTGCAAAGCTTTAATTTTATAGCCATTTATTCCAACATTGTTTAGAAGAATGGAGAAAGTGGAAATGCTTTCTCAAACAATAGGAAGTGGTTAAATTATGGCTTTTGTGCGATGGAACATCATGCAGCCACTAAAATTATGTTGTAAAAAGACTATTTGATGGCAAAGGAAGGGCTTATAGTATACTAAGAGAAAAATATTTCACAATAGTGTAATTCAACTTTTAAAAATTATTTGCACATGGATGCATAAAAAAGGAGGGAAAAATACCAAAATATTAGTAATGTTCTTGGGGGGTATAAATTTATGGACAATGTTTATTTTCTTCTTTTGACTTATCCCTATTTTCTGTGTACTTTATTCTTATTTTTGAAAGGATGCCTTGCTGGCTTCAAACTCCTGGGGTCAAGAGATCCTCCTGCCTCAGCTTTCAGAGTAGATGGGACCACTTGCAACTGGTTTGTGCAATTTTTAAAATAAAAACAAACCTATAACACAGTTGGCCATCTGTAACCACAGATTATACATTCCTGGGATCAAAGAAGTTGCCCCTGCACTGAACCTGTTTCCTTCTTGTCCTTATTCCCTAAGCAATACAGAACAGGGCATTTACGTTGTGTTATGTAGTATAAGTAATTCAGGGATGATTAAGGTGTATGGAGGATGTTTGTAGGTTCTACGCAAGTACCTGCCATTTTCTATGCTGGCTTGGGTATGCATGGAATTGATATCCACAGGGTTCCTAGGCCCAATGTCCCTGGATACAGAGGGAGGACTGTACAGGTTGTTTATTTCTAAGAGAGAAGCTATGAGTCCCTAAACCACATTGCCAATGGGGAAACAGCCTGTCTTCTCACTTCTGTAAGTTCCGGGGTGGTCCAGTTTGCTAACCTCCTATGGTTGTAAAACAAAGCTTTTCCCAGTCCTCCCACCACCTCCAGCTGAAGCCTGCTGAGGCAACTGTGTAGTGGATGCAGCGGGGACAAATTTCTGAACCCTCTGAACTGGGGTGTAAGTTTGAGGCCTCTGAAGTGGATGAAGAGCTGTGCTGGGGCTGGCAGCTCTGGGTGGAAAAAGAGGAGACTGTCCAGAGCCAGAGGACTGGTCCAGGGGCCGGCCACATGGGAACCTAAAGACTCACTGCACCCCTGAACCACAGGTCTGACCTCTGGGGGTCTGGGGTGCTGAGCCAGGTTCAGGCAGCATGGATAGGCACAGAGCCTGCCCACCTGGAGCATGGGCTGCTCGGGCCTCTCTTTGAGCCCATTCTCAAGTCACAGGTGCCCCTGTCTACTGCCACCTGCTGGGTGTATATCCTGGTCCCTTCTAAGGAGTCAGGGTGCTCTCAGAAAAGGGATGGGAGGACAGTGGGTCATGTGAGGAGCCACCAGCTTCTTCCTGGGTCAGTGACCCCCAAGCCAACCCTGTGAGCCTCAAGCATCGTCCCCTCCCCTCCCTCTTTCCATCCTCCCAGCCACAACCAGCAGGGAGGCTGGGCGAGTGCCTGTAAAGCACGCGCTTGTCTTTCTCTGCAACTTCTGTCATTTTCCTGTCCTGGGGTTTTCAAATAACATTCAGGTTCTGGGTGGCTCTAAGCTGAGGGCTTCCATCTACAATTTGTTTTGGCAAATCAGTACAAGCAGTAATCTCTACTGAGGAGACTGTGCCGGACGGAGAGTGACCCAAAGCAACCAGGGAGATAAAGCTTGTATGTGCTGTCTCCAAACCCCCGACTTCAGCCCATGCTGCTGGACCAGCTGAAAGGAGATGGAAATGACTTTCTGGACAGCAACAGTAAAGCGAAGAAGGATTTTCTGTGGCTCCTCAGGCAGTGGGAGGCAGGCATAATTATTTGTCTAGGGGTGGAGTGAGCTGAGGGGGAGCAGGACAGGAAAGGCTGAGGTACCCAGCCCCACAGCGGCAGCTGTGCTGGGCAGAGCTGCCCTCTGGGTCACAGGACACAGAACTGACCAATGACCTGTGTTCTGGGGACTCTGCCAGCCTTGCCACCGGATACCACGGCTTTCTGGTTCCAGGAGCTCATGAGGAGGGATGAAGAAGGCTCCCTTTCTAGAGCACTGTGTTGTTCAGAGTTCTCTGGCAGAGAAGAATACGGGCTCTGGAGCCATGGCCCTTGGCTAAACCCTTCCCTTGCATCCCATTTCACAAGAGCCCTTTGACCTAAGGTGCGTCATGACCACGCTAGGAAAGGGGGGCAGCTGCCAGCTGGTGAGTGTGGGTGGACCAAGGTCAGGCCTTCTGCCTTCCTGTCCTTCCTGCTGGAAGCCAACAGGGCTCACTGGAACAAGGCCTTGCACTTACAGCCTGGGACTAGCAGTGGTTGTCCCACTGCCCTGCTGCCCGCTTCGACGTGCAATGCGTGTCTGGCCCAGAAGGGAAGAGCAAGGGTAACTGTGGAGAAAGACAAAGCCAGGGCCTCAGAGGTAGAACAGTGAGTAACAGTGGCCTTGGCCCTGCCAGTTCTGAGAAGCAACACCTGTAGAAACCAGCCCAGGTTTGCCAGGGGAGTGGACACAGTTGTCCTCAGAAAAATCAGTACCAGCTGCAGGAGCCAATCAGACTCCTCTGGGTGGCAGAACTGAGGTGCAGAGAAGAGGAGAAGGAGGAGTCGTCTCCAGGCGGTACCTGGAAAACTGGTCCTTCTGGGTGCTCATGGGTGGTTCCAGGCAGGCCCTGTTGCCTCCAAGCCTTGTTTTCCCATTAGTGAGAGGCGGGGACAGTATTCTGTGTTTTCCAGAGCCCTTTCCAGCCCGGACAGTCCTGGGTCTCCAAGGGCCTACTCACCTCCTCTCCCGTCAGGTAGTAGGCTGAGAGGAGCCCTCCAATGTAGCGGATGTTCACCTCAAACAAGGACGCTTCTCCACTCTGCGGGACAGAAAGTGGGCAGGGACAGTGAGGACACTTGTGAGGTGCCCACAGGACTCCAGGAGGCAGGGAGGCCACCACCACACCGTCTTCTTGCCCCTGCCTCACAGTGCACACCTGTACCTCATGCTGGGGTTGCCCCAGTGCACCAGGCCACACTCAGTTTTCATAGCAAAAGTTGAGAAGGTTCAGCACAGGCCTGGTGGCCACTGCATGCTTCCAACATTTCAAATAAACACACACATTGGTCTCCTTCCCCAGCCCTTGCCCGAGGCCATCACAGCAAAGCTATGCCTGGCTGTACTCCAAGGAGCTCAAGGGCCTGGTGGGGAGCTGCCTCCTGGAGCTTAGCCTGAGGGGAGGCAAATCCTCCTCCAGTTGGGCCACACCCCCCACCTGGCTCAGCAAGAGAACCAGAAAGGCCTTACCCTGGAGTGGTAGACAGGATGGGGCCAGGGCTAAGTGGAAGTGCCAGGGAGGTGTGGCTGGGGCGGCCTGCACTTTCTCAGACCTCAGCTCAGGTCCTGCAGGGCGAGCTCACACCTGGGCTTCATCATTACTGTTTTCTTTCTTAAACTGGGACTGCAAATCAGGTGTGGAGGCATTGTGCCAGGGAACAAATTCACTTATGTGGCTTTGGGACTTGAAGCAAGAGATTTTGCCTTTCCTGGCCCAAGTCTCTTCATCTGCAGAACGAGGCTGACACCCACTCCCATACAGTGCACAGCTGCAGGTGAGACACCTGCCCAGAGCTGGGCATGGCCTTCATAAAGGTGTCTGTTGTCTCCTCCTTTACTAGAAGGCGCTGCCTTGGATCACCATTTTTGTTACTGATAGAAACAACAATTTGATAATCTGGAACTTTTCCATCAGCAAAGCACAGGCCAAGCTGATCTCCTCCGCCTTCCCTGTGCTCATGAGCTCATGTCCATTTTCCAGGGAAGAAAGCCACAGTTCAAAGAGGTGGCCCCTCTTGCTTTCTTCCCAGGACTCTCCCTAACCTGCTCCAGCAGGCCTGAATGTCCCCAGGCTCCCCGGCCTCTGCTGCCGCCCATACGGGGCCCAGAGTAGCCAGGGTCCGCACAGAGGGACAGGGCAGGTCCATGGACATATTCCTTCCCCCTCGTGTCTTTGCCTCTCTCTGCCCACAGAGGAGGGAGCAGGGAATTCTCAGGCTCCCTGGACCCAGACACAACCCTGGGAATCCCATCTAGCCTCAGGATGGTCCTGGTAATCATGATGAGGAGGATGCTTTTCCACATCTTCAGATGTTCCAACGTTACTAAATATTTCCATAACCTTCCATTGTGTTTAACCCTCACAATAAGCCTGTGGATTAGGCATTGCTGCTGCTGTCCTCATCGTTCCCAAGGCACAGTGTGGAGGCCGAGTGCCTCTGCCCAGGCCTGCCCCACGTACTCCTGTGTGGTGTCTTCTCCACCCAGCTCTGTGCTGGCAAGCTACCCCATAGAGGCCGAGGCCTCCCTTCTACCGGGCTGCAGGAGCTGGCCCCTGGCCCCTGTGCCTTAGGATCTGTCACTTGTGGAGCTTCACACACAGCCCTGCAGCACAGCTGGCTGTGACCCATCTCCCCTCCCACCATCTCCACTTCTCAGGCCCCAAATCCACAAATGTGGCCTCTCGTGGCAGTGAACCGAGATCACTGCTTTAGTTGGGGATGTGAGATCAAGGGGGCAGACCCGGCCTTTAGGGCTCTTGTGCCATCCAGACACACCACTGTCCCCTCTGTGAGACCCTGCCCTTGACTGGTAGATCCCTATAAGAATGGAAACCAAGAGAATCCCAGCTGCTGTTCCACACCCATTTCAAGAGAGCAGCGCAGGGCGCTCAGGGCTGAAGCAGCTCTAGGCTAGGCCATGTTTCCCCCCACAAAGCCATTTCCCCCTTGCTGCTACAGCTGCTGCTGTGTGTGACAGATTCAGCCCCGGAAAGGGGGACCTGGCTGTGAGCAACGGCCCTGGAATGAGCTGCAGCTGATCTGACGGGGAGGGAAGGGACGGTTGTGGCTGTCTTCCCTCCCAGGGGAGGGTGCCTGCTCGGGGATGTCACCACCTCAAGGCCGGTCTTAAGGAGGCACTCAGCATGGAGGCACTGTAGCCCTGGTTCTGGGAGTGCTTTTCTATAGCCGCTGGCAAGGCCCTGCACGTCTCTAGGTCCCGGATCTCAGGGCAAATCTGGCCACTAGCACCAGAGGGGCTTTGACTCACCACGTTCAGGTGGAAGCTCTCTTCCACCCAGGCCTTGGCCTCCTGGAACTCCTCCTTCAGCTCCATGAGGTAGAGAGTGTCGAGGGAATCAATGATAGTTGCCCCACTGAGGCCACCTGCAGGCACAGGGAATCAATTGAAGGTGTGATCCAGGGTCTTTCTTATCCCGTCGAGCAAACACAAGAAATAAAAAGTGTGATCCAGGGTCTTTCTTATCCCGTCTGTCGGCCCCACCAGACAAGCCACCATTCCTCAGCCCCCACCCCCCATGCCTGGGCAGGTTCCAAGGTACCATCCAACACCACCAGCAAGTTGAGGGGACCCAGTGTCCTCCCCACAGGCTGCAAAGGGGATGAGAGACTGCTGGCAGAGCCAGTTCCCAGTCCCTGGTCCACTTCTCTACAGCTAGGGGCCACTCAGCACCTGCCAGGCCCCTGCCACTTTCCTCTGTGTAGCAGACTCAAGTCCCAACCTATGCACCAGTCTTAGGATTCGTCCATTCCATTCCCCACTTTATCATGGGAAAAAATAAAGGTGTTTGTAAACACTTTCCCGGGAAGGTATTTGCTGCATACTGTATACTATAATGGGGGAAAACTCCAACACTTACAGTGAAGGATTAGTTATATAAATTGTGGCTGGGACATAAAATGGGACGTCATATAGCCACCCACAAGGGTGAGGCAGACCAGTGTTTATTTACTTGGAGAGACAGTCTTGGGATCCATTAAAAAAGAAAAAGCAGCACAGTAGAATTTCTTTGTCATGTGACCAGCAGAGCCTGGAAGGGTGATTTCTAGTGGTTGTCTCTGTGGGCTGAGAATACAGGTGCTTTTTTATGTCTTCAGCACAGGGGTTATTTTTATAGCCAGAAACTTATTTCCATTAAAACAGAGGACATTTTGGGTAAAGAGGCCAAACAAATGCTCACACCAAAAATGTCACGGCCACTGTCATTCTAGGTCAGCCAGTGCACAGAAGGGAGCCACACACCTGTCCCTGCCACTGGCTGTCAGATTGTGGACCTGAGAGCAAATGCTAAAATCACTGTGCAAGTGGTATTTTCCACACTGTGACTGAGGCAGGAGAGTAATGAGGGAGTCTTGGAGTGCAGGAGAAGGCTTCCTGGAAGAGGCAGGGATTTACCACCAGTGTCACTGCAGGTGGTAGCAATTTCCTTTTCAGAGCAGAGGACAGCGGTGCCTCAGTATCCTTACATGGATTGGTTCCAGAACACCTGGGGATGCCAAGATCTGTAAACGCGCAAGTCCCTTATATAAAATGGTGTCAGGGCTCGGAATTTAGCTCAGTGGAACTGCACCTACCTTGAAAGTGCAAGGTCCAGAGTTCGATCTCCAGTACCAAAAAAAAAAAAAAAAAAAAAAAAAAAAAAAAAAAAAAAAAAAAGAAAGAAAGAAAGAAAGAAAGAAAGGTTTCAAGTAAAATGTGAATATGTATATGTGCGTATAATCTAGGTGTATCCTTCGTGGACTTTAAATCATCTCTAGATTATTTAGGATACCAAATACAATGTAAATGCCACGTAAATCATTGTTATACTGTATGAGCTAGAGAATAACAGGAAAAAAGTACAGATGTAATTTTTTTTTTTTTTGAGACAGTCTCACTGTGTAGTTGAGACTGACCTGGAACTCACTATGTAGTCCAGGCTCATCTTGAACTCACAGCAATCCTCCTGCCTCAGCCTCCCGAGTGCTGGGATTACAGGCTGTGCCACCACACCTGGCCAGATGTGATTTTTAAAAATATTTTTGGTTTGCAGTTGGTTGAATTCACTGAAGAAACATGGGGGTACAAAGGACCCACTGTATAGCCAGGCCTAAGAGGAAGATCTCCCCCTCTCCCTGTGCAGAGGCTCAAAAGTGTTGAGAGTCACAGGCTTTGCCCTCCGGAATGCTGACTGTCCCTCAGAGCCACCACATCTGGGCACCTCCTGCATTCAGTTAGCTTCTGGGCTCTTCAGCTAGGGGGCTCCCTAACTGTTCACTTGTGTGGACTTTACAGACAGAATCCATGGAAAAGAACTGAGAAGGAGCAGGACCGCGTCACCAGAAGGGGCAGCTTGCCAGGGAGAGAGGATGACGGGAGAGGAGGGCAGGGTAAGTCATGTGCCCAGATGGCTTAGGTATTAGGGCCGAACTTCTAGAAAGCCAACCCCTCCCACGCTTAAAGAGGTAGGAAACATACCCAGAGCCAGACAGTGGCTCCTTTCCCAGTCTGACCCAGCTCCTGGCCCTGCGGGTGTCAGGCTGGACAAGATTTCTGGGAAGGACTTTATCCTGGATCGGGCCTCAGAGGGATGGAGAAGGCCGAGGCAAGCCCAGGCCACGGGATGCTGGCCTGGGGCCCTGCCTGTTATAATGCAGAGCCGTGAACCTGATGATTTAAGGGCCTGGACAGATTTTCCAACTCACTGATGAGGCCCCCAGCAAAGCAATGGGACATGCCCAAGATTAGCCTGAGGGAGGCCTGGCCTGGCCCCAGCTTCCCCTGCACATGTGGCCTCTCACTTCTGCACAGACAATCTTGGATCTGTGTACCCCACCCATGTTGATCACTTACAGCTCAGGTCTCAGCTGCATGTCCTCAAGGCAGGGAGAGGTGGCCTGGCCCGTAGTATCTGACTTCTGAATCCTGTCCTGGGCCCTCTGTTCTCTGGGCCAGGCCAGGATGGCAGCCAGGGCGCCTCGTGACCAGCTCTGCCCCATGACATCCCTAGAGACACCCGATGCGGCCGGCTGAGAGGCCGCTCACTGAGGTTTGTTGGCAAGGTCTTGCCCCTGCTCTTGGCTCCTGGATTCTCTTCTTGGTTGCTCTCTGCTCCTGCCCCTCCCACTACCCAGCTCGTGGCTGGGCTCTGGTCCAGCAAGGCACTTACTGGAAAGCCTGTCATTTCAGGCCAGAGGCCGCCCAGTGGCTAGGCTGGGCAGCAGGAAAGGCCTAACTCAAATCCAGTCCTTTCTGCAGCCTGGGGCAGCCTACCAATTAAAAGCCGCACATCCTTTCGCAAGCAGGTCTATGGCTTATACACAAAACACAAATGGGCCTCAAAGGCAGCGAGGACCCTTCCCTGTGGCCCGAGCTGGGGTGGGTTCGATGTTGGTCCACTGTCCAGCTCCAGCTTGCAATCCATTCACAAAGGACACCACTGCCTACTTCCTTGCAGAGCCAGAAGCAGTGAGGAATGTTAGAACACAGGCTCAGGAATCAGACAGCTTTGGGTTCAAACCCCAGCTTGGGTCAGCAACATATCTGCTCTGACTGTCAAAGTTCTCATCTGTAAAACGAGGTTACGACCACTGGGCTACGGCACCGGGGAGCCAGGATAAATACACTGTATACACGCCTGGCATAAACACATATCTGACAAACACATGTGTACCTGCTTGGCACAGACTAAGCACTTGATGAATCAGTTTTCTGCCCTTATTTCTGGGGCTCCTTGGCTCACCTTGAAACTGTGGCCTGGACAGGGAATGGCAGAAGGCAGTGAAGTGTGGGAGACTCTTCTGGCCCTTCCCTTTGGAAGGGAAGGGGATACTTTTGCCTTCCTGTCCTGACCTTTGGCCACTGAACAAACCTTTCTTCAGATTCACACAGTAGGTAAGAGGCTGGCTTTGGTGCAGGGAGACACAAGTTCAAATCCTAGCTCCACTGCCTACTACTTGTAGCTGAGACAACTCATCTTATCTCTCTGAATCTTACTCTATTATGTGCAAAACAGGGATAACCTTGGAATCTACCTTCCAAGCCTGCTGAGGAAGTGGATGGACAGAAGTTGGCACAAATATTGACCCCTGACCTGGCCCTGACCCCCTCTTAGCTTTATCTTCTGTTCCCTGGTGCATCACAGTCCGGTGCTCTTCTAGGCCCTGAGAGCTGTGGGTCCCTCTGCTGACCTCCCCTTCTCTCCCCTCTGCTTTGCTCACAGCCTGGTTACGTGAGTCTTCTTGCCTGTTTGCTATATGTTCTCACATTCTCCATGGCCTAGAACACTTTCCAGCCTATAAGTAATGGGAAGTAAGGGCCCGCCCTGGAGATCTTCCTGGGGGGCTGTGGCTCATTCCCCTATCTCAGTGCCTGGATACAGTCTGGGGGTCAGGAATGTTGGAGGTAAGTATTTCAAGCTGAATAAGCTAAGCCTACTGTATGGGCATCAGTAGTGATCATGTCCAGGGCAAGGTTAACATTCTGCTTCAGGGGCTAGGGCCCATCAACAAAGACTTCTTCCTAGCTGTGGCCTGGGTGTGTCAGGGTGACCAAGGGCACCAAAACTTTTCCTTTACTGGCCTCTATGAGGGAGTGAATCCTCTGCTCCCCTGGGCTGCCCAGCAGGGCTGTGTGGCAGACTGTATTTTCAAAGATGGAAACCATACTGTACCTCCTACCCTACATGGGTCTTGTGTCACGCTCCTCCTATGGCTCCTTACACCTGGGCCAACCATGGGACTACCAGGGTCAAGAGAATAAAGCAGAGGCCCAGATCTTAAGAAACTGGCAACTTCCCCTTTCTGCCTCTTGGAGTCAGCCACCATGCTGTGAGGGAGGCCAAGACAACTCACCAGGACACACCAGAGGCTGTCCCCTGGCTGGCAGTCCCACTGGAGGTTTTGCATCAATTCCAGATGTGTAGACAGAAAAGCTTCCAGATGATTCCTGCCCCTAGCTGTGGAGTCAGACAGCCTCCAAGCCTCCCTGGTGAGGCCCACACACTGGGGGACAGGGACAAGCTGGACCACAGGAGCTATTTTTGAATTCCTCGTCCACCAAATCTGTGAGCATCATCAAAGAATTGTTTTAAGCTATTAAGCTTCAGAGAAATTTGTTATGCAGCAATAGCACCTGGAATGTTTTGCCAGTTGGGTTCTTGGAAGATTAATTAAAGTGACATGTGTCCTGCCCCCAGGCACACTGTTTAAAACCACATCATCTTATACGACAAGGTCTTCTTGCTGCATAAAACTGTTTTAGATGCTATGATCTCTCCATTTCTATCTGGTCTGGGCTTTTTGTTTCTGTTTTTTTCCTCAGCAGGGGTATTTTCCTGGAATTTTTCTGTATTACTTCCCAGGTCATACAAAGTTGTACTAAAATGCCAAGTGTTTCCTGGAAAATATTTCTTGGAGCCTCTGGAAGGAAAGCTATTTTTAAGGAACTATTCCTGGAACCCAACAGAATACTCTTATTAGAGGGCTGATTAATACAAGGTGATTAGCTCTGATCATGTCCCTGTCCTGTTTTAAAACCCCAATTCCCCCCATTCTTCATTCTATTTGCAAGTAATGCTCTGTCCACAGCAAACCACTAGGAAGTAGTCCCCAGGTCCCCCAGGGCTTCTACTGATGTGGGTCCCTCTGCCTGGGATGCCTCTGTCATGGTGCAAATGTGTCCCCCGAAGTTCACATGTTGGAAACTTAATTCACAATGCATCGTGTGGAGAAGGGGAACCTCTGAGAAGTGACAAGGTCCTGAGGGCTCTGTCCTCACTGTGAATTAACACTGGTATCTCAGGAGGGGCTATTATTACAGGAGTGAATTTCTGATGAAAGGATGACTTTGGCCCCTTACCTCTCCCTTGTGCTCATTTTAACTACTCTGGCCCTTTTACCTTCTGCCACGGGATGACTCGCAAGAAAGCCCTTGCCCCATCTGCCCTTCAGTCTTGACTTACTAGCCTCCAGAACTGGGAGCCGCATCAATTTCTGTTCACTGTAAGTTACGCGGCTTTAAGCATACTGTTACAGCAGCACACACAGACTGAGATACGCCCTTCTCAGCTTCGGCTTGGTGGGCACTTCTTCCTTCTGTCCTCCCGCTGTTCATCGCCTTCCTGAGCCCCAGTGCCCCTGACTGCTCCCTGCTCCGAGGCTCCCCCACACTGCTCTGTGGGCTCCCCCCAGCACAGCTCATGCTGTGTCACACAACTTTGCTGGCACATCTGTGAACCTCAGGGGCAGTGGCTGGGCCTGGCTCTTCCTGATGGCCCAGTGTTACCCGCCAGGTGAGGGATCAAGAAGTGGGGAACCAGTGGCTGCGAAGTGAGTAAATCGGTAGCAGAAGCCCAGACAGCACTTTCCTGGGGTGTCTGTAAACACTTGACAAGTACTCAGTCTTAGAGGAGACATCCACACACAGCGGAGGCCAGCCGTCAGGAATTGCTCTGGAGTGGCAGACTCGGCCCTGGTGGAACTAATGGCTTCCTCCACCCGCAGCAAACAGATGTGGCGCTTTACTGCCACAGTGCCTGGTGGGTGCTTGGAGTGGCCAACAGCTGGATGAGGGTCACTGCACCGAGCGGCTGGACACAGTTCACGGGTTGGCCTACTGGCCATGTCCCTCACTGGAAAACAGGGTGCATTGGAAAATGTTGATGTTTTGTTAATTTTTAAACAAGAGCAACAGGGCTGTCTGACCTGGAAACCTGTGTTTAAAAACTCCTTTCAAGGGGTAGGGATTTAGCTCAGTGGTTCCACTGTCCGTTTCATGAGCGCAAGGGCCGGAGTTTGGTTCCTGGTACCAATATACAATAAAAACAAACAAACAGACAACAACAAAAGAGAACTCCTCTCTGGGCTGCAAAACAAGCTCTCAACTGCTTTCATCTCAAAACACATTGGGGAGAAGGGAAGGGCAGGTGGAGACACCACCCCACTTCTATGATGATGCCTTTAATGTCACAGCAGATAGTGCTGTGACCAGAAGCCGCTTTCCAGACCACGTCATCCTTGCTAGGGGAAAGAGCATGGGATTTGGAGCCAAACAGACCAGGTGTCCAACCCTAGCTTCATCCCTTCTTGGCAGTGTGATTTTGGGCAGCTGACTTGCAATCTCTGAGCCTTGCGAAATGGGACAAGGAAGATTCCCTGTTAGATTGATGTGACAGTGAGTTCAGATGAACGTGGCTCCCAAGCACCACCCAGCGTGCCACAGGTACTCGATCCAAGACGATATGACATCACTGACCCATACTTGGTGCTCAACCCATGAAGCGGTTACAGGGAAAGCCACACACACTGGGCTTCACCAAGCTGGGGGGCCTGGCAGATCCCTGGCTCAGCAGGAAGGATGGCACTGCTTCATGCCAGGCAGGGCTGAGCTGGGTGGGGACTGGCGTTTCAATGATGTGGTGTGAGTACACACCTTCCTGCCTCAATGGGGAGAAGAGTGGACATCAGAGCCCTCGGCCACTTGTTCCCACAGACACAAAGCCCAGCTGCTGCTCTGGGCAGCTCCCAAGGAGATGCCTGAAGGCCCTGCACACTATGGCTTCTGCCCGCCTGTGTCAATCTGATACTATCAGGTGACTCTCCTTTCACCGCCTCTGTCTCCTCGGGAGGGCCCAAACCCCTTGCCCCATCACCCTTGGGCTGGTCCCCGTAATCTGCTGTGGCTCCAGATAGGTGGAGGATTAACTTCTCCCCTGGAATTGTTGCTTGGACATGAGACTTGTCCATAGCATTTGGGGACGTGACTTAGGCAGCAGGGTTGATGTGCTTGCTAGGCCAGGCTGGCTGTATGTTCCCGCCTTTCACCAGGAGAAGGCTCAAACAGCCACTGGTCTAGCAAGGATGAAAGACGTGGGGCATTCCTGGAGCTAGCTGAGCGTAGCCTAAATAACTGAGGTCCAGCTGATTAGCAGCCACAATGCACACTCCTACTGACCATCTTTCATTGTGGAATCATTTGTTACATGGCATTAGCACGGAAATGGCTGACTAATACAATGTATAAAGAACTCTATTTGTTAGCAGTGTTTTCATGTGCTCCACATTCTCACCATGCTTTCATGTAGTCCATTCTCCAGCCTCCAGCCCTTAAGTTGCCCCTCTACTCAGAATGAGCTCAATGAGGCAAAATGTCCCATATGGGACCCAATCCGGTGTCTACTTTAAGTTCTGCTTCTTCCATGAAGGCCTCCCTTGATTTCCCCACATAGACCTAATGCCTCCCTCCTCAGAACTTTTTGACCAAAGACATTTGTTTTCAACTTCTATTATAATCATTTCTGACTTTATTTAAAGTGCCTCCCCGACATGCAGCATCCTCGGGACTGGACTGAGGCCAGCATAGGCAGTACAGAGTCAAGGCATTGTGGGGGTACCTCTAGGTGAGCTGGCTCCCTGAGGCTTGCCGGGGCCCTGCTGAGAGGTGACCCTTGCATGGTATGTGTGCTGGGAACCAGAGATCAACTCCAAGGTTCTTCAACACCCAAAACAGGTTTGTTAGTGGAATTGGCCTGGATGCCACCCCTCACCCTGGCCTTGTCAGAGGTTGGCAGTGACTGCACTTGCAGGGGAACCATGTGGTTACACATGTCTCTTTGAAACCTCAGGACAGCTTTACTATTGCTGCTCTTTCACAGACAAAGCCCGAAGCTTCTAGAATTAAGTCACTTGCTCAGGAGTCATTTGCTCACCCCATGTGTATTTTTGGGTGTTGAGGCTATATTTAGCAACAGAGTGCAGTGAAGAGAAGAGCCAGGCCATCCTCACCAAATTTGTTGTTGGGGGATAACTAATGTGGACAACATTGCATTACCAGGTTTAAGGCATGTGCCCTAGGGGCTCGAGTTTGATTGGGAGCCACGGTCAGTAGGGGGCTGTGTTCATCTGGTCTGAGGTCTGGAGGATGCATATCGTAAGTGGGTACAGCCTGGCAGGCCGAAGGCATAGCAGGTAGAGAAGCCCAAGGTGGAGATCTTGACATCTTCACAGAGCCAAAAGGGGCCACAGGCAGCGAGAAAGAGGAAGAGCAGCAGTTGGAGGCTTAGGGTCTGGATCTGACCTGAAGCTATGTGAAAAATGGTCAGGGCAGGGCAGGGACCCAGAGGGGACCCCCTTGAGCCGCTGGTGAGTGCCCAGTCCTCTTACGGATGGGGAGAAGCAGCAGGACCTGTGTCTTGAGATCCTCTGCAACACAGCTGGATGTGCTCCACAGCTGTGGGTGGAAACGAAGAGAATTCAACCTCAGGGTGTCCTCAGCCAGTTGCCTTGCTCAGCTCCAGTGGGAAGCTCAGCTGCCTCTCAGGCCCAGGGCAGAGCCACAGTGCCCTCTTAGGTATACATTATAGCCACACAGAGCTGTGCACCAATCCTGGCAAATGCAGCCCATGGGCCAGAGCCAAGAGGTACAGGTGCATGGCTCTGATAATCAGTGAAGATGGTACTGGGAAGGCAATCAGAGAGATCCCATTCACCCTGAGGAACACAAAGAGGTGGCAAAGGTAGTTCTGGGAGGGCCTGGCATGGAGCTGAGTGCCTGGGTGTCCTTCCCACCACCAAGATGATGGAGTGGCAGGGAAAGGGCCAACAGAAAGCACCAAGCTCTGGAGTCACAGAGATCTGTTTGAATCCACCACTTATTTGCTGCCTCGGTTGCCTCACTGTGTAATGGGAACAACGATACCTCTACCTTGCAAACCATCCTGAGAGACAGAAATCCCATGGGACTCTGGCTGCAGCAGCTGCCCCCGCTGTTCTCAGCAGTGATGAAAGCAACAGTCATCGGTCTTGTGGAGCCGATGTGGAGGCAGACACCATTCTGATGATCGCCACACTGGTGGCGCCTCCCTTAAGCTTCACAACAACATGATTACCATCCCTGTTTTACAGATGAGGAAACGGAAGCTCAGAGAATCAGGTAATGTTCCAGAGTGATGAATGGGGAGTAGGACCTGACTGAGGTCATCGGCTGTGCCACCCTGCTCCCGGGCAACTACTGTGGACTGGGCCTAGTTCAGGGGGTCCGAGGGCCCCTGTGTGAGGCTGGCTGTACCCTGTACCGGAAGCTGGCACTGGCTGTGGGCATGGAGCTGGCTGCTTCTCCCTGGAGGCCTAGGGACCTTCTGCAGGATCTCATCATAGCACATGGATCGGCCTGGCATGAAGCTTGTCCGGGTTGCTTTAGAGGGAATGCATCCTCCTCACCATCTGGGCCCCACTGGCCACTGCCCAGCCCAAGCTGACTCATAGGAGGGTCTGCTTCTCTGCCAGGAAGAGTGTGGAAAGCAGAGATCTTGCCTTAGCCAGGTCTGGAGACCTCAAAGAACCCCAGAGGATGCCAAATGCATGGTGCCACTGTCACATGTACTAAATCCACCAGAGAAAAACTGGGGAGCTCAGAGAAAGTGACCAGAGGCTAGTCCAGGTGGCCCTCCCTCTATCAGCCCACCATGGGCCTCTGATTTATTCCCAGTATCCAGAGAAGAGGGAGGAGGGCAGTCCAGCCTTTGCCATAGACCTGGGTCTTCCTTTCTTGCCTTCACAGGCCTTTCTAGAACTTAGTAGAGGCCACTCTGCCCCCTTCTCTTAGCTGGAAAGATAACTGCACACATGTTCATGGAAAGCAATACAGGCTTTCCACTGCACTTAACTGCACTAACCAAGGGGCATGAGGCCTGGGACCCAAGGACAGGTGAGGTAGTTACACTGGGCTCTGGGGGACCGAGAATCAACTCTTCTCTAGCCTGCTACTAGCTGTGTGTGGTCAGCTACTGCTCACGCTGTGAGCCTCAGCACCCTCCATCATGTGATGGGGATAATGTCCATTACTGGCACAACTGGTATTGGCAGGATAACATTTGTTCTTTTCTTTCAATGTGCATGGGCTGTAGGGGTGCCTGAGAGTTGCCTTTGATTTTCTTAGATGCAGCATTGATAATGGGAAAAGCACAGGCTTATTCTAATCAAAAATCATTTGAGGCTTGGATCTAGGGTTTACAAACTGTGTGACCACAACCAAGTGACTTAACCTCTCCGAGCCAGTAGTGAGTCCACATTTATCAAAAGGGACCAATGATACCTACTGTGGGGATGAAGGGTGCTAGACTCCCCAAACACAGTCTGGCAGAGAAAGGAACAGGAGGGAAAAAAATCAAAGGGGCCTTGAAGGTCAGGCCCCTCCCACCAATCCATGCCTATCTGCTCAACCAGGCCGGGCCTCACCCCTGCTGGCCCAAGCGTGCTTTCTGGGCACCAATGGCCTCTGTGTTAGATCTCTGGACCACAGCGACTCACAAACACAGCAAATGTGCTGTGCACAGCCCAGGAGACAGCTCTCTCCGCTTCAGAGAAAACACACAGTTCAATGTGGTAAAGATCAGCCTGGAGGCGTCATGGCTCTCGCAGCCAGGGCAGTTCTGGGAACCGGCAAGCAGCACCGCATGAGAAGGCCTGAGCATTTGTCATTCTCAGAGAGGTTTTCAAGGGTGCTGGGGAAACTAAAAAGACCTGATCTCGGCGGCACAGTTTTTAGAAATATATGGTAATCCATTTTTGTCAGTCTACAAAGGTGCAGCTCAAGTCATTAAAAAGGCATCAGACTTAATCACACATGGAGAAGGCCAGTCTACGCCTCTCAGATAATCTCCAAATGGTTTTGGGGTAACTTTCCAAAACTGACAGGCAGGCAGGGATTGTGACAGTTGATAATCTGAGGAATTTCTGGTTCTGTTTCTCAGGCGGCGAGGGATTTACTTGAGAAAATCATCACCTAGATTTTGGCCTTAGAGGTGGTGGGAACAGGGATGAGGACTTCAAGATGGCCTGGGTTGACCTCTGCCAGAATAACTGTAGTGCACTGTGCTGGCGGAATGAGAGGGGGAGTCTACGCTGTGGGTAGGGCTTGCTCAGGCCTGGGTCTGTACTTTGCCTTCACCAGCTGGGTGACCACACCCAGTTGCCTGCATCTCTCAGAGCCTCAGGTTTCTCATCTGTAAAGGGCGATGTCCCCTCCTAGGCTGGGGGGTAAATGAGTTCACTCCCCTAAAGCCTTTATTGCAGGCCTGGTATACAGCATACAGCGAGCTCTCAATAAATGCTAGCTGAGCAGCTATGTCTGCGGAAGGAAGCCTCAGAGATAGCCCAGGATTTGGAACAGGGGGGAAGAGCAGCAGCCTGAAGGGGTAGAGGTGGAGGGAGGACATTCCAGGCAGAGGGACTGCATCAGTAAAGGCCTTGAGGTGACAAGCAGGAGCACTAGGTATCTGGGTAGGGGGATGAGGGAGCCAACATTCCCAGCTAGAGCCACCTGGGAAGCATGTGAGTACAGGCTGAGGGGCAAACTCTGTGTGAGAGAGAATGGGGGCGTGGAGCAGGGTCCAGGCCAGGCCCTGAACTGCTGTGTCTACAGATGGAGGGGAGGCTGCAGAGGCCTGGGACAGGCGTAGGATCCAGGCTGCTCGTAAGGTCCAGAACCACACTGTGCATATTCTTCCAGATCTGGACTGTGCTGGATACTCACTGAAATGAAGAGTACTCATCTGGGATCCCAGTCTTTGCAAGCGAACACCTGCTCCCTTGCTCCTGTGCCCAGCGGGATCATGCTGCCAGGGCACAGGGCAGAGCTCAGGTGGAAGCCTGATGCCCGGGTAGGAGCTACCCTTTCAGAGCCCCTGCATCTTGGTGGGCCTGGGGCCAACTCTGGCCAGCGGAACGTGGGCATGTTATATACACCATTGCGAGGCCCAGTCTGTAGAAACCACCTGCAGGGGTCTCCGAGGCCAAGGTGACCCTTGGTAGTCATGATTTGACTACCCTGGATCCCTGAGTGAGCAGCCACCTCCATTAACTTGACTTTATGTGAGCAAGAAATAAATGTCTGAAGCCTTAATCCACTGGGTTTATCTGTTACAGCAGGTGGTGTTCTCTTCAACAAGTACACCTGCTTAGCACAACCACCTCAGACACCTGACTGCACCTCTCAGTTTCCCTAGTGCAGATGCTGTGATGGCTCAGAAGATGTCAGATAACAGATGCTTTTTGAGCTTGGAAGCACTCAAAGCCATCCATCACCCGGGTCACTGCCTCTGGTCTCTCACAGCCTGAGGCTATGTAAAGGGAGGAGACTTTGCACACTTCCTGCCAGGCCAGGGCACAGCAGCCAAGGACTGGGGTGGCTCCAGGTCAGGGATCTGGGGCCACCAGTAAGTCCTAATCCAGAGGGAGATTTGGCAGCCATGCTCCCCAGATAGCTGAGCCCAAGAGGGAGGAGGCTGGGCTGGGGCTCCATCAAGGAGGCTCCCCGGGGAAGGAGTTGGCCCAGCCTCCCTCTGATAACTTATTCCAGCTTCTCACAACTCATTAGTAGGAAATTGCATTCCTTGCCAGGAAGACGCACACCTGATTTTTCAGACATGTCAGGTAGACTCTGTTATCAAAGCCTTGTCATGTCTCTGTACAGCCCCCACGCTCCAGCCTGGTGTCCTCTGCCAGGCTCCATGCTCAGTGCGTGTTGTCTTTGGAGATCTGAGGGCCTTGAGTGGCTGAGCATTCTGCCAGCCTGTCTGCTCCCGGCTCAGGATGGAAGGCTGCGTGGGTGGTAAGGCCCAGCCTGGTCCCCATGCCTTGGCATCTCACACTTAAAGTCCATGCCTGGTATTAGACCCCGTCGGGAGGTAGAAAGAAGGCCGGAGTAACACATGGTAAGCTGTTTCTGGCCAGGGGCAACTTCCATAGGACACCAGTCATTTCATATCCTTTTGCTGAGGGGGCTGCCTTGGGGCAAGAGTGGAAGACACCCGCCCCCCCCGCCGTTCCTATACCTGGAGCCTGGAGTCAGGAGCAAGGCTGGCTCATCCTGCACTACAGCCCTGCCGTCCCGTTCTTTGGTGGGGCATCCGCGTACAGTGACCTCCGCCTCCCCTGCTCTTTTGCCCCTCCCTACCTTCCATTCACCAGCTCCAGCTGCTGGCACATGATGAGTTCTCAAATCACCTACCAGACGGAAAACCATCAATGCCTGCTCCATAAGGACTCAACACCCATTTCAAGTCCTTACACACATTCTAATCACCCTGTTGGTCCCTTATCCCTACCCTGAAGGCTGCTATTATCTTTCCCTATTTTACAGAAGGGGAAATTGGGGCTCATCAAAATCAAATGATTGGTGCCTCAAGTCACCCAGCTAGTCCACTGGGTGACGATTTGAGCTGGTTCTAGAAGCTTCCATAAATAATCATAGTCATTTGTTCAGTACATCCTACACAACAAGTACCAAACTGGAAATTTTATTCTTAATCCTCTTAACAACTCTACAGCATAGGTGGTTACAGTATCTCTATTTCCAAATGACAAAAATGAGGCTCAGAGAGGATAGGCAATTTGTCTGAGGTTGCAAAGTAAATAAACCGAGGTCATAGCCTCAGTGCCCACAGTGTTTTTACTTTCTTTCTATACCAGTTGTTTCATAGGTGAGAAGAGTCCCTCTTGGGAAAGTCAGAGAAAGAAGCATCATATCCTACTGAGGGGAAAAGCAGGATACATGCTGGTCACCATTCCATTACGAGCTATGTGTGTGCAGATGAGATGGATGGGGTCTGGGAGGCGTGTGTATCTCAGAGCGCGCCAGGTCTGGTGTCTGCTGTTAGCTCATGGTTGCCCTTGGCTGAATTATGCCAGGTAAGGATGGCTAAGGGTTAAGGTGAAGGAGCCAGGCTTGCACAGGTGCTGTGGCTCAACCTTTCCTTGGCCTGGAGGCAGAGGTCCTTCCTCCCTCCCCGCAAGCGCAGGTGCCACCTGGCCGGGTAACCTCTTCACCTCACCACATTCCACACAGGTTTGTTTCAGGCAGAGATCCAAGCCAGCCAGAGACTCCTGCTCTGAGCACTTAAGAGCTTTGAAAAAGTGAAGCTTGCAGCAGCAGTGAAGCCCAAGCAGTGTCGAGAGGCCCCATGTCTGCAGCTCCCATGTGCTGGAGGCTATGGCCAAGAGCTGGTCTGCAATTGCCTCTAAAAGGCCTTTGCGACCACAGTCCCTGCCCAGTGGGGAGTGTATTTCTCACCTTTAATTTTATGCTGCAGTCATGCTAAATTCAGTGGGCCACACAGCTGTAGCTGAGCTGTACCTTCTGCCTGGAGTGGCCTCCTTCCACTATCTTCCTGTTCTTCAGCTCCAATGCACATATCTATTGTTCCTAATTTCCCTGGATCCATCACCCTGCTTTCAGATGGTTCAGTCTCCTCAAAAGTCATATACCTTAAACTTCCATTAAAACAAACACTTTGGGAGAAACCTTAATAATTCTGTCCAGAGGGCAAAGGTGTGGGGAAACAGGGCTGAAGTGGGGAGAGGGGACTGAAAAGCAAGCTGGGATGCCCAAGGACAGCCCGCACACTTTCTTTGCGGAGGCTGTGGGATGGACTCAAGGCCCTGGCAGTCTGGCCTTCAAGTACCTTACAATCACACCTGTGTTCTCCCACCACTGTGCTTTGTCTGCACTGTGCCCTCTACCCACAATGCCATCTGCTCTCTGCTGGGAACTGTGGGTTACTCTTCCAGGCCCAGCTCAATGTCACCTGCTCTGCTCCCAGAGGCGGAGGCATGGCTCCTTCCCTTGTATTCCCACAGCACTTGCCCATTATGATGCGGGGCTCCTTCCCTCCAGAACTCTTTGGGAGCAAGGTCATGGCCAATTCACCTCTGCATCTCTAGCATCTAGAATTGGCCTAGAAATGCCTCATGAATGAATGAGCTTCCTTCTACAAAGGTCCCAAGGCACCTATTTTCCCACTTCCTGCTGGGTCTTCCCTCCCTGGTCGTAAGTGGGATAAACTGTGCCCTTGGTCTTTGCACCACCTTGGAATTGACCAAAGTTGGGTTTTAATGGTGCTCTGACAAAAGGCAGCTCCCACATTCATTTTCCTTGGCTAATTACATTTCCCAATTGAAACACTTATCTTTGCACTGGTGTTAAAGACATAATCAGTTTCCAGAATGGATTCAAAAGAGGTGAGAAGCAAGAAAATAATTAAGCCAACTTCTGATTGAATCAAATAATTAAGCAGATTAAATCAGTTGCCTGTGATCAACAGCTCCAGCCCAGGCCTGGAAAGTGTGTCGCGCTATTGGAGAGATCATTTCTGATTGTTTTAGAGATAGACAGCATTTCTTCTGAGTTGTAAGTAAAGAAGTCACTGCTTCGAGTGAATGCAAATAAGGGTGGCAGGACCTCAGGTTCCTGTTTAGGCAAAATATTCTGGATTTAATTGAAAAAAAAAAATCAAGGGTAGATGGGGGAAGGGGCTCTGCTTAGAGCCATGCATAGCCATGCCTGCATACCCATGGTAGAAAGGCTACCGCAACGGTCCCAATTCCTTACGTCATCCTGCAGCCATGCCCTTTGCCACTGAGTAAGATGTCTTCCCTGTCCTCTTCCTCTGGGCTTAACCACAGGGCTAACTTTAGCCAATGATGACAAGTATGACAAAAGTAGAGGATTCAAAATGTACCTGCATGTTTTCCCTTCCTTTCTTGGTCCTTTTGCCTTTCTGTGCGGAGCAAAGCTGACTTGCTTCCCTTATTGTAAGGAGGATCTTCTAGGTTGGCTGACAGACAGCTGCCCCAGCCCCAAGGGACCCCAGTAAGATGCATGGGGTTGATTAATGGACCAGCCTGGACTGGATGGACCTTGAGGACTCCAAGCTCCTTAAACACTTACTGCTGCGACCAGTGAGCTCTGTGACTGTGGTGTTTGCAGTACCAGCGTGAGGATAGGTGGCTGATGCAGTGTCCCGCAGCCCAGGTTGGCTTTCTACAGCTGCAACCTCTCAAGAGAACCTCAACTCTCTACTCAGGCATCACTTAGAACAGAGTCAGGAATGCTGGTGCCCGAATAGCCCATCTTTACACAGAACTCACCCGATCCTCACAGGGGCTCCTGGGAAGATGTCAGGATCAGGATCATTTGTCTCATTTTACAGATGATGATAGTGAAGCTCTGGGAGCCAATTAGAAAAGCTAGAGATGGTGAAGGTGAACTGGTTGAGCCTACCAGCTTCTACCCCCGCTCCCCAACACTCCAGGAATCAACAGAACGAGCAGTTTAAAATCAGTCCACAAGGACAAAGCAACTAGGAGAGAAGACAACAGCAACAAAGTTCTGGGAGTGGATAGGAGAGCACTGTTCAGTACTGACTTAACAAAGCCAAGAAGGCAGAATCCTAAGCCATAAGGAGGTGAGCATCCAGCACTCAGCCTGCAATGGAAAACCCAAAGGTTCTGGCTCTGGCAGAAACACCAGGTATCCCTGGAGGTGGAAGAAGAGAGGCTTGCTGAGAGCCAGCCCAAAAGGTAGTAAGATTGCTTGATCCTCTGCTACCTCTGCCAAGAAAATGTCCTCTCTTGTCCCAGCAGAAAGATGGAGGTAGTCTTGGGAGGGGGTCAAGAGAGAAGAGCTCTGGACTGGGGGACACTGGCAGAACAGAAGACAGCACTCAGAGCAGAGGGCTGAGTGCCACACTCCATCCTGGACTCCTCCTGCCCATCCACCTCTTGTAGAGCTCAAACTGACTACATTTTGAAAAAGTTACTCCATTCTGTGATCAGGTCACTGCCCAGTTACTGGAAAAACCCCAAAGCGCCCTTTTGACCAAATTACAAGCCCATACTAAATGACAAAGGGCCTAGGAGACAGTGCTCTAACCCCTCCCATTGTAGCCATAGCCCCGACCTGTGTTCTAACCCTGGTTTAGGAATGTAAGGCAATCTTGTACTGTTTGAAGTCTGGAACCTGATTAACGTGTAAGTAAGTTGATGTATTATTGTCCGTCCCTGGGACAAAATACCTGACATAATTTATAGAGAGAGGTTCATTCAGTTCACAGTTTCTAGTGGGTTCAGTCTTGAGTCGGCCAGCTCCAAGGTAGAAATGCATGGTGGAGGGTAAAGCAGAGGAATACTGCTCACCCTATGGCAGTCAGGAAAGAGCAAGAGGGTTACTGAGGACAAGAATACAACCATCCGGGTCGCATCCTTACCCACCTCCTGACAGCACAGGAATTCCTGAACTCCTCAAAGGAGGTATCTACTGTACGGCACCCCCATGATCCTATCATCTTCCAAACATATGAGACTTTGGGGGGACATTTTCAATCTAAACCATAACAATTGATTTGAAAGTTAAATTAAGATAGAGCTGCTGGGTATGGAGATGTACGCCCATAACTCCAGCACTTGGGAGGCTGATGGAGGAGAATCATTGCCAGTTCAAGGCTAACTTGGGCTACATAGTGAGTTTGATGCTAGCCTGAACTACATGTCAAGATCCTGTCTCAGAAAACAAAAACAAAACAAAAAAAAAGATTATTTTGATTTCACTTGGGGTTAAAACTAAGAAGGCTTCATGGAAAAAGACGGAATTTGTTCTTTAAAAATGAACTTGGAAAGCTGAGCATGCTTGTAATCCCTGCTACTCAGGAGGCAGGAGGACTATAAGTTGAAGAGCAGCTTGAGAAACTTATTTAAGACCTTGTCTCAAAAATAAAATAAAATAAAATGCTAAAGGGGCTGGAGGTGAAGTTCAATGGCAGAGAGCTTGCCTAGCTTTTCTAATACTACAATTAAAAAAAAAAATAGAATTTGAGTAGCATGTAGAAGAAGGGCAGAGGCCTGGTCAGGCAGAGCAAACAGTCTGAGTATGACCAAATCTTAGAGCTTCCCTCTAATGTCTATTCTCTGATTTCTATAGAAAAATAAAAACAGCAGCTTTACTTTTAGCTGAGTACATGACCAGGAGAATAAAGACTACACCTCTCAGCTTCTCTTGCAGCTAGGCATTGGCAGGTGACCAAGTTCTGGCCAATAGTATATGGGTTGAGGTGGTGTGTATGATTTCTGGAAAGTATGTTCTCTTTTTCTTCCCCTGCTGGGCAAAATCTGGTCATGATGACTGGTGACAGAGCAACCTTCTAGGACCATAAGGTAGAAGCCACTATTCAGGATGAATGGTGGAACCCGAGTGTCCAATCATGGTGCAATCATTAGCCCTGTCCTAGACAGACTACTTTAACTTATGAAAGAGAAATAAACTTCTTTAAGTCATTGCTATTTTAGATTTTCCTTTAGTTTGAGCAAAATATAATTCTAACTAATATAATAAACAAAAGCAGAGTGAGAGGTGACATGCTAATTTCCCTAATGCCTCAGGCACTCCCGAACATCCACCTTCACTGATTTGCTCTGTATTGCTCAAAGACAAATTTCCCTCATATGTCTGTTTCTAGGCCTTGGTACATAGTAGGTACTCAGTAAAAATATTGAGCTGGCTGGAGGCCCAGGATATGGTTTGAGTCTTGGCACAAGAGGGACTAGTTGCTCTTTGAGGGCAGAGCCTGGACCCTCCTGTTCACCACAGTAACCCTTGCACTGTTTGTTGTGAGTGTTCAAGTATTTGTTGAAAATGAAAGGCTGCTATAGCAGAAATCTGGGGTTCACATCCCAGCCTCCACTTATCTCTTTTCAGGGCGAGTGGTTAACAGGCCCTTGAATCACCTTCTAGGGGACCATTCTCCTCCCTCTTCCCAACTCCTAGGCCATGTCCAGTTTGGGTTAGTTCAGACCCCTGGCAATGCAGATGATCATGTGATCTAGGTCTCAGCCAGTCTGCATCTTTCATTCCACTGGACATTAGGATTACCTAGGGACAGAAAGACCCACAGGCACAACTAAAGTTGATCAGAGCTAGCCTTGGGATGTAAACCGAAATTCTTAGGAAAGCAGCACTAGCAGCTCTTTTGTACTGAACACAAACTGGATACGTGGAGGCAAAAATTGTTGTACTCTCTTGCTGACATGCAAAAAGGGCCATTCTGAGAATGAAGAGAGAAAATAGAGAACAGACACACAGAAAGAAACAGTCTTAGTCTTCATCTGAGCCCTGGATCAAGCTAGATCTGAGGTCTAACCCTAGTAACTTTCACTTGAGTAATCTAGCAAATTCTTTTGAGGCTTAAATCAAATGGGGCTGGATTTTCCATTTCTCAAAACCCTAGAGAGGAAGTTGACTCAGTTAACCCCGAGGGCCAGTGTCTTTTAGGTACAGTGCCACTACCAAATAGAGGTGGGGGCTGGGGCACCACCAGGCCGTGGCATTAACTCTGCTTCCTTTCAAGTGTAGCTGACTCTGAGAACTCAAACAAGGCTTCATTGATTCTACCTGGTATGTGACATAGTAAACCAATCTCACATTATCAGCATTGCAAACATTCGCCTATAAAAACACAGGAGTCTAAAATGTTAATCTGAGAATTAGTGGACATTTATCTTCTTTTGGATCAGTATAATTTCCTCCCATTTTTTTATCTGCTTTCTGAGCCACCTCATTTATCTAAGCTTTCAAAAGCTCATGCAAAACACATAATGCACTTCAGCTACAAAAATCAATGCTTGAGGATGCATTTTCATCAAGATTGTTACAGAAATTCTTCCATTTCTCAGAGGTCTTACTGCAAAAATTCTTATCCATGAACAACTGCCAGGATAGTTTTACTTATAACAAAATCTTTCCTTAGCTATAAAATCAGGGAAGCGAGTTATTTTTAAAGACAAAATATTTTATATTTCAAACCCCTTACTGCCCTCAACCTCCCCCTGCCAAGACAACTGACTTTAATTAAAGACCATTTACCCTAGGAATGGATTGCTTGCTGCAATTTGTACCAAGGAGACACATTTGCAGACAAATGGGTTGCAGTCCTTAGATTTTTGCCCAAATGACAAAAGAAGCGATTATGTTCTCTCATCACTTCCTCACTCTGAAGAACTCTATTAAGAGAATAATTTGAACCCACTCTCTGCTACTCTGCATTTTAAAGCGTGATCTATTTCAATGCCACCAACATTTTTTCCCCTTTTAAAAATGAGTGGTATTTAAGGAAAAATGCCAGCTGGGTGTCTATTTGAGGAGGGGCTGCAAGAAACTCAAAGGTTGATTTAACTCCCTCTGAAGCCAGTTGTTTGCAAGTGCACAACAGGAAGCCTTGGTTCACAGCACACAGCACAGAGATGGCCTCCAAGCGCAGGAGACTTTTCATTCATACCCTGAAGGACACGTAGTCCCATTCACACACTGGCTCTTGACACCTTGCTCTCCTTCTCTACTTCCTGGATGCCTGGTGCTGAAGGGGTCGGGATGGGGCTAACTCCAGGGCCATGGGGTTGAAATGGGACAGTCACACCCTAAGGCTTCTTGATTCATCTGTGGTCTGAAAGGAGGCCCAGGGATCTGCCTTAGCGACTAGCAGATTCAGGAATGCTTCTTGTGGCCCCAGCAACACCCCTGCAGGCTGCATTACAATGATTTAAGTGTCTAGCACAGCTCAGGACCTGGCACACAGCGTGCTCAATATATGCAGAACGAGTTACTGGGTAAAATCATGTCCTTCAGTTCTGTCCATTTGATCAAATGGAACTGAGCTCAGCACAAACAGTGATTGGGCATCTGGTCATTCATCCTAATCCAGATAGGAATGCCTGGCCTTGGCCTAAGAAGATGGGAATAAACTTCCTTCTCCCACACCGGCCTGAGCACTACTTGATTATGAGATGTTACAGTGGGAAGGAATCTGAGTGTGGCAGATTGTAGAAATTCTTCCTGGCTTTCCACCCCTCTCTCTGCCCATGACTTTGGCCACACGACTTAGCAGCTGCTCCTGTCATGAGACAGAATCTCTCTCTTCATCCTTTGTGCCTAGGCTCAACTAACTTGCTCTGACCAACAGAATTCAGAGCGGGTGACAGGTGCCAGTTCTGAGCATAGGTCTGAAAAGGTTCTGCATGCCTCCCCTATTCTTTTGCACCCTGTTTCTGCCAAGAAGAACAGTACCATGCACACAGACTGGAGCTGAGGCATCCAGCCAAGGCCATCCTAGGCCAGCCAGGCCCTGGGTGACCTGCCAACTGACCACATACATGAGTAACTGCAGTCAAGAGCCACAGGCTCATGAGAAATCACAAGGGCTTGCTTTCAGCCCCTACTTGCAGGTTAGTTTGTTACACAGCAATAGCTAACTGACACTGAGTCTGGTGTTCTAAACAAGTGGGGACACTGAGGCCCAGGATAGGGCAAGTCCTTTCTTAAAACCACAGCTGCCAGTGCAAGCACGGTGGGTATGGAAATACCCAGAACCCTCCCAACAATACCAAAACTGTGTTTTTTTGTTTTTTCAATAATCCATTGTTTCTCCCCCTTACTAAGTCATCAACACTGGGGTTCTGAACAAAAGGCTTGAAGGCACTGAGGAGCCATAAAAAGATAAAGGATAGCTTATGATTTCCCAACTTGCTACCTCTAAAATTCTAGACTCGTGGTTCCTAGGAAACCATTAGTATCCCACAATTGTAATCATGTGTTCTGACCTGGAAAATCAAACCAGAATGGCCTTTTCCCAATTTGTGAAAAATTATGGAAACTGATAGGACTTTTAATATTACCAGTAATCCATAAAAGGCCCTTTAGAACAGCATTTGGCACACTGTAAATGTTCAATAAATGTTAGCTATTACTAAGTTCTCTCACAAATTTTTCTTAAACCTCTGGTGCCTGTAACCATTTTTCAGTCAGCTGACAAAACGAGTGAGTAATAACAGTCACAGCTAACATCTGGTGAGCCCTGTGTGGGGAAGGCCCTTTACATACATTATCACGGTTAAACTCTGCAATGCTGCTTTGATGTACCAACCCCAAGTAACAGATGAGGAAACAGAGGCTCAGCAAGATTAATTTGCCCAATGTTAGAAAAGCAGGGAATCTGCTGAGCAGGATTTCCATTCCAGCTGTCCAACCTATGCCACTGGGGGAACAGATCATGACTACTCGGCTCTGTTCTCTCCAGTGCTGATCATAGACTGGGATGGAACAGCAGTTCAGAATGAGTGAACAGATACACTTCAAGAAGTTCAATAGAGAATTTAGTGTTCACTAAATTTAGCCTTAGAAAGGCTAAAATTAAAAAGACTGACGTTATTAAGGACTGATGAGGATACACAGCAACTGGAATGCTCGTGTCTTCCCTACCCGCACTCCAGGCCCTTGTAATGGGAGGCAACTTTACTGTAAGCAAAAGGGCAGGAAGGTAACTCAGTTGTGCCTGATTAACACAAGTAAAGAGGGCTTCAGAGCCCTGGGGAAGAGTCTGAGCTTTGGTGCTCGACAGCTAGGTGGACAAGGAACACCTGGGTATCCACCTCCAGAATGCCAGTTTGATCCAGTACTGTTATTTCCACAGGACACACTCATTACTTCTGCAGGTATTTATTGAGCACTTACTAACTCTGCCTGAGCTGCTGTTATGACTGTACCAGTTTGCTTGGTCTTTGGTCATTTCCTCTATAGCCTGCATCAGACTCCTGACTCTTCCTTCTCCTTGAACGGGAAATGCCACCTACAGCCCAAGGTAATGGGCACTGCCTTCCACACCTGCCCTTCACTTCTCAAGGAGGAAGATCTCTTCCCTCTTGGGGCAGGAAGACTAGCACTTTTCCCTGTTGCAGGGTGCTGTGTGGCAGAGGGAGGATGACTCTCTACCTGTTCTGTCCTGCCTTGCCTGGTGCCCTAGGATCATTTTAGTCCAGCAGGGCTTGGATTACCGCATACAGTAGATGTCAGCTGTGTTTCATCCATGCGGATATGTGGGTTCTCATAGCTGCTGGGCTGGGCTCAGGAGAACACTTGGACCAAAGCCCAGCCTGCACCGAATGCTAAGAACTTAGCAGGGCCTTTCTCTGATATGTTCCAAGACAGCACCTTTGGCATTGACTTGGGACCGGGCTCCTCAATACCTCAGGTACTAAGATTATATATGTACCTGTCCAGTGTTTTACTTTTTAAAAATATGTTATATGATTCTTAATCTTTCTAATCCTAAACCTTTAAATCTGACCTGAGTCAGGAACCTACCTCTCCATTTTATTTTATTTATCTTATTGGTACATTTAAGGTATACAATATAATGACAGTCATCATTGGAAATTTGCACCTTCACATAATCCATCTTAGTTCTTATTTTTTCCCTATTCCCCTGTCCTCCCTTCAACCCTTCCACCCAACCTCTCCATTTAAAAGATGAGACAAATTACCCAGGATCACACAGGACTCTCCTTGACACTCAATACAGTATTCTGTTGTGTTTTTTGTTCTCTCATAAATGAGTGGAGGTGGGGATAGAAGCAGGGATTTATTCTGTAGCGCTTTGGACACTGCTAGGTGCTCTTGTCTTACTTGGTTGAACTCTCACTACAATCAGGTAAGATGGTACCACACCCATTTTCCAGATGAGGAAACAGATCCAGGGAAGATAAGTGACTTGCCAAATAAAAATAAAAGGCAAAGCAAAATTTAAACCCAGGTTTTAAGTCTTCATAGCAGCAGGCAGAGACTCACTTTCTAGAAACAGTAAGTATTTATTAGGGTTCTAGTCTGGGGAATGAACTGCTTTGGTTTGGATATGGTTCGTTCCCAAAGGTTTGTGCACTGCAAGCCTGGACCCCAGTGTAGTGGTACTGAGAGCTGGCAGGTGGGGACTGGTGGGAGGAGACTGGTCATGCCTGGCCTCCCAAAGGGATTGATGCTGGTCTCCATGAGTAGGTTGGGTCTCCCGGGAGTGGACGAATTCCTGTGAGAGTGAGCCTGGTTTCTCCACTCTTTCCCTCTTGCTTCCTCTCAAGCCACATGATTGCATCTGCATGTTCTCCCACTATGTGGGTGTCATCCACTGTGCAGGGCCACCTGCCAGGTTACGATGGCCCTCACCTGAGGCTGAGCAGGTGGGGCTGCCTGAGCTTGGGCTTTTAGCTCCAAAACTATGAGCTAAATAAACTTTTCTCCCTCTTTCTCTTTTCCTTTCTTTCTCTTAACAAGCTTCAGCTATTTTGATACAGCAACACAAAATGGACTAAAACAACAAGTTAGCAGGATGCAATACCGTGTTGTTCCAGGCACTGGCTCCTGAAAGCAGCTCTCAGATAGCAGGCAAAGATTGTTCTGACTCTGGCAGCATTGGGGAATATTAACTAGCCTCTCGATGGGGCCACCTTGAAAGAAATATGGGTCTATTCTATGATTCTACTAGGTTTGTTTTTGAAAAAACAAAATTTTTGAGATTGAACAGAATGAGACTATCAAGTCTGAAATGATGGAGGCCTGGCCCTGAATTACGGTTCCAATTCATTTGTTCTCCCAACTATGCCCTGGAATCCTGTCCAAAATTACTATATCAGTCCTTGTGAGACCTTCACCTTCACTTCCTTGAGTTTAGGGGCTGTGACCTGGCATTCCTGGCCTGGAAAACAGAAGACTCCAGCTGCCCTCCACAGTTTAGATGCCACCCATTTTTGGGATGTATCTTGCAGCAGCCACACTCAGACTCACTTTTGTTTGCAGCACTTGTGACAACGAATAAATGGCTGCTCTTCAGGAGCTGGTTTAAGACTCCCTACAGGGCTTTAATCACCCCAGAACAGGAAATGGGAGCAGGAAGCTGAGTTCCTTGCCCCAGATATCCCCCATCCTCTTGTCCACACTGGCTGGAAAAGTTTCAATAGCTGTTTTCTACACCTGCATTTAATTGTAGGTCTTCCCTGTAAAATCTGAAGCAATACTGTATTGGGGCAGGGCACACATCTCATTTATCTCTGCCATCCCAGTGCCTAACTAATCCTTGGGGATCCATAGGAGTTTGACCAGGCTCCTCCAGTGAATAAGTAAGTCCTATCCATAGCCCCAGCCAGTAGTGATGCCCATGACGATGATGATGATAAGGAGGAAAAGTGGTTATTGTTCAAGGTTTTAGCTAAATTCAGGGCAGTGAGAGCAGAAGATGATTTTCCCAATCTCAAAGCCTACAGGAGCTTTTCCCAGCTGGTCTACACCCTTTTGAAAGTCTTTCAATGCATTTTCTCCTCCAGATCCAGTCACTTCAGAAGCAACCTGGTTCTCTGGATAAGTAACAAGAATAGGAGCAGATCATGTATTGATTATCACCATCCTGGGTTTTAAAGAGGAACCCCACCACCACCTGGTCTCTGTGGGGCACTGATGGGCCAAGTGCAGCCTGGCAGGAGGTCCAGGGGCCAGCACTTTCAGCGGCCTGATTTTAGTGCTTCAGAAATCCCTGGCTTGTGCTGATGGCTTTATGTTGGCATTTCCGCTCCCCGGGTTTTAAAGAATGAGAAATCTGTGGCTGATCACATATTCAGCAACCAAGTGCACTTATTTGAAGACCTAAATTGCAGAAATAACTCGCGTGATTAGTTGAATGAATATGAGTCTGGATCATCAAGCTCAATCTATGGATAAATCAGGAAGAGATGATTGGGTCACGTGGAGGGCAAGCCCTCCCCATTCTGCCTCTTCTGCAGGATCAAGACATTCCCTCGAAGGGGCCAATGGGGGTCTCTAGAGCCTGTGTTGCTCCAGCTGCTTCATCTTATGCTGCCTATGCACTGAAACCAGCCCCACCCTGACCCCCAACTACATTTCTGAGGCAGCTGGACCTCCCTGAAGGGCAGAGACACTGACAAAAGAGCCAGGCCCAGGTAGGGGCATGAGAAGAGGGACCATCTTGTGTCCACAGATGATTCCTTTTAAAATAGGTGGCCTACTAGGCAAATGCCAGTCTAGCCACATTTTTACCAAGAAAACTACACATAGTCCCAGGCTGGAATCAGCCTCTCACCACCTTCTTTCCCTGGCACACTCACAGGGCTCAGACTCCTCAGCTGCAATAGACATGCTCAGCTCTCCCCAGAGTGGCCTGCAAGGACTGACCCCAGCCAGAGCCCAGAGTCGGCAGGGAACCTGCTTCAGGAAGAACAGACTCCCTGCACACAGGCTCCCTGGCCCTGGCTGCATCTCAGCCTTGACAGCTAGCTCCCCTAGGGAAGCCCCCAGTGACAGTTTTCTAGAAGGCCAGGAAGCTGGGTCAGGTGGAAAGTGCTGTGTTCTTTCAGCAGCATGAACACTGACTACTCTTCCATGCTGTTCTGTTAATGTGGGTGAGGGGACTCCAGGATGCCAGGAGTCGAGCCAGCCAGTCACATAGTCAAGCAATGGAGAAGAGGAAGTAGGGGACAGGCATGCTTATAACATGCAGTGGGAGGCTAAATTTTTTGCAAGAGAAGCTCCTAGGGTTAATGGGCTTGGTGTCCAATCCTGATTGAAATTTGCCAGCTCAAACTGAGGTTCTTAACCTCTCTGTGCCTCAGTTTCCTCATCTTTAAAATGTGGATATTTTTGAGTAGAACAGTTTACAGGATTCAATAAATAGTATAGTTATAGTTCTTATCAGAGTAGCAGTCGTAAACCCTTAAAAATGTTAGCTAGTCCTGTTCTAAAAATGTATCCTAAGAGAACATTAAGGCAAGTGTATAAAGATTAATGAGCCAGATTAGGAAATTCATCTCACCATTGCTTAGTATGGCAGTAAAAAAATAACCTAAAAGTTTGGTAAATACAAAATGATGTATTATATAACAACAGTCTGCCCACACCATAGAATAATGTAGACATTAAACATGACAGTACAGGTGGTGAGTATCAGCTTGACATGATGATCACAGAATACCGAAAATACTCACAGGTCACAAGACAATGTTTATCCTGTGAGCCTATTTATGTAAAAGCACATCTTTATATATATTCCTCGGCATGGGAGGTATCCGAAGACAGACATGGTGGTGGGATCTCTGGAGCTTATCTTTCTGCTTCTTATTTCTTGTTTCTCTATAGTGGAGGAATAGAGTAGGCATGGATAAACACAATCACTTTTTTTGAAAAAGAAAACGATGGAGTAATTTTAAGGGTAGAAAAATATTTTCACACTCAGATAATTCCAACACAGGTAAAGGGATTTGTTCAAACTTCATTACTTTCTGGCTGAGAAGATACATGAGGAATAGCAGCTGAAAGAAGAGGGAAAATGCCACTTGTTTAAAGGTTTTGCATCTGGGAGAGTAGCTTAAACATGAAAATACTTCCAACCAGCCTTCTCTGTTGCTTAATCCTACAGGAAACCAACCTTGAAAATCAGCAACAAACCAGACATGAAACGTGCCTTCTTCCGGGTCAAGCTAAATCAGAGTATCAGGATGACAACAGATTTCTATTTTACCTGGCAAAGAGGGCCTTCCCACTGAGATGAGAAAATTTGGGACACAAATCAGCTCTCTGCAAGGAGAAGAGACATTTTAACAGGATCAGCTGGAGGTCGGGGAAAACTGCAAAGTCTAAATATTCTCAGTGTCATAACTTTGTCAGCTGTGTTGAAGTTGACAAGATGCTTACCCAGCACCTCGAGACATATGCCAAATTGAAGTGGTTAGATATATAAGCCATAATAACTACCCCGTGGGACTCTGCTGCAAGCACGTGCTGAGCGCGCTAAGGCCGTGCAACCATCGCCTGCCTGGATGCCGTGTCTGCTTCCCTCCTCTCCCTGGCCAGGCTGTGCAGCCCTGCTGCCCTGGAATCGGATCTCAGGATCAGAGATGGCTTCACTTATTCAGCTTCCCATGCTCAGCATCGGTAATGCAGGTGGGGGTCCTGAGGAACAGGGGCCAACAGGAGGCAAAGTCTGCCTCCCAGCAGTAGTTTCTGTTGCAAAGCTCTTCTTCAGAGAGAAGCACAATCCAGCCAATCTCACACAGGCCTGGAGGGATGGAGGCAGGAAGGAAGATATGGGAATGGATGGAGAGAGGCTGTTCTGCTGCTCAGTCTTGGGAGATACAGGGCATAAGCTAGAGCAAAGCCACAGATCTACTTTCTTGGCCACTGATCAGGGAAGAGGAACAAAGAGGATGAAGCGGGTGAGCAGCCAGGCCAGTGTGGTGGGCAGCATCTGCAGGTGCACTGAGCTTGGGCGGGAAGGTCAGGAAGAAGGATTCTGCCCTGCCCTGCCCACGGAGATGGGCTGTTTGTGGTAATAAGCTTCTTTGAGGATTTTACAAAAGACATGAAGTCTCATTATGTTGCCCAGACTGGCCCTGAACTCCCGGCCTCAGCCTCTTGAAGAGCAGGGACAACAGGTGTAAAAGCCCCTGGAGATGCCCAATCCTCACACCACACGGCTGTTCTCCAGGCCACCACTGCTTTTCTGCTGAACTGGGGGCGTTTCACCCCCCAAAAGTAGGACTCCATCTATGCAGCAGGCTCAGTACCCACAGAGAGGCAGGGGTTCACCCTCATCAAAACACTACCTGGGCTAAGGAAGGGTGAGTGAGGGGGCTAATCACTTCAGGATCCTAACCCAGAACCATCAGTGGAGTCTACTTTCAATTCTGATTCCTGGGCCACCCCCAGACATACCAAACTAGACTTGCTGGGATGGGGCCTGGAGCTCCATGTTACAAAGCCCTTCAGGAAGCGCTGATGTGTTCCCCTGGCTCAGAGGCACAAATGCATCCAAAGTGTTCACTTTGTAAACAAGGAGACTGAGTGCTAGAGAGGCGAAGCACAGTGAATTGTCCAAAGTCAAGCAGCCCAGGGTGATATCCTCTGAGACCATGCTGACCTCATCTGGGTATATAGGATTTTATTGTCCCTGGTTTGGGGAAGATAGCTAACTCTTTTGGCTTTAGCTTTAAAAGCTAATGTAAGGAAAAGGGACACAAAGGACCAGGGCAAGCAGTGCCAGCAGACACTGCAGCCTCCTTGAATCAAAAGAACCACATGACTTGCTTTGCCACTCAGTCTAATCTCCTCCAGATACCCCAAAGCTCCACTGGGCCTGATGCACATGGGAGAGTCCTGCTCCCCAAGACAGGAGACAGGGAGCTCAATTTTGGAGGCAGACAAGCCTGCGTGTGACCTGCTGTGTCACTTCTTTACCAGTTAAGTGGCTCAGACAATCACTTCTCTCAGAGTCTCAGTTTCTTCATCATAACACCACCACTTCAAATGCAACCATAAAGAATAAATGAAATTCCAGAGGAGGGGTCTGGCCTAGCAGGTAGGCAGCTGCAGCCATGCCCTTCCTGCCTGGCTTACATGGAGACAAAGAACTGGAGCTGTCAGTGGTTTATTCACCAGCTTTCACGGCAACAGTGAGAAGGAAAGGGTCCTTTCCATCAACACTGAGCTGACACAGGATTTCAGGTCCCTACCTGGTGAGAAAGACACAGAGCAGGAGCAATGACTTCTCTGTATCCTGGCAGTGTTGTTGCAGGCCCTACTCACCCGTGAAAAAATTATCTTTTACAATTGCACTGGTATAAAGATGGATTTTGTCCCAGCTGAATGCATTATCACATTTGCTTTTTTATTCTGAGTTAAAAAAGAAATTAAAGTTAAAATTAAAATGAAAACATTCTTGTGGGCAAGAAGGACTGTTCCTAATGGAGAAGTCTGCCCCATGCAGGGCCATAAGGGGCAGTGTGTGGCAGGTGGCAGGTGCCCAAGAGCCTCTTCCCTCCAAACGTGAGTCCCCTGAACCTCCCATCCCAGCTGTGGCATCAACACCACCTGGCACAGACTCCTAAGCGTGGCCCGTGGTACCCACTTACCTATAATAGAAATTTCAGTGACATCTGTCAAAATCTACCACCTGAGCAACTTTCGCACCCAAGTGTCCCTCCTACATAACATAACTCCATTCGAATGTAGCCATCTTTGTGGCTTCCTGGCAGTGAAATGCAGGGAGCTTGATGGAAATGCTAAAATAGTCTTAGGAACTAGAGAAAGATACCTGCAATCTTTCTCCCATGTCCTGTCTGGTGGCACAGGTGGGTATCACCTGTCTTATCTTCCATGAGCCCCCTGTGTTTGCTCATTTTCATACTTTCCTTCTCACTCCGTACCCAGCTCTGAACCAAGCATACAGTAGGAACTCAGTACAAAGCTGATGATTGATGAAAATTTATGAAATAGCAGGGCCAGGGATGTAGCTCAGTGGCGCCATGCCTGCCTGGCAAGTGCAAGGTCCTGAGTTCCAACCCTGGTACTGCAAAAAAAAACAAAAAAAAAAAAGAAGAAAGAAATAAAGATAGAAATAGCTCACACACTCCAAGTCCCCGTGTACCGTCAGTCAGTCGTTGCAAAACAATACACAGCTGCATTTCTGGGCAACTGTTTCAAGAGCAGCAGGGAACCGGTGCAACCACACCCTGCCTGCTGGAGGCAAGAGGAAGGCAAAGGGCCTGGCCACCACAGCTCCCTTCTTCCGCTGTAACTACCCAAGAGGCCATGGGGTGGCGGGGGGGCGGGGCGGGTGAGACAACAGCAATTATCCCTCGTGGTCTATTCCCAGAATTCAAAGTTACTGGGGGAGAAAATGCAATTGTGTGTTATCTAGTCATTAAAACAAAAATGGGGGAATGAAAAAAAAAAAAAACAAGGGCAATGAATTGCAAACTGTCTTTCAGAGTTGATGAAAAGAAAAATAAACTTGAGTATTAGCACCAAATTGTGCTGACAACACACTTCCGGGTCTCTTTGTCCTCCTCAGGGCTCTCTTTTCAGAATTTTTCAACAATTCCTATTGATTCCTTCATGTTTCTCATGCCGACTGGTTATGCTTGGGAGAGCAGCCTTCTGTAGAGCTTAGAAACCGATCTGCCTGCCTTAGGAACCCTGAGATGTAGGAGGAGAATTCCGGCTCCCCTGTACCAAAGAGGTGGCCAGGGCTCAACCCCTTCTCCCTGGGACCATAATGACTTGGATAGCACCTCTGCCTCCATCGCTGACCTCCCCACCCGCCCCACAGCCTCTTAGCCAGGGAGGCGCACACTGAGATTGGCTCAATTACCTATTTTAGGACCTAGAAGTAACCTGAGAGATCATGTGCCAGACACCCACACAGCATGGTGGAAAAACTGGAGCCCAGAGAGGAAGCCTTTCTTGGGTTGCTGAGCAGATTGGTGGCTGCAAAGCAATTAGAAGGCACAATTCCTTGTTCTTGGGGCATGGGGTGGGAGGAATACTAGGGGCTGCATTCACAGGACCCCAATTGTATGCTCCCAGATGGCTGCTTCCCATGGCTACAACCACTCCAGCTATGCTGAACATCTTTCAGACCCAAAGGGGACCACACAGAACATCGCTTAAACCTAAAGAGACCACAGTCTTGCTCAGTCTCCCCACTGAGTCTCTGCATGTGTGTTTCTGTGCTGAGATCCCCCTCTCAGCACGCTTCATCATTCATGCCTTGGTCTTGGGGTAGAAGCTACCTCTCCCAGGACACCATCCCTTCAGGAATGAGCTAAGGAGCCCCTGGTCTGAGCTTGTATCTCATAGAAACACATCCATTTCCACAGTAGCTGGAGAGGCCCATGGATTGTCTACCTTGCTCCCTGTGCTTGCCTTCTGCCTACAACAGTGTCTGGCACACAGAAGGCACCAAACAGTTATTGCCAGATGAAGGTTTCCTGTGATACCAGTAACAATTCTGGGAAAGGGTGTCACCATCCCCCCTCTACAGGAGAGAAAACTGAGACTCAAAAAGGAAAATATGATCCTGGTTGACTGAGTGAGGATTTATCTCCTGACCCCCAGGACGATACTCTTCCCATTCCTGGCATAGTCCCCAAACTGGTAAGCTCCATTTCATACCATCTTAGCCCGTCATGTCACAGCTGGAATAGAAAGGCCACTCCTACAGCCATGATATTCTGTGCAACCCTCAAGGGGCCACTAGGAGGAACCTTCAAAGGTAACAGAAATGCTCTCCATTTTTTCCTGTGTGGTGGGCCATAGTGCATCCGTATGTAAAATTAATTGGGTTGTGTACTTAAGGTTTGTATATTTTACTGTTTATATATTGTAAGTCAATTAAAAAAACAATTAAAATGAAAAAAAAGTAGGAGGTCACGTTAGAAGACCAGGGCTGAAATCCTGGCTGTCAGGCCTTAGTAAGTCTGGGCACCTTAGTAAGTCTTAGTGCCCTCTGAGCACCTGCTTCCCTATCTCCAGGCACCAGACCAGATGGCTGCAAAGAATCCAATTGGCACTGCCAATCTGAGATTCTGCGAATCCACATACCTATTAGTCACAGAGTTTGCTGAGAAATTTGGCAAGTGCTCACCGTCAGCACGGTGAGAAGAGAAGGAGGCTGGTTGCTGTTGGCTTAGCCTTGTTTCCAAGGAAAGAAAGGTCTTTGGAAAGTGGGCGGAACACACTGCCACTAAGAGGGAATGTCAATTTCAATATGAATCATCTCATACTTTGCCAGCAACTTGCTCTGGGAATAGATACCCTGACTCACTCCTCTTCTGACAGGAACAAGACTTGTTGCTAAAATTTCAGATTCTAGAACTATCAATAGCCAAAATACCCTTTCAGAAATCAGGGGTGGGGTAGGAGGAGGGAGTAAACAAGCAAGTAAGAAATCATGCTAGTAGTCCTGGGCAGAGGGGCCAGCAGAAGGCTCCAAATGCAGACCCCTTTGTCTTATGCAGAGACAGGGTCCAAAGGAGGTCGCCCGCTCCTGAGGCTTCCGGCGCCAGCTCTGGGACGTGATCCTAAGGCTCCTTGCCTGAGTTTCCTTTACAACAACCTGTTACTGTATTTTCTAGAGAAATAATTTCTGCTCTGTGCTTGTGCAAAGCCTTTTAAAGAAAAAGAAAAGGCCAAGATGCATCTTAATTAGAAATCTCTTGAAGAAAAGATCTCTGAAAGAGGTTAGTAGAGAGTGCCATGCCAATGGCCAGTCAGTGATGAGAGCAGGAAACTAAGTGGGACATGCGGGAGAGGAGTATTTTGCTTTGATAATCACCCAGGTGACCCGAGGGATGTTCTGGTCATCAGAAGGTGGCCAAGGAACTGTAGATGTGTCACTCAGGGCCTAGAGAAACCGCATGGGGTCACAGCTTCTGTGCAGCAACCACAGCTCCTGCTCGTCCTTCTACACAGAGGTTAATATTTTCATACAATTATCTTCCTTGTACCAAAGGCTGGTCCAGTGCTTCTAATCCATTTCCTCTGCACTTCTACAGCATCTGGCCAGTGGATGGAGCAATCAGGGCTCCCAAAACATGTGACTGCCGGGAAGGCTTGCTGGCTGCCCTGAAGCCTGACCCACTCCACCCGAGGAACTGCAACATCGCCACTTGTAAAGCTGATGACAAGCTCTTCCTCACAGCAGTCTGCAATCCTGGATTAGTAACATGCGCCACAACCTGCCAGAATCAGCGAGCAACATGGTCTGATGTTGAATTTTCCAGGAACTATGGACTTTTTTTTTCCCAGAAGAAAAACTTTGAAAAGAGAAAACTCATAAAAGTGGATATGGTATTTTCACCAGACAAGTCGAAATGCTCAGTTACACAGCCAGAGAGAAGAAGCAGACACCAGGATGGGTGTATATACACGCAGGGAAGAAAAGGCTCTGATGTTTGGTGAAGACTTGCCGTGTGCCAACCTTCACATTTCACAGGGGAGTAATCTGAGGTTCAGAGGAGTTTATGACTTGCTCAGTTTCACTCAACTGGCAATCCTGGGAATGGAATCTGAACCCAGGCAAATCTCTGAAGTCAAAACTGTCACCTCCTAGAAACAAACTGAGCAGGCATCATGGAGATGAGCAGAAAACAGGCAAAGCAGGTGTTTTTACAAACTAGCTGGCAAAGTCTATCACCACACTGGTATAGTAACTCTCACTCCTACAAAAAGAACCAAGAAGAGTAGTGTGTGTGTGTGTGTGTGTGTGTCTGTAGGAGTGTGAACAATCTGCAGAAGGTACTATCAAGTTACACACCCAAAAGCAATTGTAGAAGTGACATTCTGGGGCACGGATTTATTCCTTCTTCAACATCCTATTGCTTTGTTTACAAGGAAAAGATGATTTTTCTCTCTGCCAAGGCCAAATATTCCCAGCCTGTGACTGTAGAAGTGACATTCTGGGGCACGGATTTATTCCTTCTTCAACATCCTATTTGCTTTGTTTACAAGGAAAAGATGATTTTTCTCTCTGCCAAGGCCAAATATTCCCAGCCTGTGATCTGAAAATCATGCTGTGTTCATTTTACCTCTTAACTCACCCAAGGCCATAAATCATCCCTTGGAATGGGTATTCAGTTGGCAGTTCTATCGGGGATCCGTGAGCAAAGACAGAATTCAATTTGGGGCTCTCACGGTCACCCTGAGGCTGGCTTGGAGCAGAGGGATGTTACTTTTGGCCAATCAAGCACCTCCACCCTCCACAGGGAAGATGCCCAGGAACCAGATCTGCTGATCACGCAGGACTGCTACTTTAAAGGGTCTGTTTGCTGATTCTAAGTATACTTTGTACCAAGAGGTCAAGGCAGTTGAAGGGAATGAGAGGCACAGAGAGCATAGCAAGAGCCACAGAGAGGGGACAGAGAGCATAATGGAAACAGGGCAGGCAGAGACTGCAATAGGCAATTGATTCATTCTACAGTATTTATGGAGAGCCTACTAGGTGCCAGGAACTGCTTCTTTTCTTGGATCATAATTAGTCTCGTGATTATTATTTAACAAATATAAAAATGCCAGCAGCTTACAATTAATGAACGGGAGGCGGTAGTTCTCACAGACTGTGCTAACTGGGAAAGATGAGTGTTTGTTAAGTACTTTTAAGGTTGCCTGGTTGAAACTAAATGACAAAGGTCACTTGCTACTTATTCCCAAACCCTTGTTAGTCAAAGGCTAACTGGCCTTGAACCCTAACGTTTCTCTGCCTGTTCTCTGTTAAAAGTTCTAGGAAGCTGTTCAAATGAAGGGGTGAGAGGTGCACTGCCCACCACTGGGCTGTCCACCCAAGATTTCTCCATGGGGCATTCAAAGGCTGGGGGACAGGGCAGCGGGGACAGGAGAGGGGCAGCCGTGCAGCCCTCATGTGGGGTCCTGGGCCCAGGGGACGTGGGCATGACCTAGTCAAGGTGGGAGCAGCATGCACCGACCTTGGGGCCTTGGGTTACCCTCAGAGCAAGGCCCACATGCAGAGTGCCTCACGCGCTAGGCAGGAACAGAAGCACTTCACGAGCACTCACTCATTTCACTCTCCGAATCCTGTGAAGGAAGGACTATTATTGTTCCAGTTTGTAGAATAAGAAACAGGCCCAGGAAGGTTAAGAAACGTTCCCAAATTGGGCACAGCTGTAATCCCAGAACTCTGGAAGGCTGAGGCAAGAGGATCACAACTTTGAGCCTGGCCTGGGAAATTTAGCAAAACCCTGTCTCAAAATTTAAAAAATAAAAAAGAGCTGCAGGTGTAGCTCAGTGAAAAGGCCCTGGGGTTCAATCCATAGTACAAGAAGGGTGAGGGGAGGGTGGATGGAAGGAGAGAAGGAAGGAAGGGAGGAGGGAGGGAGACAGAGAAAGGAAAAGGAGGAGAGGGAGGAGAGGAGGAGAGGGGACGGGAGGGAAAAAGGAAGAAAGTTTGTTGGTCAAGCACACATAGCTACTAAGCAACAGAGCAGCCTGCAAATCCCAGCCCTCTGGCTCAGGGTCCAGGCTTTGCAGCTGGTTGTTTCCTATTCCTCTGCACCCTAACAGCAGGGGTTAACATCTGCCCCTTTCACAGGTGAGAAAGCTGGGCCACACCATACCCGGCATGCACTTTATGGCATTGTGTGTGGTGCCACTATCTGTCCCTCCCCCAGCCCTCAGTTTCCCATGCATTCTTCAAGCTGAAAACTCACTTCTGTGACAAAAGCACCCCAACCAAGTGTCTGCTCCATGCTTGGCTGGGGCCCCGCCCACTGCAGTCTCTTAATCACCATGGGCCTTGGGGGACAGGGGCCCTGCCCACCCTGAAACTTGGGACCACCTAGGTTCATCCATGCTCTTTTTGCCACCCAGCGAGACACTTACTGTCCTATCCAGCCAGTTCTCCAGAGGAGAAAAAAGCGGCTGTCTGCCTTGGCCTGGACTATAAGGTCAGAGCAGCCTGTTCCTTCTTTGCTGGTGATCACTGGGGCCTTGAGAATATTTTCTGACAGGGCCTGCTGAGCTGGATGTGAGTAAAAAGGAAGCCACAGAGTCAATGAAATGATTAAGACACCATCAGTTCATTCAATCAGGCTTGAGAGACGCCTCACCAAGAGGTCTTGTCTTCAAAGTAAGAACAGAGTTGAGGAACGGTGAGAGGCAGCCATGAGAGGGAATTCAGTGTGGTGAATGGCCGCACGGAGGACCAGGCTCAGGCATCTGACGGCACTCGCCGCAGCTCTGATGTGTCTCGGAGAAGCAAGGCATTGGTGTGAGCTCACGCCTGCCCGGCGGGCCCAAGGATGTGGCTGCAGCATCCCGGTGCAGGCTGAGCAGTGCACATGGGGAGACGGCTCAGGGTCTCCCTGTGCATCTGACTCAGTGGGAAGGGCAGGATGGGCACAGGGCGAGGTCACTGAATGAGTGATACAACCCATCCGTCCCCATTCATCCAGAAAAGAAGTGGTGGTGTGACGTGCTGCTTAGTTCAGGATGGCTCACCTATTTCTTTCTGTCTGTGAAGACAATCTAGCTATAAAGCCCCTCTGGGGCCACCCCAACTGGAACCTCTCCCAGGTTCCTAGCATGGAGCATACTAGGTATGTTCTCAAGCCTCCACATCCCAAAACCCACTTGTGATAACAATAATCACACCTATCACCTATTAACAGCATCTCTGTGTTAGGCATGACCTGATGTTAGCATTAGCTTCACTCTACAGAAAAACAGCCTCAGAGAGAAACAACTTGCCCAAGATCACACAACCAGGAATCAGCAAAGTCTAAATCTGAACCCAGATCTGCCTGGCTCCAGAAATAAAGAACCTCAAGCCAATGACTGTTCATATTATTTTCCATGATCACCTTTAATTGTCCTTGTCTCTCAGAATACCTGGACAGACTCTAAAGAGGTCCCAAGGAAGGGGCACATGTCTTGGTGGGGTTGATAGAGATTTCACTCTATCTTTTGGGGGCTCCTGTGTCCCTAGCACTTGTTGAAAGAGAGTAAATAAATTCTGAGCGGCTCTCCCTGCCCAGTTTCTGGGTGCCTGTGTACCCTTCTTTCACAGGTGCCAGCTGGCAAAGGTGGCTCATCTGCTAGCTGCCTGCTTGCTGTAATCTCAAGGCTTATCCAAGGCCACTCGTGGGGGACAGACAATCCAGGAACCTCGGAGCCCACCATGGACTCACTGGGGTGACTATCAACTTCATTTATTATAACACAAATCATAAATAGAGTGTGTAATGATATATATACTTGTCCCTTTGCATGCTCACATCCACTCATTTATATCCTCAATGATAGCAGTCCCAGTATGGAGGATGAATGAACAGGGGCCCAAAAAGACTGAAGAGAGTGAGGATCTGTACCCAAGTCTTCTGACTCATGGTCCAGGTTCTTTTCACCATTCTGGATGGCTCATGCTCCACCTGGCTTGGTGAATGGAAAGAAGATGGAAGATTTATATTTAAGTCCCAGGCTCTAAGGAATTCTACAAAATGGGACTGGATTTAGCTCCCAGAAATGTTTCCCACGATGGTCTGAGCAATAGCTGTGCCCATGCTGAGCAAGTCTGGAAATTGACAGCCTCCCCTACCCATCAAGCTCCAGTTCTGTGGATATTTGCAAACTGTTTCGAGAGGAGAGGGGACGCCTTCTCCATCACATTTCCACTTACACTGATAGCACAATCTCCAACAACTTCGACAAGCTGCACATCAGCCCTGTTTCTCCATGCACTACATATTGAGGTTAAAGAAAAGTCTCCTTTTCTTCATCGGACTTGGGAATTCCTCTCTAGGAATCTATTCCTAGATAAAACTTTATGCATAAAGTGATAACGCATGCATTATTTGTAATAGCAAAATCTGGAAACAACCTTTGTCCAACATTAGCAGGAAGATTAAATGAATCAGCGCACCATATCCACACAATCACTAAAACCATTAAAAATATACTTTATAAAAAAATCTTAAATGATACTTATGATATAACATTAAACAGAGGGGAGGGGGGAACACAGGAGGAAACCTTGGAAGGAAATGAGCCAAGACGTCAAAAGAGGCTACATCTACAAGGCAAACAAGTCTTTTTTTTTTCTTTTTTTTTTTTTGCCTGCTTTATGCTTTTTTTGATACTGTTCTTTTTCCCCTTATGTTCCTAGGATAATCAGAAAAATAAATCAACAAAGCTACCTAAATTCACCCCCTCCCAGGGGCAGTGGACAGCCAGATATTTAAAGCGATGACTGGTCAGGAAGAGAAGGAGGATCCCTGTCATTTTTCCCATAACACAAATCCTCCTGGCAGGACCACACACAAGGGGCCGCTCCTTGTATACCTTGTAAATTTGCCCTCAAGGTTTTCCTGGAAATGTTCACCCCAGACATGGTTCTCTAGCTCCAGACTGCAGGAGCCTGTGTCTCAGGGGTTAGGAACAGGGGACAAGTTTCCTCTCTCCAGACCCACACACTGCACATCTCTCAGGCAAGGAGGCAGCCAGGGCATACGCGGCCCCTTCTCCAGGGAGCCACCTGCAGAGAGGAAGGGGCACCATTTGAAATGCAAGCCAGGCCCAGGATACAGCCCTGCAGTTTCTCTGAGCAGAGAGGGCCAGAGAGGAGATCACAGGGCTCCAGGCTGGGGGAATGCAGTGGCCAGGAGGGAACAAAGCCAGCAGCCAGAAAGGCCACAGGTTAAACATGAATAAGCTGCTAAGACCCTGATGTGTGCTGTCCTGCTGTCAGTGAGAGATACCCCTGGACTCTAGCGGCAGCCCGGGTACCCAGACCCATTGGATATGTGTTGGTTTTGCCGTGAAGATGCCTCCCATTATCTCCCAGTCATGCTGTGGGGGAATGAGGGTATACTAAGTCTTCAGTGTCCTCCAGATATCCGGCCTCCTCCCTGCAACCAAATCTCATCCCTCTCCATACCTGCCACATTCCCAAGACTCTCTGCTCTGAAGATGTGTACAGCTGGAGAGAAGCACAGGGTTTCCCTCCGGCTAGGAAGGTTCAGGCGCAGGAAGAGCCCAGAGGAACAGACAGAGATATCCCCAGGCCTAGAGAAATAGGGCTGAACTCTGGAGGTGAAAAATAAAGCTGAAAGTGAAATCCCACTCAGCCCCAGAGGGACAGGGGTCCTGTCTACTCACCAAACATGCTGCCCTCATAGCCATCCTTGGTGAGAGGGCGGAGCTCATTCCTCCCCATCGCGTAGCGCCGGTAGCTCTGCCAGGCAAAGCGCATCATCTGCAGGAAGGAGCAGAGGCCAGAGGTCCTGGGTGAGATGACGCCCATCGCACAGATGGGCAAACATGGGCTTCTGCAACAGGAATTTAACCCACACTTTAAAAGTGGTCTCCTAAAGCTGGGCGTGGTGGTACACACCTGAAGTCCCAGCACTTGGGAAGCTGAAGCAGAAAGATTGAGAGTTTGAGGCCAGCTTGGACAGCAGAGCAATACCCTCAAAAAACCAAAATCAAACTACTAAAGGAAAATGACTTCCCAAATTTTCTAAATTGAGGAAGGCAACCTGCTCTCACCTGAATTTCACTCAGACAGTTAGTGCTGCCTGGAAAGCCATTCTCTTTCACTAACTCCTGCATCCATAGTCTGTCCAGAGACTTCTTAGAAAAGATATGAGAAGCACAAACTACATTCTAGCCATCCATCGGTGCCAGACGAAAAGCCACCTCTTCCATGCAGCTGTCCCGGTTTTGTGTTGGCCTAAAGTAATCCCTCAAGGAGGAAACCAACTCACTGACAGGCGAGTGCCTGTTGTGATCTCAGAGAACAACCCCTGAGCAAGGACTGGTAACTCCATTCTGTACATAAAAAACCAAAGACACGAAGCAACCTGCCCAAGATTCCCCAAGGAGTCAGCAAGAGGGCTGGAAATTGAACCCATGTCTGTGAGCTCTGAAGTCTTAGGTCTGTCCCCTAAAGTGACCACAGGAGGCACTCTGAACTATTGTCACCACCCTGTCCATCTCTCTAGCACCCCAGATGGTCACTGTTATTTGTTGTTTATCTGGCTTGGACCATGAGGTCCTTGAGGCCAGAGACTACACTTGCCTTGCCTCAGTTTCCCCCAGGGCACCCGGCACAGGGCTTGGCACAGGTAGACATCAACGAGTAGCTGAGGACTCTATCACCCAGTGTGTGTATGAGTTCTTACTTTGCAAAAAGCTTTATGCTAGCACCTACCTCCCTTAGCTAAATGGATGTGCAAGGTGACAATCTTCTCACTCTGTCCCATGCCGTGGCATGTCACTCCTCTTCCAACTATCCCACAGTCTCCCTCATTTGACTGAAGAGTGTACTGCTCTTGCCTTTGCAGAGCAGGCTGCAGGAGGATAGAACAGTGAGCTCTGGGCTGACAGTGGGGCAGAGGAGGCAGCCAGAGTCATGTAGCAGAGGCACAGCAGAGGAGCACGTGGCTGGAAAGTAGCCAGGTCAGCTATAAGAAGTCAGACTTTGAGACTGGAGAGGCCTGAGTTCTAGTCCCACCTTTGCCACTATCCCTGTGACTCTGGCATGAGACTATGTCCCTGAGTCTCAGCTGCCTCACCCGGGTCCTGCTTTAAGCAACGTACAACAAATCCCGCTTTGCCATGATGCTGAAAAAGGTTTCAGTGAAGGACAATAATGGAAATACCCTCTTCCCACATCAAGTGATTGGCAATTGCTAGCTCTCTTCTCTTCTTGGTCTTCCAAGAACCTATCTGGATCTCTGCGTCTCATCTATACCCTGCCCCTTCTGTACTATCACTTCTCAGAGGTTAGTTTGCATGAGAATCAGAGGGAGGGTAAAACAGATAGGTGACCGGCCACACCCCCAAGTTTCTGATTCAGCAGGTCTGGGGTAGGACCCCTTCCTAACAAGTTCCCATGTGAACTGGTTCACGAGCCATACTTGAGAGCAACTGATCTCTAATACAGAGTGAGTATCCCTTATCCAGAATACTTGCGACTGACTAGACACGGTTATTTCCAGATTTTAGAATTCGTGCTTATACCTAATGAGTTGTCTTGGAAAGCGACCCACATCTAAACATGAAATTCATTTATGTTTTATGTACACCTGGAGAAAATTTTGCACAATATTTTTAGTGTGCCTGCATTTCCACTATGACCCATCACATGAGCCCAGGTATGGAATTTTCCATTTGTGGCATCCTATTGCCCAAAATGTATAGGATTTTAGAGAATTTTAGATTTTGGATTAGGGATGCTCAGCTGGAATCTCTGCCTCTATTTCTCACCCCACTTCTAGACACTTCTCCTACCTCCTGGACTGTGTTTCCTGCCCCAGTGGCCCTCTTCCTAGGATACCCTTCTTAAGATAGCTTGTAGGACAGCTCCGCCTGTATGCACTACGGTCAGCTCCTCCTGGTGCCCAGGCTTAGATGCCACCTCCTCCAGTCACTATGGACAGTGACCACCACTGCACTCCCTGACCAGCAGACAGACCCGATGGGGGAAAGGCCCGAACACTCCACGAAGTGGCAGCATAGAGTAGTACCACCTCCCTATCTCAGAGGTGAAGAAACCGAGGCTCTAGGATGGACAGGGGTCAGGGTGGCACAGCTAGCCAGGCTGAAATCCAGCTCTTTCATCTCCCAGGGAAGCAGGTCTCCCCTCACACTCAGCTGACACAGGGCTTCCCATGGGACACACACGCGAATGTCATGGTAACCCATTCCAGGCCCTTGGCACTGGCTTTGAGTCCCAGTTCCATTCCTCTGTTATTTTCTACTTATCTTGAATTGGCAATAACGGGAAATAATCGCCGGGTATGAGCGCTTGAGGCAGACTGGCCCCCTCGCTTGGTTTCTCTCATCTGGGGGCCAGGAGCAGGGTGGAAGGGTAGCAGCAGGCTGCTAAAACATAAGTGACAGGAGATAAGAAGCAGAAGTCTGGGGTACAGGGGGATCACACTGTATTCTGAAAACATCCCCCACTTAGAGAGAAGTGGGTGTTCAGGGATAATTATGGGAATCATAGGTATCTACATGGTCTCAAAGGAACTGTCACTGCAGGGATGTAGAGATGTTTGGAACACAGCCATTCTCACAGCCATCCACATCAATGAAGGGGACCGAAGGTATGAACAATCCACATGTCACCCCACACTGGTCACAGGTGACTCAGCACAGACGCTGGATGAGCAGGGGATGGGGAGTCCTTGGCCAGGCAGTCCTCCTCCCTCATCCAAACACACCCTCCCTCAGCAAGCGCCTGTCCTGTGCTCGGGCCGCAGCTGGAGCTCAACCATGTCCCAGCCCTACTCTCTCCCTCCCTGCCAGCTGATCATCTTCCTTCAGGTTCAGCTAAAGGACATGTTTCCAGGGAGGCCTCCTTCCTAGCCACTCCTGAGGCCCAAAATCAGACTCCTGCCCCACATTCCCAGTGCACAGTGCCATGGTGGCCCACTGTCAGCCTGTTATATCCATAGTTATCAGTTTAGGATCAGCACCCCAGCCTTACTCACTGCTGCATGCCCTACCACTCACCCAGGCCAAGGTAAGTGCTCATTAAATATTTTCTGAATCTATATAAGAACAAACAAGAAAATTGGCTTTAGAGTTTAATACTTGGTCAAGAGACTCAATGTAAACCATGTACAACATAGGTAAGACATGAACAGAGCTTAGAGGCACTAGGAAGGGGCAAGTATGTCTCAGGGAAGCTTTGTGGGTACCAAAGTGCTCTGACAGACAGAGAATGCTGTGAGGGACACAGGAAGATAATGACCCAAATAAGGGGTAGTATTTTCACTCTGGAACTGGTGACATGCTGCAGGTGACACCTGCACCTGGCATTATATATAGTCCCTGATTTAACACTCAGGCAGTTCTAAGACCTCAGAGGTCATCCAGGCTAACCCCTGCCCCTTGGAAGTTTCATATTACAGGATTAAGTGGTGTCTTTTAAAATATCCAATGTGACAGAGTTCTCACCACCTTACCAAGAAGCCTGATCAATTACAGAGTTTCACCAAGTTCTTCTTAATCAATTCAACTCTGTTTTCCCTATGGGGCCAGAGGGGAGACAACTCATCCTGCTTCCATACCAACAGACATGGTGAACAACTATAGGCTACCACCTCCAACAGATCCCCGAAGCCATTAGGGTGGAGTGTCAACTGGATTGGCTTTGGATCCACCCAAGGATCGGTAGAGCGTACCTCTGGGTGTGTCTGGGTAGGTCATGGAGGCAGGACCTTGGGATCTACTCTGGTCTCTCACCCCTTCCTTCTTCTTCGGCAGCTCTCCTGCTGTGCTTCCCAGCTGCCATGAACTAAGCAGCTTTGCTCCACCACACCCTCCTACCATAATGTTTCCATCTCAGAGTCAGCAGGCCATGGACTAAATCCCCTTAAAACATGAGCCAAATTAAACCTCTCCTTTGAGACCTGGGTATTGGGTATTGTGTCTAGCAATGGGCAAGCTGACTAACAGTCTCCAGAATCTTGTGTGCTCCCCCATGGTACCCTCTGAACTTGCAGACCTGTATAACATGCAGAGACATTCTTCCAAGTGCCCGAGGCTTTGCCATCCATTTGTTGAACTTGGCTATCTTTCCGGTAAGGAGCAGAGACCAATGTGCAAATGTGCCTGGTTATATCTCTTATCAGATCCTGCAGCAGTGGACTTGCCATTTGTCCCTAGTGACATCCATCTCATGGGACTCTGCCTGCCATCCTCTGCTGTTAGGATCTTGCTGGAACCAGATCTTTCCAGACACATGTGTGTCTACCTGTTTTGGGTAATGGGCAAATTTAACAGGCTGCCATCTGTCTCCCACCATGTTCTGGACAGAAGCGGAAATGGCCAGGCTGCAGATGAAGCCCGAGGCAGCTGGAGGGTCTCTCCCAGACCTAGTACCACTCACTGACTGTCATCCATCCTCAAGTAAGAAATCCGCCCAACAATTAGCACAACCCCCGTTTCTCCATTTTTGTACATGATGATACTGTGAAAGACAGGGCTGAAATGTAAAAATACTCTGCCCTAGTACAGCTAGTACTGAAAAGACAAATCGCTTTTTTTTTAAAGGAAAATAAGGGGTTAGACTGGCATGATTGTTGTTAGAGAACTCAGTTTTGCTCCTACAGATCATTTTTTTTGGTTCTAAATGCTTTCAGATTGCTAACTTAAAAATGTATTAGTCCAAGTAGAATTACCATCCTCAGAAAGATAGACAATAGAAAGTATTGGCCAGGATATGGACAAATTGGAACTCTCATAAGTGGCTGGTGGAAATGGAAAACAGTTTGGCAAAAAAAATAAAATAACAAGTTAAATGTGAAGTTAGCACATGGCTTAGCAATTCCAATCATAGGTGTATTCTTGCACAGGAAAGAAATCTGTCCTCAGAAAGGCCTGCCTGCAAGGTTGAGTCTTGGCTGTCACCCAGAAAGTGGGTTTCATGAGCACTCCCACCACTGCTTCCTTAGTAAGGGTGCCTCAATGTGAGTACAAGCCATGCGGCTTATGCAGCACATTTACTTTCCTTCTGGGAGCCTGGGATTGCGGTACTTGTGAGGCAGAAGGTGCCCACATGACCAGCGCCCAATAAGAACCGAGTCTCCAGGCCAGGGATTTGGCTCAGTGGTTCCACCACCTGCCTGGCAAGCACAAAGCCCCGAGTTCAATCCCTGGAACCAAAA
>NW_022900935.1:20577353-20591260 GCF_012274545.1 Fukomys damarensis
AAAAAAAAAAAAAAAAAAAAAAAAGTGAGGAGAACTGAGTCTCTAAAGAGCTTTCCTGGAAGGCAACACCTTACTCACTTTCACAATTCTGTGCTGTAGGATCTGAGTACATCTGTGTGACTTTGCTGAAGGGGGTCTTTGGAATTGTACCAGACTTTTGCCCATGCACTTTTCCTTTAGCTAATTTTGCTGTATATTTCAGTCCTGAGCAGAATTAGGTGCCGAGTCCTGCAAGTCCCCTAATGAATCAACAAACCTGAGAATGATCTAGGGGAGCCTGGACACATGGCCAAGATAGAAACATATGTCCACAAAAAATTTTGGACACAAATGTTCACAGCCTTATTTGTTACAGCTGAAAAGTAGAAACAGACCAAATGTCCAGTGACTGATGAGTAGATGAACAAAATGTAGTACAACCATACAATAGAATGTTACTCTGCAAGAAAAAGGAGCAAAGTACTGACACATGGCACTACTAGGATGAAATCTGAAACACCATGTTAAGTGAAAGAAGTCAGGCACAAAAATGCTACTGATACACGATTCATTTATAGCAAAAGTCTAGAGTAAACAAACCATACTGATAGAAAGTAGAGGAGTTGTTGCCAGGGGGTGGGAGAGAGAAATGGACGGTAACTGTTAATGGGGTTGAGGTATTTTGGGAGTGATGGAAATGTTCAAAAGTTCATTGTGATTATGACTGAATAGCTGTAAATATACCAAAAACCACTGAATGTTACACTTTTTTTTTCTTGTAATTGGGATCAAACTCAGAACCTTGTGCTTGTGAGGCAGGTGCAGCACCACCGAGCAGAAGGTTACACTTTTAAGAGATGAATTTTATGGCATGTGAATAGTTTGAAAAACTGCTAGTGGGAACAAATAGATATACTCCATCTCATGACACACAGAAGGACACAACCTCACTTCAGGAATATTTTTGCTAAAATTGTCTAATGTGAACCAAATCATGAAACATCAGACAAGCTCAAGTCAAGTGGCACTAATAGTTTTTACTCTTCAAAAATCAACAATGGCATGGAGGAGAAGGAAAGACTGAGGAACTCCCAAACTGAAGGAGAATACAGAGACATAAAATGCATTATGTGATGTTGTCTTAGATCCTGAGACAGACAGAACATCAACTGCTGTTATTGTTACTGTTGTCATTATTGTTGCTGTAAAGGATAATGAGACAGCTGACAAAATCTGGATGTATTCAGACAGTGGTATTAGATCAGTGTTAACTTTCCAGCTGTAACATTCTACTATTAGGTAGAGAAGTGTCATCATCCCCTTAAAAACACACAACAAAGTATCTAGGGAAAAGGAGCATTGTTTCTGCAGTGTACTCTCAAATGGCTCAGAGAACAATGATTCACGTGCACGCAGTTTGTCCATACGTGTACCTGCATGAGTGAGCACAGATGTGCAGCGTGAACAAGGGAGATAACAAGAGGGTGAGATGTTCACATCCGCACAACTGGGTGAAGGAAAACGGGAGATCTTTATTAGAGTTTTGCAACTTTTCTGTGAGTCTGAAATTTTTTTTTAATTAGGAAATTTGGCTAGAAGTTGATGACATTTTCACCCACATTTCTACTTTCAGATTTTCATCTCCCTCTGCTTCTTATAAAAATGACAGATGATGTGGTCACTGTCAGCCTCCTTGCTGTTCCTCTTACCCTAGTTCCGCAAAGGCCTGGATGGCTCTTCACATCTGCTTCACCAAGCCGGTCCTTCAAGAAGAGTCCAGCAAGCAAGCAACAAGCAACTGTGGTTTCTCCTTTTATAATTATATGATCATGTTCAAATGAGAAACCTATGCTTAGTCTGTTCTTCTTGCTCCAAAAACATAAGTAAAATAATGTCCTTTTTGTGGTCCTAAGCATCTACCAGAAGTCTCAGCTTAGTTTAAACTCTAGCACTCTCTCCCGGTGCCCTCTCCTCACATTTCTGGATTGCTCCTTTATCTTGAGTTCAGTGGCCCCATTTTTTCCCTTTTGTGTCTTTCCTTTGCTATGGTTTGTCTCCCAAAGGTTTATGTATTGGAGCTCAGTCTCCAGTGCAATGGTACTGAGAAGTGACGGAACCTCTAAGGGGTGGGCCTATTGAGGGGTAATTAGGTCACCAAAGATGCCACCCTCAGAAAGGATCAACACATGCCCAATGGGAATGGGTTAGGTCCCTTGGAAGTGGGTTCGATTCTATGTGACTGGACTGGCTGCCAGGAGAAGGGTTGTTATAAAGTGAATTCAGCATTCTCACTGGGCTCTCTTGCTTCCTCTTTCATCATGTGACCTCTCTCTTCTGTATATATCTACTTCCCTTTCCTGTGTCTCACAATGAGACACACAGAAGGACACAACATCACTTTAGAGATATTTTTGCCAATGCTGCCAATACCAGCACCATGCTCTTGAATCTGTAGGACTGCAAGCCAAATAAATCTCTTTTCTTTATAAGAGTCCCACCTCAGGTATTTTGTTACAGTAACACAAGATGGACTAAGACATCATTGCAGATAATTTCAAAAATAAAGTTCTGACCTATCTATATCCACCCATTTCTATTTTAACATATCAAAGGTACACGTGATCACCACAGGAGAGCAGACAGAGAGAAGGAAAACAATCATCCATTATTCAACCCTACCCACTATTCCCCATTTTGGTGTCTTTCTTTGCACTCTTGTTCTGCCCATGCACCTTTGTTTCTTCCTATGATCATGACACACACACATATCACAAAAGCTTTCTAAGCATTATTTAATAGCTCTGCAATATAGTCTAGTGAGTCAATTCATCATCATCCATCACAAGTAGATATTTCAGTGATTTCTAGTTTGAGGCTACTGCAAAACAATGCCGTAGTGAACATCTTTATGCACAAAATATGTCAAATAATTTTCTCAGGCCAGAACCTCTAAAAAATAGCTAGAAATTACTGTTACATTTGGGGGCTTTTAAAGATTATAGCCTGACAGCCAGGTTTGCCCACCACTGTACAAAACTTGGCAAATAGGAAAGTGCATAACAATTTTGTGACAATACAGTGAAGTAGTTTACTTGAGGAGACACAACTAATACACCAAACAGTAATTGCTTACATTTGTACAGCTCTTTTGGTGCTTTATCTCACTTGATTTGCGTATTTCTGTGGGCTTGACAGGATAGGTATTTTTCCATTTAGAAATAATTATGCCAGGGCTTAAAAAAGTATGAGATACAAAGTAATAAACATATTAAAAATTGTGCTTTCAATGTTTAGTGATAGGCAAAAATGCTCATCATATAATATTAAGTAGAAAAATGGGATACCAAAAAATACAGAATGAAATTCATTGGTCTACCTTATGTGTTTAAAAAAATAAAAGAGACTGAAAGGAAATATACCAAAATGTTGACAGTGGTTATGTCCGACAGTGAGAAGTTCATGATTTTTTTTTTCTCTTTGACCTACATTTTCTGAGTTTTTACTTTCCTATAATAAATATCTGGAAAGGTTTGTGATGGGAAAAATAAAGGTTGTTAAAATGACAAACACAAAGGAGAAACAGTACGGTACCACCCTAGGTCAGAAGGAAGTACAGGAATGGTTGGCCATGGAGCAGACAGGACAGGGCTGAGTTTTGATCAACATGAGGAAGGAGGGGGGTGAAGGGAGGGCAGGGACAAGGGGGAAAAATGAGAACCAAGATCTGTCATATAAAGGTACAAGATCCCAGTAATGAATGTAACTGTACTGTATACCTAAAATGTACCAATAAACTCAATTTTAAAAAATTAAAAAAAAAAAAGAGGAAGGTCTTCACAGCTAGGGAAAAGCCCAACCAGAAAAAGAAATGTCATAAATAGAAGTACAGGCCAGAATTCCAGAGTAGAACAAAATTTTAGGGCTAGAGATACAATCTAGTCCCATAACCATATTTTATGACTGTATGAGGTCCAGAGAGGGAAAGCGACTTGCCATAGCCAAAACACAGAAATAAAGGGCACTGGGATGATCGCATCTTCAAGAAGGAGGGGCAGGATGTTGAGGCAGCTGGTAGGGCAGGGGCAGCCTGAGCTATATAGCAAGAGATAATTAGGACAGGCTCAAGGACATGATGGTAATCACAAGGCTCAAATACTAAATGCCAAGAGAATTTGTACCTGTCTCCAGTGGGTTCTACAAACACACAAACAATCAGTGTGTATGTGTGCATGTGGTTTGACTGTGTGCGCTAGAGACACAGAATGGCTCTAGAGGGTCTCTGGAAGTCCTTCCTTTCCAGCAGTCTGCCATTTACAGATTCAGAGAACACCTAACAATAGACCACAAAGCCTTCCCTTCACCCGAGCCCTGCCAAGGCAAAAAACAAAGCTCAATGATAGAGAGACAGGCCACAGCTGGAGCTGAATCCTGCAACACTTACCTCTCCAGTTCTTTCCCAGACAAAAGATGCTCTCAACTACCTCAACAAATTACAGTGACATGAGACCTTAAAATGAAAAATATTGACTAGGCAGAGGCAGACATTAGTTTGCATTTATGGTTCTCTTGCTACTGGCCTCAGAGCTCGAGAGTTTTCTCCTGCAGAAAAGCCACTGAAATCTGCTGTGATACCAGGCATAGACACCCAGCTGAGGAGCCTGAAACAATGGAACCAAGAGAGAAAGGACACCTTTAGGGAGGGCAGGGGAGAAACTGGGGGTGCCGGTAGACTGTCTCCAGAGTGCAAAGTATGCATTGCAAAGTTCTTTGGAGGACAATTGGGGAGGAAGGGGGTGAGCACTGAAACGGTGAGACATCTCCTTTCTTTTAAAAATAAAACACGCACACACGGGCCAGGTCTGGCAGTGACTCAGAACCACAGGTGCTACATCTCAAAGCTGCCAAGAAGGGAAATAGATTTTCCCAGTCATTAAAGGCAAGTGCTCACACCATGACACACAGACTTATTGGCATCTCTCAGCAGTGACACCTGGCCCCATTTGCAGGGGCCAAGAGGGAAAGGATTTGGTCTCTAATAATCCCGGGGCCTAATGACTACACAGATAGAGAGATTAGAACAGTGAGTTGTTTGTTGGTTTGGTCCCCCCGCCTTCCATTTTCAGCCTGAGGAAACAGCTAATAGCTTGGTACCTGAACCATCCACACTGGACTTACAGATCTTTGTTGTTATGGGCACAACACCACGTGACCTGATTGCTGACCAAACTGAGGTCCACGATTACACACGACCTCTTGTCCATCATTCAGAAGCTGGACACAAGTGGGGTTTGGGTGCACTCTGCAGAGAATGGAAAGGGGAGGTGCTACCTCCACCCCTCTCACTTTCAGGTTCACTCAAGCTACTGAAGGGCAAATGTAGGAAATGAAAATGTGGCAGGACTCCAGACCTACCTGAGGTCCAGACAACTCTCCCACATCCTGTCTGTGTGGATTTAGATTTGAGCGCTCAGAAATTCATGCCATCTGGAGCTGTCCCAAGGTGCCATGGTAGAGACTGAGAGATTCTGAAGGCTCCAAGTGTGGTCTGGGGGCCAGCAGCTGAGCACAGCCAGGCAGCATGCTAGAAATGCTATATCCTGGACCCCACCCCAGACCTGCTAAATCAGAGCCAGTGTTTTAACAAGATCCCTAGGTGATTCAAATGCACATAAAATTTGACAGGCTGCTCTCAGGCTCTGCTGTGTGGCCTTGCACGAGAGACTTAACCTCTCTGAGTCTGTTTCCTCATCTGAAAAAGGAATCTTTATAATAACTCTGAGAATCATGATAACATATGTAAAGTGTTTAGCACAGTGGCTAGTATATAGGATGTGCTCAATAAAAACTTGCCTCGGATGACTGCTAAGCTGTTAACGTATCTGCTCATCTTTCCAATCACCTTGCACCACCACCACAAGCAATTCCCTAACCCCATACAGCTCTCCCTGGGACTCCTGCAGCAGCTTTCCAAATGGGGCCTGGGGCCTGAAGGTCTTCTCTCTGGCCTCCTACACAGTTCTCCTCGTGGCAGCCAGGGTGATTTGGAATGCAGATTATTCCTATTTCCACTCTACCACAATACATTCCATCAATATGAAGATCAAACTCCTTACTGAGGCCCATGAAGTCCTACAGCGTCCCACCCACGCCTGCCTCCAGTCAGCTTATCCCCATCTCTGCCTCGGCCACTCTAGCTTGCTTTCTCAATTCCTCCAAGAACATGCTGCCCCCTGCCCAGGGCCTTTGCAAGTTATCTGAATTTTCCACAGACCACTCACTGCTCTCTTCTCTATGTGCCTGAATTCCACTTATCTGTTGCTTCTCAGCTTAGGTGCTACTTCTTACAGAAGCCTTGCCCATGTGGAATCCCCTATTATAGATATTTGTTAAATATGAACTTTTACATCGTGTAACTCATTCATTAACATCCACTCCCCCCACCAAAATGTAGGCTCCACAAGGCTGTTTGTCACTTCCCCTCCCCCTGGGAAAGTAGCTGGCACACAGACACCCTCCATAAATACATCGATTAAATGTCTAAAGTTGGGCCGGGGATTCAGCTCAGTGGTTCCTCCGCCTGCCTTGCAAGAGCAAGGACCCGAGTTTGATTCCTGGTACTAAAAACAAAAACAAAAAAAACCAAAACGATAAATGTCTGAAGTTGGAGACAACAAAAGGGGAGTGCTGCTGCATCATGAGACCATAGAGAGAGAGGGATGCCTGGGATAGAACGGCTCACTGCCCCGTGGCTTTAGTTTACTCAGTAGTAAGGATTTGCAGTGGCCCAACAGAGTGACCGTTCCACCCGTGGCCCTCCACCAGTGAGAGACCTCTGACCTTGCTGCAGGGTCCGCAGACAGACAAAGGTAACGGGTGGAGAAGTTCAGACACCCACAAGCACACTGGAGCTCTGTCACTGCATGTAGATGGCTCCTGGTTGCAAAATGACGGGTCTCACACTCCTCCCTTCCCTCACAGACTGTGTTGTGGAGGGGACAAAGATGGGTGACAGCAGGGAAGACCTTAACTCACTGACGTGGGAAACCCCAACAGGCCATGTGAAGAAATGTGGTTCAGAACCTGCCCCTGTGCAGGCAGACTGACCACTTCCATTGTGTTTGCTTTCCTCATCTGAGCTTTCTACTCACATGCGAGTTTGTCGGGGGGCGGTGTCATCACTTCCACCTTACTAGAAAAGAACACATATTGCCATAGGAAGACATTTATGGAACCGAGCATGTGCCAAACACTCTGTTTTGCATTACCTCTGTGGTTTGCACACCTCTGGGGGCACTCTTAGAGAGGAGGTGAGGTAGGGCAGTTGACAGCGTGTCTGTGGATCCCAGTTCTCCTAGCCGTGTGTCCTTGGACAAGATAAACCTCTGTGTGCCTCAATTTTTCTCATGTTTAAAAACAATGATAGTGTTATATCCCGCTTATCCAGGGTTTTCTGAGTCATCAGCGCTTTATACATATATTAACTCATTCAATCCTCACACTAATTTTTTCTGATTAGTATGTTATTACCCTCACTCTTAGATGATGAAACTGAGGAACCTACCCAAATGTCACAGCAGTGCCTGGGGCCACAATTCTAAACCAACACTCAAAGAATGGAGGGGTTAAAGCACTCACCTCAGTGGGTGGTACCAGGAGTTTCTGGGCAAGATCCTAAACACCATGCCAGGCACTTAGCGCATTCCTGGTGGATGATAGCAGATGCTGCTGGCTTCCAAGGTCCCACAGACAGTGCCTTCCTTGGCTGCTGAGGCTAGAACCTCAGGCTTTTTCTCCACTCCCCATATCCATTCACCAGCAAGTATACAAGTAACATCTCTAGACCTTGGATTCTAGATGTTGCACTAGTTGCTGCCTAGGTCGTCAAACCCTGGGCACGGACTGAGGGTTGTATCATTGGTTCCCATTTCTGAGGCCTTTGGACTTGGACTGAGCTATGCTACCAGCCTGCCCAGTTCTCTGGCCTGCAATGGTATTTCTCAGTCTCCACAATTGTGTGAGTCAATTCCCCTAACAAATACCCTCTCACCTAACTATCTATCTGGGTTTTTGTTTTGGTTTTTGAGACAGGGTCCCCTGTGCTCGCTTCCGCAGCATATATACTAAAAATGAGACAAGGTCTCCCTATGATGTCCAGGGTGATGTCAAACTTGTGGTCCTCTGGCCTTACCTCTAGAGTATCTGGGACTACAGCTGTGCAACCACTGAGCCCACTCATTTTTCTATCTTTTTCCTATTGGTTCTATTTTTCTGGACAACTGTGGCTAATATGCTCTCCTGGAGCCTCCAGGGAGGAATGCAGCCTGGCTAACACCTTGGTTCTTTAGCCCAGTGAGACTCATTTCAGACTTCTGACTTCCAGAACTATAAGAGAATAAATCTGTATTTTAAGTCACTGAGTTTGTGTGATTTGTTACAGCAGCAAACGGAACCTAATACACCGAGGACTTTTGTACTTGCCAATGAATAAATAAATTAACAAAACAACCCACCAAATCTCCATCACATTCTCCACTTCATCATAGTATTCTCCTGCATAAGAGATTCTGATATTCTGGACTACCGGTACCAGCCCCTTGCCATCCATCAATGGCAATACTGGATAATCATTTCTTTTATGTCTGTCTCCCCTGTCCCTGAATGTCATGGCCTATTAACCTGTGCATCCCTAACTCTTAGCATGAAACCTGGCCAAACAGAAAGAGTCCACACAGCACAGTCCTAACAATAGTTCCTGCATGGCCACTATTATCTAGCAGTGACACCCCCACGCACTCCAGTGCACCCAGCACAATGGGTTACACCCTTCACAAGTATTTAATTTTATGCCAACATTGCAAGGTAAGTTTATCATTAATTGTCACTATTTTAGAAGATGAAATAATTGAATCCTGGAGCGTTAAATAACTTGCCCAAAGACACTGAACAAACAGTGGCAGTCAGGCCATGATGTAAAAGGGTAGCTTGAGAGCCTACACTCGACCATGACAGCAATCTGCTTCCCTCCCAGCCACCCTCAGAGGTAAGATCAGAGTCTCCTTTACCCAGCATTCAGGGCTATGCAGCTAGCAGGTAGCAGGGCCAGTGTGAAGCCAGGGTCTGACTGATTCAAAAGACTGTGTCCCTTCCATCTCAGTAGACTGCTCCACTGTCTAATGAATGAACCAACAAAACATCAACCTAGCATCTCTGGGCAACATGCAGAGCACAAAGGATCAAAACAAGGGCTGGCTGCTGCCTGGTCCTGGGCTGAGCGGCCCATCCTCAAGTCTGTTTTTCTTTGAAGATGAAAAATGTCCATATTCCTGCTCCCCAAAGGTACAGTCAGCTGCAAGGGGTACACAGCCTGCCTGAATGCAGAGCCAGAGCCTCTGGAAACATGAAAGAGGCAGAACCAGGTCTTTTGCCCAAAATGTAAGGAGGAAGGGAGGGAGGAAAGGAAAGAACACAAAGTAAAAACAAGGAAAACATCAAAGCAAGTGATGAAGAGATTTGGAGAGCAGTATTCAGTGTGAGCTGGGTTTTAGCCTTTAGTTTGGAATCTGCTCGTTCAGCCTTGGTGATGCTATCTAAAGACTTCTTAGCAGCAACTCTAGGTCAGCAGGACCCTTAATGACCTGTTTCAGAGCCTCTGGGGTTTACTGGGAGGTTCTGCCAAGGATGGGAATGAAGGCTTGCTAGTTGTCATTGTTGCCACCTCTCAAGAAGCTGGCTATGACAGAACCCTAAAGAATCCCATGTAGAAGCATCTGGAACTGTCTATATTTTCTTGTGGGTGTGGATCAGCAGGGCTGCTCAGAGATTACATCCCTGGAGTCAAGAGGAGGCCTGAGAATGCTTGGCATTCAGGGTAAGCGCGCGGCTTTGTTTCTTGTCCAGTAAAATTATTTCAATCAAGGATGGAGAATGAACCAGTATTTACTGAGCACCTCCATGCATCAGCCCCTGTGCCAAGTGTGATCGATCATAAAATTTATCTCCTTCAATCCTCTGTGGCTACTCTCCGAAGCAGGTATTAAGCCCATTTTATGGGCAAGGGGACTGAGGCTCGGAACGGTTCAACAGCTCAAGGCACACAGCCATTAAGTGGGGGGAGGGGAGGAAGCGAATCCAATCCTGTTCTGTCTGATTGCAACCTTTGCCTCTTCCTGTCTGTTTGTCAACCTGCCCCTAACCTGGCATCCACTCAGACAATAGAACATATTAGGTCCACTGTGCTCTGGTCCTGACAGCAGGAAAATAGAGAAGTCCCTGCCATCATATCCTGTACATCTAGTGTGGCAGACAGACGGTAAAGAGCTGAGAAATTCTGAATGGTAATCAGCAGCATGAAGAAAAATCAAGTAAGGTAGTGGGTAGAGAGTGACTGAGCAGGTAGAAGCAGCTAAGGAAGGCCTCCAGCATGATAGTTGAGCCAAGACCTTAATGATCATCTCAAAAAAAAAAAAAAATCCTCCTACTTCTCATTTATAGCCCAAGACGTCTCTCTCCTAGGCCCCTATCAGCACAGATTCCAAAGTACATATTTTCTATTTTTTGGCTAGAGAGGCTTACAAAACCTCCTGAGAAGGTTATCTGCTCACACTAAGAGAGATTCCAAAGTGGCAAAGAGCCTAGCTCTGCCTTACAAATGCCACATAAAGTGACTCAGGGCCTGGAGTCATTCATCCTATAGCCTCAGAGCTGCCACCCCATAAGCACTTCTTGTGTTTGCATTAATCAGACAGCTCAACGTAGGTTTTCATTTCATTTTTCTAGGTCTGTGGTGATGGATGGTGTGTGGTGGCACTTCTAGATTCCTAATGGGGGGCTGGTGGTGTTTTGTCACTCCTACAAGACTGAATTTCACGGGCCACTTAGGAGATTTTCCCTGACAGGGTTGAGTGGAAGTGCTGTGTTCTTGAAAAGATCACTGCATCCGTATTATAAAAGAGAACCTAATCACACAGGAGAGTAAAACATCAAGCAATTTGATTTCAAAACCCTGAAACAGGATACCAAAGAACAATTAACTATGAAACTAAAAGGTTCTCACTGTGATGAACTAATAGGACAGACTAGAAGAAAGAGAAAAGTCCTATCTCCAGATTTTAAAAAATGTTTCAATGATCAGAATCAAAGCCTCACAGGCCTTCAGCGTGCTTGCTTTTGGCTGGCTTGTTCTCTTTCCACTGCCCACAAACTCACACATCCCTCTCTTCGAGCTTCTCCAGCCTTGCCACTGGGGCTTCACTTGTACCAGGCTTTTCTTTCCTATGTTGCCTCCAGATCTGGGCTTCTTGCTGAGGCCTGTAAACCTGCAGCAGGGGATGATGGCAGCTCCTGCTGCATGGGCAAAACAGATCCAAAAAATGGAGACAAATGAACAGAAGGATGGCCCAAGACAGGAGATTCGACAGAACATTCACAAAATTCCTTTTACTTCCTTTTGAAGTCCAACTGTTGGTGACAGTGGCTCACTGGGGCTCTTTCATAAATCTCAGAGACAGGAAATTTCTGACACTTCCTGTATTAGAATGTCTTGGTGAGATTTCTGTTGTTGACAGCCATATATTCTGAGTAAAGGAGGAAGCCCCTGTTTTCTCAGTTCTGAGCAGTGACCCAGCAACCCCACTGAGTGCTGTCAGCTGAGCTGGCCGTGGTGGTAGGGAGAGGTCTTCCCAGCAGCCAGGCCTTCTTTCCTAAGGGTGGGGTGAGGAGTTGCTCTCAGTGCCTGCCCTTTTCTAGGCAAGAGGGAAGAGAGCCCTCTCACTTTCATACTGGACATGGTGTTCCATCATGATCTTGGAAAACATGGGAGTAACTGGTCACTCTCAGATTTCACTGGAGGCCTAGCCGAGTCCACTTAGATGAATTAAAAAGATGAGCCTCATTAGCTGGAATTCAACAGACTCCCTCCTGGAGAGGAAGTCACAAAGTGAGAAAGGGGTCAGGATGGAAATGATGCAAAAAGATGGAGAATTTAGATGCAAAAATGTTTCCTGAGTGATTAGCTATGGCTATTTAAACCATTAAAAGTTTAATCCCTCTTGAGGTCAGGAAAAGAACCAGAGGAAAATCAGAGGCCCATTTCTTCTCTTCCTAAGAACCCAGCAAAATTTTAAAATGCAAAGCATCTCTAAACAGCTATTTGATTAGGATATTTTTTTTCCAACTAGGCTATGATAATTAGCAAATGCCTGGGAGATGAGATTTAAATATGCCAATCAGTCCAACTCAAGAGTTTAGCTGAACAATGCAGAATGCAATTATCTTTAAGTGATAACCACTTTTGTGGGGTTACAGCCATAACTGGAGATCTGAAGCCTCACAGATGACCTCTTCCCACGGTGGGAGCAGCTGCTTTTCCACTGGAAAAAAAAACAACAACAAAAAACAAACAAAAAAAAAGCAATGCCAAGTATTATCTGAAAATTCCACCACTATGACCTTTAGAAAGAATGATTTTGAGTACTTCTAGTGATAACTCTGCCGCCGTTTCTTCCATTAATGGAGCATTTTCAAAATCAGCAGGATGAAGGAGATAACCTGACTTCAGAGAGGTACAAACAGACTCTACCTGCAATATCTAATGCCCTATTTTCTCCATCAGTGATCATTTCTGAGGTTGAAAATCATCAAAAACCTGAAGATTCACAACTTCTCCCATCTCCTGGAGTCCTCAGGGGTGTGCCAAATGGGCCTCTTGGTGGAGATTGGTCTGTAATGGGATAGAATGTTATTGGAAGAGAGAGAGGCATGCAGTTACCCATTCAGAAGCATTTGCCTTGTGAAGAACTACTCTGTTAAAATTTAGTCTTTTCTGAGGACTTAGGCTGTTATCACACTGGGTCCATTTTTCATCCCACCAACAGGGCTTTCCTAACTCTTGAAATAGTTTTTTGTTTTTTTTTTTGTTTTTTTTTTTGCAATGGCAAAAATGGCTAAGAGGGAGGAAGGTTTCACTTCTTTAGCTCATAGCCACAAAAAACATGTGTGCCTGGACACAAAGGGACGTTACAGAAATGAGTAACATTGACAACCCATTCCATAGTAATAGCTTTTATAATTAAAGATTACTGCAAATACAACAGATCTCAACACCAGTGGGAATAATGGAGAGACAGGGCCATCTCCCTGCCTTTGTCTGCACATCTTCTACTGTCTACATGTGGGCTGTGTACCTGTATGGGGTAGAGAGGGCTGTAATTACCTCCCTGCTAGGGCCAGTGGCTGTAACTGTAATCAGGCCAACACTTTCTTGACCAAGTTCTTACAAGTGATAATTAAAGCCACCAGCCTGGCCTGCGAGGTCTGCACATAACTGAGCAGTCTGTGTGTTCAATGGCACGTCTAACAGTGACAGATTCTCAAAGTAGCACTGGCTGGTTTCTCACAGCAAGCTCATCTAATCATAAGATAAGTATCTCTTTATGTGAGGGCCTTGAGTCACAGCCCCCATATCTCACAAGACTCCACCTTTTCTTTTAAGCGAACAATGTTTTGCAATTTCAGCTCCCATCTATTAGGTGTTTCCATTGTCTGCTAATCAGGTTTACAGAATCCTATTCTCTAGTCTATAGCCAGGGCCCAGAAATCTTCTGTCATTTCTGTACATCCAAGAACATTTCAGATGCACCATGCACTGAACTTGAACTTAGATTGCCACTGGCTGCAGAGTTGTAAAAATGCCAGCAAGGGCTTTAATTCATAATTAGATATTGGCTAGACAAATTACCTGCCAAGGGTACCTTTGCCTACCATTATTGCACAGGAGAATAATGTTCAATGTGGAACACAGAACAACATGGTAAAAGAGAGCTCTCCTGGGAGGAAATGTTTTGCAAAATCTATTTCCTTGACAACTGTTTTCCAAGCAAATTCTAGTACTGTAGGTTTTTCCCCCATGGTTTGGAGCAATTCTGATATAT
>NW_022900935.1:20591687-20595967 GCF_012274545.1 Fukomys damarensis
TATATATATATAAAATCAACATTGTTAAATGCTCTAATGTGAAAAACAGGGATTAAAATAGAAGTAAAAAAAAGAGAAAAAAGTTAAGCTTCCAGTGTTGAAAAATTTAAAAGCCAGGAATTTGCTACCTTTTTGGAAGAGGGAGGAGTAATCACAAAATATGTCCCATCAAGAGTTGCTACTAGCACTGTCACTCAACACAGGTGACCATGGAGAAAGTATAGGACAGATGAGCGGCCACACTGGGCTCCTCCACCCAGAACCGGAAGACTAACCTAATTTCTATGAGACATATAGCTCCTGTTCACTGCCTTCTGGGATATTAAAGCAGCTCCAAAACAACCTAGTAAATCACAGGAGTAAGCTATGTCTCCTAAAAATCACAAAACCCTGATTTTCTAAAATAGGCAATTTCAAATATTATCCTATTATCAGACAATGTGTCCAACACTGTGTTCTAAACTTTTATTTGGGAAATAACCTCATGGACTTGGTGGACCTTCTAAATAGTTAACTATACTCCTCTGTCCCTTTGGATAATTATTCCATTCCCAGGGCTAGGGCAGACCAGTGGTAAACTATTAGCTTGGTTTATGTAGGTCACGGCAAATGAGGACAATTTCACAAAACCATCTTCCCAAGCATCCTTCTACTCATCCACCCGGTATTACATATTAAGTCCTGCTGGAGTCCAAGAACCCTGCTAGATACTGGGCTATGGAAGAATGGGATCCATGCCTGATGTGGGGGGCACTTTTTTTTTTTTGGTACTGGGGATCGAACTTGAGCAGCAGAACCACTGAGCTAAATCCCTGGCCTGGGAGCACATTTTTAAAAGCAGGGTTCTCAATTGGGAGTTTATAGATGGGTTTCAGGGATCCTAGGAACCCTTTGAAACTTAGCATAGATCTGTTTACTTGTGTGTATGTGTGCATGCATGCATCCCATGAGCACCATTCTGGAGAGGAGGACTTAGATTTTGCATCAGATTAGCACAGGACCCAAGAAAATATTAGGAATCACATAAAAGCTGTGATGCACATTGCTGGGTTCTCTCACAGAGACCTACACACAGAGAAGGGTAAGAGAAAGCTGTGTAATGGAGGCAGTGTTTGACAAATGCAAAGAAACCTGGCTTCACCTGTGAGGTGCTAAAGAATAAAGGCTTTGTCGTCTTGGCTCAAGCCGCTTCCTCCAGGATGCCCGTGAGGTTGATCACCCACATCTTCCTTCTTTGCTCACTATTTCACAGGTTTTTCCTGAGTCCCTCCACATGCCAGGCCTTTTGCCTGTGCCCACGACAGACGTGGGTCCCTCCCTCTGAGGAGAGACTGACATCAATCAAACAGACACACAGATGTCTAATTATGAACTGAGCTCAGCTGGAAGTAGGAGACAGAGAAAGGCGAAGCTGCTGCCTGTGCTGGCCTGAAGATTCCAGAGAGAAAGGAAGGCTTTCTAGCATCCTGATCGCTGTGCTCACTGGGCAGCAACCTGGATTATAAACTGGCCCACAGTCTGAAAATTTCTCAAGGGGAGAGACTGCAGATCATTCAGCTTTATAGCTCATGGATCTTATAGTACCTGGCACTGGGGAGGCACTTATATTTGCTGAACAAATAGACAATTGAGGGAGGAGGTTATCCTGTGATATTCCTGATATTAAATTTTTTAATTCCTTTTCAGTGTAAAGGTCTCATCTTGGATCTCTTTTCACCACCACCTGGCATACATACAGACAGACAGGAAACCACCAGCAAAGCATTAGGTGGGCAGGAGGCATCGCATTTCTTCAAACTCAAACGGAACTTTGGTTTTGCTTCCCTCTTACTGGCTTTCTCCCACGGAGCCAACTCAACATGCACCACCCCCAGCCTTCACTTCCAGTTCCTGGCCACTCACCCGCAACTCTGCTAAGACTTGGCCCTGTCAGGGTTTGGCTGAGAGATGTGAACCCAACAGAGGCAACAGCTTATTCTTGGTTGGGGGATCAAGATACAAAGGGGTCATTTGTGCATCCAAGAAGAGAGGGAGGACTTTGTAAATGCATACTATGGAATTAACATATTTATTTTGTTTATTGTCCCTCTCCACCACTGGAGCAGAATTTGTATTTGTGTTTGTTTCATCCACGCTGTGTCCCTGGTGCCTGGTACACAGTACTCACTTGATACTTATTTGTTAAATAAATGTCCGTGAATGAAAGGAGACTGGGGCATGACAATCTAAGGAAACAGCCAGAAGCAAAGAGAGGGAGGTGATAAAATACACAGCAGAGCTGTATCATGGTGAGCTGTTTACCAACCAGTTCTCTGGAGTAGCTCCTACCCGATCACTGGTTGATACTGTCACCTACCTTAATGAGTAAGATAAAACTGAATTAACAGGGCTGGGGATTTAGCTCAGTGGTGCCACTGCCCACCTCAAAAACACAAGGTCCTGAGTTCAATCCTCCATACCAAAAAAAAAGCAAAATCATACCAGAATTTCATCTGTTTGTCAATGACATGAGCAACTTCTTTTGTTAAAGTCAGTGGTAGTTTTTGAATACTAGAACATTTTTCCTTTGTGTATGTGTGTGTGTGTGTGTGTGTGTCATATATAATGATGCACGTTTCAGTTTAATCTGCACTACTAACCATTTCTCCGTCACTTTTCTAAGTCTAGACAATTAGTAAAAAATAAAATTATCACATATTTGCCAATTTCTGTGGTCTAAATATTCCCACTGCAGCCCATTTCAATCTACTAGCACAATGTCCCTGTACACAGAGCTGATGTGTACAGTGGCAATTACTATACATACTGATGGGACAGATGAATCATAAAATGCAACAAAACCATTAGGAAAGGGTTTTGGAGTATTTGGTGCCTTTCTTTTGAATATAATTTATCCAACTTTAAATTTACAGAATCAGTTTTTAAACAATGGCTGTTTTTAATGATGGGCTTGCAAAACCTCTGGCTCTTTCAAGTCAGCTCTCACACATCACTGGGTGCATCCAACGGAAGATTAGCCTTCTTGTGAGTGCCAGCAAGGCAGGACCTCAGGATACAATGGACTCACCCAGGTTGAGGGAATCAGGAAAACTAGAAGGAAACTGTACCAATGTTTTTCAAGTGAATTTTGTGATTTAAAAAACAGAGATTTGTTTTGCATTATATTTTGAGCCCCGTAATCTTCCCCTAGATTTAGAGTCTCTAAAGATCATGCTCCAGCCACACCATGGGCCTGCATAGCTTCCTAAGGGAAGATGCACACCAGGGTCTCACGGAGGCTTGAGGAATATGTAGCTGGCTCTGTGATTTGTATGTAGCAGAGCACATCATGTAGAAAACTATGGCCTGAGGGCCCCACCAGAAACTCCCAGCAGGTCTACCTGGTAAGAAGCATTTCCAAGTCTAGGGTGAGGTGGGGTGCTAGAGAGGTAGAACCATAAGCTATGCTGACTCTAGAGGGCACAGGGTGTGGAGGGTGCTGGAGACAAAGCGGCCCTGACTCTGAAGGCAGCCAATGGTACTGATTCAGCAACAAGACAAACCAATCCGCAATTCAAGGCAATCCAAGACCCAGCTGGGGGCAGCTGTGGCTAAATTAGGGAACAGTCAGGGCAAGTGGGTGACTTCACAGCTCAAATTCTTCAATCAGGCGCTGGGAATGAAAGCCTTCGCCCAGCAAAGGCCTCCTGCTCTTCCTAATGTTTCCCTCCCAGACAGTGCGTCAGGCACAAAGGGGCTCCGGGTAGAGTCCTACAGCACTAGTGCTGATTATGCTGCTGGCCAGCACTGAAGCACGCAGACTGCAGACAACACAAGACAGCAAGACAACCTCCCTCGACCTCCCCAGTGCATGTGGAGATTGCAGAGACTAGGGGTGGCCTGGGGAAATACAAGGGGACAGAGTGTGGAGGGACCCTTATGGAGGCACCAGAGGGCCTGTGAAAAACAAGGAATAGCTGAAGGAGCCTGATTACCCAGCCACTGCCCAGAACCTGTCCAACAAGATCCTGGAACTTAGGAGACACAGAAAACTCCAGCCTTAGGGTATACACAGCATAGTACAGAAAATGGAGACAGCACAACTCCAGGCCCAAAGTCCTGCTCACGTCATTGTTTGCTCTTTCACTTTGTTTGTTTTTGGTACCAGCGATCGAACTCAGGACCTTGAGCTTGTGAGGCAGGCAGCGGAACCATGTTCTTTTACTTTGGACAAGCCACTCCTCTTGGAGCCTAGGTTTTGTCATCTGGAAAGAATTTTTTTTTTTTTTTTTTTTTTTTTT
>NW_022900935.1:20596188-20618877 GCF_012274545.1 Fukomys damarensis
TTTTTTTTTTTTTTTTTTTGGTACCAGGGCTCAAACTCGGGTCCTTGCACTTGCAAGACAGGCGACAGAGCCACTGAACTAAATCCCTGGCCCAAGAAGATAACTTTTGAGGACTAAAGATTGAAGGAAAGCATGAAAAAGGTCTCTATGTGAGGTAATGAGTTAAGCAGCTGGGAAGAATCACAGAGAAAAGGAAGAATTTTAGGAGGTGATTTTGGATGAGCAGCTAGGCTGTTGCTGTGCTCTTTCTAGCCCTGGGGTCAGTCCCTCCACTGCCCAGGAAGCCTCAAGTCCTCTCTCAGGCCAGCCCTGAGTGCAAGGTTTGTGCATCTTGCTGTCAAAGGCACGATGGATTAACCAAGGGTCCCCCCTCTAGGTCCACATACTGATAATGCCACTTCTAGCTGTGTGTTCTGTGCATGTTAACATCTCCAAATAGGAGAACCACTGCTGGCCCCTAGAGCACTGTGAAGATGACTTAACCCTATGGGAAAGGACCGCCCCATCACTGAGTTCTGGCTCTGGATTACTAACATCTGCTGGGCCACCCAGAATGTGACCAGGTGCAGAGGATGTGGTCTCATCTTTAGGCCATCCAAGGCCTGGGGACAGGCATGAAGGCAAGGAGGCCAGTGCTGAGGGTAAAGGGCCCTGGCTATAAATGCTCCTTTGGTGGGTGGGCCCTGAAGGGACAGCATTCCAGCTGACAGGTCCTTCTGTGTGTGTCATCCATCTCCTTCCACCCTGAAGCCAGCCCTGCCATGCTGCTGGGCAGTGACTTGCTGCTCACAAGCTAGGTGGGTGCTTTCATTCTTGTGAGGATGATGTATAGAATGTAGCAGTGGCCAGTGCTAACTTACTGTGAGGTGATAACTTACAAAGCTCCTGTGGGTAACAGGGCATAACACAGGTTCCCATGCTCTCTGGTCCTGCCTTCCAGCTTTTCTGTGGCTCTGCCTGTATAAATCTCTTTTTTTGTGTGTCTGTCAAAGCCACCTCCCACCCCACCCACCAGGGCCAGGGATTTAGCTCAGTGGCACTGCGCCTACCTCACAAGCGCAAGGTCCTAAATTTGATCCCTGGTACAAAAACAAAGGGGGGGCAGCCCCCAACTTCCCAACCCCCCGAATGGGACATAAATAGAACTGAAGTACAACAAGCTACTATATTCTCAGCACAGGGAGTGGAAGGCCCTTGGTCTTAAAGTGGCAGATGAGCAGGAAATTACTTCTTGCTAAGGAATAAGAACATGAATTGCTTGTGTGTGCAGATGAGTCATTAGAGTAAGCACCTTGGAGTGAAAAAGTAAGGCACCACCACTTCAAGCCCTAAGGCCTTGCTTCATAGCTTGGTCTTGACATCAAGCACCCTCACCCAGCGTGGCCTTGTAACTTTTGTCCAACTTCTCCTACCTCTGGTACAAGGCACCAAGGAAGTCACAAGTGGAGAGTGGTTTGCTGACTCTAAAACTTCCCTACTCCTTGAAAAAGTTCTCAGAACACAGAACCTTTCTGTGAATGCCCTGTGAACCACTTTTCACCTAGACTCAGGAACAAGACCTTCCCTCTGCCCAGCTAGGACCCGAACTGGTCTAGCTCTGAATCTTGCCTCTTTGACTCCTCCCTGATCAGCCAACCTAAACAGACAGCAGGATGCCATGTGGGCATGACCAAACAAACATCTTCTCTTTTAATTTTCTAATTCTAACAGCCCTTGCAAATAGACCACTATAATTAAGCAGGCCTAAGCACAGGCTGGTGCATAGCAAAGAGACAGAGAATTAACTGAGGAAGATGGAGACCCCAGAAGGAATTAATGCACCAGATTACTGATTCCAAACATGAAGCTGACTCCTCAAAATTGAAGTGAGGATTTTGGTTTAACTTTGGTGAAGCACTCCTAAAACTGGCAAATCAGTAGTCCTGGGGAAGGTGCCAAATGTACCTGCTGCTGAATTATAAAAAGATGTCTTAAAAAGATAGAACTATTACATACTGTATATGCACATTAAACATTTTAAAGTAAAAACAAAAAGACATGGTAATCCCAACCTAGGGTCCATATAAGTTTGGGACCATCTAGTCCATTTGGAGCCCCCCTAAAAGAGGAAACTATTCCTGAGGACCCCCCCAATCCAGTGCATTGCCTTTCTCACCCACATGGAGTCCCTATTACCCTGTTCAGTCCCCAGGACAAGATTTTTTTTTTCTCTAAATCAAATTATAACAGGAAACATTCAAATTTGGGAGCAAAAATGCATTTCTTACACTCTCTTATTACCTCCTGGAACAAGTCCCTTAAGGAGAATCAGCATTTTCCAGAGGCTTTTTAAAGGAAGACATCACCTCCAATATACCTGGAAGTCAGTCCCCCAATCTGTGGCTGACAAGACAGGAGGAGAGAAGCCAGGAGCTGAAGAGGGAGGTGGGAGAAGAGGCTGCCTTCTCACCAGCTCTCCTCTGCCCCACACATCGATCATCCCAAAATGCATCTTACACTCTCTTATTACCTCCTGGAACAAGTCCCTTAAGGAGAATCAGCATTTTCCAGAGGCTTTTTAAAGGAAGACATCACCTCCAATATACCTGGAAGTCAGTCCCCCAATCTGTGGCTGACAAGACAGGAGGAGAGAAGCCAGGAGCTGAAGAGGGAGGTGGGAGAAGAGGCTGCCTTCTCACCAGCTCTCCTCTGCTTACACTCTCTTATTACCTCCTGGAACAAGTCCCTTAAGGAGAATCAGCATTTTCCAGAGGCTTTTTAAAGGAAGACATCACCTCCAATATACCTGGAAGTCAGTCCCCCAATCTGTGGCTGACAAGACAGGAGGAGAGAAGCCAGGAGCTGAAGAGGGAGGTGGGAGAAGAGGCTGCCTTCTCACCAGCTCTCCTCTGCCCCACACATCGATCATCCCCTATCCCCAAGGGCCAGAGGAAAGAACCAGAGAATAGTTTTCCATTTGTATTTGTCAAACTCATCTCATTCTCTTGAAGCAAGAAAAGACATTTAAACTACAAGTGTCCCTACAACTAAACTAGTCATCTGGAATTATTTCAGGAGCATCTGAGATTTGTAATCACGGAGGCAAGGAGAGAGGGGCATTTCAGAAGAGATGATTTTAACCCTAAAAAAGCAGCATCCTACAGCAGGTCTCCTCCCTGAGTTCCATGCAGCCCAGAAGGGGCTGCAGAGGCTGCTGTGAGAAGGGACTTGGAACTTTTAGTTTTGTCCCCATGTTTTATGGATGAAACCCAGATCTGGAGAAGTAAAAAAGACTTGTCCAAGCTCACACAGTAAACTAATTCATTAACCCAGCACCTTTCGGAACAACATAGGCTGGAGACCTCAATCAGAGCTGTGTGCTAAGTTTTGGGGTTGTTTTAAAATAGCACACAAGCTGGTTTGTTTCAAAGCAATAAGGCCTTGCTTTTTTTTTTTTAAGGCCACTTCAATGATCAGAGGACAGCATGTGTTCCGGTGAACTCCACAGCACTTTGGAACCACTGAAAATTTACAACCTAAACGTGAGCGGATTACGTTCCACAGTAAAGTCAGCCTCCCCAGTGTGGCCACACACAGAATAAATTACAGCTTGCTATGCATAAAGAAAGTATTTGGTGAGTACCCAACTCAGCGCATGGAATAGTTTCCCCAACTAACAGGCTAAATCCAGCGCAACAGTGGCAGCTCAAGAGTCGACCCAAAATAAAGTTAGAACTCCTTTTCCCTCATAGATCCTTACCATCTGCAAAAACTCAGATGCCTCCAAAATAAATGCAACAGCCTGGAGTCCCCTAAGACAACAGAATGCATCTTTGATAGATCCTCATCTGTAAAGGCAACTCCTAACATTGCCAGGTACAGGAAAAGAAAACTAAGGCTCAGAGGGGTTACTGGATTTCTCCATGGTTGCACAGCATATCAGTAAGAAATAAGTGAGTCTAGGTTCTTGGGCTGAGAACATGAAGGGATGAAAAACTCAGGATGACATAGCTGGGTGATGCTGCTCCCACAACCCAGGAGTCCCAAACTCATCTCACTGCCCAGCCAAGCATAGATCAGGGCATCTCCCCCGTGACACTACTGACATTTTGGTCTGGATAATTCTCTGTTGTAGAGTCTGCCAATGTTCAGTAGCATTCCTGGCCTCTACCCACTAAATACTAATGTCCCAAGATATGCTGACAAATGACCACTGGAATAGATGGGTGGCAAGTTTCAGAGACTGCTGTCCCTCCGTTCTGTCTCAAGCATGGCTTGTTCCCAAGCCCAGGGAAAGTTGGGACATTCAGTATCTTTCCTGCAGGGTCCAGGTGTAGGGGAGTCACAACCAAGCTACAGCAGCCTAGTTCTGGCCTCTGCTTAGGACACTCAAACCTACAGGGTCCAAGAGGGTTCAGAAAAATCAGGAAGTCCATGGAGATCTGCAACTGAGAAGCCTGAGTACTTCATCCAGGGTACAGTGACAGGACACCCAATTAGGAAGAATTTGCATTAGGGCCACACTAGGACTCACATCTTAACACAAAATGGTGGTGTCAAGCTGGACTATGGCCAGTGGCACTGGGGAACAATCATGTCTCGAGGGAGCATAATAGAAGCTTATTTTGATTAAACACCTACTATGTACCAGGCATTCTGCCAAGCACTTTGTGTACACTCCAACTCCAAGGATGGTCCCATTATCACCCATGTGCCAGAAAAAGAAGCTGAGGCTATAGCTAAGTAACTCCTGCTGGGGCCCACAGTCTACCCTGTGTGCCAGTGGGAGGGCCCCAAGTTCTGGTTCAGAGGAAGCAACCACATGACAGAGCCAAGATCCACTGAGGCAGGAGAAAAGGTGGCACAGCCTGAGGCAGGCAGCAGGCTCCCATCTTGGCCGAAGAGCAATGTGCCAAGTGCTGCCAGCAATGCAACCCCATGCCCGAGTGGGTGCTGGGGGCTTTCCAGCCTGCGGAGTGGGAATGGCCAGTGCCAGCTGGAACCAAACTTGAGAACACATTAGCAAAGTCTCACTTCCCAGGAGAATGCAACTGCCACGCAGAGCAGACTTACTTGGCAGCGGGCAGTACTTCAAGAGTACCAGAGTCACTCAGAGAGGCCATTTGTTTCCCAACAGCAACCAAGACGAAAGCAGCTGTCCTCTCCTGGAGTCCCTCGCACTGCCTGGACCCTGTTCAGGGAGGCCTCTGCTGGGGGATGTAGAGGCCTCTGAGTCCTGACCCATGGGCCAAGGCTCCGCTGCTTGGACTCCAGGAGAAGAGTGTCTACAAGTGTCCTCAGAAAGTGCCCAGAGGCCCTGGGTCACTCAATCAGACCTGCAAGAGCAGGAGCTGCTGTGATGTGGGGATTGCTGGGCACAGCATAGGCCTGCTGGACTCTCAAACTCTACAGCAATGCCTGCTCAGGCTTGCCTCAGTCCCACTAGGCAGGTCACAGCAGCTTCCTTTACTCCCTCATAAGCAAACATCATGCTAACATGGGACCATGTTGCTAACATGAGTAAAGATACTAGCAGGACTTGGTTGCTTTTCTAAATCCTACCACCCATCAATCTGATAAAAATACCTGAGAAAAGCCTGAGCTAAGCCCCAAAGCACAGACTTTCCCTGTGGGAAATATCTCATTTTCTTTCTGACATGTAACCTAATTTTATGGCTGAGCAGTGATCACAACACCCTCTAAAGGCCAGAGGGTCCGTTTGTGGCTAAAGCATGAACACATTAATCTGGAGCACTTACCCAGCTTGGGCAGCAAGTGCAATGTCAGTCTCCACCTGTGGACAGCAGCTTCCTTTAAAAATGGGCTTTCATGTAGGGGCACAAGCCTCCAGCACAGGGAGGGTCAGATACTTCTTTGAGGACTCTTGGTCCACAGTACTGGGCTGCCCTTCCTTACCTGCTAGGAGGCTGTTCACAAATGACGAGGACAGAATGGGAATCCACCCAGCTCGTACCACTTACAGGGCAATAAGCAGCCCAGATCAACTGTCCCAGGCCTCAGGAATAGAACACTGAACTTAAAGAACAACCCAAGAGCCGGGCAAACTTGGGGATCAGACCTGGAAGAACTAAGAAACCTTCCACCTCTCACACTGATAGCTCCTCCTTTTGGGCAGCAGAGCTGCTCACTGTCAGAAGTCTCCAGTGAGGGCCAGTCTGTCCACTTTCTCTTTGGGACAGAAAAAAGAATTAAGGGGACTTCTGAAATTCAGCAGCCACCATCCCCTGGCTCTCTGCATCTGCTGATTTCCAGAATGTCCACCCAGTTGTTAGAGGTGGACCCCAGTCTGCATCTCCACCTCCTGGGAATCTCTCCAGTACCATGATTCCCGTTCACTCATCTTCCCCTTTATTCCTGAGCTGATCCTCTCCAGTTCTCCTCAAAGGGGCTCTCGTTTACTGACTGCACAACTAAAAGGAAAAGAGTTTAAAAATAAGCCCAGATCAGAGCAATAAAGCTTCCCTTCAGTCTGCCATTAAAACTGATTTAAAACAGGAGAGCCTGATTTTCCAGGTTAAAATTATAGGGCTTGTGGATTAGGGATGACCAAATCTCCTTTATTTTCTTTCTATAAGGACTAAATTGATATTTACTTGTTCAAGCCAAGAGCAAAAAGGGGCAGCCAGCTCTCTTAACAGCCATTTATACATCCAAGTTCAACAGACTTATCAGAGCCTAAAATGGTAGAGAGAGAACTCAGAATATGATATGTCAAAGATAAGCTCTATATTGTCCCAGATAGTTTACTATTATTAAAGACTCCTATCCCTTGACAGAGGGGAGATTTGGTTAAGCCGGGAGAAGCCAGAGTCAAGCAGATAATTCTGACTTGGTCTCTCTCAGGAGAGGTCATGAGCTCCCAACACAGACCCTGAAATAAGCTTAAAACGACCGTGGAAGAATTAACCACCTGAAGAAGTCAGGAGCAGTGGTGGTCTGCAGAGGAGGAAAGCTGATTTAATAATGAAAGTCTCCTAACTCCTATAGAGGTGCTGGTGGGATCTTCCTGGCCTTTGTAAATTCTTCACTGTGGTCCTACCCCAGCCTGAGCTTGACACTTCCTCCTCAACACCTTGAGGGCAGAAGAAAAACATTCTGGGTGAGAAATGATGTTGAGAGATTGATTTCACGGTCTTGTGGCAGAAAAGACCTGTCTTACTCTCCAGGGATGTGGACACCCCAGGACCCCACTGGTGATGCAGTTCTGAGTACACAGAGGTGTCCAGCATTTATTGCCCCAACTTCAAGTGCCAGAAGCTGGCTCTGTCCCCTTCCTTTGGCAACTCAGCCAAGTCAGTGATTAAAGGTCTTCTCACGGACCAGTACAGCCACAGATAAGACAGAACATCATGGAGCAGTGACGGCGAACTTTTTAGAGCTTTCGATGATACAAATAGCCATGCAGTACACATGCCATGGGCTCACCACCACTGCCTTAGAGTCTTCAAGTATTAAAAACAGCAAGGCTCTGTACTTCACACTGTGACACCAGGCAGGAATAAGATGCTTCCATCACCTGAAGGGACTCACATGCCACATGTGTGAATGTGGTTAAGCAAACCAGTCTCAGAAGCCATGAGACTATAATGTGCCTATGAACTTGGACAAAAAACTCGCCAACTTGAACTTCAGAGCCTTTAATAACAGCTCCTCAGCCCTAAAACTGGGGGAGGCCAGTATAGCCCAATGACCTCAGAGGACCCACCAGTATTACTCACAGATCCCTCCAGAAGTTGCTGATAAAGACTACAACTACACAAACTTTTTTGCCCTCAAAGGGATTCAGTCAAGAAAGCCAATAGGTCAGATGGAAAAAGAGTTAGGGTGAAGCCCAACCAGGGTGAGCCAGGAAGACAGGAGGCATCTGGGCAGATTTGAGTCTCTGGAATCTTCCATCTTTCTCCACAGTCTGGGCTCACCCCACTTCTAGGAAGACATTGGAGACTTCTGACATCTAAAAAGTGCCTTAGAACTGGTATATCCTGTATGCCATTACATAATGAACTTGTCAAATTAGAAATATGGAAACTCACAGTCTCTAGTGGAAATCACACAGCATCTTCAGGAGACCTACTCAGGCTGCACATTCTGCAAATAAATGGTGGGTGCCAAGAGTTCTTCTGAGACTCCCATATGCATGTGTGCCAAGTGCTAGATGGTCTGGGAAGGTACACTTTCTAAGCTGCTGTGTGAAACCCGATTTAAGAAGACCTGGGCTCCTTCCTGATACGTGCCTGGCATAAGAGCTAAGAACAATGCTTGTGAAATTCCTAAGGAAATGTGAGAGCCCCAGTCCTGTACACTGATTTGGATTCCAGTGTTAAGCTGCTGACAGGAAGTAGGAGACAGGTAGTCGGGGAAGAATGACAGTTTGGGGATTAGTGTGATGACAATTAGCCAAGTTCTGCTCTGCTTCTCTTTACAAAGGCAACTTCCCTTCTCTTTGCTCTTAGAATGCCATGTTAGAAGAGAGACATTTCCATGGCAACCACATACACATTTAGTGATGTGTCACTAAATTTGTGTGTGCACAAAGGCACATTAGGAGACTTTCTGAATGTGGCAAGAGAAATAGATTTTCATAATTGAATGGTGCCCTCAAGTAGAGTTTACCATTTGCTGAAAGCCAGGGCTGCAGCAAGGGAAGCTGTGTCACATCAGAATCCAGGCTCTGGACTCAAAAATCTCAGCAGAGTTCAGATGAGGGCTCATCTCTTTGGGAGGCTGCTGCCCAGAAAGGACATGGACAGATGGGGACACAGTCAGGGGTCAAGATGGCCTCAGTAGACTGGGGAAAACATATTCATCTAACATCTGACCAGAGCCTGGGGAGAGAGAAAGCTGGCTGCTAAGAATCAGAGGTGACCCAGATCCTTCCCCGAGTTCTCAGCGCCTAGTGAGCCCAAGACTGCCCTCTGTTCTAACAAAAACAGTGTGGGAGAAGATGAGCACCGGTCTCAGATTGCTCCCCCAAGAAGGAAGCACAACAAAAAGAATCCAGAGCCAGAAGCCCCAGGTGTGTGTCCTAGTTCTGTCTCTTCCTAATCACGGAACTCTGAAAGCCACTCTTCTTCTAAGCCTCGGTCTGTAAACTGGGAATATGCCTCCCGACTACCAGATGCTCCGAGAAGGCAGTGAATGCAGAGGCGTCACTGTTAAACTGCACTGTTGCTAAACTCTACCACTGTTTATAGGGTGGTACTGACTTGGCTCATGTGCCCCCAAGAAGGCCTCTGCCAGTGCAAGTTGGGCTCCCAGATCTTGGCACATGGACAGATGGCTACCTCAACAAACACTGCCTGACAGCTACAGGGTCCTCTGGGGCTGCCATGAGTCTATGGTGGCCTGATTGCAGATGTCCCCAGGAGCAGGTTCAGCAATCGGTAAGAGGACAGCCCTGAGCACCTGCCTCAGGCCCAGAGGCTCTAATGTCAGTCTTACAGGTCCTCCCCAGCCTGTGCCAATTTTGGACCTACGCTAGTCAGTCACCAGTCAGAAGGCCTGGGAATCACATCATACATAGATTTAACTCACACATCTATTCTCTATTACTCTTTCTCCACTCAAACTAGACCTTGGCTTCTCCTACTGCAAAGGAAGGGAAGCTACCATTGAAGGGTGAACAGAAGAAGCTAAATTGTGGGTTGTAAGCTTCAAAGGGCTTTGGTCCTAGCAATGAGAGATGTTTAAGGGTGGATCATATGTGATTTCACCCCACACGCTTAATTCAGAACCTGTCCCATGTAGGAAACTTACCTCAGCCTCAGGAAAGAGACAAGACATGGCAACGCCACAGTGAGCCCAGGGAACTACTCTCAGCCCGTCACAGTGCTCCTTTCCTCTCCCCACATCAGCCTGAACTACGGGGTGCATTTAGGTCTACCTCCTCTCCTGACTTAGACCCTGTCCTCCCTGGGCAAGGCTGCACATTGCTACCATCCCAGGCACAGGGACAAATACCTCAGACCCACTGGCACCACCCGGACCAGCTCTCTCAAGCCCCTGTGAAGCCTTTCCCCACCCAAGTCACCTCCCTTCCTGTCACACACTGCCACCATACTGAAGGGGTCTCAGACAGCCCTGAGGACTGGACCTTGGACTATGCACTTTGAGTTCCTCAGGCTCTGTGTCCCCTCTCTGCTTGTTCTTCATGTCATGGGCCCCAGCCACCCTACATTGAGGTTCACCCCTGATAACCCTCCTGGTATACAACACAGGGGCTGGCACTCGGCAGCAGAAGTCACCATCTCCCCTCCAACACTGCTGATGAGGATGTGAAAGGGGGCAGCCACTGTGAGAAACACTGGCAGTTATGCAATAAGTTAGAGTCACCACATAATCCAGCAGTTACAATCCTCGGTGTGCACTGACTGAAAGAACTGAAAGCATATGTCCACCCTGAAACATGTACCCGAACATTCAGAGCAGTGTTAACTCAAATGCCTCAACAGAGGAATGCACAAAAGTCCAGGTTTCATCCATAAATGAAATATTATGCAGACATAAAAGAAATGAAATCTTAACACATGCTACAACAGGGGTGAACTCTGAACATGTCATGAAGCCACATATTACACAGCTCCGTTTATATAACATATACAGAATGGAAAAAATTCTGGAACCAGACGGGGTGGTGGTCACATAACACTGTGAATGTACTTAACGTCACTGGAGCAGACACTTTTAAATCAATTTTATATTATGTGTGTTTTACCACAGTTTTTTAAAAAGTCACCATACCTCACACAGCAGTTTCTACAGTTCGTTGGTGCTGTCAGCTGCCAGGCTGGAGTCTGTAAGGCCCAGCACTGGGCGGAGGGGGCTACTTTGAGTGGTCCAGGGCTGAATGGAGGGTGCTGGCTCTGAGTGGCCAGATCCACATCCAATAGAGGCTGCATTGCCAAAGTGTATAGAATCGGGAAGCCAGGTGATTTTCAACATAGCCAGTGACATGGTGACAGGGTCCTCTGCCAGTGGAGACCACATGAGGATAGAAATGGAGAAAGGAACAGGAGTCCATTTTAACTTTCAGGGCCTCTCTAAGGAGGCTGAGCAACCCAACACCAGCTGTTGAAAACAAAGTGACCACAGAGTCACTTTTCAGTCTGCAGTAATAAACTGGAATCGACTAACACTGGCCTCATGTCCCCTGGTATCCCAAGAGGATGAGCAATCTTAACATTCACACTTCAAGATGCTCAAACCACTAAAAATAAAGTCAGACTGACTTAGGAAAGACAGAAAACACCAAGACTGCTTGTTGCCATAAGGCAGGGGCTGCTCTTGGAGCAATGCTTCTGTGATTTCCATAGGTACCTCCCAGGCCAGTGGCCTGTCTTTCTTCTTTTTTTTTCCCCCCTGTACTGGGGATCAAACTCAGGACCTTGCATCTGCAAGGCAGGCAGCTGCACCTCTGAGCTACATACCCAGCCCTCAGTCGCCTGTCTTCAAACCCAGGTCAGAGCCAGTGGGTCAGGCAGCTTCTGTGACATGGGGAGGGCCCAGCCATCAGGAAGAAATCTGGAAGGGTAAGAATGCCTCAACACACCCCTCAATGGCAGGTTTAGCTAGGATTTAGCCAAATGACCCTCCCTTCAATGGTCAAGGTTTGGTGTCTGGAGAACAGGCTATTTGAGTGGAAGAGCCCAGCCACAGGGTGAGAAGAATGTGGTGATGTCTATTTGGCCACTGCCTGCTTGTGGTCACTAAGAAAAGACAAAATGCACCTTTACCACTCCACAATTTCTTCTTTTCCTTGACAGCAAAGAAAATGAAGCAATGCCTTACCAAACTCTTTCCAGATGAAAAAGTGGTCTTTGATTCTTTAGTGTGCTGCCAAGCTGGAGATACACACACCTGTTTTCTAGAAAGGGAAGCTGGACTTCTGAGTGTTCAGTTGGGATAAAGGCATAAACTATGATTCCAGGCTCACTCCACCATAGGCCAGCAGAAGAGTCCCATGAACATCTTCACACTGGATCTCAGGACCCAGGTCAGGAGTCAGAGAGCCCAGAGCACCCAGCTCTTCTGAGCAGCGCACCCAGCAACTGACTTTCTAATCCTTCATGGCAGCCAGAAAGGAAAGTGAGAGTCTATAGCCAGTGAAGATGGTCCTCATTAAGATGGGAGAGGGGTAAGGAAAGGAGAACAAGGGCAGAACCCCCAGGGGCTGAGAGATGCTGGCAGCTTGGGGTGCAACGCAGGTGTGGCAGAATAGTTTAGTCAAAGCAAGATGGAGGCTGGACATGGCTCTTTTCATCCCTCTGCCTCCTGCCTCTACCTTCTCTCCCAAACTGCCTCTTTAAAAACACTGGCATTCCCAAAGGCTCTGGTGCCTCTGCCTTTGGCCTAGGTGCTCTTCCTATGGCGTTACAATGACTCCTAGAGGTAAGCCCTACACCATCACCCCAACCAGCCCTAAGCCACGTGTCCAGCCACCCAGTAGGTATATCCACCCAGATTCTGCAGCATCTCATTTGTATGATGTTTAGAATCAAACTCATCTCTTTCCAGAATTTCTCACTGACTCCTCCGGGTATCAAGACCTGCCCCAGGTTGAAACTATAAAGCTTGGTCATTCCAAACTACCTCTGATATCCACATTACAAACATCTCACAAGATTCAGCACATGGTGCTTCAATTCTACAAGGGTATCACCCCCACTACTGGCCATATTTGCCTGAGATGTCATTTTTTCCCCCAATCCTGGGCTCACCAGCCCTTGTTCACACCTTTCTGTGGTGTCTCCACAGTACTACCATTGTATCTGTATCTACACATGAACTATATGTTCTGCTCATGAGGGCAGAAGCCACCTCTCTACAGCCTCACATCTAGAGCCCTGTCTGGCACATGGTGACAACAAAGTCAGTTCCCTGGAAAAGTTGAACCAGAACAAAACAGATAAGCGGCAGGGAGTTAATATTTCTCTCACTGTGTATCAGTTCAACTACATTATTTCATAAAGTCTAGTTTGGACCTGTTTGGCAACTAGATTTCCAACTGAAATCAATCCAGCAGCCACATGATAGCAGTTTTTAGGACAACAATAGGGGGGAAAACAAATAAACAGCAGCTAACAGGAAGCAGGAAAGAGGACTGCACTGAGGCAAAATGAGGGGAGGAGGTCGAGCCTACACCTCTCCCAGTGAAGGAACGGCTTCCGCTTGGGAGGCCTAGCAGCAATGGACCCATGAAGAAATGCCTCAGCATCTAATTAAACATTTTAGACTCCACTGCACACGAGAAGGGAACCTACAGCCCCCACGGAACCCTGACAAATGAGTCGTTTCCAATCAATCTATCACTATAGCATCTGGGTACCTCGGGAAGATGAAAATAAGACCAACACATAAATGAAAACCAATATACAAACAATCGTCTCCCACACAGGCCTCCAGGAAACCACAGCTACAGCCATCTGCCAAGCTCCATGTTCGTCACTGCTTCCCGAGCCAGTGGCCTCTGAGTAAGCACAGCTCAATGTGAGGCCTAACAGCAAGAGAGAAATGGCATCTCTGAAGTCTGACTCTCCATTAATGCTCCTCTGCAGAATGTCCACCCCTTGAAGCTGGAATGAAGTCAGTGTGGAACAAAGAGGAAGCATTCACATACTGCATCAGCCAAAGAATCTGCTAGAAACAAATTGGGGCAGAGCGAAGAAAGATTGCAAGTTGGCAAAGGGTAAGAACCCGAAGTTTCTTGCACAGACACACAGCTTTGCAGGGGATCGTCCTGAATGGGGGGGGGCACCCACAGGAATCTGCAGCATATTCTTACTCCCTGGGCGCCACCAGGGACGGCCTGGATAGATCTGATCTATCAACCCGGGTCAGCAATTCCCAGGTTAAGTCACGTCAGTGTCTGGCATGGCAGAAGTGGTATAAAAACCACAGTACATTACTATGGTGAGTTGGAACACATGAGACTGGGTTCTGCTCTTTCACTTCTTCAATATCTCCTCTCTCCTGAGCATCCGTCCAACAGTGACTCGATTTTTATAGATAACAACCCGCCTTGCTGCTATCGGGATCTCTTAAGCCCAAAGAGCAATGTGCAGAGGCTGCCCTGTGAACTGGAAAGCAGCAGACTGCCCTGGGAGCGAGGGCAAAGGCCTGTTTGAAAATCTACTTCTGGGCAAGCAAATATTTTCATTTCAGCTGTTTATGTCCTGTTTCCTTCCCCAGAAAAGATTTAGGTGGGACAAATATTTATACAGCTAAGCAATGTTTCCCTACCTCTAAGCATCTGTTTGTGGTAGGAAGTGATCCAGGCACATGACAATATTACACTGCAAAATTCCTTAAAATAAGCTTCAGCTTTGCCTTTCCTTTAGCTCACTGTATATAACAGACTCCTTAGACAGTTGATGTTTTCAACGTTTCTCTTAAAGTTTTATTAAGTCCATGATTTCTCCTGAGCACGGGAACAGTGTTTCCTCTTAACTCTGGAAAATGCTGTTTGGTTTGGTTCCGGGGATCGAACTTGGGTCCTTGTGAAGCAGGCGGCAGAACCACTGAGCTAAATCCCCAGCCCTAGAAAATGCAGTTTTAATTGAGTCTTTTCCCCAGCCCTTCTCTTACCCAATCCTGTTGCAGGCCTTAAATATAGAAAATTGCCAACCTTGCCCATAAGCAGGTAAAAGGGAACTACAGCCAGAAAGGAGACAGAGCTGAGGCTAAGACAAAACAGTCTTAGGTTAGGGAAAGCGTGGTTGCACATTAGAACCTCCTGGGAAGTGGAGTAAACCCTCTTGCTCAGGCTGCACCCGGATCCAATTAAATCTGTATCTCTGATATAATAGGAGGAACTCAAGCAATGGTATTTACTAAAATCCTGCAGGCATTTCAGACTGCAATAAAGATTAGAATCCCTTTCTCAGGATTCAAAAGAACAATTCTGAATACCTACAAGGACTGTATAACTTCATTTCAAAGTGAAAATGCCTCTTCTAAGGGAGGCAGCCTTCAGGTGATGTCATAGGAAGATCTCCCACCTTAGAGCCAGGAGGGGAGGTTCATCCACGCACTATAATGTAAGGTGATATAGTCCCTCTCTACGTCTCCACCCTGTCAGCCATGAATCAGGATTATGGTCCAAGCCAGACAGGTCATGAGGCTGTTGGGTAGATCGGCTGAACTCTTAACAGGATGCTAGGGCTCTGATACAAATAACACACACACACACACACACACACACACACACACACACACACACACAGAGGATTTTTGGCCTATCTATTTAAGATGAGATGGCATCAATCCAGCCCAGCCGCTCCTTCCTTCAAAGCAGAGTCCCTGGGGATTCTGACACTCAGCACATAAGGGGTAGTACAGAGAGTAAAAAACCCCTTCTCCATGTGCAAGTAGAATTCAAATTCCAGGGCCGACAAACTGGATCCCTGCTCCCACCATGCCAAGGTAAAGAGCACTTTACACAGAGTGCAGAGAATCTTACTGAGCTGTAATCTAATCCAGTGCCTAATCACAGGAAATGTATGCTGTTTCTCCCTCTGCATCATCTGGATCGACACCCCTCTGCTACCACTCTCAGCTACTCAGGGATCAATATTCAAACACAGATCTCCTAGCAGGATTACAGGAAGGCTATACCCAACAAACCTCTGAGTACACAGCTGTGTGTGGCCTCTATCCTTTTCAAATTACACACCAGAGGAGGCCCATATCTGGAACTGCTGGAACCCTATGAGCTGAGCTGCTATTTTTCTGGCAATGGTTGATTGAACCTTTCTCTACCGAGGCCTCCCTGATACTTTGAGGTAGCAAACTCGATTGTATTTTACAGTCTGTCCTTGAGAAAGTCTAGTTCTGAAAGGAAAAAACTAAAGCCTTCTTTTCTCACTGATTCTTGTAATTAAAAACCAAAACCACTCCAGAGCTCGATGAGGCCTGTGACACACATGGAGAATTGTGTCAGGGACAGCTGGAAAGGAGGAAGATTTGCTGACTTAGGTCAAGAACACAACTACAGAGACTTACCACTTTTTATTCAATATCCTCGTCCATCCCTAATGGCACAAGTGGAATTAAAGTCAGGTTTTGCAATGAGATACGACACTTCCTTCACACCGAACTTCCCTCGATGAGGGACATGGGCTCAGAGAACACACCTTGGAAATTTCTGCAGCTGCTCTCAGATCAGTCATTCAGCAATTGAGCTCATGTGAACAATCTTACAATCCTTTCCTTCCTTCTCTCCTCCCTCCCTCTTTTTTCTTTTCTTCCTTCCTTTAATCCTTCCCTCCCTTTTTCTCTCCCTTTCACATACAGTAAAGAGCTCAGAGAAAATATTTGACAGTTTATAAAATCCAAAGAGGAGAGTCACAGTAATGGAGCTTGCAGGAACACTGTGGAAGAGTAACAAACACTTCTTATAACATATGAAAGCGAATGAGCAAAATATGTACCAATAACAGCAACTGACTTCAAACAAATTAGGAGCTGTTTTGAGAATTGTTGTCTCTTTTCGTGTCATAGTTTCAACACAAAATTATATTTCACTCATCCAATGTCAACTACAAAAATATACATAAGAATCTTTAAATAGTGAGACTGTGGTAAGATCTGTACATCCTGTGTTTGATGCAGGAGTCTTCAGAGATCTATTCAAAGTCAGCCTATCTGTGCTTTACATATAATGGTAACAAGCTATATTAAATGGTTTCCTGTGACCAACAGAAGGCTAGAAAATCACAGGAAAAGCAGGGAACAAAGCCAGAAACAGGTATCCTGGCAAGAAGTGACAGCTGACAAGGCTAAAAAAACATGGGTAGAGAAGAAAAACTGTTTCAAAGCAGATGATTCCAGAATCTAAAAAAAAAAAAGACTCCACAATGTTTGACAAAAATTTTTTTCAATGGCCAGACATATCATAGGTTAATGCGATCCATAATGAGAAGGTTAAAACAGTTAATAGAAAGACCAAATGATGAAGAAGTTGGAAACAAAGACTTCTTAAAAAGCTATTATTGATGGAGGGAGGGGGGGTAAGAAAAAGTAAAATGAATTAAGACATGTTATATTCATGTACCAACTCTCCACGATGAATTTAATCATTATGTACTACAAACATGCACTAATACATTTTTTAAAAAATTTTATTAAGTGTGCTTATAAATATATTTTAGGATATAAAGAAAATATACAGTGAATGAACACATGGGAAATCTCAGAGAAACAAAAACCTTTTCAAAGAAGACCCAAATGGAAAGCCAGCTACCAGGAAGACAAAGGCAGGAGGATCACAAATTCAAGGCCATCCTAGAAAAATTAAGGAGATCCTGGAAAAAAGAAAAGCCCAAATGGAAATTCTGAAAGTAAAAAATTACTGAAAATATAAAATTCACTGGGTTTAACAACAGACCTCACCCTACAGAAGAAAAGCTCAGTTCAATAAACTTGAAGATAGGTTTATACAACTGATCCACGCTGAAGTACAGAGAGAAAGGCTGCAGGGAAAAAAAAAAAAGATTCAATGACTTTGGAACAGTATCAAACAATCTAACTTACATGTAACTAGGGTTCTGAAGGAAAAGTAGATAACTCTTTGAGGAAAAGTATTTTAAGAAATGTGGCCAAACTTTTTCCAAGTGGATGGAAAAACATCAACCCACAGGCAAACTAAACTCAACAAACTCCAAGAAGTAGAAACAAAGGCAACCACTCCCCAGCACAGTACTTTCAAAATGCTGGAAACCGAAGTAAATGGAAAAATGTTTTGTTTTGTTTGCTGCAGTACTGGGGATTGAACCCACAGCCTTCACACTGAACTATAACCCCAGTCTCTCTTTTTTTTTTTTTTTTTTTTTTTTTGAGACAGAGTCTCACTCAGTCACTGTTGCCCCGCCTAGATTTGAACTTGCAATCCTCCTGCCTTAGCCTTCCAAGGTGCTGGGATTACTGGCATATGCCACCATGCTCAGCTCTGGAAAAATCTTAATACACCCAAAAGGAAGGGAAAGCCATGCACACAGGGGAGGATCCTCTAACTTCTCACTGCAAACAGTGCAAACTCCAAGACAGTGGGATGACACCTTTGGTGTAAAGAAAGAAAAAATAATCTAAAATTCTATATCCTTTATAAATGAAGACAAAACATAGACATCTTTGGATAAACAAACCTGCAAGAATCTGTCACCAGCAGACCTTCAATCACAAAAAGCAGTAAGAGTTTTTCAGGCCAAAGGGAAACAATATCAGTCGGAAACCCACATGCATACACCAAAAACAGTAAGAATGTGGGTAAAAAGATTCTAATTTATTACTTTCTGTAAGATGACTGTTCAAAAGAAAGCAAAAATAATACCAGTCTATTACAGAGTTTATAGCATATGTAGAAGCTAAATATATGACAATAACAGACTAAGACTAGATAAATGGAAGAATATTGTCATAAGAACTTTACTGCATATATGAAATAACATATTATTTCAAGGTAGACTGTAGTAGGGTTAAAAAAATCTAATAATTAAAGCAATATATGCGTGTGTGTGTGTGTGTGTGTGTCTATAAGAGATGAGACAAGAGAATTATACATAATCCAAAAGAAGGCTTAAAATGGAAGAAAAGAAAGGACATATGGGACTAATAAAAAACTGCTACATGGTAGATCTGAGCCCAACTATATAAATATTGTGTTAAATGTACATGGAATAAATACTACTTAAAAGGCAGAGATTGTCAGAGTGGATTAAAAAAGACAAATATGTGCTCTTTACAAGACATATTTTACAAAGATACGGTTAGATTAAAAAACAAAAGGATGAAAAAATTTATACCATATAAACACTGGTCTCACTAATCATATGAAAGTGGAAGAGACTACACACACTATTCAGGTGAAATACACTTCACAGTATGATAAGAAATGAAAAAATAAGCCAAATGTGGTGGTACACACCTGTAGTCTGGGAGGCCATAAATTTAAGACTGTAAGTTTAAGCCCAACCTGGGCATCTCACCAACTAAAAAGACTCTGTCTCAAAATAGATAATAAAAGAGGGACTGGGAATATAGCTCAGTGCAAAGGCCAAGTACTGCACATGAAATAAAGCAAACTGAAAGGCCTGGGATTTGGCTCAGTGGTTCCCATGCCTGCCTCACAAGCACAAGGGCCCAAGTTCATTCTCCGGTACCAAAAAAAATAATAAATAAATAAAGCAAAATGAAAAAAAAAATCTAAAATGCTAAAAGGGTCAACTCACCCAGAAGGTACAATAATACTAAGGTATATCTATATCTATAGATAGATATAAATATATCTATCTATATCTATAGATATAAATATATCTATCTATATCTTCAGATAACTTAAATATAAAGTATATGAAGCAAAAACTGACACCAAATTTTAAATGGATATTAAAAATATTAAAATTTGATTATTAGATTAATAAAATTAATAAACTACTAGTAAAACTGTTTTAAAAAAACTATTTTCAAGATGGAAGCATAGAATACAATTACTAATGTCAGGAATAAAAGAAGGAGCACCACCACAGCCCCACAAAAATTCTGAAGGAAAATCAAGATATTAGAAAAATTTTATTTCAATAAATTCTACACCTCAGGATAAAATGGATAAATTCCTTAAAAGATAAACTGAAAAAAAACTTACACAAGAAAAATATATTGTATATCTGGTATACAATTAAATTAAATTAAAAATTTCCACCCCCACCCCCAAATTTAGGTTGCTTATGAGGCTCTATTGGTGGAGTCTATCAAACACCTAAGAAAGAAATAATATCAGTGTCTCACAACTGTTCCAGAAAATAAAGAAAAGAGAGTACTTTTCAGTTACCTTTATGAGGTCAGCATAATGCAGACAACAAAGGCTTTATATGAAAACTATCTCACAAATATAGGTGAAGAAATCCTTAACAAAAATATTAGAAAATCAAATGCAATTTTGGTTTAATATTCTTTTAAAATCTATATGATTCACATATTGACAGAATTAAAGGGAAAAACCATATCCTCTCCATAGGTGCAGAAAAAGCATAAAGCACTTGACAATATTCAATCTCATTCCTGATTAAAAAAAAAAAAAAAAAACTCTCAGCAAACTAGGACCAGAAGGGAATTTCTTTAACCTCATAGAGTTCACCAAAAACCTACATCTAACATCACTGTTAGTGATGAAAGACTAAATGCTTCTCCTTTGAGAACAAGGACAAGGCAAGGATGTTAGTTCTCACTCCCTCTGTCAACAGTGGACTGGAAATCTTAGCCAGTGCAGTGAAGCGGAAGCAGAAATAAAATCGGAAAGAAGTAAAACTGACTTATAAACAACATGATTCTATACAGATCCTAAGAAACCTACCCAAAAAAATACCTAAGGAGCTCAATAAAATCACGTGATAAGGCTGGGTGTGGTGGTGCACACCTGTAATCCCAGCACTTGGGAGGCTGAGGCAGGAGGATCGCTGTGAGTTTGAGACCAGCCTGGGCTACATAGTGAGTTCCAGGTCAGTCTCAACCACATAGTGAGACCCTGTCTCAAAAAACAAAACAAAAAAAAAACAACAACAACAACAAAAAAAATCACACAATAAAAGGTCAACACTGTATAATGCTTCAAAAAATTCTATAGTATTTCTATGTACTAGCAACAAATAACAGGAAAATAAAAATTTCAAGAATATCATTTAGTATCATTCACAATAGCTAATTTCTGGAAACAGCCTAAGTGCCCATCAAGAGACAAATACACACAATGGCGTTTTATTCAGCATAAATAATGAATACAAGTCATCTACGGGAAAATGGATGGCTCTTAAGCCCGCAATGATAAGTGAAGTTAGTCAGACACAGAAAGTTAGACATCACATGGTTTCTCTTATATGAGTAACCCACAACTACAAAAAAAATGGAAAAGTAAAATAAAGGAGAGTCGAAAGCAGAGTTTTTGGAGATGAGGAAGGGGATCAAGGGAAGGAAGGAGGGAAAAAGGCAGGGAGAGATTGAGAGGGGACTGGAAGTGATCAAAATATGACATACACATGTACCAATTTCCCAAAATGAATGGAAATATGATCTCAAATATATATCAATAAAAATATTTTTAAAGAACCCCATTGATATTAGCATAAATGTAGAGATACAGTTAATGAAAGATGTTCAAGCCCTCTATATTCAAAACTCCAAAATACTGCTGAAAGTCAAGAAAATCTAAATAAACAGAGAGAGGGAACAAATTTATGGATTTGATGACCCAATATTGGTTTTGTCCTTGTTGTCATTGTTTTTTGCAATGCTTGGGGTTGAACCTAGGGCCTCATGCATGCTAAGCAAGCACTTTCCCACTGAGCCACAATATTGTTTTTTGGGTTTTTTGTTTGTTTTTTTTGGTACCAGGGATCGAACTCGGGACCTTGCAGTTGCAAGGCAGGCAACAGAACCACTGAGCTAAATCCCCTGGCCCACAATATTGTTAAGGTAACAATTTTTCCCAATTTCAATTATAGATTTGGGACAAATCCAAACAAAATTTCAGCAAGATTTTTCATAGAAACCAACAAGCCTGTTCTCAAATGAATACAGAAATGCAGAAATGCTGTAACAGCCAAAGCAATTTTGAAAAAGAAATTCAATGATGGAGGAATCACACTACCTGTTTTAAAGATTTATTATAAAGCTATAGCATCAAGATAGTATGGAATGGTATTAAGACAAATCAATAGAATGGAAAAGTCCAAAATCAGAAGCACATATATATGCCAATTAATTTGACAAAGACATCAAAGCAATTCAAAGAGGAAAGGAAAGTTTTTTTTTCAAAAAATAGGCTTGAACAACTGGACATCTAAATGGAAAATAACCTCAACTCCTACTCCCATACCATCTATAAAAATTAATTTGAAGCAGATAAGAGATTTAAATGTAAAAACTAAAATGATTCTGATTCTGGAATTTAAAAGATTATTTTCATGAAATTGGGGTAGGCAAAGTTGTTTGGTTTGTTTTGGTTTTTTTTTTAAGTAGACACGGTACTAGCGTTAAAAAAATCAATAAACACACTGGACTTCATAGAAATTTAAAACTTTTGCTTTTTTTTAATGATACAATTAAGGAAAATGAAAACACAGAATAGCTGACAAGGACTTATACCCATAATTTGTGGTACGATTGAAAAATATGGTGTTTAATTTTTTTAAAAAAATGTTATTACTGTAGACATGTAACTGTTAATCCCTGCAAAGTCCCCCCATTTCACACCGACAAGCACCTCATTCTTGCCAGTCTCTGAAGCAGTTCCGAGAGTCCTCTTTCGTGTCTTCAGTGACATTGTTGCAGCTCCCTCCATGTTCCGAATCCATTCAAAACATTTACCTTTCACAGTCAGTTTGACTTTGAGGAAGAGCCCGAAGTTGCTTGGAGCTGGATCCCATGAGTAGGGGGAACAGACACATTACAATGTTTTTAGGAGCCTGCCTTTCTGTGGTACGGCACTCGGCAGCAGCATTCAATGTATTTTGGGTCACACTTCATAAAGAGGTCACACTTCACAAAAAGGACTTCCAGAACTGCTTCAGAAAAGGGGTAAGTGTAATTCAAACTAAGGGGGAGTATTGGAGTGGGATTAATGCAGTGTGTCTTTTATTGTAATAAAACTTTCAAAAATTTAAATACTTACCTTTTTTTTTCTTCTTTTTTTTTTTTTTTTTT
>NW_022900935.1:20619141-20625693 GCF_012274545.1 Fukomys damarensis
TTTTTTTTTTTTTGTGTGGTATCAGGGATTGAACTCAGAACCTGCGCTTGTAAGGCAGGCACAGTGACACTGAGCTAAATCCCGGGCTTCACCATATATTTTGATCATATCACATATATAAAAAATCTTTACAATTCAGTAAAATATTCTTAGCAACTTTATTCATAGTAGTCAAATTCTTGAAACAACCCCCAAATCCAACTACAGGTGAATGGGTAAACAAAGAGATAGTCATACAGCAGAACACATCTTCGTAGAAAAGAATTAAGTGCTGACCTGCAACATGCATGAATTTTAAAGCAGTATCCTCTGAAGGAAGCCTTGTATGGCACAGCATATCCTGTACTATTCTATTTATCTAAGTTCTAGCACAGGCCCTGCTAATTTCTGCCCAGAGAACTCACAATAGTGATTGGGAGGTAGGCAGGAGGTGGATGATGGGGATCAACTAGAAAGGAGTAAAGGAAATTTCTCCTTTGAGGTGATGAAAATGTTCCCTCTATTGACAAAGCTGTAGTCTGTGTGGTTTTCTCCAACTGTTAAAATTCAGAAAATTGTTTATTTAAGATCTATGCAATTGAGCCAGGCATGGTGGTGCACGCCTGTAATCCCAGCACTTGGGAGGCTGAGGCAGGAGGATCGCTGTGAGTTCAAAACCAGCCTGGGCTACATAGTGAGTTCCAGGTCAGTCTCAACTACATAGTGAGACCCTGTCTCAAAAAAAAAAAAAGCATATATATATATATATGCAATTGACTAAATTATACTTTGGAAGTAAGGGAGAAAAATCTATTATTTGGTCACTGAAAAATAGCTGCTATTTAGTTAAAACTTTGCCCAGAAGGTTCACTGGGACAGCAGCTGAATTCTGGAAGATGCCCAATGAAAGTTCATTTATCAAGCAGGGCACTAATCAAAATGCCAAAGTTTCCTCTGTAGAAGTTACCACTAATGGTACTGCACTAAAACAGATGGAAAACTGCACTGGTTCTAGCCTTTAATTAAAGACTTAAAGTTAGTTAAGAGACATAGTCAGATCTGGTCATGGTGGTACCCAATTACTTGGAAGGCTGAGGCAAGCTGACCTAGGCAACTTAGTAAGATTCTGTCTCAAAATAATAAACAAAAAAGGGTTGAAGGTGTAGTTCATTGTAAGGCCCTGGGTTTAATCTCCAGTACTGGGGAGGAGAGAGACAGGGGCAGAGACAGAGCAACACAGATGGACACACTGACTCAGACCCCTGTCCGTGAGGTGTCCTGACCACCCATCTGTCAGGTTTGGAGAGCTCTCAACCCAAATCTTAGAAAATAGCCTTCTTGGGGGAGAACACACCTGCAAAAAGCCACCATACTGAAGCTTGTACCTGTGGTCTCTGTGGCTTTTGTTCCCTGCACAAGTGAAGACATCAAACTGGATCTAATTTACATCAACCTCAGCTGCACTGATGCTGCACTGAAGAGAACCAAAACTGTACTGTCTGAGCTACTGACAGCCCCAGTGTGAAGGAGGAAGAAGCAGGAGAGACTAGGTCCTCAAGTCCTCACAATTCTTTTGGTTTGGTTTGGTTTTTTTATCCTCACTGGCTGTGGAAACATAGAACCAAGAAAACTGATTATCTCTTTCCCCAAAATTATGCAAACACTTGTGTATAGAGGGCTTGGACCAAAGATAGTGAGAAATCAGTAGCCATGGCTCATTACTTGAATGAGCCTGGTCTTTTTAGAACACAGGTGCATAGAATTGGAACAGTAATCCTTTAGTTCATGACACTTAGCCCTGCTTGACGGGTGGCCTCCTATTTTCAAGTAATATAATAATTACCCATGAGTTCACTCGAACCAATTACTGTCCTGAATCCTACGTCCATCATTTCCTTGCTAAAGCTTTGCTGATTTAGCCCATGGAAGCAAGACAAAGAGAGTCTCCTAAGGCTCCCAACACCTCCCCTACCACACACTGAACTTAGGATGCAGGCAGGTGCTCCCTGCGAGCCAGCGCCCGTACCCACAGGCACAGGACTCACCTCGATTACCAAGCAGCTTCCTGGCATGAAGCTTTACAAACTGTGAGACTGATATATGTTCGTCAGTAATAGTAAAGATGTAAGTCCCTTTGAAGGAAGTCTGCCTAACATATATCACAATATTTATTTTTGGTGGAGTAATAGATCAGTCTTCCTGGAAAGCCAGAGAAAAGGCATTTCTTGAACTCTGATGTAAATCAGTCACTCTGAAAACCACAGGGGAATCTACGTTCTTACCCCCCTGCTAACTGTACTGTGAAATAAGCAGCTGACTTTTCAAAGTCATCATTGTATTTGTTTCCTGCCCCAACACTAAAGACACAGTCAAGGATGTGAGGCCTGAGAAGCAATTGCTCCTGGAATGCCTAATTCCCCAAAATGATGGTGCAACTCAAAATGAAAGTAGAAAGCCAACCAACCTGCAGGTGTCGAGTTGTACAGCTGGTAGTGATATATTCTAAGCTTTGCTGTAACTGCAGCACTCAGATCGAAAGAGAAAGGAGGGGGTGTGATTGGGCTGAGGATGGAGGGTCTCCCAAGGGACTTGCCTGGTTATTAGTGCCAGTTCCCATTCATGTTACATGTATTACAGAGCAGAGTGGGAGGGAACAAAAGAGAGTGAAGTACAGGGGAGGGGGAAAAAGGATCTTCAACAGATCTGCAACTCAGAGCTCTCTGAGAGGAAGCTCTTTAAATCAGGGCTATTCCTGATATTAATTATCTTAGATATTTCACAGGCTCTGATGCACATGCTACAAAGAACACAATGCCTTTTAATTTTCCTACCTGTCCCTGGTACCAATGAGGATAAGTCAGATGTACAAAGAAACCACACATGACTAACGAAGCAGCCCATTAATGAGCAAAGATCACTTGCCAAGATGACTTACTCAGACACATCTCATATGAAACCAGCAAGACCCTGGAGGCCTGGCTGGGCCAGCACAGAGGACCAGTGCTGGGGCACTCCCTGCCAAGTCACACAAACTATAGTGCAACTCAAGGCACCCTCCAGACGCCTGCTGCTCAGGCATTTTACTCACGAATGTACTCCACACACAGAGGTAGCCTTGCACTCGCAATGTGACTGCAACTCTGAAAGGACTGCTTAGGTCACTGGGCTGCTAAGCCCCGCACCTGGCTGTAGATGAGCCTCCTTAGAATTCCATGGACCCTGAGGGAGAAGACTCAGTCTCTGCTACCAGCAACTTTAACTCAGTTTATAGATCTTTAATGTAGCTACTCATTGAAATATATTATTTTGTTGAGATGTAACCCAACAATACATTCACAACTTGAGTCATGTCTGAGAAAAGTCTGAACTCTATAATCTTCAGATCTGAAAGGGAAGGCTGCTGACAAACTTTCTCCCTTTACATTCTCATCATCACCTTTACTCTTCATGATCCCAACTGAGGATCTGTTCAATTCTGTCTCCAAAGTTCATTATGGGTGCAAGGAATAGTTCATAAATGTTTGAATATCTAATCATGGGAAGTGTTCACAACAGTGAACAACACTGGCATCAACGCTGCTACACTGCTGGCCTTGACTTCACAGAACAGAGAAAGTCCAACTGCTCAGCAGCCCAGAGCACACTGGCAGCTCCCTTGGGAGGCTGTGCTGGAAACCAGAACGTCCACAACCAGCTACCTGTTTCTCCCTCACCCCATTTTACAGCAAAGTCCCAGAAGGATCTTGCCCAAAGTCAGAGAGCTGACAGCTAAGCTGAGACCACAGCCCACGTTCTCTGGGCCTCCCCTCTGTACCACTTTGCTTTCTCCAAGGTTCCAAAAATGGGGGATGGGGTTTGAGGAAAAATATTTGGTTCTAGTGAGAAGTGTTTCCTGATGCATGTACACCCAGAGCCTGCAGCTTCAACTCATCTTATCAGCACAGACCTCCTGCCCACGTCCATCTCTCAAACCAGAATGCTCATAAATACACTTTGTTGATATAGAGTCTGGGTGTCCAGTTTCTATTCACTCTCATTTATCACCTTCTCTGACTCTGTCTTGATGTTTATTTTCACTTTAAAAACCTCATCTTATAAGAACAGAACCCTTTTTATCTGATTTTAGTTCTTCCTCTGCTCCTTGGGTCTAATCAATCCATGTCTGGAAAGAAACAAACCAGAAATGAATGCCACAGTCCCTTTTGTGAAAACAAGCACCTTTCTAAAATGATCTTCCCTAGGCTTAACACAGAGAGAAATTTAAACAAGACAGAAATAAAGATGCCCCCAGCAGGAGCCCTACGCATTCCTTACCAGGTGGGACGTCAGGGATGGCAACCCAGTGTGAACATCTAAGCCAACCACTCTGCCCCACATTTTTCAGGTTCAAGAAACCCGAAGACACATTAGGCTTCAAAACATAATGGTGTACATGTACCAGCCTCTTCACTACGAGGTGCCTACAATCCTCAAGATAGTTAGAGGGCTGCTGAACAATCAGCCAGAGGTAAATGTAAGCCTCCTGCTGCTACAGGGTCAGGGGAAATGCCACACAGACAGATCCAGACAACTGGCAACAAACGTGGACACTCCCCACATCATGTCATTTCACACCTACCTGCAAAGTAGAGTTCTCACACACCTGCTACCCGCCCCCAGCTTCAGCTGGCAGAGGAGGCTGCCTTTACAGAGAAAGTGAGAATCAAGTTCCCCACTAGCCAGCCTATCCCTCCTACCACGGCTCCAACCCTAGGCTTTCAGAAATAGGTCACATGCAACTCTTCTGAGAAAGACAGTAGTTATTTCTTAATCCTTTGAGGATCCTTTGGAAAATCTGATGGGAGCTCTGTACATCCCATGAAAAACTGTACACATGCAATTCATATGCAATTGCACTCAGAGTTACTGCCCTCCTAGGAGGGCCAGAAGGGCAGAAAGGGCTAATACACTCAGAGGAAGCTTTGAGAAAGGCAGCTACAGGAAGTCCAGGTGAACTGTGAACCACACAGTTCCTTGATAAAGAGGGGAGAGAAACGATATCCCTTACTTAGCTACTGCAAGTTCGAGCCTTCAATTAACCTTTGAGATTTCAATAAAAATTTAAAAACAGCCATGTGTGCACACATGCACATACACCAAGGGCTCTGCTTCTTCTGGATTCCTACCTTGACCTCACAAAATGTCCTGTAATCACTAGTTAAGACAGTCTCAAAAGGCGCAGCACAGCATGGCTGAGTAAGAGCAGATATAAACGGCAGCAAGGTGGACAATGGGAGCAAGTTCAGATAAGGGGAAAGGGACAGCCAAGTTTTCTACCAGCTCTGCGTCTATCTTGGCAGGGAAAATCCTGACCCTTGCTTCCTGCTGTCCCTAGAAATCAGGGCAGACCTGCTGGCTCCCTTGCAGCAAAGCAAGAGGTCCAAACTGAAGCAGCTCTTTCCCTCTGGGCCCAGGGAAGGGAGAGCATCTTCTGGTTTCTAGGGAATAGACCCTGGCCCAATACTTGTCCGCAGCCCCCTGGTGGCCTGGGGGTGTCACTACAGCCCCCTTTGCATTGCTGGGCAAATACCTCCTATAGGGTACTCTCACAGTGATGGGGTAGAATAGGCACAAGTGGCCACAGTCTTTAAGCCATTGTAAGGCTGTGTTTGTCTTGGATTTCTTAAACCAAGACTCAGACTCAAAGTGATTCTTCTAAATTCCTCCCTGGTACAATCTCTGCAGAAAACCAGTCCAAGACCTACTTCATTAAGCCAATAACCTCAGAGATTCTGTTAACTTCTGTTGATCATTCCCTTCTGCAACACATGCAATTATGTACAATTGTCCCAAAGCTCAATAGAAACAGCAGGAATGAACATCTCTGGTCTGTACGGTGCTAACTAAATTACTAAATATCTGTAAGATACCCAGTACCCCTTAAACCCTAGATTTTTTGGGTAACAGGTCCTACAGGGGTTTGAGGGAAGTCAAGACTTGAAGACTCACAGTGAGAGTATTTCCAGCGGCTCCTGTGCCTACAAATGCAGAGGGTCTCCATTAAGGAACCTGAACTCCACTTTCATTAGCAGCTCTACCAAGGGAAAGAGTGGAGTCTGAGGTGGTGGGAAGTTAACTGGTTCGGGGGGGTTCAGCTGCTATTCTAGGAGGTAAGGATGATCAACTGAACCCCTGGTGAGAAAGTGTGCAGGGAGAAAGGATGCAAAGTTTGGGAAAAGAGAGAGCTGCTGTGTCTGGGGGGCCTACAGTAGACCAGGAACCAGGGAGGGCTGGGGTCAGGAAAATGCACGGAAGTAAGGGAAGATCTTTTCCTGGGGTGGGAGTGAGAAGTGGGAAGCTTACCTCCCTGATTTTCTCCCGCTGGGCTCGAACTCGACTCTGGGGCTCCTTACTTTCATCAGTTCTTGTCCCCAGGACTGGGTGGCGGAGGCGACTCCTGAACGCGTTGAAGTCAAAGCTGAATGGGATGCTCTCCTCACCCGGCCTGAGGGCCGCAACGCCGCTGCCTCGGGCCGCTGTGGCTTCCTCCCGCGGTCCGGTGGGGCGGGTGCGCCGCAGCCATCCCTTCTTGCG
>NW_022900935.1:20625740-20626430 GCF_012274545.1 Fukomys damarensis
GGCTGGTTTAGGGGGCGGCTCCTGCTCGCGGGCCGGGAGGTGGCCGGCGACTTCGGCCATCACCTCCAGGCCGGGCTGCTGGGTCCGGGACGCCAGGAAGAGGCGCTTGAGGCGAGAAGAGTGGGGCAGCAGGAAGAGGGCCCCAAAGCACAAGGTAAAGAGGCCGGACAGGAAGAGAAGGAAAAGGAACTTCTGCGGCAGCCGCAGCCCCCACGGGGAAGCCGGGACAAAGCCCGGCACTTTCCTCATGTGCATCTTGGCCGGGCGCGGGTCTGGGGGCTGTCAGCTCCGCCCGGGACCCCCGAGGTCCTCCTTGGAGTTTGTGCACGTGTCCGCAGAGGCGAGGCAGGAGGATTGGTGCACAGGCGCTGTCCGGGGTGGGCGTCCCGGGTCAGGGCCGCCAACCCCAAGTTCTGGCGCTTCGGGGACGGTCCCCAAAGTTCAAGGAGTTTGCAGCGAGCGCTCCCAGGCGGGGGCGGGCGCGGGTGGGGGCTGTCAGCTCCGCCCGGGACCCCCGAGGTCCTCCTTGGAGTTTGTGCACGTGTCCGCAGAGGCGAGGCAGGAGGATTGGTGCACAGGCGCTGTCCGGGGTGGGCGTCCCGGGTCAGGGCCGCCAAAACCAAGTTCTGGCGCTTCGGGGACGGTCCCCAAAGTTCAAGGAGTTTGCAGCGAGCGCTCCCAGGCGGGGGC
>NW_022900935.1:20627154-20691156 GCF_012274545.1 Fukomys damarensis
TAGGGGCGCGGACGCTGAGCGCAGCTGGGAGAGAGACTGCACCCCAGGCCACGCCCCCCTCCGTGGGCCAGCGCCGCGCACACTCCCCCATCCCACCCGCACCAATGGTCCAGCTGCGTAGGGTTGGCGAGGGCGGGGTGGAGAGCGGAGCGAGGTCATTGGCTGCCTCCAAGGGATCCCCGTTGGGCCACAGTCACCCATTGGTTACTGCCCAGAGTTCGCTGAACTGGGAGCGACCGGGACCCTCCACCCTGCCTGCACTGCTCTAGGTTTTAGTCTCCTCAGAAAGGGCAGGAGACAGGGCCAGTCTGCAGGTCTCTTCCGGTCATCGGGTGACCTCTTTCACCCCTCAGTGACATCCCGGGATCGTCCTGGAGCTGGCAGCCCGCACCCTGGGGGCCTTCCCAGGGGTGCCCAGAGCTTCCGCCCAGACCCGTGGTGGTGCTGCTGCAGCAGGCTGGGTAGTGGAGGTGGCTGAAGCCAAACTAGAAAGCTGTGGCCACGGTTCGGTCAGACCACGGCGGTGTCCCGAACTCCACAAACCATTGCTGTGAGATCCTCTTCTGTACCTTATGGCCTGCCAGGGCCTTCGGGTGGTGCTGGGAGTGATGATGCTAATCGCAGCCCTGAGAAGCAAAAGAGAAAGGGGGCCCTGTATGCGCACTGCTCTGTATACACTACACACATCACTGACTTACATGTAGCTGGGTGCCTGCGTGTTTACGTGCACGTGTGTGCTGCTATGCATTGACAAAAATCACAGAGACTGGCCTGTGGGAGTGTACTTACACACCAACAGTTAGCACGGGCACCCGGGCAGTTTTACCAAAGTCACACAGACACAGCTGCATATTAGTACAGATGTTGATAGGGCACACACCCATACCCACAGACCCTCTGACAACAAGCGCATGCACACACTGCCAGGCAGGTGCGCATGGACCTGAGGCCCTCGCGACCTCGCTTGGACTCCGCCTGTCTCCCCTTCCTGTTAGACCTAACCCAGGATGAAGCAACATTGTACTGTGTGGGTCTTTCATGCAAAACACTTTATAGAGACAAATAACAGCAGAGGGAGAGACAAATTAAGAGGTGTAATAGGCAAGAGGGAAAATATCTGCTTTCAGCTGCAATTTAAAATGAAATGCAGCGTTGACGAGACAGAAAATACTGTAGGGAGGCCTCTCCCGACAGAAGCAGCGGCCCAGGCAGGCTCTCACCTCGTAAATCTCGCTTCCTCCCTGAGGTCCAGTGGGGATGGGCCGCTGGAACTCAGACATTCTTCCACCTCTGGCCAGGCCTCTGACAGCAGGCCTACTCCTGGTAGTTAAACACTTCTGGCATATAAATTTCTTTCAACTGAAAATAAAAGATAAAAGACTACTGTGGGTAACAGGTGCAAATATTTTGGTCACTGGAGATGAATAATCCCTCCCAACCCCAAAATACTTTCACCTTGAATGTAAAAGTCTAATTCAAACGTTTCAGTCTCTTGTGAGTTTGGTTGGCAGGAGTCAGTTACCTCGAGTCAGCCATGAGTACCAGAAATAAGGACGTGACCCGCTCGGATGCAGGAGCCCAGAGACCTGGCCTGGTCTCTCCCACATTGCCAATGCCCAAACTGCTCTTCTGTCCCACCTCCGGAGATGGCCGACTCTGACAACCAAGGAGGGACCCAGCATTCCCTGCACGAATCTTTCCCCACAGTGCCACACCAAGTGCAGGGGAAGCACTGCTCAGGCCCCTTGAAAGTAGGACCCAGGAAAACAGGAGCAAGGCTTGAGTTTCAGAAGGAAGTATCTGCCCTGGGCACTCAATGTGACAGACACTCTGTGCCGCGGAGAGGACAGCCCACAAGGCCTGGGGCCTTTCCGATTCCAACTAACTGATGGAATGTTGGTGACTTGGGTCCTGTGTTTGTTGAGTGAATGAATGAATCCCATGCGCAGATGAGGAAACAGGAAAGGGAGCGATAGCGAACTAACATTTTCTGTGCGCCAAATATATACATATTGCTTCATTTATTTTTCAGCATAATCTTATGTGGTAGATGTTATTAATAGCCCCAATTTTATAAGAGTAAGAAGGTTTAGAGCGATTTGGGATAAGTAAGAAGTCTCAATATTAGCCAAGATCCTCCAGAGAAACAGAGCCAATGGGACAAACAGAGCTACACAGGGAGAGCTTTATTATGACAGATTGACTCGCGTGATTACGGAGGCTGAGCAGTTCCACAATCTGCTGAGTGCAAGCTGGAGAGCCAGTGGCGCTGCTCCAGACCATGCCAGAAGGCCTAAGAGCCAGGAGGCCATCGTGTGGGCCTCTTCCTGAGTTTGAAGACCAGAGGACCGGAAGGGCCGAGGTCCAAGGCCAGGAGGTGATGAGTGTTCCAGCTCAAGCACTGAGCTGCACTTGCTTTTTCCCTACCCTGGGTTCCATGCAGGTCAAAGGTGGGTCACTGGTGCCCCTGACCTGGTGTGGGCAGGTCTTCCCTCAGTCTGCCAACACAGATGCCCTCACAGACACCTGCAGAGGTGATGTTTCACTAGCTCTCAGAGCATCCCTTAGCCAAGGCAAAGTGACATGTAATCACAGAATCTTTCTCAGTTTAATTCAGAAATTGAAGGGGAACTGGAAACTAAAACAACCAGCCATTTCTACAAACCTGTTCTGCTGGGCAGTGGCACATACCATTTATCCCAACACCCTGGGAGGCTGAGGCAGGAGGCTGAGGCAAATTTGAGCCTATTTCAAAATAAAAAATAAAAAGGCTGAGAATGTAGCTCTCAGTATGAAGCCCCTGGATTTAATCGTCAGTAGAGGGGGAAGAGAAATCTATTCTTTTCTCAAACATTTATTCAAATTAGATGGCGAGCATTGCACTAATCTTTTTTTTTTTTTTTCCTCAGTACTGAGGATTGAGCTCAGGGCCTTCTCATTGAGCTATATATCCCTTTTATTTTGAGACAGTAAGTTGCTAGATTGCCCAAACTGTGCACTGTACTTAAATTTCTGATCCTCCTGCCTCATCGTCCCAGAGTGCTGAGATTATAGACATGCACCACAATGCCCGACTACAATAGTCTTGACTTGAACATAAATATGGGTTTTTATTGATTTCTCTGCCCAGTAGATAACTCTGTTGAACACCTACTATGTGCCAGGGAGAGAGGAGCTAGACAGAAAGTTCCCATCATGGGGAACAGCCACCATGCACCAGCACTGGGCTCAGGGCTTCTCGCACATTCTGTCTGACCCTCACAACATCCTCTCAAGTCTGTCTTCAGATCTCGATTTAACAGATGGGGAAACTGAGGCTCTGGGATGTGACATGATTCATCCAAAGTAACAAGTAATTAGGAATAATTTGGAAATATTACAAAACCACGCCCACCTAACCCCATCTAATGGATGTTCTTTCTATTATAACATTAGTAACTACTAAGTATAACGGACCACCTACTATGTGTTAGGCTACTTTAAAAGCATATCATGGAAACTAACTTACTTGATCTTAAAACCAGCCCAAGAAACAGGCACTATTACTATTATTTCTGACATTTTAAAGAAGAGGAAACGAAAGCACAGAGGTGTTAAGGAACTTGCCAAGTATTACACAGCTGGGAAGTGGCAGAGAGGGGATTTGAACCCAGATAGGGCCCAGAACCTTCAGTGTCTCTCAGAGTCCATTACTTCCCATGTTGTAATGCTTAAAGAACAGGTGCTACTGAAGGTCACAGAAGAGAAAGGGTGCCAGCCACCGGCAAGATCTTTACAGACTTCTTGGGAGAATTGTATGAGCTCATTTTGATCATTCAACAGCATGTTAAAAGTACCGCTGTGTTCCAGGCTACATACCAGGGATACAGGGGTGAGCAAAAGCAGACATATCTTTCCCAGCATGGAGCTTATAGTCTCCTGAGGAAGATGAATTTAAACAAATACTCCCAAATAAGTGTTGGAGCCAAGGTGAGAGCGAGGAGGGAGAGAGGAATGCTGCTGTAAGAACCATGTAACAGTGACTCTGGACCAGGCTCAGGGTGGGTGGGAGTCAGGGATGCCTCCCCCTAGGCACGAGTGGAATTACCTGGGCACAGAGGGATGGCGAGGACCCCGGGCTCAGGGGACAGCACCTGCAGAGGCCCTGAGCTGAGAACAGGGGCCCACGTGCCTGGTGCAGAGGGAGGGGAAGCGAGGCTGCTCTAGGGCAGGGAGAGGTTGCATGCAGGTGGAGTGGGGTGGATTTGGAGGAACATTCTCCAGGGCTTCTGCGGCCTCAGTGCAAAGTGCAGGGCAGGAGTGAGGGGAGTGGGCACCTTTCTTGGCCAGGCCTGGAGAACAAATAGGACCACAGGATCTAAAGCCTATGTAAGAAACCAGAACTGGGACTGGCTATGGCTTGAAGCTGAGCAGTGATTTGGAGGGAGGCATCTGTAAGGACCCCAGGACTCTAACTCACCTGGGGGACAGCACTGGTGGAGATGGGCACTGGGCCTGCCCTCTCCTGCACAGAGAGGTGCTTGGCAGCTGATCTGGAGTCTGATCTCAAATAGTCATTAATCCCACTTAGAATCCAAGAGCAGAGATAAAGCCAAACTCCAACCGGGAGATAATCATCAGGCAGCTTCCTTAATGGCCACCAGACAAATTTGGCCCCAGGGCAGAAGAGACAGGCCTGAGTAGGGGAGGGGAGGGGCCCTCTGAGAACACACCAGTTAGGCCCCTGGGCTCAGCCCAGCAGGCTGGGGAAGTCACTCTACGCCTCATCGTGCTGGGGGCCAATTTCAAGGTCACAGAGTACAGAACAACTGTCCTCAGACTCTTAAAAGAAAAGCATGGAAGTGAATTCAATTCTTCTTGCCTTTGTCCCCATCCCAGGAGTTGAGCCTTTGCCCAGGGTCCTAGCACCAGAGGTCTGGTGGTTAGATCAGGGCTTCTCAGAGGAGGCAGTTTTGAGTCCAGGGGACACTTGACAATGCCTGGAGATAATTTGGGCTGTCACAACTGGGGAAGAAATGCTACTTCACAGCAGTCTCCTAAACCAGGACTTTTCCAGCCCCAAACACGGACAGTGTGATGGATAAGAAACAGTGGCTTCAAAGCAAAGTTTTAAAGTCAGGCAGTCCTGGGTTTGAGACCTTGGTGGGCTGATCTTGGACAACTTGTCTGGCCTCTCTGAGCCTCAGTTTTTCCATCTGTCAAAGCACAACACTCACGACACTCAAAAAGTTTCCACTTTAAGATTTCTAGATTGGGGGTAATCAACTGGTAAAGTCCATTCAAACATTTCAAATCCAGAAAGACTCTGAAATCTGAAACACTTCTGGTCCCAAGTATTTCAAACAAGGGATATTTCAACCTGCAGCAATACATACCCCAGAAAGATGATGCAAGCATTAAGTCAGGTGACGGTGAAGAACCTGAAGCAAGTGTCTGCTGACCCTGGGTTGGACTTATTCTTACCTCTTCCAAAAGCCACATTCTCAGTCTGCTGTGGAAGGGAAAGCAAAGTAGTTTGAATGAAGACCCTGGAGTCACAATGACAATGACAGTGACCCTGGGCAGATTTTGCTTTTCTCTTGAAGCCTCAGTGTCCTCATCTGTCAAATGGATATGATCAGGGTGCCCACCACATAGGATGGCTGTGAGGACTACAGGAGCTACTTTGTGAACCTGTCTTCGCACAGAACCGGGCTTGCAGTGAGCTCCAAGGTGACACAAAGCCAGACTGAACGGGTGCTGTGGACGCAGTTGTGTTAGACCGAAAGTGATTAGCAAGCTAGAGATAGTCACCTGGGAGTCTAACAGGTATGCAAAGCTGTGATTTTCTTCATTTTCTTAATTATTAGCTATAGATATGATCCCCATGGCCGAGGATTTGGCTCAGTGGTTCCACTACCTGCCTCGCAAGTGCAAGGTCCTGAGTTCGAACCCTGATACCAAAAAAAAAAAAAAAAGACACCCCCCCACAAGCTTGTGGCTTCAAACTTTAGCTCAAGCAAATGTAACATCTCTAAGTATCCTGATAAGGTCCAGGGTCCTTAGAAAGTCCCGACTATTGGGGAGGAGCTGGAAAAAATTCAAGATCTCAAACTAAGTGGGGACATTTTCTCTCAGATGTAGGGAAACAGCCCATCCTGTTTGTACAAGAACAGTTCCAGTCAGACATCAGTGTTGGGATTGGGAAAGTGGCAAAATGCAGGCCCCTTACCTGCTGCCCATTAAAAACATGATTTGTGTTTTCTTCTGGGGCAGCCAGGGACTTAAAAGCAATTTTTTCTGTGACCCTTAACTTCGCTTGGGCCTACAGATGCCCACTAGACAAAAGCAAAACAAAGTTTGGCTTTTCATTTTGTGTCTTTCATTGCTGTAAAACCTGGGTTAAATCTCTTCTCAGTTCTACATATTGATGTGCTTAGCATTTAGGAAGTGTCTATATAAAAGCTGGCAAAGCAAGGTTGATTATACCTGAATTTACGTAAGCTCATCCCCTTCAAGATTGAAGACAACAGAATAGGTAATTTCCAGGGACATCCAACTATGTTTGACAAGCCTCCTGCCTAGTCCTGAACCTGCATGTCTAAAGCCTGCGATAAAACCATTCCCTAGCCATAAAGATTCCAGAACAATGGACTGAGATAATGATCAACTGGACCCCAGCTCACCAGCTAACACTTGAAAGCTGGCCTCTCACTTTTGTGGGTGAGCCAGTCTGTACCCCTCTGTTAGAATGTGCCCTCTTCAGCTACCTAAGCAAGAGTCTTTTCCTATCTCCTCTCTTCACTGTCCCATTAAAATGATTTTCTGTAAACCTGTGCATTAATTTTAAATTATGTTATTACTAAAAGCAAGGACTCATGCTAGCTAGTAACATGGCCTGATTTCCTAGTAATAAGCAAGAGAGCAACCCCAGGGGAAAGCCCGGAGCTCCAGGTTTCAAGCAGGTTCCAATTGCAAACATGCAGTCCACCGTCCTGTAAGAACCCTCACTTGTCACTCACTGGTTTTCATTTCTGAAGATGTGGTCTCTGTCTGATGATAGTAGTCGTGTCTGATGTAAAGTCCTATTGTGCTAAGCACTGCGCAGGGAAGCCCCTCCTTTCCAGGAGCTTGAGGCCAACAAGCCAGTGGGGGAATGAGAGAGACAGTTAAACTGAGACCTACAGAGCCTAAGCCACTTGCAGGGAGACACAGAGCAGTCACTGGCCCTCTGCACTTGAGAGTCCCAACAGAGGCCACTTCTCCAGTATGAGAGAGCATCACGGTTCTTCCCACTGTTGTGGGCTCCGTTCACCTCGTTGTGATTTCAAGGACGAGAAATAATCCATGTGAATGCCTTAGTGGAGTGCCTGGCATAAAACAGGAACTAAATGTTAGCTATTATTATTTATGGTACTGGCACTTTTTAAAGGGCATGTAAAATAAATATCTTTGAATCTCATAAAAATACTTTCCCAAAAGTTTACATCAAGTCCCATAAGAGCTAGAAATAAAATAATGTCTTTAAAATGCAACCCTAGCATAATTTAGTCACCTAGTTCCATCTCTAAGATCAAGGAGTGTGGGTGTGCATGTGTGTGTGTGTGTGTGTGTGTGTGTGTGTGTGTGTGTACAGTGTTCGGGAGCTGAGGTTCCTGACTCTAGACAGGGTGTCAGAGTGCCTGCCTCTTCCCTGTCAGCCTGGTAAGAAGGGCCAAGGCCTTAGCAGGTGCTGCAGGCAAGGATCACCCGGACCAAAGGCTCATGGGAAGTTCCCCCACACTTTTCCCTGATGTCATTCACAGTTTTCTAGAACCAGAAAAATAAGCCAGATGAGCAGAAGAGTATCGGGATTACAGCTTTGTCATAGACCTGCACTTGAATCCAAACCCTGCCTCTTGGTGACTGTACTCTTGGACAAGTCCACTTCATTGTTTAGACCTCAGTTTCCTCAGAAATAGCAAAGATAATAGTGCCAGGCTGAGTGTGTGTTAAAGGTCAGTATTCTTAAAAACAGTAAAGAAGAAGAATCTTAAGATTTGAGGCGGATACATGAAAGGAAAGAAATAATTAGGGTTTGAAGAGGAAGTGCCGTCTGTTACATTATTTGTTCCCAGCTCTGCCAATTGGTTGAACTGCCCAGGTCATCCACCTCTCCTAGGCCATTTTCTTCATATGTGAAGGGCTCCATAATGCCCTAAATGAGATAACTAATGGGTAAGTTCTTTGATAGTGATAATGCAAGAGAGACATGTGTTATACTTATGCTTCCTTTTCAGAAAGAATTTTCGACATATAGTGCCTCAGTTGCAAAAAATATTTTAAATGCATCCTATTTTGAAATTTTAAACAATTTAAGACATACCATAGTTCCTATTTTATTTCATTCTATTTTTTCTATTATTATATTCTATGCGGGGGGGTTGTTGCTGTTTATATTGTTTGTTTTTTTGAGACAGGGTCTCACTATGTAGCCCAGGCTGGCCTTGAACTCACTAGGTAGCTCAATGTGCCTCAAACTTACAGTGATTGAAATCTTTCTGCCTTGGCCTCCTGAGTGCTGGGATTACAGGCTTGCCCCACCGCACTCAGCTTGTATGGATCACAAGCTGTTAAGGTACAAGATCCCAAATATGAATGTAACTGTACTGTATACTTAAAAAGTACCAATAAACTTAATGAAAAAAAAAGCAATACAAAAGCTGGGGCTGAGGATGTACCTCAGTGTTGAGTCTGTCGAATATACACAAGGCCAAGGGTTCAGTTCCTACCGTCACCATATAAATACAAATAACAATAGATAACAAGATGATAATAATAGTAATGAAATAAAAAAGCTCAGCCAAGGACCAGGGCTTTAGCTCAGTGGCACCGCGCCTGCCCCGCAAGCCCAAGGTCCTGAGTTCGATCCCCTGCACGTGCGCGCGCACACACACACACACACACACACACACAGCTAAATCAAGCTAGTCAGTTGCCCTACATTACTCCAGCTCCCTATTTTGCATAGAGTAGGTTTGCCCTGCCCCCTTGTGGTTGAGTAAAGCCATGTGACTAGCTCTGGCCAATAAGCTGTGAGCAGAAATGACAGCTGTCCCTTCTAGGCCAGAACATTTAATTGCCAGAGCCATATTCTCCAGAGCTGTGGCTTTTCCAGTAGCCAGATGCCTGACAGTGGTTGAGATGGTATCTGCTCCATCAGCCAGAGTTCCTGCGTGACGGCGATGAGCCTCTTACAGACCTGCATTGGCTGTGCTGGTGAAGAGCTTAAAGGAGGATTGATGTGGCTTTGTTAAGTCATTGAGATTTCTGAGTTTTTGAGTACTGCAAAGTACAAAGTTTTTGTTCTTTGCAGTACTGGGCATTCATTGAATTGAGCTACATCCTCATCCCAATGTTTTGAGGCAGAATCTTGCTAAGTTGTTAAGGCTAGGCTTGAATTTTTAAAAACTTAAAAAAAAAACCACACACCAAAAAAACCCGTATTTTATTTAACACAATATAATCCAACGTATTATTACTTCTATTATTGTTTTAAAAATCATTAATGAGATGGGTAACATCCATCTTTATACACCAAGTCTTCTAGTGTGTGTTTTACATGTGCAGCATATCTCCCATTTCCAGGGCACTGTAAGGCTCCTGGAGCCATCGGGGACAGGATTGTGATGGCTCCTAGGACCCTCAGTACAAAACACATGGCCCTAAGTCACACTGAATAAATAAATCTTTATCCTTGTCTGAAGGATTTTTAGGAAAGGAAATCCATTGTCTCCTGAGACAGGCTGCAGCAAAATTTCAGATCCATTCTTCCTTGTTTAGTCCACAATGGAGAATTTTCCTTCCTGCATTACAATTGGCTGCCATCTCCCTCCCTTGGACAATTTACTCACCCTCTGTTTCCTCTTGAAGACTCCGCACCATCAAAAGAAAAGAAAATTAGGCTAGCTGGGCATGGTGGCACACGTTTATAATCCCAGCACTCAGGAGGCTGAGGCAGAAGGATCGCTGTGAGTTCGAGACCAGCCTGGGCTACATATTGAGTTCGAGGTCAGTCTCAACTACATAATGAGACCCTGCCTCAAAAAAAAAAGAAACAAAAAACAAAAAAAAAGAAAAGAAAAAGAAAATTAGGCTGATAAGAGGCCAGCCGTGGTTGGAAGTAAAGAGAAAATTGCTACCTTGGTATTTAAAATGTTCCGAGGGTCCGCAGAATTTCAGGAACAGAGATTCACTAAGCCCCAGGTCAGGGTGGGGCGGGGTGGGTTGCTGGGCTTTCCTTTTCCGTGGGACCTGAATTTCAGGCTTTCAGCTCAGCAGGGAGTTGGGGAAGGGAGGAGGAGATGGAGGCAAGGAGGCTGATTGCACACCTAGGGGCAGAGAGAATTCATTTGACCTTGGACCTTAGGGCCTGTGTATTAAGGATCAAGTATTGCAGGCAGTGGTTACTTACTTTTTAAAGTTTTAAAAATCAATTATATTTTGCATTTGTTGAGCATGAGTTTTGTTTTCTCACTTTAAAAAATTAGGGTAAAATACACATAACATAGAATTTACCACCTTAACCATTCTGAGTGTACAGTTCAGTGTTATTAGAGGCATTCATTGAGTTAATGCAACTATCACCCCGTTCATCTCAATAACTCTTTCCATCTTTAAAAACTGAAACTCTGTACTGATTAGGCAATATCTGTTTAGCAGCGTGTAATAATCACCATTCTACTGAGTTTAACTTCTCTAAGGATGTCATACAGTAGAATCACACAGTATTTGTGTCTTTTGTGGTTTGACTGAGCACTATGTCCTCAAGATTCGCCCATGTTATAGCATGTGACAGTATTTCTTTCCTTTATATGGCGAATATACCATTGTACCTACAGTCAGTCCTCCTTGATCATGAGTTCTACATTTGTGGATTCAACCAGGTAAGGATTGAACATATTTGGGAAAAATGTACCTGTATGAAACATGTACAGATTTTTTTTGGTCATTATTCCCTAAATAATATAGTATAGAGGTATCTACATTGTACTAGGTAGCATAAGTAATCTAGAGACAAATTTAAGCCATACAGGAGGATGTGTGTGTACTACAGACAAACACAATGCCATTTTCTATAAGGCCGCTGAGCTTTCAGATTTTGATAGCTGAGGGGCCCAGCACCAGTCCTGCCAGGCTGCCCAGGGTCGACTGCATGCTCATACCACTTCTGCTGATCCCTTCATCCTGGGGTTCCTCCACCTTTCAGCTATTGTAACGCTGCTCTGAACACGGGTGCAGTCTTAGTCTGTTCTCTTTTGGTGTAACTGAATACCACAGACTGGGTACTGTAAATCACAAAGAATAATGGGTTATTCAGCTCATGGTTGTGGAGACTATGAGGTAGAGAGTCTTCTCACAGGTGGGGATTCCGTGCAGAGTCCCACAGTGGTGCTGTGGGGCATCACATGCTGACAGAATGCCCTAGATTAGGCTCTCCTCTCCTCTCCTCTTCCCTCCCCTCTCCTCCCTCCCTCCCTCCCTCCCTTCCTTCCTTTTTGCCACACCGGGAATTGAACACAGGGGTTTCACACTGAGCTACATCCTCAGCCCCTTTTAAAATATTTTATTCTGGCACAGGATCTTGCTTAGTTGCCCAGGCTGGGTTTGAACTTGCAGTCTTCCTGCCTCAGCCTCCCACAGTACAGGGATTATAGCCATGTGCCATCACACCAGCTGCCCCACCTCTTCCTATAAAGCCACAGCCCTATTGGATTAGGCTCCCATCCTTGTGTCCTCTTTTAACTTAAATTATCTCCCAACAACTGCACCTCCAATTATCACAGTCTGATTGGGTTTCCGCCATTTTAATACCTCACAATGGAGATTAAATTTCACCATGGATTTGGTGAATTCAAACCACAGCAGTATACAAATGCTGATTCCTTTTTAATTAATTTGTTATTATATATACATGTTATTGTTGGTTAAATGGGATTACGCTGCACTTACTGCCTGAGAAATCAGCTTCTCCTATTTACCAATATGTCAGGAGCATTTTTCCATGAAATTAAATGTTCTTCTACCTCATCATTCTGAGCAGCCAAGTAGTATTTTTAAAATGCATATACCGTAATTTATTTACCCAATCTGCTACAGTTGGATGTGTAGGTCGTTTCCAATTGTTAATTACATTTGACAAATAGTTTAGTGCTCTCGTGACGCCCCAGCTCTGCCAGAATGTGCAGCTGGAGAACAGTGGGGTGGAGGAGGGAGTCAGGGATCACCCTGTGGCGACTTTCAGCACTTGGGCCTTAACAGGTGAGACCCCAGCTTCTAGGAGGGGAGGGGGCACACCCTTCTCCGAGCCCTTGAGGAGAGCTTTGCACAGCTGTGAAGATTGAAGACAGAGGGCTGTGGTTGTACCACACCCTACCACTTACTAGCTCTTCGGACGTCCCCTCTGAGCCTCAGTTTCCTGTTTGGAAAAACGAGGTAATATTGGTCCCTTTTGTTTTAATCTTTTAGTTTGGATAAATAAAAATGATACGTATGATGCTTCAATACACCTACAAATTGTGGAATGGTTAAATCAAGCCAATTAGCACATGTTTTACCTCAAACATCTTTTGTGCCTCTGTGTGTGTGAGAACACAACATCTGTCCTTTTAGTGGTATCCAGGTCTGCAATACACTGTTATTTATTAACTACAGTCACCATATTTTACAAAGAATCTCTTGCACTGAGTTTTAGTTTAACTGACATTTTCTATCCTTTGACCAACAGCATCTCACCAACTCCAGCCCCAGCCCCTGGTAACAAACATTCTATTCCCTGCTTCTACGAGTTCACCCTCAGATTCCACACATACAGGAGGTCAGGTATTATTTACCTTCTCCACTTCATGTCCTCCAGATTGACCCGTGTTGTCATTAATGACAGAACTTCTGTATATACAGAGACATAGATTCACATTTTCTTCATTCTTTTGTCCATGGACGGACACGTAGGTTGATTTCATACCTTGGTTATTTGAATGGCACCACAGTGAACATGGGCACTCAGATCTCTCTTGGACATACTGGTCTCATTTCTGTCGGATACATACCCAGTAGACAGTTCAATTTCTAATTTTTATTTATTTATTTACTCTTTTCTGGTACCAGGGATTGAACTCAGGGCCTTCTGCTTGGGAGGCAGGTTTGGCGTGCCACTGAGCTAAAACCCCGGCCCTTAATTTTTAATTTTTCTTGAGGACCCTCCATGCTGTTTTTATAATGACAACAGAACTAATTGTGATGTCCACCAACAGTGTAGAGAGTTCCCCTTCCTCCACACCCCCGCTAACACTTCTCTTCATCTTTTTGGTAGATCAGCAAGGTGATAGCTCATTGTGGTTTTAAGCTGCGTTTCCCCAAGGATTAGGGATGTGAAGCATTCCTTCCTATACGTGCTTCCAAGTATATGCTTTCTGGTTTACCCAGATCCTTCGCCCATTTTTAATTGGGTCATTCTTTTCTTGCTTAGGAATTGAATTTCTTAGACATTTTGGATATTAGCCCTTAGCAGATGTATGGTTTGCCAATATTTTCTCCCATTCTATAAGTTGTCTTTTCACTCTGTTGATCATTTCCTTTATTATGCAGAAGATTGTTTTTTTCTTTTTTTGGTATGGGGGATGGAACTCCGGTCCTTGCGCTTGTGAGGCAGGCGATTGAACCACTCACTGAGCTAAATCCCCAGCCTGAAGATTTTTAATTTAATGTAACTCTATTCATTCTTTTTTTCATTGCTGTGTTATTGGAGTTATATATATATACATATGAAAAAAAAGATGCCCAAGCCAATGTCATGGAGTTTTCCCTCTATGTTTACTTCTGGTAGTTTTATGGTGTCCAGTCTTATGCTTAAGTCCTTAATCTATTTTGTGTTGATTTTGGTGTGAGATAAAAGTCCAGTTTCATTCTTCTGCACATGGATATCAAGTTTTCCCAACATCATTTATTGAAGAGACTGTCATTCTCCACTGTGTATTTTTGGCCCCTTGGCATTGTTGTGAAGATGAAATTAGACAATGAATTCTAGCTAAATAAGACAGATTGGGTACACACTTATAGCTCTGCTCCCTCCTGACACTCCCCTTACACAAAAGCAAAAGGGCTATTTTAAAGGCATAAACTCACAAGGACAATTAGCACAGAAAGTAGGTAACATTAATAAAATTCAGAAGGCAGAAAAGCAGACCTGTGGGCTGCAACAGTAGAACCAAAAACCCTGAAACCAGCTGGATGTGGTGGTACATGCCTGTGATCCCAGCACTCTGGAGGCTGAGGCAGGAGGATTGCTGCAAGCTCAAGCCCAGCCTGGGCTACATAGTGAGTTCAAGGCCAGCCTGGACTACACAGTGAGACTGTCTCAAAACAAAAACCAAAACAAATCTGAACCTCCTAAGCTGCCAATGGAAACTGAATTTATGCTGCAGAACACCAAAAGGCTTAGCAATTAGCTACAAAGACCAAAGTTTGAGAAAGAGCTAAAACCAAAAGTGCAGTTCCCTCTTTTTCTTGCCTTGCTTTGTAACCAATTCCTGCTTTTGGGTAAAACCTTTGGGCCAGTGTCTGAGGCAGGCATGAGAGCAGCTGTCCCACTCAGGAGTATGCATAACCCACTCTGGGCCTGGTACTCCCACAGGCCCCAGGGGTTGGGGAGGGTGTGGACACAGAAGGGCATCAGAAGCAAGTCTGTTCTGGGGGGCGGTCTCCACAAGACCCAGAAGAGAGCCTGGCATGTGGAGTTAGAGACAATGAACAAAGGCAGCTGGGCAGGGTGGTCTGGAAGGCTGTGTACCCGAGAGCATTAACGTGGGGATTCAGAGCCCCTAGAGGTCAGAGGCTTGGCCCACAACCAGTCTCCAGCCTTCCCTGTGCACCTCTCCAGGCCCTGTTCTCTCTGCCTCCAGGCACTGCCTAGATTCATTCACTTGCTGGAAGAAGTGTAGAGACCGTTCTGCCCAGCCAGCGACACTAGAAACCAACTCTGTCACCCATTTACCACTCCTTTCAGGAAGCCCAGGTGTCTTGTTCTCAGATAACTGCTGTGCCTCCCACCTTCCCAAAGGCAACAGTGCTGTCACAACGATCTGAAAAGAAACACGCTTCTGAGGCTGAGAGGATTGGAGCTCCACCGTGCAAAGCCCAGGCAATGGGTAATGAGCACCGTGCTAAGGAGCAAACACAAGGAGAGGAACTCCTGTACCTCTGTGCCTAGCTGGAGCCAGACGCTTTTAGCAGAAGCAAATACTCCCACAGGACAGGGGCCAAGTCATTTCAGGGCATGTTCTTTGCCCCTGGGATGCCAGTTTAACAAATAAAAGTACTGTGCAAGCTGGGCATGGTGGCCCATGTCTGTAATCCCAGCCGCTCCAGAGGATGAGGCAGGAGGATCACAAGTTCAAGGCCAACCTGGGTAACCTAGCAAGACCCTATCTCAAAATAAAAAATAAAAAGGACTAGGGATCTAGCTCAGGGGTGGGACACTTGCCTAGCATATGTAAGGCCCGGGTTCCATCCCCAGTATTAAAAACAACACAATCAAACCAACAAAAATTAGACAAGAAGTCCAGTTTAATTTGAGTTTCAGACAAGCAACAAATAATTTTTCCTGTAAGTATGCTCTATATAATATTTGGGGGATACATATACCAACACATTTCTCATTATTTACTTGAAATTCAAATTTTATAGGGCTTCCTGTATTTTGTTTGACAACTCTACCCTGTTCCGGCTGACTATTCTACACACCGGGGCTGGAACATATTAAGTCTCATCGAAGGAGGGATTTCTCTCAGCTTTGAGCTGAATGTGAAATCAAAATGTTACATTTTCCTAGGTCCGAGTGGCCTTTCTAATGACTACAAGTGAGTTTTAATTACCAAAATAAAACTGTTTACTTTGACCAAAAGGGACCAGAAAAATGGATCTGTCTGAATTACTGTCAGGAGTTGATAAAGGAAAGCCTGTTCTTCACAGAGCAAGTTCCTAGGTTGAGAAAAACTAAATTGCTGCTTCCTTGTCCTTGACCAGTCCCAGCCTATCCAATCCATTCATCCAACAAATATTTATTGAGTGAGATTATTATTATTATCATCATTGTATCCTCATTTGATGGAAAAGTAAAAGTGAAGTACAAAGAGATTAGGTGACTTGCAACTATAGTTTGTCTGTCTATATATTTATTCATTAATTGGTTTTTTTTGAGATAGGGTCTGGTTTTATAGTTCAGGCTGACCTTGAACTCACAGAGATCCTCCTGCCTCAGCCTCCCAAGTGCTGAGATTACAGGTGTGCACCACCCTACCTGGCTTTGCAGCTGTAGTTGAGACCTGGACTCTCCCCCAATCCCACGTGTTGAAGGCTTGGTGCCAGCCCGTGAAGCTATTGGGAGGTGCTGCAACTTGAAAAGGCACAGCTAGCAGGAGGTGTTCAGGTCACTGGGGCATGTCCTTGGAGGGTTTCTGGGATTCTGGCCCTTCCTCTTCTCTCTCTTTCATGACCCTGCCATGAAGTGAGTGGGTTCACCATGCACTGAAGATAGAATGTGCCATAGGCCCCAAAGGACAGGGCCAACTAATGAAGGACTGGAAACTACAAAACCGTGAGCCCAAATAAACCTCTTTTCTTTAAAAGCTGATTATGTCAGACACTTGTTATAGTAACAGAGAGCTGACTAACACTTGCCCAAGGTAACACAGCAGGTAGACAGTAGATCTGGGATTTTCACTGGATATCTGGTATGTGAGCCCTTACTCTTACACCGTGTGGCTCTGTAGAGTAGGACAAAGTGTAGAAGGAGCCTCACACCAGCCTCACACAGAGATCCTGCGGCCCCTTGGCCCTCACCCACTATCATAATTTTCTCTCCTAAATGGGCTCTGATTTCTCTTGCTGCCATAGGGCCTTTGCACATGCTCTTTCCATCTATTTGCTGTTCTCCTCCCTCACTCTTCTCCTCTTTCTTTAGATCCCAGCACAAATATCTTTTCTGATCTTCATATTATTTTGCATCTGTTCTACAGATGCAGAAACTGAGGTCTAGAGAGGTTAATTAATTTGCCCAAGAGTACACACACAGTAAGCAATCAGGCCACCTAACTTCAGAGCCTACCCATAGCACCACATCACTTTGTACAAAGGTAAGTTCCCCTATGTTAAAAGGCCAGGTGCAGGGCCTAAAGCTGCCTGCAAATACACAGATATGACTCATCAGAAAATGTTGGCAAGCCCCCCAGATTCTGGGAGTGGGGGAAGTACAGGCGAGAGGTCTTGGGACAAGGTCAGTTGCTGGGTCAGATGCTTGCCCCAGTTCACAGAGACCAGCAACAGGCTAAGCTTCAGATCCTATTGAGCAAGGGGGTGCACCTCCACCCAGAGGCTCAGCAACCAGCACTGGGTAGGGGGAGAGCAGCTGATATCTCCCAGGCGGGTCTCTCTATTTCAGTGTCAAATCCACCATCCCTGTCAACCAAGTAAGCTCAGTTCTCAAAACTTTAACAGGAAGGTAGTTCAAGCCCGTCCTGGGCAACAGAGCGAGACCCACCTCAAAGTAAAAGAGCTGGAGATGTAACTCAGGATGAAGGGCCTGGGTTCAGTTCCTAGCACTGAAAAAAAAAAAGCATAGCCTCACCTTAGTTCATAAGCAACAAATGGGATCATTTGCTTTCTCTAAGCCAGCTCTGGAAAATCTTGGGATAGAAGAACAGCATCCTCTCTTCCCTGGTCACTACAAACCAGGTCTCTTTGGAGCCAGCAGCTGCTCGGCACAGGAAAATGAAAAGACCAGGACATCTGGGTTGGTGACTCAGCTCTGCCATTTTCCTGCTGTGTACTGAACACTGGACAAGAACAAAGGTTTTAAACTTTCTTTTTTGGCAGCAGAAACACCTTTGCTAGTCCTACCCTCTGGTTGAGTAGAGATGCAGGCACTCACTACCCACCCCTGTGAGGTCCATTTCTTTGAGTGGAAGCCACTGACATCTGAGGATGTTTAGACTCTGCTGTTTTAGAAATCCACAAGGCGCTGGAGGAACTGGATGATTTAGCTTGGGAAAGAAAACTTTCCTGACACTGGGACTGTACACTAAGATGTGGGACCTTCATAAAGTGCCTTGCCCAATCTGGACCTTGGTTTTCCCATCTAGAAGTGAGAGGCTTTGGACTTGGTGGTCTCTGCTGTCTCCTTTAGCTCTGACAATCTAGGACTTTGCCCAGGAAAGGTCATGGGAAAATAAGACCCATGGAGGGAAAATGTACAGGGAAGGGACAAGGACAGCAAGAACAAAGTGTTCAAAGATTCCATTCAGAAACAACCCAAAGTGTAAATTAGAGATGACTGAATCTTATAAGAGGTAAATGAGACCTCAGAAAGCAACAAAAGTGGTCATGGCCATGGTTGTTTTGTTTTGTTTGGATAGAAGTAGGGGTTGAGACACTAAATGTGGGTTCATAATATGTGGGACAGATGGACAAATGAAGGAATGAATAGGGAATCTTCAGGAGAGTCCCTGGGTGGAGACCGTGGTCCCTATACTTACGGGACGCTCATCTGAGGCAGGGGAACAAGTGAGTATGTAAATGGGTTTGGTAATCAGGCAAACAAGCAAGAAGGTGGATGGGCAGGCAGGTGGATGCCCAGGCGGAAGGGTGGTGGGTGAGTGGGTAGGTTTACAAAAAGGGGAGGGAGAGAATAAAACTTGGTCGTTTGGCTTCCCTGCCCACCTACCCCATTTCCTCTCCCATCCCTTCTTCCCCTTCAAAGACGTCCGAGAAGGTTGCAGTGAGTTTCTCTATGTGTGGAAATTGTACCACTGGCTTGTTTTACATAGTTGCTGAAATTACCTTAGGAGGAATCCAGACAGGGCTTGAAGTAACACTGAATCACGTAACAAGAGAAACATTCCCTCTTGAGTCCCCTTTGAATCTGAAGATCACATAAGTCAAGGACAAAGTTTCATGGGGTGCCATTGTGTTCAACACCTCACTGACACTTCTAATCTCCCTCATTAACAAGAAACAGTGGACTTGGGGATAGAGCTTTAAGCAGGCCATCGAATGTCACCTGGGTTTGTTTTAACCAGGTTCTGTTTTACTGTGACTTTGTGCACATGACCAAATTAAGAGACTGTAGTGTCACGAAGGGTTGCTCTTCAAAATGACAGCCTCTAAGTAAAATGGTAGTTTTATAATAGTATTATGCATTCATAGCATTTTAAGTGAATGTTGAGTGAAATGAGTAAAATATTAAGTGAATAGTATTGGGACCAGAGATGCTGGATACCTCTCCAGGAGACTGTGAGTGTGTAGAAAACACTGGAATGCAGATATGTGATCCAGTCATGTCCCTTCCGATTTTAATAGAACTCCAGATCCTTCTGAGCCCACCCTGCCAACCCAGGACTTACCATTTCTACGCCTCTTCCACTCTCCACACCTTCATCGGGACACTGGAGCTTCCTTACAGTCTACCAATTTGCCAGGCTCCCTCCTGCCTTCAGGATTTTATGCCTTCGCCTCCTTCTGCTCAGAATTCTCCCTTCATCCTTATCCTGGAGAATTCCTGCTGAGCTCTCGGACCTCAGCTGGGATGCAAGAAACCTCTCCTCTCCCCACCCAGGAGAGTGGAAAGCTTTTCCTCGCTGTCTCCAGGGCACCTGGCTGACTTTACCACTTCACTCCTTGTCTTTAGTCACTTTCCTGTTGCTGAGACATAACATCAGACACTCGTAACTTAGAGGAGAGGTTTATCTTGGCTCGTGTTTTTAGTGCATACAGTAGTAACTAGCTCCAAGGCAGGAAAGCATGGTGGAAGGGTCTAGGTGTAGGAAAGCTGCTCAACTAATGGTGGCCAGGAAGCACGAAGGAGGAGCCATGAAGGGAGAGGGAGACATACCCCTTCAGGTCACACCCCCAGTGAGCCTTTTCTGACCAGATCCAGCTCCTAACAGCAAGCCAACTGTAACATGCTCATAATCCAATCACCCTCCAAACGTGTGAAGCTTTGGGAACCATTGTAGATCTAAATAATAACTTTATTGCTGGGTGTGGTGACATACACCTGTAATCCCAGCACTTGCTAGGCTGAGGCCAGAGGATTGTTGCAAGTTTAAGGCCAGCCTGGGCTACATAGTGAGTTCATTTCCAGCCTGCAGAGTGAGACCTTGTCTCAAAAAATAAAAACAACAATAATAGCATTCTGCCCCTGGTCCCCAAAAGACTCATTTGCATTTTTATGTGAAATGCATTTAGTCCATCTGTATGAGTCACAAAAGTTTTTACAGTTCCAATAATACTGAAAAATCCAAGTCCAGTCTCTGCTATGAGACTTAAGGCAAATTCCTAGCTGTAAGCCCCTGTAAAAATAAAAAAGAAACTTAAACACTTCCAACATACAGTGGCCCAAGGTAAACATTCCCATTCCAAAAGAGAACAGGAAGATAAAAAGAAATTGGACCAAAGCAAGAACAAAATCCAGGAGGGCAAACACTAAATTCTGTAGTTCCATGTCCAGCATCTGGGCTAAAGATATGAACTTAGGCAGCCTCACCCCTGTAGCACTGCTTGTTGCAGCTCTCCTGGCATTTCTTTTAGACAGCTTTGCTCACTTCTTACTGCTTTTCTTAGCAGATAATCCATATTTCTGGCTTCTCTAATGTCCTTGGGTCTCTACTACACTTCTAGCTTCATCTCATAGCTTCACACATTGTCCCCTTAGGGACTGCCTGGATTGTTAGGTCTTCTTCTGAAATCTGGATGGAAGCCTCCCTGATCCCACAACACTTGCATTCTATATGCCTGTGAAGTCAGCACCATGAGGATGATGCTAAGATCTTCTGCCAGCTCAAGCAGTAGTCAGGCCCCCTTGAATCACGGCTGCAGTGGTCTTGAGTGCCTGGTTGGCTGAGCATTGTGAACCAATTCCCTAGGTGGCCCTTCTCCAGCAGAATGCTCTGGGGTTCTCTTCTCAAAGCAGAAGTCTTAGCTTGTGAAGAGTGGGATCTTGATGATTCTTTACATGTCCTCAAAGCATCTCTCTATTGTCCTATTATAAAGTACTGGGCTTCTCTTTAATGCTAATCTTTTCCACAACCAAGCTCTCTTCTACTCCAGCTTTGTCAGTTCTTCCTTTCTGAGAAAACTGAAAACTTATTTTTTTCTTTTTGTTCTTGTTTCTCAGTGTGAATCTCACTAAAGGCGGCTAGCAGTATCCATGCCACAGTCTGAATGTTGGGGTGCCTTGACATTTCTTTCATCAAATCAATTAATGCATCACACTTAATCTCAGTCTCTCACAGTCTTAGGACATGAACAAAATGTAGACAAATTTTCTGCAAGAGTACAATACCTATAGTTTGAAGTCTAATTGCCAATGGAGTCCTTCCCAATTGAAACCTCCTGACCTTATCTTTATAGTCTGCCTGCATTTTAGTCTTCTGAGCCAGAATTTCCCATTAATCTCAGTTTACAGCACTCTAGGGCTGCTTCTCCAGCTGGTGTCTCCAAATGTTCCCAAACTTCTCTCACAAATGAATTCCAAAGGCTTCTGAACCACATGGTCAGATAGCATCACAGCAACAACCCCACTTCTCTGTACTAAAATCTGTATTAGTTAGGGTTCACTAGCCAGGTATGGTGGTGCATGCCTGTAATCCCAGCTCTTGGGAGGCTGAAATAGGAGGATTGTCACAAGTTCAAGGCCAGTCTGGACCACACAGTAAGTTCAAGGCTAGCCTGAAGTACGTAACAAAACTGTCTCAACACAACAAAAGAAGAAGAGGAAGAGGAGGAGGAGGAGGAGGAGGAGGAGGAGGAGGAAAAAAGAAGAAGAAGAAGAAGAAGAAGAAGAAGAAGAAAAGAAGAAGAAGAAGAAGAAGAAGAAGAAGAAGAAGAAGAAGAAGAAGAAGAAGAAGAAGAAGAAGAAGAAGGAGAAGAAGAAGAAGAAGAAGAAGAAGAAGAGGAGGAGAAAGAAGAAGAACTAGTAGTAGAGTAGTAGTTGGGGTTCACTAGAAGAACAGAATCAATATATAATATATGTATAGTGATGCTATGGAAGGAATTGGCAAGTGACACACAGAGAGGCAGCAGAATGGAAAACCACAAAAGTTTACTCCATCAATGGGGGATCAGTCACACCTAATGGCAGTGCCCTGATTGACCCAGTACAGGGCTACAACTCCCCCTTTTATAGGGTTTTACAGCCTCGACCTCATTCCAGTGGTTACATTGCATTTTCATAGTTCACATTGCTGATATTCAAAACATGGTGGAGAGGCAGTTGAATTTCAACTGGGATGTAGCACTTCTTTGGTAGGGGAAGTTACCTTTAAAATTCATTTAGTTATCTATTCTGGCCTAGGGGAAGGGGGTGTGCCTGGTCAGCAAAGTTAACAATGGTTCTTTTCATTTATAAAACTTTTTAGGAACACTAGATGTCTCTGTGCCTGTTGATTCTGAACTAAACAATGCAAATGGCATAAGTTATTTTACATTAAAGTGTTCTCTATCAGTGATACAAGAGATTTACTAGGTAGGCTTACAGGATCAGAAAGAGAGAAGTCTCAATAGCCATCTATGGAATCAGAGGATGGAGAATCTAGAATAGTTACCTGTTGTGTGAGAGCCAGAAGAATTAGTAGCAGTCAAAGGTTGAAAGCCTGAAAGTTCACTATAGAGTCACTGTAACAAATCTGTGTCAGAAAGTCAGAGACTGCCTTGGAAAGCTAAAGAATTTGCACTGGAAGTTCAAAGGAACTGGCCACCAACATCTGAAGGCAATGGCAAGGACTAGAGCTCCTTCAGAGTAAAAGGGAGATTTCCTTCTTTCCCTTTTTATGCTTTCTAGGATACAAGCCTATTGGTTGGTGCCACTCACATCCAGGGTGGGTCTTTTATCTTTAGTTGTGGCTAATATGTCAATCATCTAGAGGCAGGCACACCTGCAGCATTACTAATCTGTTAGGTGGTTCTTAAGTCAGGATGACCTATCACAATTAACCACCGCACTCACCATGGTGGAGAAACTACCTATCCAGCTGCCTACATCACCTGGGAAAGGACATCTGATTGGGAATGGAGACTCAGTCCACTCCTGCCTCACTTACTCAGATGCCACAGTTTCACTGAATGTCCCCTGAAAGACCAAGCACTGCTGTCCATGGCCTGCAAAAAAGTAATTGTAGGGTCACTGATGTGGGCAGTGAAAAGAATTTACCCAGGCAAGGATAAGAGACAAGGTCAGAGTACACTGTCAAGGGGGATAACAGGCAAGTTTCCAAGAATGTAGTCACACCATTAGGATGAGAGGTGGGGGTCTTTATAAGAGTTCAGAATGTGAAAAACAGGTCTAGGCAGCAAACGTGATTGAAAAATGTTTTTTCCAGGTGATCCAGTACCTTGTAGATCTCCCAGGAGCACTTGCACTGTGCTTAAAATTATATATTTAAAGGTGTAATTTGACAAAACATGTTGGTTTACAGAGGTCTTTTAGCTTTAGATAAGGAGGGCTATGCATACTAACCTTTAGAGAAGATGGGTTAGGGCTCATTGGAAGAAATGAGTGGGTTTTAAAGATTTGGTTGATTGGTTGTTGGTTTTGGGGGTACTGGGACTTGAGTCCAAGTCCTTCCCACTGAGCTGCATCCTCAGCCTTTTTTCTTTTAATTCAGCGTTATGCTAAATTGTTAAAATTGTTCAGAATGGGCTCAAACTTGGGATTGCAGGTATATGCCACCACTTGCAGATAAAGGTTTGTTTTTATCTTGTGTAGCTTTTATTAGTGTTGGTATATTGTTTTGTGGCCTCCCAGGAGCAGAAACAGGGTGGCTTTAAGGGAGTTCTGCTGCTAAGGGTTTTAACTCTTTTGTGGCCAATAGGCACTGTACTAGGTGTTAGAGAGATAGCAATAAAGGATGTTCATCTGCCTATCAAAATATAAGGCAGTGCAGGGCTGCAGATGTAGCTCAGTGCCATAGTACCTGCATAGCAAATGCAAGGTCCTGAGTTGGATCCCCAGCAGGGGGGTGGTGGCACACACTTATGATCCCACAACTCTGGGACTCTGAGGCAGAATTACAAGTTTGAGTCCAGCCTCGGCAACTTTTAACAAGACCTTGTCTAAAAAAAAAAAAAATTAAAAGTATGAGGCTGGGGATGTAGCTCAGTGTGAATGTTCTGGGTTCAATCCCCAGTACCGCAAGGAAAAAACAAATATTATTATTTTGTCTGACTGTCTTAGAATGAAGAGTAAGTTTATTTATTTAAATAAATAAAATGAAAATACACATATATTCTATGTACAATTTCCTCTTGTAATATTCCTAGAAATTAAAACAGAATTAGAGAGTTAAGAAAAAAGAGGTATTGACAGGGGCAGCGGTGCTGTTTACGACTGTGGTTCTCTGAGGGGTGAGGAGGAGCGGGTGAAGGGCAATAGGATTGGTGGGTGTAGGATGACACCAAGGTTAGCTAGAAGGGGAGCAGGGGATTCCAGGCAGCAGCAGCCTCAGGGCACAGGAGGCTTTCCTCAGGCCTGAAGACACCCCAGGAGACAGGAGGAAGGAAGCCTTGCCTCATTGGCATGCCAGCCTGCCCCAGCCCGCCAGCACTTGCAGAGGTACTTCCTGTTAACATTTACCTTGGCTGGTGTTTGTTAATAGGGTCTATTAATAGACTTCTGTGGGGGTTTTTTGCCTTTCCTAAGGAACAACTTCTGGACGCAGTACTCCTCTCCAGTTATCCCACCTCATTTAATGCTTGAGCTTTGGAAATTGCTCCTCTACCCTTATCTCCTGATCTGGCTACTGATGTGTCCACAGCAACATACAGTCATGGAGCAGAGGACAAGGCAGATTTAGCTCCTGCCCTCAGGAAGCATGGCGTGTTTTTATTTTTGTTTTTGTTCTGGTGTGGTCCTGGGTATTGAACCCTGGGCCTTTGCACTAAGCTACAACTCAAACTCTTTTTATTTTATTTTATTTTATTTTATTTTATTTTATTTTATTTTATTTTATTTTGTTTTATTTTTTGGAGACAGGGTGTCACTATGTAGTTGAGACTGACCTGGAATTCACTGTGTAGCCCAGGCTGGTCTCAAATTCACAGTGTTCCTCCTGCCTCAGCCTCCCAAGTGCACAGATTACAGGTGTGCGCCACCACGCCTGGCCCAAACCCTTTTTATTTTTTATTTTGAGACAGGGTCTCACTAAGTCACTAAGTTGGCCCAGGCTGGGCTCAGACTTGCAATGCTCCTGCCTCAGCCTCCCAGAGTCCTGAGATTACAAGTGTGGGCTGCCATTCCCAGCTGGAAGTGTGTGTTTTTTGTGACAGGCAGGCCCAGAGGACCTTGGAGACTGGTTCGGTCTTTGCCTTGAGTAGCATAGCAGAGCTGCCTTGGCTAGGACACCTAGGCTGCAGGGGACAGCTGATGTCACCATTTGTAGGTAATGTCAGTTCTTGTGCACACAGACTCTTCAAGGATCTCCCAGAATCCTTGGCATGCAGCCCTGGGCCTCTATGCATTAGCTGGGATTCCCCAGAGAAACAAAACGAATAGAGTATATAAAGGGATATCTAAGAGGAGATGCATTATGAGAATTGGCCCACGGTATTAGGTGGCTGAGAAACTCCTTGATCCGCCTGCTCCCTGCAAACTGGAGACTCAGAAAAGCTGGTGGTGTTGGAATCCAAAGGTCCAAGAACCAGGAGGTATGCTATTGGAGAGCCCAAGCAGGCGGATGTCTTAGCTTAAGAAGGTAGAGAGTTTGCCCTCCAGGTACCTTTGGGCTCCCTTCGAACTCCCCACGGATTAGATGATGCCCACAATATGAACATCTTTACTTTGCTGACTCACATGCTCAGCTCATCTGCAGTTGCCCTCACAGTCCCACCAGAAATAACTGTGGGTTTACTAGCTATCTGGCCATCCCTTAGTCTAGTCGAAAGTACCCTTCCCATTGTTGTTTGACGTGTTTCTTGCTCTTCAGAGAAACTATATATTCCCTCTTTCCTCTCAGGTCAGCAGGATAGGGTGGGTCCTTTCCCCTAGAGATTGTAGAATGTCCAGTTCACTGGCTGAGGCTGCCCTCTCTGCCAGAACACTGATGAGGAGGTGTCTACTGGGCTGAGAACCCATGCTGAGGATGCTAAGTTTGGGGAACTGTGGACATCCTGCTCCTCCCTGCTCTAAGTGTTCCCTGGTGAGCTCTAGTTATATCACAAGACACCACTGCTGTGCGTCTGACCCCTGGGCATGACAATTTAGTGGAAACAGACCAGGAACAAGTAAGTACCCTAGGTCAGGAGTGATACCAAGATGACAAAGTGTGTGGGGAAACTTGAGACTCGTCTTGGAGATGTTATTGGCTGGGTCTTTTGGAGGCAGAATCTAAGTTGGAAGACAGCATACAGTAGTTCACATAATCAGTACCTGGGACAGGGAGCCAGGTAAGCAGGGAAAAGGAATTGAGCTGTAGTACAGGTACAATGTCAGCTGTGGGGAGGTGTGAAGTGAGAATGGCCCTTCAGAGCTATCCTGAGTTAGAGATGATTAAGTTCCCTTCCACAGGTCATTGGTCAGGACTTGGACAGCTCTGGATAGGGTGCAGCTTAGGGGTTCAGGCTGTCTGCCAACAGCACCCCTAGACCTGCTGTGGTATATCTTGTACTTACCATGAGGAGCTTCAGGCAGACTTTCTGGAGGAAGGGACACTTTACATTGAGGATGCAGGGGCAGCAGGGACAGAAGAGTGGCCCAGGCAAAGGGGACAGTGTGTGAGAAGACTCAAAGGTGAAACAGAAAGGCACTCACAAGGAGCCATATGACCCAGGAGGAAAAGTCAATGCACTTATTTTAAAACAAAGAAATAGAACCTCAATGAGGCCACATGACTGGTTCAAAACAGTGTTACTAACACATGATGGAGCCTCATTTAAACCATGGCTGTGACCTCAGAATCTAATGTCCTTCCACCACTCCCCATTCTATCTGGATGCTAGCCATGGTCATTCTTCCTTCTCCTTTGGGATGGCCATAATCATTCCCCACTTTTCCCCTCTATGCCTTGTGTGTAGTATCCACAGCTCTACTTAGTGAAACAATAACATTCCTTAGCTCCTGCGTTCCCGTTTGGACCATTTTTAAGGTCAAGTGTTGGTTTGTTGCCTAGAATTTATAGTCAGTTCAGCCAGGGACTGAGATCAGGGCTGAGATTACAGGTGGATCATGATACAATTTCTGATTCATGGTTTAGTTTGGGTCAGGTTTAGAGATTAGTCTGTAAAACAGGCTCAGCCTAGAACTGGTGTCTAATAGTCTACAACAAAGGTCAGAGCTCAGTCTTAGAGCAAGTTCAGGGCTCAGCTTGAAACAGGATCAGGGCTCAGTCTAGAACTAGGTCTGAGGTCAAGGCTCAGTCAGAGCCAGCCTTGGGTCAGCCTGGAACCAGTCAAAGTTTAACTCTAGTCTGAGCTCAGGGGTGGGAGTCTATAACCAAGAATGCAGAGGTCCCTAACCCCCATCCCAGACTGGTTGCAGTCAGTGGCCTACTGGGAACCAGGGCACACAGTGCGAGGTAAGTAGTGGGTGGTTGGGTGACTGAAGCTTTTATCTGTATTTACAGACATTCCCTTTTGCTAGTATATCCTGAACTCCGCCTCTTGTCAGATGGGGGGATTAAATTCTCATAGGAGCAAGAACCGTACTGTGAACTATGCCCATGCTCACTCCTTATGACAATCTAATGCCTGAGGATCTGAGGTGAAGCTGAGGCAGTGATGCTAGCATGGAGAAGTGGCTGCAAATATAGAGTAATATTAGCAGAGAGGTTTAACTACATAGATGCCATAATACATTCACTGTTTACAGACTCATATCAGAACCCTATCAGTAAGCAGCAAGTGACAAGCTGCATCTGGTGGCAGGTCGAGATTGTGGGGTAGACTGGATGTGAGCAACACAGTTTATGTGTTACTATTTCCCAGCATCCATAAATGGGACCATCAAGTTGTAGGAAAAAAAGCTCAGGGCTCCCACTTATTCTTCATTATGGCAAGTTATATAATTATTTAATTAGATGTTATAATGTAATAATAACAGAAATAAAAATACACAATAAGTGTAATGTGCTTGACTCATCCCCATACCCTGGACCATGGAAAAATTGTCTTCCATGAAACCAGCCCCTGGTGCCAGGAAGGTGGGGGAAGCACTGAGAGACTGGATTGAGGACTGTTGGGGCTCTGGCTTCCCTAATCAGATCTCCCAGCTGCTCAGGCCTCAGTGGGAGCTGTGCCTGGAGTGACACAGTAGGAAAAGACCAGTAAGGACCAGGACACTGTCACCACTGGCCCTCACAGATGTCCTGTCCCTATCACAGTGCTGAGCTCCAAATCTAGCTAGCCCCTTCCTAACCCATGCACACACACACATGCATGCATACATACCACACTACACACAAATGAACACGTCATACATATGTGCACACCCCAACATGTGCACACACATACATACTGCCTTACACATGTACATGCCTGCTAACTGGCACACAGACACACCACACATGCACACCGACACAATGTGTAGGAAGCAGGGATCCAGCATGTGGCCCTTGGGAATACCATGGTATTGCCAGAGGCTGGTGGCTGCAGGGACCAGCCTGTGCAGATCAGATGGAGGCCAAGCAAGTCAGAGGCAGTTACTAGGTAGCACCAGACATAGTTGTGGGAGAAAAGGTGGCTCAAGCTGCAACTTGCCCTAGCTAGCCCATCACCACAGCCCCAAAGCCACCATTTTTAGAAGCCCAGGCCTCTGTAAAACTCTCCAGGTACCATGTGAAGGGCAATGGCCAGATGCAGGGGAAAGAGCCCTGGCTAAATGCTGGGACCTGGGTGCCACTGCCTTATTCCCTTCTCTAGACCAATTCATAATGGGAATTAAAATAAATTAAGAAACATAAGTATTTGACAAATGAGGAAATTGAATTCAAGTCACAGAAGGGAAGAATCTGGCCCAAGACCACATAGTCGAGTGGGGGCAGTATGGAGACTTGAACTCAGGCCTGCTGGCACTGATGCCCCTAGTTCTCTAGACAGTTAGGCCTCTTTTACCTCAGAGACCCCAGGTAGTTTCCCAGGAGAAGGCAGTGAAGAGAAGAATGGATATGCAAGGGGCAGGATAGGCACTCCCTATAGTCCTGCTGGAATCAGGGAGCAAGGAGGAATAGATAAGAAGCCAGGCTTCTAGACTTAACTGACACTTTCAGCAGAGTAACTGGATACAAGGTCAACGCTAAAAAATCAATAGCCTTCTTGTATACAAATAACAGACTTGCTGAGAGAGAAATTAGGGAAACAATTCCTTTCACAATAGCATCCAGAGAAATAATCCAGGAATCAATCTAACAAAAGACCTCTACACTGAAAACTACAGCACTCTGAAAAAAGAGGTCAAAGAGGATGTAAGAAAATGGAAAGATATCCACTGCTTCTGGGTAGGAAGAATCAACATAGTGAAAATGGCCATACTACCAAAACTGCTATACAGATTCAATGAAATCCCTATTGAGGGTCGGGGATTTAGCTCAGTGGTTCCGGCTCCTGCCTTACAAGCACAAGGACCTGAGTTCAATTCCCAGTACCACCCTGCAAGAAAAGGGAAAAAAAAGAAATCCCTGTTGAAATCTCAGCAGTATATTTCACAGAACTAGGGAAACAACCCAAAAATTCATTTGGAACCAGAAGAGACCTAGGATAGCAAAAGCAATTCTAGGCAAGAGACATGGCAGTGGGTATCACGATCCCCAACTTGAAACTATACTATGAAGCCACTATGATAAAAACAGCATGGTACTGGCAAAGAAAAAGACCTGAGGATCACTGGAATAGATTGAGAGATACAGAAACAATTCCAGATCTACTCAGCTACCTCATTTTTTGACAAAGGAGCCAATCATCCTCAGTGGAGGAAAGATAGCCTCTTTAATAAATTGTGCTGGGAAAAAATGGCTTTCAATCTGCCAAAAATTAAAACTAGACCCTTATCTTTCACCATGCACTAAACTAAAATCCAAGTGGATTAAAGATCTAAATATTAAAACAGAAACACTAAACTTGCTGGAAGATAAATTAGGCAGAACTCTCGAAGACAATGGCATAGGAAAAGACTTTATGAACAAATCCTCAGTAGCATGGGCACTAGAACAAAGAATCAACAACGGGGATCTCATCTTATTAAAAAAGCTTCTGCACTGCAAAAGAAACCATTAACAGAACTAAAAGACAACCTACAATGTGGGAAAAAAATTTTACCAGCTGCTCCTCAGACAAAGGACTATTATCTAAAATACATAAAGAACTCAAAAAATTCAGCCCCCCCCAAATATACAGACCCGATTCAAAAATGGGAATCTGAAATGAACACAGACATTTCTTGGACAAAGAAGAGAGCAAATAAATGTATGAAATAATGTTCTACATCACTGGTCATTTGAGAGATACAGATGAAAACAACACTGAGATTCCAACTCACCCCAGAAAGAATGGCTGCTATTAAGAAATCAACCAATAACAAATATTGGCAGGGTTGTGGGAAGAAAGGAACCCTTCTCCATTGTTGGTGGGAATGCAGACTGGTGCAACCACTGTGGAATTTAATATGGAGATAGCACAAAAAACTAAGATTAGAGGTTCTATTTGACTCAGCTATCCCTCTGCTGGGTATCTTTCCAAAAGAATTAAAAGAATCATTCCACAGTGATATAGGCACACCTGTGTTTATAGTGGCACAGTTTGTAATAGCTAAAACTTGGAAACAGCCCAATTGCCTATCAGTTGGAGACTGGATAAAGAAGATGTGGTTTTTCTATAAAATAGAGTACTACTCAGCCATACAGATTGAGAAACTAGAGTCATTCATAGGCAAATGGATGTATATTGAGGCCATACTCTTAAGAGAAATAAACAAGACACATGTGTAAATATTGAAGTTTTTCTGGTGTGAAAAACTAAAAGTAAATAAGATCCAAATTGTATAACTGACAATGTGAAATAGGAAGAAAAGGGCTAAAGGTGTAAGGGAAGTGGGAAGGGTAGGGGAAAGGAATAAGAAAAGAAAAATGAGAAAAGGAAAAAATGGAAACAAAGTCTTTGTAAACAGGGAAGGGTGGAGGGGGTGAAGGGAGGGCTGGGGAAGGGGGAAAACTAAGAACCAAGATAAGTCTTGTAAAGGTACAAGATCCCAATGATGAATGTAACTGTACTATGTACCAAAATTGTACCAATAAACTCAATAAAGATAAAAAAATAATACCTGAGAATTTCCCACACAGACCCAGGAAACTCAGAGAATCCCAATCAGAATAAATACAAAAAGCCACAAACCAAAAAACTATACCTAGGTGTAATCTGCTTCAAACTACAGAAAATCAAAGATACAGAAAAGGAATCTCAGAGGAACCCAGAGAGAAGAAAAATATCTTACCTATAAGAGAGAAAGATCACTTCATCAGACTTTTCAGAAACACATAAATGAGAGTGGTGTAAAATATTTAAAATGTTAAGAAAGAAAAAACCCCACCAACCTAGAATTCTGTGCCCAGTGAAATTATCCTTTAAATGTGAAAGAGAAACAATGAGTTCCTCTGACAAGCAAAAATTGAGTTAATTTCTTGCCAATAAACATATCTTGCAAGAAGTATTAAAAGAAGTTCTTGGTCAAAGGAAAATGCTATGTGTCAGAAACATGGATGTAAAGAAAGACAGGAAAAGCAGTGGAAAAGAAATGAGTGAGAGTAGAACTAAACCTTTTATTTTTCCAATGACTTAGGGATTTCTTTTGGGGAGGTGATGAAAATCTAAAACTAACTGAAACACTGTGATCTAAAATCTACTGAACTGCACACTTTAAGCGAATGACTATGATCCTTGAATTCAAGGACATGACAAAATAGATGTTATTTAGACATGAAGGGGAATTCAGTTTGAAAGGTGAGAAAGTTCTGAAGATGGACAGCGGGGAATGGTTGTGAGACAGTATGAGTGTAGTTAATGCCCTGAACTCTGTTCTTAAAAATGGTTAATGTGGTAAATTTTATGTTATATAAATTCTACCAGAACTTTTTTTTTTTTTTGCAGTACTGGGGATAGATCTGGGGACCTGTGCTTATGAGGCAGGCAGAGCATCGCTGAGCTAAATCCCTGGCCCTTAAAACTCATACACACACACACACATATATATGTATATATACACATATATACATATATGTATGTGTGTATGTATATATGTGTATGTATATGTATGTGTGTATGTATGTATGTGTATGTATATGTATGTGTGTATGTGTGTGTGTGTGTGTGTATATATATATATATATATGTATGTATATATATTGCCAGGACTTTGAACTGAGTTACAATTCCAGTGTTTTGTTTCTTGATCTGTTTGTTTTTGAGACAGGGTCTTACTGAATTGCCCAGGCTGGCCTAGAACTTGTACCTCCTGCCTCGGGCTCCTGAGTAGCTGGGATTACAGATGTGCAGTACTGCACCCAACTTCTACAATAATTTTTAAATTAAAAACAATTTTTTAAGTAGTGAAGGGGAAGTACCCCAGAACCAAACCGTGTGCCCCTAGATATTGAATTTAAAAGACAAGCCCCATCTTTAGTCAACGTCTGAGGAAAGAATGAAGGGCTCCTCCAATGCACAGAGAAGCAAACTGAGGCCCGGGGAGGTTGTGGTGCTGCAGGGGACCACACAGGGAGGCACATGGAGGGGGGGACTAGGACCCAGAGGCTGTTCCACGGCCCAGGCGTGCTCTGGGTGGGGCTATATTCCACAGAGAGCTCCTCCCCCAGCTGTGTACATCTGTCAGCCTCTGTGGGATGAAGCAATACCCAGGAAGCTGGCCAAGGACACACACCCAGGATAGAACAGCTGGAGCCACTTCTAATGGGTAGGGTTGGTAGCATTGCGCCTGGGCTCTAAGGGTGCTCCCTCCGCCTGGCTCAGGGAGCCGCATTCCTAAGGCCACACCTCACCCTGTCACCCCAGATCCCCCCACCCCAGTTGGGAGGTAGGAAGCTGTCCCAGCCAGTTAGCCCCTGGGGGGATGTTCTCAGCAGGTCTCAGCATCTCCCTTGGACCCCTTCAGGATAATCTGGTTCCATCCAGTTCCACTAGTCTCACCCTCTGAATCTGACAGAACACTGCCTTCAGGTGCCCTGAGTCTGAGGGTGGAGGTGGCTGTCCTGACAAGCCTCAGTCCAATGTGGGAGATGCAGTCCTACACACAGAAGCCTAGGGTGGAGGACACAACAGCTCTGCCTGTAGTAATCTCTGGGGAGAAGCTCCCAGTCTGATGAGGGAGCCCTGAGCCACCAGAGGGAGGGCCCTATCTCCATCCCTGGGCTTTGGAGTGCTCCTTTCTTTCAGGTGAGCTCTCATCTTCCCAGTTGTGAGGTGAGAGCCCACACTGCTCTTCCTCAGAACTCATTAGGACTCTGAGTTTCCTCACAGGGGTCCCCACTTTAGGGGGTGACAGATTGCCCACATGCTGGGGCTGACAGAAAACATATCCTCCCGACATGTTACTGGCTTTTGGTAAGAAGCTCTTTGACCTGGCTGTGGCTGCCAGGGTCCCCAGAACAGCGCCCCCTTGGCCCAGGACCTGAACTACAAAGGCCCTTTGCAGGATTGTGAAGAAATGGAACTCAGATCAGACAGGCCTTTCCAGCCTCATTGCTGCCCAACACCATATTTGGCTCAAAGTTAGGATGACTGTTCCAGAGCCACCACACATCCAGTGTCAGCCTGGTTCTCACTGCACCCCCAGTGCTGGGGTGATGACTGAACAAGGCACTCAGAGCCTGTTTCCCATGTATCAAATGACAACACCTCTCACAAGATTGTCGCCAAGATTAAACTGGGACAGTGCAGTAAAAATGTTAGCACGTCTGGCCAAGGTGGGTGTTTGCTCGTTTTTTTGTTGTTGTTTTTGGTTTGGCTTTTTTTTTTTCTGTTCAGCATCCAAATCTTTGGGGGCAAGGAGGCAGCTCTGTCCTCCCAACTCTGAAACTGACATTTGCCACCTGCCTCCACCACTCAGGAGCCTGCTCTGAGCCTGGGGGATACAAAGCTGTCACGGCAGCCAGTGGAAGTCATTCGTGGGGGCAGTGGCAGTGCTGAGGCCGGGATGTCCAGAAATGGTGGCCCTGGCCACAGAAGAGGAACCAGACACTTCCTGCAGGAGCATCTTGCCTGTGCCTCAAGCCACCACCCTGCCTCAGCACCTGTCCTCTCTCTGATCCTGTTTCTCCAACTGATTCCATGAGCAACTTGCCCTTCCAATAGATTCCGGTTCTGCTTAAATTAGTCTGTTTCCATGTTTTTAACCAAGAAATTTGACCAGTCTGGAAATCATTATGAGGAGAGGAGGGCAGGCAACTCACCTCAGTGACATGAGGGAGATGATCGTCTGGTCTAGCTGGGTCTGAAGGCAGGGAAAATCCAGTTTGTGTCCAGGGATGTGAATCAAAGCAGCCTGTGGTATGTAGCGATGAAACAGCTAATTAAATTACATTTAATTAATTAATTAAACGATGGCCTGAGGCCACCTGGAAAAAAAAGTGCCACTGAAGGCAGAGCTTTGAGGGCCTGAGTGAATGCTGCCAATGAATGGCTGAGCAATTTTGAAGATGGATGATGTCTCTGACACTGAACAATGAAAAGGAAAAGGAAAAGCTTAGCTCCCTAAGTCCTTAGCTGAAGGCACAGAGTGGGACCCAGGAAAATTCTATAGAATGGGACAAAAAATTCTCTCCTCTTTTTCTGCAGCAGGATACTTTGTGGAAATCCCGGTGTGAAATAAGATCCTTTTCACGACCAAATTCTAATAGCTGCTGGGCTCCCAGCCTCCTCGCCCTCCTCCACTTCCTCCTCCTCCTCCTCCTCGCCTGCTGCACAAATGCTGACAGTTCCTCGAAGCTGGGCCTGGGTCCTCTTTTCTCCTCACTTTACATGTGAGATGAATGCATTTGGCTGCAAGTAATAGAAATCTGTACAAATGGAGGCCCCAGGTAGGGAGCTCCTGGCACAGGCAGGTCTGCTGTCAGTGTGTGGCTACTTTTCTCCTGCAGCTCCACAGTTCTACAGACTGGCTTCATCTGGGGGGTGGTGACGCCAGCTCAGGCTGTCTTGCAAGGACGGATAGGTATATCCTATCTCCATGTTCCCCATGTCATATTGCTAGCTTGAAATTGGCCATGGTTGGCACGTTTACATCATGGAAATCAGCAAACACTACAAATCTGCATTTTTGTTTTGTTTTGTTGTAATTGGAGAGGTGGTGTATCAGTATGCTGTTAGCTTTTCTTTTTCTGTACCGGGATCGAACTCGGGTTGTTGTGTTTGTGAAGCAGGTGGTGGAACCACTGAGCTAAATCCCTGGCCCTGTACACTGTTAGCTTTGTTCTAGATCTGGGTCCCTAAAGGGATGGCATGGGTCACCAGCTTATTTATGTGTCCAGGAGAGAGGGACAGACTCTTCCCCTGCCCATGAAATCAGGTCCTGCTTGCCAGCCTCAACTGAGAACCAGCACCTCCTGCTACCTGACTAGTTTTATCTCACCAGGATCCCCTCTGGAGCTGAATTGTGGACTCAGTTTCTTCTAAAGAGCAAAGGCTCTGGAAAAAAAAAGAGGGTTGGTTCTTCAGGGCATGAGGAAAGACAACATGGAGGTGGGTGGGTGGTGACAATGCCACCATACTCTGATTGGCTCACCCCTACCAATAGCCTCACTGACCCCCCTCCTCTGTGTCCCCAGCCCAGGTAACCCTCTGATCTCCAGACTCGTATAACTGGCCACGTCCTGGACATCTCCACAGTGCAGGAATAACAATCACCATAGCCAATGCACAGATCAGCCACACCTCAGGGTCTCTCCATGTGTTGGACATGTATTTGCTCATTCAGCTAGTCCACATGGGGCCCCAAGAGGTGGGCTCCATTATCACCCCATGTGCAGATGAGAAAATAAGGCTCTAAAGGGTGGTATAACTTGCCAAGGTAACTTACTCTGGTGGTGCTGGGACAAAAACCAGCCACCCAGCTCCAGGTCCCTGCTCTGAACCTCTCTACCTGTCCCCCATCTCCCCACATTTGCAGTGCTGCCTTTAGACTTGTCACTCTCCCTCTGTACCTGTCCTCAGCCCTTCGCCTCCCCATCTGGCACTGGCTCAGTGCCGAGGTCTGTGCACAGACAGCCCTGCTTCAGAAAGGCCAGGCTGCCACAGTGCCCCTGCCTCCCACACCAGGCCTCCTAACCCTCTGGCTTCAGCTCCCTTCATGAGCCATGAGTTCCCTGGGTGCCAGAAATGGGCCCTGCTCCACCTGCCCAGCACCCTCAGCCCAGGACCTGGCACAGGGGCTACCTGGCAATGGACAGGTGGGTGAGGAGCCCAGGCCAGGCCCCAGGTTCTTGTGGTCCTCAGGCGCAGATGCCTTTGCCCAGCCTTCCAGGAGAGAGTCCTGGCAACCCTGCCTCCACCCCAGCTGGGTCTACTTCACACATTCAGCATGGATCTCCTTACCTCTGCTCTCAGCCTCCTTCCTGCTTTACTCTTTTATTAAGATTCTAATTAAATAATTCTAATTAAGTGTAATGAGCTGAATCGACAAACTTATTGCAATAAATGGCATTCAAGATGTGCTCTCTCCTGATCCTTCTTGGGCAATGGAGCGGGTGACACTGGGCCCCACTGCCACATGGGGGTGACTTAGCAGCTGGACACCACTGGACATGGACACTCGAGAGCCACAGGCTGGACACCACAGCCTGGACAAGGCCTCCTGGCTGGGAGTCCCTGCCTCTTCCTGCTTTAGGCCAAAGTCCCCCTGCATTAGGGATAATGAGCAACAGATGAGTCCCATAGTCAGCCCATGTGGGCTCATGCCTTAGGTCCCAAAGCCTCTGCCACTTCCTTGTGAGGCTGGGCAGCTAAGGGTCCAGACCCACAACTGGAGTTGGCTAACCATGCAGGGTTCTGTCTCTGCCTTTCATCTTTGTTCTGTGAAGAGGAAGAAAGTCCCCTGGTCTACTGTGTGACCTCTGTCAAGTTCTACCCCAATCTGGGCCCGTCTCAATTTCTAACAGATGGCAGGCTAGACAGGAGCAGGAGCTGCTCGGAAAGAGAAAGTGGTGGTGTACAAGTTAGGCCTGGCCTTGTATCCTGGCCCTGCCCCTTCCTGGCTGTGTGAAGTCGCTTCATCTCTCTGAGCCTCAGTAATCACAGCCATTGACCAACCACCTCCTGTAGGTCAGGCTCCTTGCTTTATAGCCACTGTCTCAGGTTGCTGCTTTTACAATTGGATTGCCTGGTTCAAATCCAGGCTCTGGCTCTTCTCTGCTGAGTGACCCTGGGCAAGTACCTTCCCCTCTCTGGGCTGGGTGCCCACTTCAGAGGATTAAATGAGGTGACTCATGTAATGGCCTTACAAAGTGACTGGTGCACAATAAGTGCTCACAAATTGTAAGGTGGATCCCCACTCTACAGTTGAGACTGAGGCATCCTTTGGCTTAGGTTATGGAACTAGCAAGTGACCCAAGTGAGATTTGAACTTGGGTCCTCCTGATGGTCTAACTGTGGTCTCTCCACAGTGCTGAAGTTCTGGCTTTTCCCAAGGACCCTGAAGTTGCCCTGCTCTTACTGAGGACTGGCAAGGTCCAATGCTACAGTCTTCCCAACAGATGGCAGGAGCCCTGGTCCAACCTGGGGACTTGGGAGAGAAGAGCTCTGAGCTCAGAGTCCTGCATCTGGGGAGCAGGGGCAGAGACTTGCCTGCTTCAGTGGCCAGAAATCTCCAGGGGGCCAATCCTCAACCCAGCTCCCGAGAAGTAGGCACCAGCCCATCTGGTTTTGACTCCCTACAAAAACAAGGGCTGAGCAGGATGGAGACTGAGCCGAGGCCAGACAGGGCAGGGCTGAAACAAACACCCACTACCACATCTGTAGACACCCGCCAGGGGCTACCTACATCACAGTAGGTGATGTGCCTCCAACTCATGTACGCGTCAAATTCTGGTCACATGCCTGTGCACACACAGCCATGGAACACTCCCACCCCATAGGACACACAGCCTAAGGACACCACCAAACCCAGACTCTGGTGGTGTGCATTCATTTTTCTTCCACTAGACAGGAAATAGGGGAGGAAGCACTGTCCCCTCACCAGCCACCCACCTGCCCCTTCCCAACCCAGAGCTTCCTCCTCTTGGGCCTGAAGGACTGCTGTGGCCTCAAGAGTCTCCACAGGGGACCCTCACTGAGCAGCCTCAGTGTCCTTACGTCCCTGCACAGCCCCCAAACGCAGCCTCCCTCAGGATCAGGTTGAGCCCCCATCTGTGCTGCTCTCTGTCCCACTTTCCCGCTGCCACCCCCTTCACACATCCCAAACTTCTGCTACCTCCTGTGTGGCATCTACACTGCTATTTTCTCCACTTCAGCTGCTTTTCTCAGGCCAGCCTGGCCCCATGGGGTCCCTGTCCCCTTCCCACCTTCTTCCCTCACAGTGCTGATACCACATTGCTCCTTGTACCAGTGTAGGGGACTCTCATCTCCTACCAGTCCAGTAGAACATCGGCTCCACAAGGATAGGAATGACTGCCATTCTGCTTCCTGCCATGTTCCAGTCACCTAGGACACAGTGGGCACAGCTCAATCAAAGGTGTGGAGAGAGCATCTGGGGCAGGCCCAGCCTGTGTGCCCATAGCCGGGGGCTACAGTCCTGGTGTGGTCAGGTCACTTCTCCCCCGAGTGCCAGGGCTCACATCACTGTTCTAAGGATTAAATGAGAGATAACGTGTGGGCTCTCAGCACGGCCCCCAGCATGTGGAGGCAAGGCAGCCTCCACAGCCCCTGGATAGTCAGCGTGTGATGCGGGGAGTTCTCCGTAACTCAGGGCCACATGCCTGTGAGCCACTCTTCACACACACACACACACACCCTCCCGCCTTCAAGATTCCACCCACAGGCACAGATGGCTGGTGGTAGCTCTAACCTTGTCACATTCCCTGGTCCCTTACAGGGACCTCTCCCTGGACTCTAAACAAGGATTCTCTTTATGCCTTTCAACTGAAACAGAGTGGAATGCTTTCCAACTCTGAGTTGGTTATAGCACTTCCCCTAAGGGTATGGTTTGGCAGGGGGGTTGGGGCCTGCATGTGCACCTGGGAGGTGTTGCGGTGCAAGCTCCAAGAACATGCTGTGTCCCCGCCAGCCAGCTCTGCCACCTTGGGTGGGCCTTATCCTGGGGTAGCCCCTACGCTGCCCCGCTCATAGAGCAGCAACAATAACAGTGACAGCTGTAAAGTAGCATGTTCCAGGACAGTAGGGGCATTCACTCATTAACCCCATGACTCCTCACGCAGCCATCATTATCCTACCACACACATGAGGAAACGGACAACAGACTATTGAGTCATGTATGATAGGACCAAGTGGCAAACCTAGGATTCAAGCCCAGCCCCATCTGCAGTGCTCCAAAGCTGTGCAAGTCAATCTTCCTGGCGTCCTTATGGCAGCCCGAGCTGCGGACGGGCTCTCAGGGCTGGAGAGGGGGGATGGAGATGTGTGTGCCAAGTTGATTCTTGTTAATGTGCTTGAGAACTCACCGAGGTCCTTCTCCAGCCTCTTATAATCATTTCCACTTCCCTGCAAGCTTTGTCTCCCTTGAGCCTGAGGCCCTCTTCACGGAATATGGAGAGGAAGTTCTCCTCACCATGGGTGAGGTCCACAAGACAGACATACGGGTCAAGTCTCAGCTCTGCCTCTCAACTGCCCTACAGTCCCGGGGAAATTCTGTCTCTCTCGGGGCCTCAGCTCCCAAATGTAAACAAAGTAGGGGCTGGAGGACCACCAGGGGCTCTTCTAGCACTAGTGTTCTAGAATCTTGCTTTGAGAGCCATTTTAGAAAGTGACCTGTCATCAGGACAAGGGAATGGACCACTGGGCACACAGGACCCCTGGCTATAAGAAATCCTAAGCCCAGAATATATAGGACAGTGTGCCGGACAACAGGCCTGCTGGCCCATAGTGGACTGTTGAACTGTGTAGGTGCCAGGACCACCCTTCTTCTCTCCAGGTTTTCTCAGGAAGCCAGGCTGGTTCTACCTTCTGATGAGCTGATTCACTGAGGACCAGATGCTATCTATGCCAGGACAGCCTGCACACTAGGGCTATGGGGTGACTCAAACACAGGCCCCGGCTTCACCAAGTTTGCAAAGGCCATCTCCAGCCTTTTTCCTCTGCCATGAGGCCAGGTGGAGGACTTCTGTCTTCCAGGACCCCCACACCCACCCCCAAATCCCCATTCCTCAGTTCTCATTTTCAGTCACTGGTATGGACAACTACATGGCCAGGGCCCTTGCAGAGCACCACGACATATACCCTCAGACTATGAAGGGGTCAGCCATCCACACGGGCCAACCTGGGGCTCAGCAGGTGTACTCAGGAATTACCGCCTGGCACCATGGACTCACACAGCCCACATCTGTTCTGGCTGGACGCAGAGGCACCTAGCAGCTCTGGGTTGGCTCCTGACTGAGGTTATTCTTGGCCCAAGAAGCTCTCAAGCAAGGTCATCGTGTTCTCCAAATGTTTATCTGAAGAGAGACAGGGCCACTTCGGGACAAGGAATACAAGGAATCTGAATCCCAGGCCTGCCTGCTAGCAGCTGTGTAAGGCTGTCAGGTTGTACAACCTCTGTGCGCCTGTGTCACTGTCTCTGCAATGGACTATCACTAGCGTGTCGCTGTGGGAGCTTAAATGGGCTGTGTGGATGCTGCCGGTGTCCCAGAGGTGTGCTCTCTACCACCTCCCAGAGGAAGCCTTCCTGCTCTGAGGAACGCCAAGGCTCATGCTGGGGCCACCCTGGCAAGTTAGATGACACTGCTAGCAGCAAAGGGGGCCTGATGTGATGAGATGTGGCCTCAGCCTTGAGTCTAACCTGGACAGAGATCAGGAAGGTCAGCCGCCTGAGAGGAGGAAGGCTCTGTTGTGGCCAGTCTGTGAAGCTGGTCCCTGCCCTGACCTTCCCTGTGAAGACTTTGCAGGCTGTTCCCAGGTTCCACGCTGTTCAGTGCTGGCAAGCACAGAAGCGCAGGGGCATCTGGGCTTGGATGCCCTGTGCTCTACAAAGAAAGGCACAGTACAGCATGAGCTCTGGAGCCAGACTGGGGTCAGAATCCCAGGGCCACTTCCTCTTGGTTATGAGAGTTCATGTTCCCCAACTCTCAGTAGCTCCATTCCTAAATTAGGGATAGGACCACCAACCTTGTGGCAAAACTGCAAGGACTGCTAAACAATGATGTTGACTATAAAGGGCTAGTGGGGTCAAAGGTCATTCCTAATAAACACACAGGCCACCTGCTCTGATCCACACGTGCAGATGGATAGGTGGTGGGAAGCTGGGTGAAGCCCAGGCTCAGACCAGCACCCCAGTCGTGAAACTCACCCTGATTATCAAACTAGGCTTGTCAGAAAGCCCTGGGAGAGATTTAATTGGGGTGATTTCCCCTGAAGACCCAACATCTATGAGAGAAGCTAAAGGTCACATCAAATCTGAAAGGCAACTTTGTTCTTCCTGCTCCATCAGTTATGCATGAAAGAGCAGACGGCGGGTGCTCAGGATTTATAATCTGAGCGATCCGGAGACTAAAGACACTGGCCAAATTTAAACCGAAAGATGAACTTGTTGGGTGTCTTTTCAGATTATGGGGAAAAGAAGAAAGGGAGAGAATCTCTTAGGCTTCTGTGATCCACTCAGAATTCACAAGGAGTCTGACCAACGGCTGACATCAGAGGGCTCTGCCTCTAGGTTTTGGACATTTGAAATATCAGTCACAAAGAGATAAAGAGATGGTGCCCAAGGCTGCAGCATGGACAGGGGACTGAGGCGGTCCTGGACAGCAGCCAGGGAGACCTAAGGAGCACAGCCTTGAAGCATGGTGGTCATTATACAGATGGAGAGGTGGTCATGGGCAGTTTAACCACAGACACCTAAGAGGCCAGGATGAGGCAAAGTGAGGGTTGCCATGTGACTGGGCTGTGGCCCCCACCGAGCACTCAGGACACAGCTGCCTCCCCTTCTGAGCCTGGAGCCCTCAGAATGAGGGGAACTGATGGCATCTGGGCTCAGTGTGGCCACGTGAGCTAGGTCGGGAGCTCTCGCGATGCAGGAAGCACTTGGTTAATATAGCCACTGTCATCACTGTGATTTTCTTAAACAATATGGTCCCAATTCTCCTTTGCTCTCAGGTAACCTTTCAGCCCTGTGACTACACATTCTACCAAGTGTGAACCCAGGGAGGCAGGAAGAGGAAGAATGCTGTACCTTGTTCACAGAAGGCAAAACTGAAGCTCAAGAAGTGACTGATCTGGGGTCAGGGTCCCTACACGGCAGACTATGACTGGGCCTCAGGTGTCCCGTTACTGAGACGCTCCTGCTGCCTCCCACCACACAGAGCTGCACATCTTTAGCCCAGCCCTGACTCACATGCAGCAGAGTAACTCTAACCAGCGAATAAATGTCATGGATCATTAGAGAATGTGGTGACACTCTCAGTGGGGAAAAGGCCCATATGGACACACAAATCGTATACACACTTCAGGGGCCCAAGACCCCTGGCCCCAGCTTTCAGAGACCTTGTCTGTGTTGACACACTGGATCACTGCTGGCCTCTACTAGTTACCCAGAGGTGATCTCATCACACACACACCCATCTGCAGGGTGAACAGGGGACCCCAAGGCCATTATCCCTGCTCTGGGTACACTGTGGGTACTGCTTCTTGGTGTGCTATCCACCTAAGTCCGTGGTCACTTCCACTTCCATTGACAAAGGGCAGGAGCCACTGGCTGTTGCACTCTGGCCACTCCATCTAAGTGCTGCTTTTATTTCGAAAACAGAACATTTATTATTTGTTTTCTTCCTCATTAGCCTCCCTTTACAGCATCATAAAGCAAAGCACAAGACTTGGCTGCTGACATTCAGGAAGCACAGACAGCTTTCAACAAGAGACAAACGGGGCCAAGGATTTTTAGCTCAGTAGCACCACTGCCTACCTCACAAGCACAAGGTCCCGAGTTTGACCCCTGGTACAAAACAAAAAACAAAGAGACCAACGAAGGCCACAGTGTGGCCAGCACAACACAGGAGGCCCACCGGTGCCTGGTGCCTAGGGCAGCCTGTGTCCTGCACCACACCTACTGCCCCAAGGACTACAGAGGCTGAGAAGGGGATGCAGAGGCAAGGGAGCCGGGCAGGGAAAGGAAGTCACCTTCCTTCTGATGAAGGTCCTATGACCTTGTTCTGATACAGGGCCTCAGTTAGAGACGCAGCTTCTAAGAAACGCCTGTTTCCTGGGCATGCAGAAACATGCCCTGACAAGCAAGGCTGCTGGGAGGCCCTTCAGGATGGGAACCAGGCTCTGGGCTTGGCTGGGTTTCAGGATGCCAGAGCCGAAGGGCCAAGTAGGAAGGTAGGAAAGAGATTCTAAAGACAACTTGCTGCTGGGATGTCCTGACCAGGCTGCAGTGTCAGGAAAGAGAACAGCGTGATGCTTACAGAGTTAGATTTTGTTTCACCCTTGGATTTAGCAGACTTCAAACACTTGCATCTTGATGCAAATTGACAGTGAGAAAGCCAGCAGGGCACAGAGGATTGTGCCAGTTCTGTGTGGAAAGGCACCAGATGGTTTGTTATGAAACACATTTTGGTCAGAAAATAGCCGGGGATTTTTGGTTCCTGGGAGGACAACAAAGCTAGAAAAAAAAAAAGGCATGTGAGTTGTGAGAGGTGGCAGCAGAGAAAGCAGCTTTGGCATCAGATCTGGGTTCTACTTGACTCCGCCCTCTCCATGGCCTCAGTTTCTTCATCTGTGAAATGGCTGCAAAATATTCCTACATGAACCTCGGTGCTAGTTTTCACACATCATCCCAGAAAGTATGAGGGAGGGGGGCAGTCATAGAACTGACCCCCACAGCTGCAGTCAGACTCTAGAAGTCATGGGCAGCCCATCACGCTGGGCCCCATCCAAAGGGACTCTGGGCCCCCTTCAGAAAGGAAGGGCAGAGAAAGCTCTATTCAATTCAGCGCCACGGAGGAGCCCCTGGGGCTATGTCTGCTGTACATTTTAAAGTGCCAAGCTATGTGTTATCTTTGGTGAAGGGCAGCCTCCTGAGAGCTCCGGGGCTAGGGCTCGAGCTCAGGCCTGCTGGATCCTGAGGAAGGCAAGCCTGAGGACCCAGGCCTAGCTGGAGGTGGCAGGCTCCTCCTGAGCTCAGATGACAAGTTCTGGCTGCTTTCCATAAAGAGTGGGGATGTTGTTGGGCAAATCCAGGTTCTTAGAAAGGAGGAAGGACAAGAAATGCTTTGGTCACTGTCCGGACAGACACAGAGAGCACAGCTGGCTCAAGAAGAGAAAGAGCATGTGGCCAGTCACAGCACTGCACCCGTCATGTGCCCGATGCAAAACTGGCTTCCAAGCACAGACCAGGAGTCATTGAATAAATATTCAAAGCTTCTTTCAGTTCATAGAGGAAGAGCAGGTTAAAAAAATCTCTCTCCTTCCCCTTGCTTGACTGGCTGCAGCTTTGATCTGCAGGCTGACGTTGCTGTGTGCCGGAAGGGGCGGCTGGCAGGTCTCAGAGTTGATTCCCCCATCACAGGTGGTTTTGGTCAGTCACATGTCAGGGCTGGTTGTGTCCTGCTGGCCCCAGGCCCTCAGAAGCCGAAGAGGTCATCCTGGTCAGTGCCACTGCTGTCGGGCTTGTTCCAGTCGACAGGAGAGAGGCACTGGGCATAATGAATATCCTGTGCTGACAGTCCTGTGTCCAGGACCTGGGGGTTTGTCCTTGACTGCGCCAGCCTGGAAGGCAGAGCTGGGTGAGCCTAGCGCCTGGTACCGGGTAGGGCCTGAGAAGTCAGTGCATCCTGGGCAGTACCAGGGCCAGAAGGGAGAGGAGGCAGCACATGGGGCAGAGGAGAATGTCCCAGCGGCCAGGGGAGGTGCAGCCTCTGAACAACAGGCTGCCCTAGAGGGTCGAAACTGTGGGCCAGGCAGTGGTATCCTCATCATCCCCAACCCACCCCACACCCAGAAAGGCCAGGGTGCTCACACCAAGCTCAGCCAGGGAAGAGGGGAAAGGGAGACTCTGGGAAGGCAGCGACTGCCAGCCATGGGTGGGAACTGGTCAGCCACAAGGAGACTGCTCGGCTGTACCTCTGTTCAACAGCATGCTTCTCGGAAAATTAACAGAAAAATGAGAAAACATAAATGTTCACAAGAACAGGGTGAGCTAAGTGAATGATGGCCCACATCCCTGGGAGGGATTTGTGGGAATTACTAACAGCCGGAGAGGGGCTTCTGACGCACGGGCCAAAGGCAGACACTATGAGCTGACAGGTCCCACGTAATATCTATGTACAGGACCAGCAAGAATTAAGCCGAGCCTGGGCTGTGGGACTATAACATGCTGTTATTTTCTGTTTAATGCTTTGCTGACTTCTGAAATTGTTAATAAAAGGCACATGATACTCGAATAATCTGAGAAAAGCAAATGAAAGCTTTTCTTCACAAGAGGAGGTGTTGCGAGACAGGGAAACAGGGAAGGTAGGGAGAGGAAAGAGAGCAAAGCAAAGCCCCTGACTCTGCCCCACTCAACAGACCCCCAACCCTAAGTGACACCCCGGAAGCGGGAGGGCTGCAGGGAGCCGCTGTGAGTCCCAGGGGAGAAAGGGGCTCCTGAGTAACTAGGGACAAGAGCACAGAGCCCTGAGCCAGCTGCCAGGGCCTCTCCTTGGCCACAGATTTCTTGGCAGTGTGTCCTCAAGCTGAAGACAGCCATGGCGATGGCCTCTGGGAAAATGGGGAACCACCACCACCATGGGGCTCTACCCAAATCCCTGCTCAGGAGCCTGACGTCCTTCCCTCTGCAGCACTCAAGGGGCTTAATTAGCACTGCCTTCTCCCTTTCCCTGCATAAAGGCAAGCTGTGCAGAGGGGAGGGGACAAAGCCTGCAAAAAGCCAGCAAGCAGAGGGCGCCTCCAGTGTAGGAAGAGAAAATGAGCTCGAGCTGCTGTGTGTCTAGCACAGCTCAGTTGTGGCACAGTGGCTTAGTAACAAGAGGCTTCTAACACATCTGGCCACCCTAGAAGAAGTTCCCTCCCTGGGCAGTGAGCTCCCTGTCCCAAGAAGTATTTGAGTAGAGGTGGGAGTCTTGATCTGGAGGGAAGATGATCAGAAGGATTCATACTCAGGCATGGCAGAATCCCTGGGAGGAAAGGGCAGGCAGGGCCAACCCTAGGTAAGAAGCCAACATTACCTAGAAAATGCTTCATCCAGGCCATCATCCAGCTCCTTAGGGAAACAAAACAGGAAGTGAGAGCTCTGAGCAGCATCTTGCGCTCACCTCACGGGTCTGTCCTGCCCCGGGTGACCTACAGGGCTTGGCGCAGGGGTGCAGGGAGGCACTCAGAGGTACCAGCATAGGCAGGGCTTCCACGTCACTGCAGGTGCAGCTTCTCAGCCCAAGGACCCAAAGCCGGGGCAGGGACAGTAGAAAGGGCTGTGGTCAGTTCAGTTCCAGCTCTGTCACTATCTGCCTGCGGGACCTGGAACAAATCGTGGCTTCTCCTCAAGACTCAGCTTTTCCTCCTATAAAATAAGGACCTGACGATTTCCTTGGCTTTCAAATTCCAAAAGGCAAAGGCTGGAGAAGGAGGCTGCCTTTCATCCTCTTCCAAAGCCAAGCTCAAACCCTAAGTTCGTGCAGATGACTGATGGCAGGGGCCTCAGTGGAAAAGCACTGGGCAAGGTCCCTCATCTGCCTCCCAGTGCCACGGGGTAAACAGCAAGGGTGAGGTCCCCACAACAGAGGACAAGCTTTGGGACACCCAGGTTGCATCCAACAGCTGAAGGGACTTGACAGATACTTAAGTCCCTCAATGTTCTAGATTCTTAAAAATGAAAGAGATATGACAAGTGACCATGCAATCTAGAGTAGACCCTGAACCAGACAAAGGACAGGGAAGGACAACTGGGGGAAGGTAAGCTCTACAGACTGTATAACAGGGTTGTATCAATGTTCAATTCCCAGTTCTGATCACTGTCACAAACTCCTTGTGCTATTTTTGTAACACAGTCTGAAATTATTCCCAAATGAAAAATTAAAATTGAAAGAGCTAAGATTTCTCTGGGAGATTTGTGGGCAGAGGTCACGGTCTCCAGTGAGGGGATGAAAAAGCTGAGGCCCAGAGAGGTGTAGGGGGCTTGCCCTGGGTCACAGGGAGTCAAGCGTCAGGCTGACAGGAGCCCAGTCCCTGGCTCCTCATTCAGCCGGCTAAGCAGGGAGGGGTGTCAGGCACAAACTCTGCCCTGCCAAGAACAAGGGAGCCTTTGGCTGGTCCTGTGGTGGGCAGGGCTATGGGCGCTCAGGCCAAGAGGCCAGGCATTGTGAGGAGACAGATGTGCTGGGAGCTGGGACTGCTGGGGACACGGCTCTGGGTTCAAAGGGGACACTGTTCTTCCCCTACCCTGGGCCTGGGTGCTGCTGGGTTGGGTCTGTTCCTCCCAGAGGCCCCCAAGTCATGGTGCCAGGGCCTGGACCCAGGAGCCGCCTTAGGTTCACCCACAGATCTTGCTGAGGCTCACTGGATCCCGTGGGGTCCCTGGGGCACAGGGCCACTCACCCAGACGACACTGCTGCTGCTCAAGGCTTGAGGCCGTGGTGCTTCATCCACATTAGCGGTGTTAGCACTGACTATGGACAGCGGGGCCTTGGCGGTCTCTTCCAAGTCCAGCAGGTTCCCAGTGGCAACCACTGCGAGAGAGTCCAGGCAGGGGCTATCAGTGGGAGACTGGCCACTTCTTTCCTGGCCTCATCTCCTGACTTCATCTGGGTGGCCCCTGGGCTGTCCAGTTCTTGACGCCTTCTTCGATGTGACCTTGCCCAGGCCTGTCACCAGAACAGCCAGAGCCCCACCTAACACTTGCTGTCAACACTGGTCAGCTGCCCACAAGGGGCAAACCTCTCCCCCTCTGATGGCTCAGACTAATTTTTATATCTACAACAGCTGTCAAGTTTTTCAGAGGGCACACAGCAGGATATATATATTTACACACACACACACACACACACACACACACACACACACAGCATTTATATATGTGCACAGAGACAGATGAAAACATGCATGAAAACAAGTTAATCTGTTCCTAATTTATAATGAATGTGTATTACTGACTTAATAAAGCACCCAAAGTTTACCCCAGACCAGGAGAGAGGGCCCTGCGGCTGAGGGCCCCCTGCCACCCGAGACTCACAGCTTTTCAATGAGGGTGTGTTGTCATGGTGGGTCCCCAGCACATCACCTCCCTCTTGGCTGGCTTTCTCCCTCTTTTCTTTCTCTGTGGGATCAAGGCACAACACATCAGAGCCCCATATCCCAGCACTCTGCCCCCAGCAATCACTGGCCAGGTGGTAGACTCAACCTAAGGGACACTGCTAGGTCTCCTGAGGGAGGAAGGACACTCTGCAGATGTTGCTTAAGCCTCACAAGCACACTAAGGAAAAGAGACAGCTGATGTACTTTTTTGCAGATAGAAAAACTGAAACTCAGGTGAGAGGACACACACTAGCTACAGGGTAAAGCTGGTAGTCAGCAGAGGTCTGATGCCAGGCTTTATCTGTCTCCCCAGCCCCTACCCCACCCTTGATGGTGATAAAGATTTACCTTCCTTGGCTGCCTGCCAGAACTCAAAGGCGACTTTGAAGGCCTGGGCCACTGTGAGAGTGACAGCCTGTGCCTGAAAAACAGGAAGTGGGGGTGGGAGGGGTGCATTTCAGCCAGGGAAGAGCAAGTCTAAACTGGAGGGCTGGGGAGTCCAGGTCAGGGCTCCAGTTTCCTCCCTCCAGCTCCTAAGGGTCAACCCCAGACTTGGAGGAGGAAGGGCTGGTCCCTGCCATGTCACCAAAGCAGCCTGGGGTTTAACTTGAAGCCCAATCCAGGAGAGGCAGTTGAGCCTCTAGCCCAGTAAATTCCCACCCTCATTCGTTCCCCCAGTGGCTATTCACCTCCACACTGGGCTTTCCTGAATCAACTGACTGAGGCTCACTTCCTCAGGGAAGCCCTCCCTAATTACCCAAGGACTTCACACACTACCTGAGCCCTCAGAATCAGAGAAAAGAAAAAAGCCAGGGCTAGAAAAGCCCAGTCACTCCCTGAATAAGCCACAGCCAGAGAGATGAAGGTGACTATTTAGGGATATGCAGGGTTAGAGGGGTAACTGATAACTGGACCCCAGCAAGCGAGGAGGTAGCCGATAAATTTCCTGAGCAGGAGCTAGGTGTCAATGAGCGTCAGGGATCAAAATTATTCAGTGTTGTAACCAATCTGCATGTGGGGGCACCGGACTTGCCCCCCACCCACCCCTTCAAATCCTCTCAGAAGTCACCACTTCTGCCCTTTCGGCATGAGTGGCTCTAGCTCGCGTCTGCCTGTCTGCACGCTCGCTACCACCCCTGCCACAGAGCACGAGAAGCTCCTCAGTGGGGTGGCAACAGTGCTGGCTGCACTGTATCTGTCCAAGCCGCAGGACTCCTGAGGTCTCCTGCCGGCCCAGACCCCCCAGCCCACATTCATCTTCACTCCGTGCTGTGACTCTAGTTCAGGGTTAATCAGCTCAGGTCTGGTGGAAGCCCCAGAGCTCATAGCTATAACTGATGCCAGCAACACCACTGAGCTTCCTTCTGAAAGCCCTGGGTGAGAGCAAAACGTAAGACCCTCAAACACAGAAATTCAGGCCTAACCATCTTCCGCCCCGTTCCCTCCCCTGCAGTAGACAACTCAATTTAATTGAGAAATGAATCTGTGGCACGGCCTTCAAAAATTCTTTTTTCTTTTAAAAAAATGTAAAATCCCTAAACAAGCTGAGTGATCTGTGCCAATTAAACTTCACGAAGTATTAAATCTCATTTGAATGTCTCCGTCATTTACATTTTTGATGGAAGTACGGGTGCTCTATGGTAAAACTTAAATATGGTAATTAAGTATGAAACTCTTCACAGCTGTTTACAATTTAAGCTGTCACATCTGAATCAAGTTTAATAGACCCAGTTACCATTGAGAATTGCCCATGAACTAAAAATATGGACTAATTGCCAGCCCGAGTCAGATCACTCTATAGCCAAGCAGGGGCTGGTCACCCAATGTGGCAGGGAGAGGGAAACACCATTATTCTTGGGAACCTGGGGACACAAGCTTATACTGTTTTTGTATAAATCTGCCAGTTGATTTGCATACATTCCTGCCCCTTTCCCCTGATGTTCCAAGCTGTAAGTTAAGGCAAATATAACTGGAGATGTGGATGTGTGCAGGTGGCTGAAGGCCCAGGTTGGACAGGGACTTAGGGAAGCCACCGTGACATCAGAAGAACTGCTGGGCCGGCTTCAGGAAGCCTTTGTACTGCCCAGGCCAGCACCCAGCCCTCCCCTGCATGCCTCTGGCCATGCATCTGTTTGTCACTGACTAGTTTCTACTCAGTCCACTTTTCCATGTTTTGCCTTTTTGTTCCCCATAACCAGACTTATTCCCTCAAAGGGAGCCACATCAGACCAAATCAGCCCTGTATCCCAGCAGCCCTGATGCCCAGAAGTATAAAGAAATCCCTGAGGATTAACCCAGGACTGTGGCCCACTTGGGGGCACAACTCCACCCCTCAGGCCAGGTGGAACTGGGGGTATCCAGGCCCTGCACCTGTGCTTCAGCTCCGAGCTCCTCCAACTCTTATATTCCAGCCCAGAGGCCCCCCTCCGAGGCAGATGGAAAGGTTTCCTTGTAGAGAAATTTCTGCTTATTTACAACAGGACCAGAGAAGGGAGGCGGCCTGGGTGGCTGTGCTGCCCCAGCCTTCCTTCTGTCTTCCTTGGCAGGTAGGTGCCCCTCCTTTCTTTAAATTCCTTGCTTGCTCAGGCACCCCAGTGAGGAGGTGCAGGATGGAGATGCAGGAGTGACAGCTGTGTCACCACCCCACTCAAAGCCTGCTGCTGCAGGCTGCCTCTGCCTTGCTATCCACCAGCCAAGAGTCCTCAAGAGTCCCCCATGTTGTGCCTCTGCACTTGTAATTCCCACACTGGTAAGCATTACCTGTCATCACCTCCTCTCGGCCTGGCCAACCCCCACTCACTACTCATCCTTCCAAGCCTGTGTCTCTAGGGGCCCCCCTGACCTCCAGAGAAGTACAATGACCTAACCTGGATTCCCACAGACTTGTCCATGTCCCCTGGGTCCTCAGTGTCCAGTGTAGGGCTTAGCCTGGGTCAAGTGACACCATGTGCCAGCTGAACAGTTCAGAGCCTAAGACGACCATCTCCCCTCTGACTCCCCCTCAGAAATCCTGCAAAGTCCAGAAATTGTCCATGTTGCTAACAAGGCCAGGCCATGAGACCTTCACACTGCCAGCCTGGGCTGAGCTAAGGTCCCAGTGGACTGACACCACCCTGGGCTGGGCTGTCTCTCAGAGAGAATCTCCCAGGGTTCCCTGCAGGGGGAGGCTGAGTGGCACAAAGAAGGGAGAAGGATAAGGCACAGTTCAGCCAATCAGCCTCGACCCAGACAGGACGTGCTGAGACACGAAGACTCTTCTGGGTGTCCAGCAGAAGCCCTGCCCTCTGCCTGCCCAACAGGGGTCAGTTGCCAGTGGCCAAGCATTGCTGGGCTCTGTCTTCCTTGCCACTGTCCCCTATCCTGGGGGCAGGCTGATTTCACATAAGCCAGTCTAAAGTCCTCTGGCCAACCTCCCTCTTTCTCTTACTTCCAGAACCCCCATTGAGAGGAAATCACTGCATCTGGGAACGCCCTCCCCCAGGCCCACACTGTAGGAACAGCAGGGTGCCAGCCACTCTGCCCTACCCAGCACTTGCTCACCAGTAGGGAGAAGAAAAAACAATGAGGACATGATGAGCTTATATTTTTAAGTCCATGTCCTCACCGGAGACAACTCCAAGGGTTACCAACTGTGAGAACAAGGTTGTCAGGGGAAAAGACACTGCAGCTCAGGGCCTTGGGACATCATTAGACCCCGAGTATGAATGGCCAGTGACACAAAATTTGCAGCAAAGCAACAAGGTGGGCAAAAGAAACAGAAACTATTCTGATGTCATTCTGCTAATAGGCAAGCAGCCCAAAGAAGGGCAGAATCTTTTCCAAGGCCACACAGCACATCAGTTGTGATCTGGTCTGGCTCTTCCTATAGTCCTCCTCCTGCAATACCTGTGGTAGGCTGACTCATGGCCCCAACAGATGTACACCTCTGAATCCCTAGAACTTGTGAATGTCACCCTACATAGCAAAAGGGTTTTGCAGATGGAATTAAGAATAATCTTGAGGTGGGAAGATTATCCTGGATTACCCGGCAGGCCAAGTGTCATCTTGAGAGGGATCAAGAGTCAGAAAGAGGAATGGCAATTTGACAACATCAGTAAGACTGGCAGATGCCACTCTGCTGGCTGCAAAGATGGAGGATGAACTGAGAGCTGGTGAAATGCAGGTGTCTCTAGAAGGTAGGAAAGGTGAAGAAATGGTGCTCCCCTGGAGCCTCCAGGAGAAACACAACCCTGATGACCTAGTTTAGGCTTCTGACCCTCAGAACTATAAGAGAATGTATTTGCGTTGTTTTAAGACACTAAGTTTACGATCACTTGGTATGCCAGCCATAGGAAACTTATACAATATCTAAAGCAGGAAGCCTGGTATCCACAGTGGTAACAATGTTCTTGATGTGTCCTTTGACTGAAAAGGGGAGAGAGGATCTCGTCTCCAAGAATCCTGGGCATGGGGACCTGGCTCTGAGCTGCTAAAAGAGGTTAATAGGTGCCAATTCTGAATCAAAAGACCTCAAGAACCTCCTTACATGGAAGATGCTCAGATCTCAGGGGCCTCAGAAACAAAAGCATTCATGCCAAAGGCTGCTCTACTCTAGCTCCTTGCCCTCAAATTCAAGTGAGATACCCAGAGGACCCCCCCAAGGTATTTCATTCACTCAAACCAGCTAGATGTGGTTGAGAAGTGGCCCAAAAGTGACAGGAAGCTCTTGGCAACTTGTTATACAGCAGAAAGGAATGTAGGTTCAAAGACTCATTGTTCCTGCTGACTGTCACCTTCAGCAAGACAGCTGGATTTCTGGGGGTCTGTTTCATTATAAAAATTTTAAAGAAAATCAATGGAAATCATAATAGTTTCCACCCTGCATAGTTGTCGTAGGGATTAAACAGGAAAATGCCTTAGAGCCTAGCACTGGACTGGGCTTGTAGAAGGTATTAAACATGGCTGTGTGTCTCTCCACTCCAGTCAGCCTGCCAGTTAATCTTACTTGTCAACTTCACTGGACTAAAAGACTCCAGAAGAGGTGAATGGATCATGGGCCACTGTAGTCATCAGTGGAGTCACCTGCTGCTATTCACAGCTGAATGTACTATTAGGAGCTGGGGCCCACTTGGAATAGAGGGCTCACAGGAGGCATCCTTTGGAGGGTGTATCTCGCGTTGGTGCTCTTTCTGTTGGTTCTACTTTCCAGCCACTATGAAGTAAACAGCTTTGCTCCACCACACCCTTCTGCCATGATGCCTTGGAGGCAGCCGATCTTGGGATGATCCCTCTCAAACTGGTAGCCAAACTAAACCTCTTTCCCACCCCCCCGGTACAGGGGATAGAACTTGGGTCGTTGAACTTGCGAGGCAGGCGGCAGAACCACTGAGCTAAATCCCCAGCCCTCTAAACCTCTCCTCTTTGGGGGTGCATGTGTCAGATGTTTTTTGTCCTAGAAACAGCAAGGCTGACTCATACACATAGCAAGTCTGGTCTTCTGAGGGCTCTGGCCTTTCTCCCAGGATTACTTTGGTCTCCCGTTAGTAAGGATGAATAAAGTGTATTTCCCCCAAGACTGTACTAATGATAAGAGATCCAAAATCATCTCATAGCCAACAAATCCCTCTATAGAGGGGAAGGGACCCAAGCACTTTCTGGGGACGGGGGCTAGTCACTGTCTACAACCAGGCTGTCCACCTGGGTGACTGCCTGATGCAGCCCTACTCTGTGCCCTGAGCTCTCAGCACACACTTGAGAGTCTCATGGCCTTTCACCCTTTTTAAGTGACTGTCACTTTTAGTCCTGCTTCCCACATCAGACAGTCCCTGAGAGCAGTCCCATCCTCCCCACTGACCATTTTCCGCTTGGTGCAGAAGAAGGCATGGCACTCGAGATTCTCACTGTGCTGGCTCTGGGCGATATATGCAAACACCTTGTCATGCATCTTGTCTGCTGTGCAGTAGGAGATCCTGAAAGGCAAGTGGCAAGTGTCAACACATCTGGCACAGGGCCTGATCACATCTGAGAGGCGCTACAGGGCATCTTCCGGGTCCCAGAGATCCTATTGTCCACTGTCCTTGGCCTTGGCCTCCAGGCCTCACATCCTGGGCCATATATGAGAGAGGGATCCAAGCCAGGGAGAACGGCCTGGGGGAAAAGAATGAAGAGGACACTTTTCCCTCTCTTCCTCCCATGCCATCCTGAGCCACTACTCCCCAAAATAGTAATACCTGTACCCTAAATGCATATCAGTCAGTGTATCAAGAAATTTCTACATATTGCCTTGTTTCATTCCTACAGATGCCCTGATATGGGGTCTATTAATATCCCCACTTCTCAGATGAGGAAACTGAGGCTAAAGATCTGGGAATACAGAGCTGGTGGCAGAGCATGAAATCACTGGTGGGATTCCGAAGCCAGACTCATCAGCCCTCAAGGGCCTGAGCTGACTGGATGGAAGAGGAAGCAGGACACCACAATGTCCACTGCTGCTCTTTGCCCAGCCTCCCCTACCCAAATGTCAGAGGAGACCCAGGCCCATAGCTCCCGGGGTGACTGACACTGAGGAACTGGAACTGTGGCCAGGGTGGAGTGCTGGGCTGGGAATGTGTGAAGGAGATCCAACCAGCGGTCCCAGTGGAATGAGGGCAGCACCGCCATTCCCTCATGCTCCCAATGATCCCTCCACGCCATCTCTAGGAGCTGGTGAACGAGGATGGAACAGCTCAGACGACTCCTCACCAGGTGGCCCCAGCTACAGCTGTATCACTTGAATAAAACCACAAAACACCCCAGGTGAGAGTGGGGTGCTATGTTCCCAGCTGACTCCTCTCCTCTCAGAGGATTCAGACTGCTGCCTAACCACCCTGGGTCCTTGGCACCAATCAGCCAGATTCTGCTATTTCTCAAGCCCCAGCAAGCAAGCTCCCACCTCCCCTGGGAGGCCAAGTTTCCCCAGGTGGGTGCCTCCTTCTTTGCCCTCTTGGGATATACTCTATATCCTATTTCTTCTTTCAGTCCCCTCCCAGATATGAAGCTCCAGGAGGGCAGGCGTTGAGTCAGATTTCTCATCTGGTACAGACCTCAGCAGAGCAGGTACTTGGAAAAGTTGGTAAAAAGCAGGCAGATAGATTCAGAAAGGTGAGAGAAAGGCTCAGCCCCGAAACTCTGAAACTACTCCCAACACACCTATAACCCCTAACCTAAGCTTGTGCTTCTGCTCAAACTGAGCCACCTCTCTGGGGACAAAGAGAGTGGAAAGTTGCCTAGAGAAAGGGACTTGCTGGGCAGAGCTCCCCCAGGTCTGTTTAGCCATTACCTCACTGTGCACTGTTGGCCATTCCCTCCTTAGGCCTCAGCTTCTCTATCTGTAAAATGGGTCTGGGATGTCCCTTTCAGTTCTAAAACACGACAACTGACCAGCAAGGAGAGAAGTGGGGGTAGCCTGGGCTCCAAGGGCTAGACCTGCCTCCCTAGGACTGGGGCACCCACTGGACAAGACTATCTACACTCTGGCTCCAGACCCTAGGTGAGGCCTCCTGGGATGTCAAGCCAGATGTCTAGGGCTGGGCTGCTGCATTCACAGTGGAGGAAAGAGGCAGTGACTCAGCAGATGTCTGCTCCTATAGTGACTCAGCAGCATGCAGGGGACGCAGCAGGAGCACGGGGTTGGGGGCTCAGGTTCTGTCAGCCTCAGCTACCTGTTACAACTGGTGATGAGGACAGCAAGCGCCACCTCACCAAGTGCTCTCTGTGAACTGGGTGCTGGGCACTAGCATAGTGAGGCAGGACCTGCTCCCAAGCCCACCTTACGGATGAGGAAACTGAGGCTCCATGGTCACTCAGGTATCAAATGGTAGAACCTGGACTCAGACAGGACACTCCGTGCACCACCAAGAGTCAGAGTGGTGCAGACCACCCCATGCCAAGCATACCTGTAAATGGACACGTTCTCAATGAGCTGGTTGGTGAGGTGGTCGGTCAGGATAATTCCCCGTGGTGACACCTTGAGTGTCACCTTCTGCAGTTTCTTCCCGCTGGCCTTGGCCTGGGGGCAGAAAGGGGTCAAAGGAACCTGCTTTTCTTGCAATCCACCCCTGGGCTACACCTAGCTACTTCACACACCAGACACAGGTTCTGTGTGAGGCTTAGGACTGGCAAGTGCCATGGGAAGGACACTTGACGAGCACCTCTCGAAATAAAATAGGAACAACTGAAAAAAAAAGTGGGGGACAACTGCTGCTGTCCACTAGCACCAGTCCCGGTCCTCACAGGCAGAAGGTGTACTCCCATCTTCTTTCTCATGGAAGTGGACTCAGAGGAAAAGATTTGCCCAAGGACACACAGCTGGGAGGGCTGTCACAACCCAGCAGGGCAACTTCACCTCTGTGGACTGCTCCACCCACCACACATGCAGGGGCCCAAAACTGGGGTCAAGGACACCATGGGAAACAGATTTAATGGCCCCGTGTTCACTCAGAGCTGGGAGCAGGGCAATATGGTCCCTGTTGGGCTACCCTATTCCAGACAATGGAAATGTGGCTGAGTGACAACTTCCTCACCCTCCCTGGTGCCAGTACGTCACTAACAGTTAGGGAGGGAGCCTGGGCTGTAGACCAGGCTGGAACGGCCCTTGCCACAATGGCTGGAAAGGCAGACACTGGCCCTGACCCTGTTCCCTTCCACCAAAGCTTTGCGCCAGACGGAGGGAGACTCAAGGCCAGGTTTAGTCATATCCCACTGGGGTGACAAGCTGGGGATGAGAGGCAGCCCAGAAAGAAGGTGGCTTCCACCTTCTCCTGACAGGGCACTCACTGTGGCCACGATCCTCTTGACAGCTGCGGCAGACAGCTCCTCGCCCTTGGGCCGCTCCACCAGTGTCATGCCCAGGTACTTGAGGGTGAAGAGCATGCCCTCGAGCAGCGTCTCCCGGGTGTCCGTCCAATTCTCTGGCAGCTCTAGGGTGGGACACAGAGGCCCTCAGACCCTGCCAGTTCTCACTAATCTACCTCCTTGGAAAACCTGGCAAGGGGCCCCAGGGTCTGCCATCATTGTTTTACTATTAATATAATAGTAATATTGTTTGGAACATATCAAGTATGGGGTAAGAAGCTTTACACAAAATGTCCTTGTTAAAAACAAACAAACAAACAAACAAAAAGCCAGGAGTGGTGGCGCACGCCTGTGATCCCAGCACTCAGGAGGCTGAGGCAGGAGGATCGCTGTGAGTTCGAGACCAGCCTGGACTACACAGTGAGTTCCAGGTCAGTCTTAACTACATAGTGAGACCGTCTCAAAAACAAAACAAAACAAAATAAAACAAAATGTCCTTGTTAATTCTCAGGAGAATCCATGAGACAGACTGTATCACACCCACCACAGACAGATGCAGGTCCAGGGAAGCCAGGTCACATAACCAAGCCCAGGAGCTGGCCAGTGCCAGAGACTTGGCCACATTTCAAGTTCCAAGCCCAAACAGAACTTCAACACTGACAACTGCCCAGGGAAAATCATGCCATTTTCTTACTGAATCCTTATTGTGACTCTGTGAGGTGGGTACGGTTCCATTACACAGATCAGGAAACCGAGGCTCAGAGGGGCAAAGGCATGAGACAAGAGCCACATGCAGCCATGGACCCAGCCTTCACTGTTCAGTCCCCTGCACATCCAGAGACCAACTGGCTGGGGAAAGGGGACCAGCAAAGCAACAGTAGCCAAAGGAGAGAGGCTGGTGTAAGGGTCAATGGGGAAGGAGAAGAGGAATTTTCCAACAATGCCATACTGACCCACTAGCCCTGGGTTAGAGTCTCAGCTCGGAAGTCCCCCATCCCCTCTGAGATAAAAAATGCTGTCCCTCTGGGCTGCAGGCCAGCTCACCTGCGGTCTTTTAAGGATACAGGAGGATCCAGATAGAGACCAGCTGCCAAGGGCTACCAGAGAGGTGAGCAGGGCCAGCTGCCCCAGACCAGCCCCTGAGAGGAGGATGGGGGAAGTCCCGTGTCTGGGCTGATGGAAAAGCTACAGAAAGCTAGGATAGAAGTGGGCATCGCAGGCTCCAGCACAGCTGAGCCCCTGGGTTTCCCCACAAAGTTGAGCCTGGCTCTGGGGTTTCTACACAGTTGGGAGTTAGAACCTAGGGCCCAGGGTATTCCATTAGGTCCCCTATACAATCTGGGCTACGCCTTAGGTTCCAGGGGCTCTATCTCCTTCCTCCACAGCCAGGAAGGGCCTATACACCCAGTCTCTGGATTTGTGTTCATCCATACGATCCAGTGAGTCTCTCAGACAGAGACACACACATACACCACACACATGGAGGAGGGGGTTTATACAGGAAACTATGGGTATTACCCTCCTCTTGAGATTTAATAAGGAGGGACTTGCTGACTGGTCATCTATAACCTAGCATGCAGCTAGTGCTCAGTATCTGCTGAATAAAGGAATGACCTAGACAACCTCATCCCAGCTCAGGACCAAGACAATACCCTTCGCCTTCATACCTACCTCACTGAGATGACCCTAAAGCCCAAAGTGACCCTATCCTTTGTCCCAACCACCATAAATAATCCTCCAAAATGCAGAAAGTCCCTGAGGTGTCCCAAGTCCAGTAGCAGATGAGAGGCCCCAGAGCTCAGATTATAGGACCTTTGCTTAAAGAAACCAACATAAGGGCCAGGGATTTAGCTCAGTGGTTCCACCGCCTGCCTTGCAAGCAAAAGGACCTGTGTTCAATCCCCAGTACCAACAACAACAACAAAAAAAAAACAAAACAAAACCAAAAAAAAAAGAAAGAAAGAAAGAAAAAAGGAAACCAACATAATAGTACCATGATGGGGCAAATCAGTGCTACCAGGTAATAAAGACCCAACAATAAAATATTAGCTACTACTATCACCTCAAACACTCACAGGTACCTTGCAAATAGGCCTTTCCTTCTCATTTTACAGATGAAATTGAGGCTCAGAGCACTCTGATTCTGAAGTCTAGTGGCAGACAACTTTATCCCGAGGCAAAATACCTTAATTCTAGCCAAAGGTCAGGGAGAGTTTCTGGGAGCTGGTAGTATAGCCTTCTATCTAGAATTGGGTTTTCCAAATACCTGAAGCTTCCTCACTGCAAGCCAGTATATCCTGACCACCCTTTCAACCTGGTACCCATCTAGGGAAGGATGGCAAAACAAAGTGCTGCCATGCTCACTGCCTCTGTCCTTGGCAGACATTGCTAACTGACTGTGGCTCCATGTCTATTTCTCAACAGGGCCTTAGGAGGGCCATACTAATCAATCAGAGGTGGCCTCCTTCATCTTATTATCCGTTCCTACCCGATGGCAAACATCCTTCTTTCCCCTGTTTTCCTGTCCCCACTTTCCCATTTCCTATGGCTCAGCCATTCCCTGGCCTTTGTCCAAAGCCACTTCCTCTCCCTCCATTCCAAAGGACCAAAGCCTGCCAAGGTCACTGGTGATCTCTTTGCTGTCAAAACATTCCCCTGTCCTCCTTGACCCCTGAAATGCTTGGCATTTTTCTGCATTCTTCCTTCCCTGGCCTGACCCTTCCCCAGTTCTACAGCCTCCTGGGAGATTGAAAATTATTTATCCTCCTCAGAGACCCTCCTCTACCCCAATCCATTTGACAGATATGCAACTGAAGCCAAGAGGGGAATGCAACCTGTGCAAGGTCAAGGTAACACGGCAAGTTAGCAAGGATCCCAGTCTACTAACAAGGCAATCCCCACAATGACTGTCGGAGACCCCTACCTCCACTCCCACCACACACACACACAAAAAAATCCAAGCACTTTAGAGAAGCTCTTTTCAACCTGTATTGGGCTTGTCACTGAGGTAACTTCTGCAGAACTTCCTCCTTGTAATGGGAAATTGAGTTTCAACTTTGGAGATTTTTCTCAAATACTCTTTTTGCCTTTGCTCGATCAAAACCCCATACAACCAGCTCTTCCAGGAAGTCTTCTCTGAGGTGGTATAGTCCAGTGGTTAAAAGCAAGGGCCTTAATCCTAGCATACCACTTCTGAATTATGCTGAGTTAATTATCTCTCTTAAGCCTCAGTTTTCTCATCTATAATGAGGGAGGCAACTCCCTATACCTCTGGGCTGCTGTGATAATGAAATGTACTCAGCGAGGGTCAGGCCCATCATTGGCACCTTTCTTGAACATGAATCTCTCTTTCCTCCCAATGCTGCACACCCACTGCCAAGCAGCTGCCTCCTCCAGTGTCTTCCCCTCCACGGACTTACCACTCATATCTGCCTCCCCGAGAAGGAGGAGGGAGGAGCACCCCTGCTGGACAGTGCTGTCCAGTCTCGTCCTGCTTCTCCGTTGTCCCTCATCCCGGCCATCAACGTTCCCAGGCCCCACCAAGATGCTCCTTTCCTCGAGGGACGCCTCCTCCCCTGTGACCCTGTGCATGTGACCTGCTCTTCACTGAGGCGTTCGGTCTCTTGTGCTTACAACTTTCCCTCAGAAACCAGCACAGGGGCCCTCGGTATAGACAGAGGTTTCCTGCCACCCTCTCCTGCTCACTACCCAGCCACCTCACACAGGATGTAGCCAATCTGCACTCCAGCTCACAGGTTGAGGCTACATCTCTCTCCCAGGGAGCCCTGGGATTCAGGGGCAGCAACCAGAGGCCTCCAGGCAAACATAAGGCTGAGTCCACAGCCCTGTTCCGGTCCCAGTTATTTTCAGCCCCAGGGTGGATAATGACTGTGCTGTTTCAACTTTGCAATTTTACAGATGACCTGCTGCTGGAGTTAACTGGGGACAGACCATATGCCCAGTCTAACTTCTATCACCATGTGCCTCCTAACTACCAAGGTGTTAGGGCTGGGCTGGGCTGGGCTGGGCAGGGCAGGCCCTCTGCCCTCTGCCCTCTGTCACCCCAGGAAACCCAGCTGGCTGGTATCTGGAACAACAGAGCTTTGGCAAAATCCACAGGCTGGGGCAGCCTTTGAGCAGGGCGCTAGCCGGGCTCTGCAGCGTGGCAGACCACAGCCTAGGAGTGACAATCTCTCAGGTAGGGAAACAAGCTCTGTCCTGAAGGGAACAGCTGCTTCTCTGGTTTGCAGTCTATTTGAGTTTTCAGAAGCATCATCAGAATCTTCTGGATGTGAAAAGTATTAGACAAATTTCAGAAGTGAAAGCTATTGAGATTGTTATGAAAAGAAAATAACTTTTAAAATTATCACAACTGTTTCCTAAGCATCTACTTATACTGCAAGAGAAAATAATGGGCTCTGGGCAGCCTAGGGGTTCAGTTACTCAATCTCCCTGGGCTCCAGTTTCCTCACTTTGAGACAGGGAAAATAAGCTGGGCATGGTAGTGCATGCCTGTAATTCCAGCACTCAGGAGACTGAGGCAGGAGGATCACAAGTTCAAGGCTAGCCTAGACTGTCACCAAAATCTAACAGACGAACAAACCGGGGACAATAATCGTACTCACCCCATAGGGCTGCCATCAGGATACAAGCTCCTACATATATACACATATCTGATCCAGGCTAAGAACAGCTTAAGTACAATCTGCTGTCACTGCCAATGGTCAAGTGCAGAGTGATTTAATGTATCCAGGACCATTTACAGTACTTTTTGGGAGGAGTCAAGGATACATCAGCATTCCCATTTCAGATAAAGCACTCGGAGAAGTGTGACCATGGCTCATAAATGATAGCACTGGGACTCAAACCCCACACCCATTCCTGCAGCCTCCCAAGCCCCGTTCCGATGTAAGGAAAGGGTCACTCTGCCCTCTGCCTGAAAGGAGCATCTGACCTTCAGTGGGTAGTGGGTGACCTCTGACTCAAACCTCACCTCCTCCCGTAGCCACCAGACCTGTGAAAACAAGGCCTCAACCTCCACTTAAAGTCCCCAGGTTCTTCCTCTTTGGATTCACCTGAGTCTTCCAAGTCACCTTGTTAGAGAGGTGGTGCTATCAGGAAGCCACCCTCATGTCCTATGTGCACCACTTCCTCACATGCTACCCAACTGCCATTCCCTGCCACTGCCTGCTGGAGCCACCAATGCCAAGCAGACTGGGGAATTAAGGCCTCCCATCCCCAGAAGTCCTCCAGCCAGGACTGCCAGTCCTCAAAGGGAGTATATTTACCCTGGCTCCCAGAGTTCACCCACAGGATTAAGCTCCAGTAGCCCACAGTAGTCATCCTCTTTATAATGTCCACTTTTTTGGGACTCTTTTTCCCTTTTCACTAGTCCTAATAATATTTCCTGGGACTTCTTCCCAAATAAATAATTTGTACTCAGATCCCTGTCTCAGTGACTACTTCTAGAAGAACCTAAACACAGTAACTATCTTATCTAAAGAAGCTGTTCTCTGGCCCATTTTACTATTCTTCATAGCATTCCAGCTATCCCTAACCACACATATTATTAACCTGCAGCTTTGGCCTTTTTTCTGACTCCCTTCTCCAGACTATGAGAACTTTCAGAAGAGACACAACTATCACTTCTCGGTCTTTTGGCTAAGATCATATGCAGAAGAGACACAACTCAGTTCCCAGATTCCCCAACACCAGTATTAGTGCCTGACCTGTAGTCAGTGCTCAATAAGTATTACGGTCTGACAGTTTATTTATGTAAAATATTTATACTGTCTCATTGTAAATAAATTAATAGATCCCTCTCCCACCTCCCACCATGAACTAGTTTTACTGGAATTGGTACCTTTACTTCATTCTTTTTCTTCGAGTTCTAATACTGACACAACCACAAAGGAGCTCAAGGGTCAGAGTGACCACAGTATCTGTGAAAAGGAGGATAAAAAAGGGCCAGGGGAAACCACGCTTCCAGGCAAATGGGAGAAAGGAAAACCCTTTCTCCAGGGACTGAGATAAAATATTTATGGCTTTCAAGACGGAAAAAAAAAAAAAAAAAAAAAAAAAAAAAGAAAAGCTGTATGTAGGAGAGGGAGAGAACCATCTTTCAAGGTCAGGACAACTGAGAAACAGGAGGCCTGGGACTTAGTGTAAAGAAGTCAAGTCTGGCTTTGCTGTGTGACCTCAGTCAAGCTGCAGCCCTTCTCTGGCTTGTTTCTCCACACATAAAAGAGTGACCCTGCTAATCTCACTGGAGAGGTGAGGAGCAGGTCACTGAAGACAGCAGGGGTCAAGCCTAATCTTAATTCCACTGTGTCAGTTTTACCTCAAAACTCAACCACAGGTCTCACAGGTCTGGAGGGCTCGGCCCAGTGCTTGGCTGGGTCATAATACCAAACAAGGCTGGCCCCACATACATTCCATGACTTCCCCTCTAGCACTCGGCCTCAATGTCTTCAGATGCTGCCAGCCCAAGCTGGTTTGGGGCCTGGCCCCGGTTCTCCTGTTGGTAAGAGTCCCCACAGAAGCTGTGAGATCCGCCTTTTGAAAACTCTTGTGTCTGCAGCTTATGCCCTTACTCCCCCAAACTCAGTTCCTTTACCTCTAAAATGGATCTGATAAGAATCTAGGGGCTGGGGGTTTGGCTCAGTGGTTCCACTGCCCACCTCACAAGCTCAAGGACCTGAGTTCAATCCCCTGAACCAAAAAAAAAAAAAAAAAAAAAAAAAAAAC
>NW_022900935.1:20691200-20692927 GCF_012274545.1 Fukomys damarensis
CAAATTCAAAGCCAGCCTGAATTAAAAGCAAGACCCTGTCTCATTAAAAAATTTTTTACAAAAACAATAGTTACCATTTATTGAAGTCTTCTCTGTCCAGCAAAATGCACTGATTTAACCCTCATAAAGAAGTCTGAGGCAGTTACTAAACTTATTTGCAACTTACAGATGGAGAATTGCGCTTCAGAACTACAAACCTGAAGAGTCCACTCAAGGTACAGAAGGCTCTGGACTTCTGGAAGCTAAAAGGGGGACAGAGGCACTCCTCCCTTTCTCCAAGGTATTTACAGGCTCAGCCCTCAAAACCTGGTCCACCATAATAAGAATCAAGTTGAAAATCCACACAGGCATTAGGAAGGGGAATGGGGGAAGGAAACCACCAATGAGGAGGGAGCATTATTACCAACAATCTTCTGAACCCTCCTGCCATGTAAGAATTGTTATTCCCACTTGACAGGTGAGGGAACTGAGAATCGTTAAGGACAAGTGACTGGTGCTCCCTCTTTCCCCTCCCCATATTTAGAGGTTCTGGGCTCCCTCCCCTTCACAACCACTTCCCTGGAGGGCTGCCCCACAGACCCTCTCTCCATCCAAGAGACTACAGGATTCCTCCACTGGGAGAGACAGTCATTCTCTCCGAAGTCCTGGTCGCAGCCCACGATGTTTAAAGGGCCTATTTTGAGAGTTAATAAGTGTGGGAGATGGTGCATGCTTGGCCAGTCTCTAGCGGGCCTCTGACCCCACCCCAACCAGCAGACACCAGCCAGGCTCTCAGTACCAGTATGGGCTAGGAGGAAGCCACAGCTGGAACAGCAGACTGGGGCAAGAGGAGGGGCAGGGCGGGCTCCCTCAGCCCAGACACGCTGGCGCTCCTGGGACCAGGGACTCTGGCTCCCCTGGTGGAGCCCTGGAAGGCAAGAAGGGAATAGAGGTGGGGTGGCTGTACTGTTGGGGGGGGGCTGTGGCCTCAAGTGAGCGGCAGGTAGGGGTGAGGGTTTGCAGGAATCCAGTGCTTTGGCTCCGTATCCGCCAGCAAAGCCTGTGTTACTCCTAGATCTTCCTAGGCTAGGTTTCTCAGGCCTCGTCGGAAGGTGCCAGGTGATGGGCTCCCAGAGAGTAACCTGAGACAGGGGGACAGGAAGGAGGCCGGCTCACCCCCTCTCAGACGACCCCGGGAGACCTGGCGGCGAGTCTGCGGTTTGCATAGGCTCTCAGGGACTCTGGAAGCCCAGGGGGGGAAACGCAAAAGAAAACAGGTTTCAAAAATAACCTGAACGCCAGTCTCGCCACCCGGACGCAGCTGGGGGGAGAGGAAGCAGGGTCTAAAACGCTCCGTGGGCGACCTGAGACAGTCCAGGCCGGCCTTCTCCCAACAAGCAGGAACCTGCGTTAGGGCTCACACCTGAGGCTTGGGCGTTAGATGCCGCTGCGCCCCAGGTCTTTCGAGGGGCGGTGGGGTAGTAGGTTCCTGCTGTGGTCGCCAGTGTGGTGTGGGGACGAGGCAGCTTCCCAAGTCCCTGCGCCCACCTCTCGTCCCCTTGCGGGCGCTGAGCTCCGGCCTCTCCCAGCTGCCCGAGGCGGCGGAATGGGGAGGTGCCGGGCTCGCCTAGGTCTCCTCTCCTCACCTGCAACCCCCGCGCGCCGCCCGCACCCGGAGACCCCGACTCGGCCTCTTCCCAGGTTCTGCCCTCCTCCCAGATGGCGCGGGCAGCGGGAGCACGACCTGA
>NW_022900935.1:20693320-20703913 GCF_012274545.1 Fukomys damarensis
GCCGGTTGCGCGCTCCTCCCCTCCCAGCCGCTCCTGGCGCTAGCTCCCGGGCTGCGTCCGGGGGCGGGACTAAATCGGTAGGGAACGCTCACCGACACGCCCCCGGCCTCCTGACCTCGCCCCGCCCCGGCCTGGCCTTACTCAGCGCCCACACGTTCTGGCTTGCACAAGCTGCCCGGGCAAAGGTTTCTCCAAGATCTTGATCCGGAAGCCTTCGATGAAATCAGTCACCGTAGGGGTCTGAGGGTCCGAGAGCCGCCGCCGCCCCTTCCCGGGAGGGGAGGTCAGATACCATTTTACAGATGGGAAGACTGAGGACCAGAACAAGGAGGGGTCTGGTTCAGGAATAAAAATACCCTGGACAGTGGGGGGCGCAGCACCTCCTGAACACCCTGTCCTGCCGCCTGCCTACCCTATGCCAGGTGGTCTGGGAAACGGTGTGGCCTGCGTTGTTAGGCTCAGAGGTGTGGGGAAGAGCCTCTGAGAGACTTGCTGTGTGACCCCAAGCAGGTCCTTCCCGTCCAGGTTTTCTTCTTATCTGCGAGGTGAAAGTCGAGCCATATCTCTACTGATCCTGGCAGCCTCCCAGGACCCACGCGTTGCATGACCTAACCCAGACCCTGCCCTGCTTCCTGGGACGCTTTTCCAGGGCAGTCTGGACTGTAGACTTCCTCAAGAACAGATGTTCTAACTCCAGGATTTTAGAATCCTTAACTCTAGGACTCTGGGCCAAAGAGAGTACACACAGCTCACCCCATCCACTGCCACTGCCCGCTTCCTTCCCTTGAGGGTGCGACTGGGCCTCTGTAATTACGGTGCCTGGAGGAAGGCAGGAGAGGGAGGCCTTGCTCACGTTCCAGTGTTTCTAAACCAAGTGTTTGCAGCCATTCTGTCCTTTGATGTGTCCATCAACACTGCTTGGGCGGCTGGTGCAGCCCATGATAGGCCACTTTCCAGATGGGAGCCCTGGGCCCCGGAAGGGAGCACTCACTGAGGAAGGGAGCACTCACTGAGGGAGGGAGCACTCACTGAGGGAGGGAGCACTCACTGAGGGAGGGACTCCCACAGTCTGCAGCCAGGGTGAGACTCAGGCCCACTGGCCCCAGAGAACAGAGGCAGGGGTCAGAACCCAGCTGTCTGGTGAGCGCTGTGAACTCACCTTTCTGGGCCCCATCTGTAACATTACCTGCTCTTCAGGGCTGTCTATAAGGGTTATATTTTTATTTTTACTTTGTAGCGGTGATGGGGATTGAACCAGGGCTTCTCGGATGCTAAGCTACTCCTCTGCCACTGAGCTACATCCCCAACCACACAGGGAGTAAATGACAGGAGTTAAAAGGGCTGAATTCTGTCCATGAATTTAGAGATGTCCCCTCCAGGATGTCTCCCTTTACTGCCACCATGGATTAGGCTTCTCCTTGAGGCTCCCACAGTCCTGAGCTTTCAGCGTTGTGACTGTTGCTCTTCTCCCCTCTGTTAGAGGTTGTGTCTTCAAGGGTAGGTAGATTTCATTATTCATTTCTGAATCCCAAATGCCTAGCAAGAGGTCCAAATGGAGTGGGAACACACTCAATGTCCCTTTCCTTTCTGTCACTTCTGGGAGGTCACAGGGCTGCGTCTCCCCAGCTCTCTACCCCAGGGCAGCTGGGTCTGAGAACCATAGAGACCTTCCTGGAGCCTGGAGGACATGTGGTCATCAGGGCTTGCCGGAGCAGCTGCCAGTGTCCGGCTAGCAGGAGGCGCCATATGGCCCGGGAAGCAGGCAGCCTGGGAAGGCAGTATGTACCGTGAAGACTGTTAACCAGCCTGCATCCTCCCAGCGGTGACCTGCTGGGAGCTGTCAGCTGTCTGTCCCCTGCAGAGGGCAGCCTACTAGTGCCCCTTCTGCTGCTCCCAGAAACAGAAGTCAGGGCTGTGAGGGGCCTACTCTGTGCCCAAACCTTCATTTCAAAGACCAGGAGCCTGAAGCCCAGAGAGGGCCAGGGACTTGCCCAAGGTCATATAGTAAACCAGGACCAGAAGTCAGGTCTCCTAGCTCCCACCTGGGATTCTTATAAGCACAGGAAAGGAGATTTTTCTTCTTTATTAAAAAAAAAAAAACAACAACAACAACAAAAAAGCCAACTTTCTAACTTTGCCAACATTTCTATAGTGATCATACATGCTAGCCACACACTCTACCACTGAGTTGTATCTCCAGCCCCTGCTCTCTCTGCTGGGGGCTCCAGGAGACCCAGTGAGAAAGTGGGTGCCAGGGAGCTGGATGGGTTCTTGGCCTCTCTCCAGCTGCCACCTCAGCTTACAGTGGGATCAAAATGGAAACCTGGGTTCCATTAACAGTCTGCCCCTGCTAAGCCAGACCACCTGTTCTTCTGTCCCTAAAGTGGGAGTCATTGGTGGGAGACAGCATAGCACAGCTCCCTTACATCTCTACTTCATAGCCTTTAGTTCATTTACAGTCTGCCAGCCTCAGTTTCCTGAAAAATGCACACTTATAATCTCAGCACTCCGGAGGCTGAGGCAGGAAGATCATCTTGGGAATCACACCTTTGGTAGTTCAAGGCCATCCTGGGCTGTATAGTAAGTTCAAGGCCAGCCTGAACTTCACAGCAAGACCCTGTAAAACTGATGCAATGGACTGAATGTCTGTGTCTTCTCAGAATTCAAATGCTGAAATCCTAACCCCAAGGGGATGATATTAGGAGAGGGGCCTTTGGGAGCTGGTTGTCATGAAAGCAGAGCTCTCATGAATGAGTGAGTAGAAAAGAAACCCCTGAGAGATCCCTGGTGCCTTCCATCCTGTGAGGCTCTGGGAACAAGACCACATCTGTGGACCAGAACAGCCCCCCACTGCCATGGGATCTGCCTGTTCCTTGGCTTTGGACTTCCAGCCTCCAGAACTAGGAGAAATAAATTCCTGTTGTTTATAAGCCACTCACTCCAGAATTTTATTACAGCGGCCAGGACAGACGGAGACAATCATAATGGTATTTCAGAGGGCTGTCATTAGGATTGAAAAGCTAATGTTTAGGATTATGCCCAGTGTGCAGTACATGCTCTATATGTTGCCTGTTTTAACCACGCAGCGGTTACCCCAGCGTCACTCAGGCCGTGTGTTTGCGTGCTGATATCCCAAGCGTCACTCAGGCAGGTGTCATTTCAACCTAGTCGATTCTTGTATTGAACAAATTAGATAAAATTCTCATTTTTGTATTTCCTGTTATAAAAATTAATGGAAAAAATATGTAATTTTGAGTCATCTTGTATTTAAATAATCGGACTGGTAAGTGGTTAAAAGAACTAAACGCACTTTCCTAACTGGATGAACAATAAAAATGAAATGGCACCAGTGACTTATTGTCATAATCCCCAGCTGGTTCCCAGGGAAAGGTGTTTAGAACCAGCCTGGCCTATGATGACCTGAGCTGGGGAAACTTCAGCTTCTCCTCAGGTGTGTGTGTGTGTGTTTGTGTGTGTGTCGCCCCCCCCCCAACTCCCAGTCAGAGTCGGCTTCTAGGGAGCCTGAGTAGAGGTGAATCAGAGCCCTGGGGACTCCTGTCTACACTCAGCTGTGACCTTTTCTGCCTGCAGGATCTTTCCAGCCCATTCACCAGGTAGCCCAACCAGCTGCCTTGGAAACCCTCCTTCTTCATACCTTTCCAAAAACATCCTTCCCTTTTCCAGATGCCCCAGCTTTGCCCAGAACATCTAGTTGGCCTACTCCTCAGTACCCACAATCAGAGCTACCCTCTTCTCTCCTTAACACATGAACACACATGTCCCTCTACAACGACTGATCTTGGAGTTTCACATACCTGGGCTCGTCAACCAAACCCACCATTTATAAATGTGTAACCTTAGCTAACTTGAGCCTCAGTTTCCTCACCTGTACCATGCCCACCTTAGAGGGCCTTTAAGGCTTCTGTGAGATAAATGTAGGAGATGCTCAGCGCCATGCCTGGTATATGGCAGGTGCTCAGCAAGTGGTTGCTCTGGTCACCATTAATGTCACGATCATGGTGAAGTTGTTTACCTCTTCCAGCACTGCGTATGCCCCGGGCAGGGGGACTGGAAATTGTCACTCACCCAGGCAGGGCCCCCTGGGGCACCTGGCACAGGGAAGTGCTTGATACACATCCAAGGACTTCAGTTCTGCCCCCTGTTCTCAGAGTGTCTCACAAATGGGGACCTTCAACGATTGAAGGAAGGCAGTGACTAAGGGAGCTGGGGTGCTCCTGAGGGACCCCTCGGGCCCACCCATCCAGTCTGCTTCCTTGGTGGCCCTGCAGCTGTGTCCTCCCAGGCCAGGCATCCACAGGGAGATCTGGCAGGAGAGCTGCTAAGCTAATTAAGAATGACAAAGCACCGTGTAATCACCAGCGATGGATGAGTCCCCTGCCTCTTCCTGCCCCTCCTTCCCTCATGCTTCTTGGCACCGTCTGGCCTGGAGGTCACAGATGGAGGCAGGCGGGGTGGTGCCACCGAGCACAGGCTGGAGTCAGGAGACCCGGAGGCTGCTGCCTCTGCCACACTCTTGCAGCAGGACCCTAGGCAAGGAAGTTCCTGTCTTTGTTTGACTCTGTGCCCCCCTTCCCACCTGCTAAGTGGAGATAGAGGAAGGACAAGGTTCCAAGGACCGGCAGAGGGGCTCTGTGGAGGCCTCAGCTGTACCCACCAGGCTGGCCGAGTACAAGGTGGACAGTCCTAGCTCAGGTCCTCCCTTGGCCTGCACCCCCTATCACCAGCTGTGTGACCTTGGGCTGGACACCGCCTGTCTCCTGAGCACCAGCGTCCTCATCTCCAGGTAGGGATTGTTCAGAAGCACTCAACGCTGACCAGGATATGATGAGACCCTAGGACAGCCCGTCCCTGTCAAAGTGAGTGTAGACAGTAAGGGTTGAGAACTTGTAGAGAAATTTGATACAGTAATTTTATGTCTAATGAATCTGTAATAAAAAAGTGAAGGTTTATTTTTTTGTTCTTTTTACCATTTTACTTTTCTAGTAATTTATTTTCCTTGTATTCTATCTATAAAAGTATTGCTCTGTGACAACCCTTATCCATAGATCATTTGAGAAGCACTATTGCAGGGACTTCATAAATCAGACATGGGAATAATCTCACCTTATTTACATAATTGGAGGGTTTGATTTCCAGGACCTTTCCACTTGTACGAAGCCTAGAGGCTAAAGACTAACTCGCTTAGCCTGGCTCTCTAGGCCCTTTTCACCAAAATCCCACCCTACTTTCCCATCTGTCCCCTCCCAACCATACTCTTATCATACCACCCTGCTCTTCCTTCCTTCCAAATTCCTGTACCCTCGTCCTCCTCCATGCCTCCGCCTATGCTGTTCCTTCTACCTGGAATGTCTTTCCCTGCTTTGCCTGGCAAACTCCTACTCATTCGTCCCATCGGACGCCCCTCCTCGTGAGGAACCTTTCCCAGTGCCATTCTTGCATGTCCCATAGGCAGGGTTAGGTGCTCTGTCCTCCCTGCCCCATGATGCACTGTGGCAACAGGACAATGCAGCTATTAAAGCCATGAGCTCTAGAGTCAGGACAATGTGGGTTTTGGACCCACCTTTGCCAGCAGTGTAATCCTGAGCCGGTGACTCTACTGCTAAGCTTCCTTTTCACCTACCAGTACAATGGGGTAAGTTCCTGGCCCCATGGCACAGAGCACAGATTCAAGATATGTCTGCTGCCTCTATCAGAGTCCTTTGGGCTTATAACTTTCTCTGTTGTTTTCCTGTCTCTTTGCTAAACTGAGCAGGGACGCTCACTAGGGTCCTATTTGCCTTTGTGGGTCCCTGGCCGGCCTGAGGGTGCTTTTGTGGGATGCAGGTTTTGGGCTGCTCCCTGCCCTGGGAGCTGGTGGCTATAACCTTCTTTCCTGCGGAGTGCTGATCAGCTTGATCTCTGGAAGAAAGAACTCCCACCACCCGGAGGGATAGTGTTTGCTGATTTTCACTGTGCAAACATGTTCACCGTGGCCAATTTCAAGTTACCAGAAATTTAATAATAAGCTCACAAAATTCCCGAAGATGCCTCACTCTGCTCATGTAAGCCACCCAGCTCCAGCACTCAGGTCCCGCACCCTTCTGGGTGTGACTTCTGAGCTGAGGGCCTGGCAGCTTCCCATACCCTTTCCCCAGGTGCTCGTTGAAGTGACCCAGGGAAGAGCCACATAGTCAGCTGAGCGCCACCCAGCCATCATTCACCTTCCTGTCAAGCTTCCAGCCCCTCTGTGCTCTGGGATGAGAGCCCGAGAAACTTGTCTTCTGCCTGCCTCCCCCGGGATGGAAGCACGAAGCAGGGCTGAGGGCCTCGAGGTCCATCCACTAGTGACTCTTGGGGTGGTGGGCAGGGAGGCTACTCAGCCAGGTCATCAAGCCAAACTTGGCCATAGTGTCCCTAGGTTGCCATAGGGATCAGCCAGCACTCACGGCACACCTCTGCTCAGCACCTTTCCTGCTGCCCTCACTTTCCCACACTCAGAAAGCCCCACACTTGGCACCTTATGCTCCGCTGTCACTGGCCTTCCAGTCTGAAGTCACTTTACCTTTGGGTTTCTGTTGTGAAAGTGAACACAAACAGTGGGACAATGGGGCGTGGCCAGGGACTGGAGCCTCAACTCTGGTGTGTCCAGCTTGGCCTCTCTGGGACCTTCATTCTCTCCTCTGTTCTCCCTCAACTACTGTGGCTGTCCGCTGTGTCTGGCAGGTCCGCGGCAGGTGCACGCCTCTCACGTCACCTCGGGCGGGGGTGTGGTCAGGATCAGGCATTGCGCACGGCCAACACGAAGGATTAAAGAGGTGGGGAGGTGCGTCTACCAAGGCTGGGGTAAGGATGCGTGGGAAGGAGGTTCCTGGTTTGAATTCTTCAGAGCCCGCCTACTTCCGGGGTGTCCCGAGTAGGGCAATGTTTGACTGGAGGGGAACTTGCCAGCTCCGCAGAATGGGTGTGTCCACCGTTTTGTGTGTGTTTTGTGTGTGGACTTCTGGGGTCTAAATGCCGGAGGGTAGTGGGTGCCTGGGAGTGCCCCTTTTCCGGGCTGGGGGATAGTCTCCTGCTCCTTCTGCAGGCTGGCTCTGTTTGTCTTTCTGGGCAGCTCTAGGCACCCTCAGGGATGAGTCATGAAATACAAACTGTGTGATTTCCGTGATTCCACATTCTAGTTAAATGTGCTGATATTTGGATTTAAAACTGGCAATGCAGAATATAAAGAGGAATGGCAAAACTAATGCTAATAATTTAAACTTTTAATTTTTCTTTACTTAGAATGACATTGATAGTAAATAAAAACGTAGCAATAAGTTAAGAGGAAGGGAAAAAACTTGCGTGTGCACCTTTTAGGGCACTGTTCCTCCACTTTATGGACAGGGTCGCGAATTTTTATTCTGCAATGGGCTCTGCAATCCTGGAGTGCACTTATCTCCCTCTCTCCCAGTTCTCCTTATCCTGTTGCTGTTTAGGAGCTTTGGTTATCGTTTTGTTTCCTAGGCAGGGTCTTGCTATGTTCCAGAACAGCCTCAAGCTCACTTAGTTGCCCAGGCTTGTCTTGAATTCACAACCCTCCTGCGTCTGCCTCACGTGTGCACCATAACACCCAGCTTGTTGTTTGGTTTTAAATAGAATCTGTTGGCTAGGAGTAGTGGTACACGCCTGTAATCCCAGCTACTTGAGAAGCAGAAGCAGGAGGATTGAAAGTTTGAGCCCAACCTGGGCAATTTAGCGAGAACCCTTCTCAAGATAAAATAAAAATGGGCTGAGGGTGTGTAGCTCAGTGCTCCCTGGGTTCAATCCCCAGCACCACGAAAACAAATAAATACCATCTAGGTAACTGACTTATTTATTTGTTGTGAGTGCTATGTATGGTCTGCCCTGACTAGAGGAGAGGATGGGGTCTTGTCTATTTGGTCCAGGGAAGCGCCCAGAACTTGGTAAGCATGCACTGGACCAACACCAGGAGACCTCGAATGAGTGAGTGTCACCTGGGAAGACTTCAGGCCATGCTGGCAGTCTGGGATTCGTGCCCTGCCCTTGAGCATCTTGTCCTTTCAGTGTAGACCGTTCACACGGGGAGTCTGTGGCTCTGGCATCCCTTCCCAGTGATTCAGTCCTCCCGTTTCCTGCCAGCTCCCAGCCTATGGGTAGGAAAGGCAATTGCCCAGCAGGCTGCAAGGCCTGTGGGACCAGGCCCCAGGCTGGCCTCCCTCCGTCCTGGTTCCGTAGGTCATTTCCATCCATTGTCCTCGGTTTCTTGAGTTAATCTTTCCACCTGGGGAAGGTTCCCTTGCTGGTTTCCCCATCTGCTTCCAGATTCAAATCCTTCCTGGCTCCAAATCCTCTCCTAGGGTTTCCTTGGCCCTTCCGCCTCTAATGGCCAGACAGACCTTGGGCAAGCCAGCCTTTCTCCTCGGGGGAGGCCCTTGTGACGTGGGGGCCTCTGTGTGTGTGTGTGTGTATGTGTGACTTTACCCTTCCTCCCTCCCTGGGAAGGGGCCTGAGTCTTTAGAGGAAAGAATGTCAGATGAAACAAAAGTGGCTTTTCTTGCATTTGAGTTGCCTTCTGCAGTACACCCTGATGTCCCATGATTCTTTGTTCCTCCCCTTTACTTGCACAGGGACCGGCTTTCATTGCAACTGCAGTCTCCAAGTGCCCGTCATTCATTCCCCAAGCACGGGATGGACAAAGCTCACAGCCTGGTCTCTGCTGCCCCTCTCCTAAAGGGAATTCTACGTGACTCCTCCGGGATGGCTTCTCCCCTTCCTTACCCCCTTTCACGGGGTAAGATTAAACCATGGAAGCTGGGCATGGTGACGCATGCTCATGATGCCAGCACTCTGGGAGGCTGAGACAAGGGGATCAGAGTTTAAACCAGTCTGGGTAACAGTGACTCAGTAAAACGTTGTCTCAAAGTAAAAAGGGTGGGGCTCAGTACAAAGACCCTGGGTTCACTCCCCAGTACTGAAGGAAGAAAAAAGATTAAACGGCTGAAGCAAAGAGACCCCACACCCAGCAGTGTAAAGAGTGTAGATTAGATGTGTGTTCCTCTCCCAACCAACACTTCCAGCTGAGGGTTCACTTCTGCTGCACCAGGGCATTCAGAGACCCAGGCTGCTTCTGTAACACATCACTGTCATCTTCACCAGTTGTCACCAAGTCTGGGATCGGCCAGTAGGGAAGAAAGAGAGACCTGCAAACAGCTTAATCACTTCTGTTCACCATCCTGGGCAAGGGCACTGGCTTTAGGCCAAGCCTGCGGAGAAGGCTGGAAATTGGGCCTAGCCGAGCAGTCGGGTGCTGACGGGGAAGAGGAGCACGGATGGTGGATGCCGGGAGACCAGTACGGGAGCAGCACCCACCCTCTGCCTCCCTCTCCTTCCTCTCTGGGAAGGGAGTCTGGGTTGTAAACGCCCCTGTTCCCAGCATTTGTGTCGCAGAAGCAAGAAAACAGGTGGGAAGAGGGTTTTAAGAGTAATAGACACGAATACTAGGTGGAATTACTTTTTAAATAACGTTGTTTAATGGTCTGTGTCTTTGAAGTGCCCTGCCCACATAGTGCCAGGAGCCCTGAGGGCCGTGGGTTACACATGTACAGGGCACTTGTGCTTTACCACGCCCAGTGCCCAGGCTGAGGCTACCCTCCAGGAATGCAGTTTGGCAGAGAAGACGACACAGGATTAGAGGCAAGTTCCTGCTGCTGAGAGGCACCCAGGAGGGAATCAACTGCTTCATGGGGCAGGGGAGGGGCCGATAAGAAGGAGCATAAGGCCAGCATGTAGCACTCACCTGTTGTCTTAGTTACTTTTCTCAATGTCTAACACCTAAAGTTAAAGGGAAAAGGTTTATTTAGCTCACAGTTCATTGAGGTTTCAGCCCATAATCGCCTGGCTCCAAGGCAGGGTGGCACAGGGCAGAGGCGAATAGTTCTTGATGGGCGGAAGGTAGCAAAAGCAGCACATAGCATCTTTCTGCCCCTTTTATCTTATCCAGACAATCAAGATTAAAGTGGTGCCAAACCAATCCGTGGACTGATTAAGTAATCACACACCCTTAATCGCAGTATAACACAGTCTAGATTCAGCTGCCTCTGAAAAAGCCCCACCTATCGACCGCAGAAGGCTTTTGGGGGGACATCTAGACCCAAACCATAACTCCTGTGATCCCAGTACTCCAGGAGGCTGACACAGGAGGATCATGCATTCCAGCCCAACTTGGGTAATTCAACAAGACTCTGTCTTAAAGTAAGAAATAAAAAGGGCTGGGGATGAAGCTCAATGCAACTGCTCTGGGTTCAACCCCAGTACTGGAAGGAAAGAAAGTGTGAGAAAACGAGCGAGGCAGGCATAAAGAGGGTGCCATACTCTAATGTACCTTGGTCTGCAGGGATGCTTAGTTCTCTAACACATTTTACTAGATAAGTACAGTGAAGGGCAGTAAATAAAGAATCAAGTGGGGCACAGTGGTGCCTTCCTTTCTAGGAAGGCTGAGACAGGAGGATCATAAATCTGTGACCAGCCTGGGCAACAAAGTGAGACCCAGTCTCAAAAAAAAAAAAAAAAAAAAAAAAAAAAAAAAAAAAAAAA
>NW_022900935.1:20703933-20733887 GCF_012274545.1 Fukomys damarensis
AAAAAAAAAAAAAAAAAAAAAAAAAAATCAAGAAACTTGAATCCTAGCCTGCTGCTATGTATCCATGGCAAGTAAATTCCCACCCTTCCCTAATCTCACCAAGTCTGCAGGGCACCATTAACACACTGGGTACCCTTGTCGGTGTGAAGGTTTCATCACCAGGGGACAAAATACAAAAAGATGTCCCTTCCCTTGTACTCAGATACACAGCATAGGGACAGGCTGGATTTTAGTCTCTCTTCCCTCTTGGCTTCTTGCCTTTGTGTGGTGCATGACCCACACGACTGTGTTTAGGCAGCGATCTTGCCGGTCAGCCTCACTGGGTGGGGCATTGTATGATACCACAGGACTAATAGCTGTGACGATGGCTCAGCGCTTCAGTGCCCCCAGAACATCTGCCAGCTAGCAAGGTTTTTCGTTTGTTTGTTTTTGTTTTTTTCTCTTGGGTTCTGTAACAGGACTGGGACTGGTGTGAGGCCTGGGGTACATGAGTTAGGGAGGTGCTGTCTCTCAGGGGATCGATGGGAAGGAGAGCGATGGTCTCCATAAATTCTGTGCCCGGGCACCTTGCTGGCTGCACCCTGGCCCTGCCTGTTCTCCGAGACGTCGACAGATATATGTGTTGGTAGTGGTTTCAGAGAAGGTGCCAACTGCTGAGAGCCAAGCTCCTGGGAGTCACAGGATAGGGCTGAAAAGGGAAATTCAGTGGGGACCAGAGTCAGGAAACTGAGTGTCCGGGAACCTCAGCTTCACCTAGCCCATTAGGCAGTCTGGAGCCTTGGGAGGGGAGGAGAAGGGACAGGCCACCTGCTCCTCGTCTGTGGTCCATAGAAGACACTGTGGGGATGGAGGTAGGGGAGAGAGGAGGGTGGCAGTGACACACGGGACTGGCTGTGCTCACTCATTGAAGCCTAGCCTCCCCTTCAGGGCTGCCAGCCGCCTTCCTCAGAGCAGGCTCCTGCCTGACACCTAGATGCTTTGAGAATCAGGTTCAGCATGTCAAGGCCGGCAGAAAACCAGGCCTGACTTGAGTCACCTCCCAGACTTGGGAGCCCTCAGGCTGTGTTTTCCAAACTCCTGACCTTCACTACCACTTTTCACTTTTACCTTCACTGGTCACTGTTCAGTTTTTGTTGGTGTTGTTTTTAAAATCAACTCATCTTAAGGGAGGGACAAACAAACAAACAAAAAATAAAATCAACTCATCTTTACTGACACGATTTATTTTCAAAGGATATAATGTAGATTAAAAAAGTGAGGAGCTGGGGATGTAGCTCAGCAGTGCAGCCCCTGCCTGGCAAGCGCAAGGCCCTGAGTTCGACTCCTGGTACCACAAAAAAAAAAAAAAAAACCCAAAACAAAAACAAAACCACAGTAAAACAATATGGTTGCCATAAATAGATGTTAAACAATCACCAAGTACGATGTAAACCAAGTAGCATGACTGAGGTTTCGCTGAATCAGGTGTCTGGGGCTTCTGACTCTGAAGGCTAGTCTCTGTGCAAAGGGAAGGTAGGTAGAGGCTGGGACAGGGCTAAGGTTATACAGCTCCCACCAGAGACTCCTTTCTTGTCAGAAATGGAGTGATTTTCTCCACAAATGTGGCCTCGGTGCCCACCTACCCCGTCTCATGAATGTGCCCCGCCTGTCTGTGCTGGCCTCAGGTGAGTCTACCTGGAGGGTCAGTGGGCCTGCCAAATGCTGTGGCCCTGATGCCCTGAGGCCTTCCGAGGCCTTTTCTTTGAGGCACTCAGTGCTCACCACCCATGTCCTCTGCTAGGCATGGTGGAAACAGGAACCACAGGAGGCCCTGGTCCAGTCCTCAAGCTTAGGGTGACAGGATGGGCAGCTCCCTGGAGGGAACACTGAGTGAGGCCTCCAAGTAGGGAAGGGGCCCTGCGGTGGGGCCAGAAGGAGCCAGGCGTGCCGGGGGCGGGGTGTGTGTGGAAGGGCCTGGCTGATGGAGCTGACTGGGCCAGGCCACAGTGGGGTTCTGAAGAGGGACATGATGAGCGGGCATTCACCTGGAGAAGGAGGAGGGAGCCACACTGCACTGGCGCAGCGCTGACTCAATGGCTCAGGCTGCCGCTCTCCACACCTCTGCTCTGGATGTGGAATGGCAGGCCTGTGAGGTGCCAAGAGGAGCCCTACAGTGTGGGCAGCACGCCAACATGCCTCACATGGGAAGGGGCACCTCTTCTCCTTTCTGCTCATCTGCTGGGGGCAGTGAGCACTGCCTGGGGCTCCCCACAGCCCCCCTGCTGGCGACAGAGAGGGGGCTGCTTCTGCCTACACACTGGACTGTGTAACACACACGCACAACAGCAGCACTCACACATGCACACTAAACACTCAACACATACCCATAACACCTGTGCATACAGCACACACAACTAACTACATGTGATACCGAAAGGCTACTGCATTTCTTGCATGTTCAGAAGCCCTAGCAAGGACAGAAGAAGGGGGCCACCCCACCACCCGGCCTGCAGGCCTCTCTTCCTCAGAGGAACTCTTTCTTCTGAGCCCCCAGGCCATGTCAGGACCCTCATGCAAGGCTCCCTGTGAGCCCAGTCCCTTGGTTATGAAGTCCGTCACGAAAACTTTAAAGGGGACTGTGTTAGTTACTTTTCTCTCATTGCTGAGACAAAATATCTGGCAACCCAAATTAAAGGGGAGAGGCTTTATTTAGCTCACAGTTTGTAAAGATTTCAGCCCATAAACAGCTGGCAGAAAGGCAGAGTGGCACAGGGCAGAAAGGCATTGCAGACTAGAAACAGTTCATGGCACCCACATGGTAGCAAAAGCAACGAAGGGACCTTAAGAGAATCTCCCTGCCCCTTTTATCTTCATAGGGCCAGTGGCACTCACACCCTTAATCCTAGTGCCCTTGGGTTTAGCCCCACCGTAAATCAATCACTCTAGATTCAGCCACCACATGAGTCTTTGGGGGGACGCCCAGACGCAAAGGGACAGTTGGACACTGCTATCCCCTGTCTTCAGATGGTACACTCGCTCTACCAGTGTGTAGTAGAGGAGCTGGTGCACACTAGGTGCTCAAGACCTGCACAGCCGCAGAGCCATGGGAACGGGGAAGGTCAGGTCAAGTGAAGCTCTGGGCCTGGCTACAGCAGTGGCTCCCAGAGGGGTGGGTCATGTCAGGGGCCAACCCTTCTCTGACGGGGCGGACCCAGTTCTTTGGCCTGCAGGGGGAAGTGGGCCATGGGCGCCTGGAGAGGGACCCTGGGAGGGAGGAGCACTTACCAAGGGAAGCAGCGGGTTTGGGGCCGTGGCTCTGTGGTAACAACTGTCTCCCACGACTGAAGCAATGATAAAAACAGGAAGTAGAGCAGGAGAGCTTGTACCTTCCCCACTTGACTTCAGTCCCTCCACATCCTCTCACCCCGGGTCGTTGACCTGCCTGGAACAAGGGCCTTGAAAAGACCGAAAGCCTTCTCAGGCTGCCTGGCCTCACAGGCCTGTCCTCCTCCATGCCCCACCAGAGTGAGCCCCGGGTCGACTGTGAGGCTCTGGGGGTGCAATTTGGTTGCCACCCCACTGTGGGACACTGAGCAAGCCGGCCCCCTCCAGACCTGGCTTTCCTCACTGCTGACTGGAAGAGCCTGGGTGGCTGGTGGTTGGAGGTGTCCGTGGGGTCCTGGGGACAGAAGGGCACGGGCCTAGGAAGTCCAGAGAGGGGAGAAGGGCCTGGCACAGGAATGGATGTGAGGACAGTCCCCTGTGTATTCCAGGCCCACCACACCCAAGGCCCGGCTCTGTGAGTGTCCGTGGAAATGCAGAGTTGTACACTTGGTGCCTCCTGGAGCTGGGCTGCAGAGGGGAATAAAAACAGCCAGACCTCACTGCATGCTTGATGGGCCCCGGCCGGGGGAGCCAGAAGAAAGAAATGGCAGCATGAAGACCATAGCGCTGGGGTGGGGTGGGCAGCTCTGTAGGAGGAGGGGAGCATTACTCATGGTGGCTTTTTTAGCGTTTCTTTTAATCATTGAGGTTTAATTCGCCTAACGTAAAACGTCACTATTTTGAAGTGTTTTTTAGCGTAGTCACAGTGTGACAGAAGTGTCCTCCCCTTTCTAATTCTAGAACTTTCCTGTCATTCCAAGTGGAAACCCGGAAATCTTCGGCAGTCACTCTCAATCCACTCCCCGCTCCCTCCTTCCTGCCCCTGGCAAGCTCCAACCTACTTCCTCTCTGTAGATTCACCTGTCCCAGACATTCCACACAGGCACCACTGCACTCCATGCCGCCTGTGAGGGCTGGCTCTTTCACGGGGTGAGCTGCCGAGGCTCGTCCACTCTGGAGCAGGGCCTCAGCGTATCCCTTTTGTTTTGGCATCTTCCCAGATACATTTATTCGTGCCACATGGTGAGTGATACTTACGACAGAGCACAGCGGTGTCCCCGGAAGTCCTTGGCCCGGCTTGCTCACGTTACTGGCCCTGCAGTTTCATCTGGTCGTGTGCCCGAGCGAGCTGCTGATGACCATGGGCAGGGCAGGTGCGGCCGCGAACCTCTCCAAGCCTCCCTCTCAGCAGAACTCCGGAACAGTGCCCATTGCTCATCCACCCCTTTCCTACCCAAACCTCCTTGGAAGCCTGGGGATAGTAGGGCTTCATGGGGATCTAGCCATTTTTTTTTTTTTAATCTAGACATTTTAAATAATGGCTTCAAACATCACAGCAGGACAAACAGTTCAGGGCACAATCGATCTCACAGCTGACTCTGAAAATCAGCTTGTCGTCATCATTGTTATTGTTTTCCGTACTAGGGATGGAACCCAGGGCTTCACGAATGCTAGGCAAACACTCTACCACTGAGCTATATCCCCAGCCTTATTTATTTTGCATTTAGAGACAGGGTCTCACTAAGTTGACCAGACTGGACTCAAACTTGTGATCCTCCAGCCTCACCCTCCGGAGTAGCTGGAACTACAGGTCTGTTCCACCATGCCCAGCTTGTTTCATTATTTTCTACCAATGATATTCCACTCTATGGCCAGACTAAATTTTGTTGCTCCACCCATCAAGAGTTAGCAGGCTGTCAGACGAATGGATAAAGAAACTGTGGTATTTATACACAGTGGAGTACTACTCTGCCATAAAGAAGGATAAATTGAGTCATTTATAGGACAAGGGATGCACTTTGAGACCATGTTGTTAAGTGAAAGTCAGACACACAAGCTTAAATATCACATGATTTCTCTTATGTATGGAATATAAAATATAAATAGAGAGCATGATAAAAGGTAGATAATAGGGAGACAGGTCTTTATCAAATGCAAAGGGGATCAGGAAGATGGAGGGTGTGGGAGGGAGCCACAGGGGACAGGGAGAGGGAGCTGGCAAGAGGCCTTGGCATCCCAGCCTCTGTGAGGTGGCGCCGCTCGGTACTGAGGCAGAGTGGGTCCTCCCCCTGGGCACAGCCCTGCTGAGGGTGGACGAAGAGCTCAGTGCACAGGAACAAGACCAGGGCTTACATATGTGTGTGCACGGCTCAGGGGTATTTTTAAAACAATCACTTCTGTGCCAAATTGAATAAAAATTCAGATCAAGCTGTGCATTTTGAGTTTCCAAAGGATTGGCATGTACATTTAGGGAGCTGATTTTCATGAAAGAAAGAAAAATATCTGTCTACACCAAAGCTGAATCTTTGCTTACCTTCCCCTGTGGTATCCCCATGTGCAAGATCGCGTCAAGATGCGGGCATGTGCCTTAAGGGTGGGCATGCGGGCCGGCTGACAATCAGAGCCTATGACAGTGTTCATTTGTCTCTTTTCCGAGACAAGATCTTACTATGTAGTCCAGGCTGGGCTTGAACTTGGGATCCTCCTGCCTCAGCCTCCTGAGTGTTACAGTAAATATATAGCAAGGATCTACCAGACTCTGCCTGAGCACTTTTCATGCTCTCCTGACTACACTAAGGGAAGGGTATTTTGAGCATCCTTGTTTTCCAGATAAGGACACTGATACTCAGAGAAGGATTTCCCAAGACCCCACAGTAGGCAGGAAGAGGCCAAGTCCCCTGCCCCACACTGTGTTCACTCTCCAGTCCCTGTGTTTTGGTCTGTAAGGTTATCTTGGTCACCGGGACTGACTCCATACCTACGTGTGTCTTCAATTGGAGAATTCAGCAAGGCCTCTAGGTGAAACCCCCGACAGGGCATTAGTCAGCCCAGGATGAAGAGTCAAGAGTCCTGGGTTCAAGTTTCAAATCTAGCTTTAATGTATTCCATGGCTTAGGGCAAGTTTCTCCCCCTTTGGGGGGCACAACCATGGCTTGGGACACTCGGAGTCCTTCAGAGGCTCCCAGTGTTGGCTGTGCATCTAACAAAGCTGCCTAACAAATGGGTTAAAAATGACCATTCCGTAGCTGGGGATGTAGCTCAGTGGCCTGCCTGGCAAGCGTGAGGTCCTGAGTTCAATTCCCAATAGCAAAAAAAAAAGATCATCCCTGGGCTCTGCCCTGGCGCATCAGGCTTGAGAGCCATCGAGATCCAATTCTCGGCCCTAGGAGCCTTCTGATAGCTGGGCCTCTGCGTGTGCACTGAGGCGGAGGAGAGTGGCCCAGGAGCCATGCCAGGAAGTCTGAGTCAAAGGCCAAAGAAAATAGCCTCTGAGCAGCATGCTCTGGAAGAATCTTGAAGAGGAGGAAGTTGGGTTGGATTGTGGAAGTTGGAAAACAGAAGGCAGAGGTGGCTTTGGTTTATTTTTATGGTTTCATTTTCTTCTTGGAAGAAAATGGCATTTCCAGCTAAACCATAAAAGTAGTTTGTAGTTGGGAGGGACCGGGACTGGGCTCTGACTCCCAGAGTGGGCAGAAGCAATGAGCTCCCAGGTCTCTTCCTTCTGTGGTGAGCTTGGAAATGGAGTGTGATGACTGCAGCATTCACAGATGGGTGGAATCTGGATTCCTATGGCTGCCTGGAGCAGATTTCTGGACAAGTGAGCGATAGACTTAGCTGTGTTAGGTCTCTGAGGCTACAGGTTGCTCGTGATAGCAGCTAACGGTGCTTATCCTGACGGGTGCAGTCTGGAGAGAGTGGGGCCAGAGTGGGATCTCTAAGGGTGAGTTAGACTGGGCCACACAGGTGAAGCAAAGGAAACTTCCAGAGGAGAGAAGCAGGACCAAAGGGCTGGGGACTGGAACAGATGTGATGCTGTCATGGCTCGGATCTTCAATGTCCCCCAAAAGCTCATGGTTGGAGGCTTTCTTGCCAGCATGTGATGCTGTTGGGAGGGGGTGGAACCTTTAGGGGTGAAAGAAAGTTAGGTCACTGGGGGATGTGCCTCTTAAAGGAGATATTGGGTCTCTCTCTCTCTCTCTCTCTCTGTCTCTCTCTCACTCTTTCCCTGTCTCTTCCTCCTTTCCTTTCTCTCCTTCTTCCTCCTCTTCCTCTCCTCTCTCCTTTTTTGCTTCCTGGCCAACTCTCTCTCTCTCTCTCTCACTCTTTCCCTGTCTCTTCCTCCTTTCCTTTCTCTCCTTCTTCCTCCTCTTCCTCTCCTCTCTCCTTTTTTGCTTCCTGGCCATCACAAAATCAGCTGCTTTGTTCCAAAATATACTCCTCGCCACAATAAACCGTGACAGGCCTAAAGTAACAGGGCCAGGCAACCCTGGACCGCAGCTTCCGAAACGGTGAGCCTAAGTGAACATTTTCTCCTTTAAATTTGTTTCATCTCAGGTGTTTTTCTCAGAGCGACGCAAATAGATGTGCTTGCACATCTGGAGGGAAATTCGGTCTGATCAGTGCCTCGCGCCAGTTAGGAGTTGAGATCAACGATGTCCCAGGTGGGTGGTTCACGAGAGCTGATTATTACCACCTTTCCCCAGCTGTGGTCAGTGACTTCATTTTTTCAGTGGTGGGAATGTTTACACCGTGGTAATTGGCAAACACCACTGGTTTTTCCTTGCTCGTTGTTAAACATTTTTTGGCACACCATTGGCTGCAATCCACACGGAGAGGAAAAATAATCAAAGGCCCTACAGCTATTTTTAATCCTGGTCCTGCACCCCTGAGCTGTGTGGCTTGGCCATGTGAAACTTACCCCTCTGAACCTCAGAGTCCTGTTCTGCAAAATAAGTTCATGGTGGCCTCCCCCATACAGCCGATGCATGCATAAATGGGGTCCTGTGTGTAGACTCCTGCCAGTCCCTACGCATGTAACAGCCTCCTGCTGTGCTTGCCTATGACCCTTTCACAGATTTTGTGCCCCTAGGGCAGGCCTAGCCCTCACAGAGTTGATGGGAAGGGCAGGGAAGCTGGCCTGTTTGGGAGCAGTCCCCAACCAGGTTGGGAATGGGAGGAAAAATCCCCTGGCTTTCTTGTCCCTTGGTTAGGACACATCTGAAGCAATCCTACCCATTTCCTGGAGGTCTCTAGCAGTTTTGAGCCCCAGTGGTTCCCAGTTGGATCTGCTCGTCAGCACACCCAGCAATGGTTAGTCCTCCCTTGCCTCACTTCCCACTTCCCCACCCTGCTTCCTGGGACCAACACCCTAGAGAACCGAGTCTCAGCCTCTGCTTCCGGGGGACCCAGCCCGGACACTGATAACCAAAGTCACTTCTGAAATGTGCACTAGAGTTCACAAAGTGAGGTCATGTCTGTTACTGGCCCAGCCCTTATAGCAACCCTAGAAGGCAAGCAGCAAGGAATATTTACTCCCTTTACAGTGCGAGAAACTGAGGCTCAGAGAAGAGCATGTGAATCTTACTGCTCTGAACCTTAGGTTTTGCTCAGGCCGCTTGACCTTGAAGCAGGAGATAAAAACTGGGGTGTCTGCGTTCCTGGTCCTCAGCTCTGGGCCACCCTGCACTTGTGGAGAGGCCTGAGTTGGCTGGAGGATGGTCTCCACCCCTCTGCCTGCTTCCGCCTGCTCAGGCTGACTCTGGCCACTCTGTGGACCTAGGACAGCAAAGAGCAAATGGGCTGGTGGTAGGAAGGGCTGGTTATTAAAGCCATCCATCACTCGGCCGGCTGACCTCATTCTGTCCTGGGAAAGCCAATCCTGCCCAGGGCTGGCTGAGGGTAGCAAGGGTGGGCAGCTGACCCAGCAGGAAAGGGCAGGCGGGTGCCAGGCAAGGCCGGAGAGTAGCTAGGGTTGGGTGAGGTCAGAGGCGGCTTCAGGATGCCTGAGCCTCCACCATATGAGGGCAGCCAGGGCCCCGGGGAGACTGAGAAGTCAAGGCATGGCAGTGGGGTGCACCTTGGGACAGTGCCCCGCAGAGGGGCTCCTGCTTGGGGTCTCTGCTTCTAATGCCCCCTCAACATCTGAACCACGGAAGTTGTGAGGTCACAGGCCCAGGTTCCCAAGGCCCAGAAGGAAGAGGTCGAGAGAGTGCAGTGGCTCTGTTGTGAAACCTGGATGTGCCATGGGGACCTTATGGAGCCTGCTCTCTGGCTCACCGTGTGCCGGGCACTCAGCTCGTGATGACTCCTTAGCGGCTGTGTCCTGGAAGGACACAGACCTGTGCTGGAATCCAGGCCCTGCTGCATGGTGTCTGTATGCGTTGGTGTGTGGCCGTGTCTTGCTACCTTTGGTTCCCACATCTGTCCACTGGGGTGGTTAATAGCTCCTGGCTCACAGGAGGGACCCATGCAGGACACCGACTGATGGTCAGCAGTGACAATGACACAGCACCTACTGCGTGCACAGCCCTGTGCTGAGCACTTGCCGTGGATTGTATTTTGACTTCACAAACACACCGAGGGTGGGGCTACTACTCATCTCCTCTTACAATAAAGGAAGCCAAGGCTCAGAAGGGTGAAGTCACTGGCCCAAGGTCACACAGCTAGCTGCTGGTTGGCAGACGTGGGATTTGAATCCAGGTCTCCCTTCCTTACAGGTCCTGATGAGCAAAGATCCCAGATCTTCCACTCTGTATGTGAGGCTAACAATCCACTAGCCCTCTGTCTGGATCTTTAGGAAATACCACTGGGTGAGACTTTGCTGGAGGCCCAGAGAGGGCAAGGGACCAGCCTGGGGCAGCAGAACAAGATGGTGTTGCTAGAGCCCCAGGCCTCTGGCTCGCTGGCTGGACCTCATGCCCACTCATGTGAGATTATTCAGGACCTTGGATGTCATTTCCAGCTCTGCTCTGGTTCCTTGAGGCAGGGGTTCCTATCTTCTTACCCCTCTTCCTGGAAAGCTTCCAGGCCTATAAGAGCTTCTGACTTTTCTTCCTGAGGCCACTGAGGTGTGGGATTTTTTCTGCCAAGAAGTCTTGTCTGAAACATGCTGAGGACTTTAAAAATTTGGTCGCATTGCAACATCTGGGTTACCATGGTGACCTCACTTTGAATTTGCTTTCCAGGGGGAAACAGTAATAATTAATACAGCATTTATTGTTTGTTACCCAAAGGAAGTGGGGAGGGGTGTCAAGGAGTCCCTGGGGATCCGCTTACCCAGGAAAACCAGTGCCTCCACTTCCGGGCAGGGCCAGGCTTCTCCAGGAGGCAGGGAGGGGACAGCCCCGCTCAGCCCTACCCAGCCCTCTGCAGTCCTGGCAGCCACATTGCCACAGACTTCTCCGAGAGTCTTTTTCGAGACTGGTGAGCCAAGGCTCAAGGGTGGCTGAGTAACTTGTCCAAGGTCACACAAGATCCAGAGAGTGACAACAACGGGATAGAGGATGCTTTCAGGTTGGGGATCCCCAGCTGCAAGTCTTCTCTTTCTGCCTTTGTGAGCCCCTCAAAAGGCTTAAGCATCGCCCCCTCTAGGCGGGATTGTGCACTGCAGATATCCCATGGGTGGGTGAACCTTGGCTCAGTGATGGGCTGATGGCCTTTGGCGCTAAGTGGGTTACAGAGACGACTGGGGTGTTGGCACCATGCTTTGAGGAAGTGTGGCAAGGGGGACAGAAGAGCGAGGATGGGGAGGAGACTTGGGAAGGAGCTGCAGGCAGGGCCAGGCCTCATTCTTTCTGGCCAGGAGTACCCAAGAGGGGAGCTGCAGTAGGGATGGCGTGTAGTGTAAAGAACAAGAACTCTCCATTTGAATCCAGACTCCATCCCACTTTGGCAGATGAGGAAACTGAGGCTCAGAGAGACCTTAGGTCTGGAAACCCACAGCCAATAAGTAGTTAGTCAGGGTTGGAGCTCATGACAGTCGAGGTCAGCCATCTGGGCTCTCGCCCATTGCCTTTGGGCAGGGCTCTCCCCTCCCATCCCCACGTTCCTCTCAGTGGCTGGCTGAGGGCCTGGGGAGGTGTTAGCCTGATGCAGAGCTGCAGGTGCTCCAGGGCTGCTGACAGGCAGGAGGAGTGGGGTGGAGAGAACCAGGTTGGCTCACCTGCTGGAAACTGGATAAAGCACAGCTTAGGCAGAAAAGCTACAATCTTGGAAGCTTCAACCAAGAAACGTAGATTTTATCAAAGGGGTAGAGAGAGGGCAAAAGGTGGGAATGGTTTTGATATCTTTAGTTATGTCCCAAAGTTGGGTTTACAATGTTATATCCCAGAGTAAAATAAACGTGTGACTTTGGTATGCTGCCACCAGGTGACGCTGTAACGAGTTTACGCCTATCAGATTTGACTCACAAATATGAAAATTTCACTCGTTTTTAAAGAGATACAGGACTTTATTTTTTTCTTTCTTTTTTTTTTTAATTTGAGACAGGGTCTCACCAAATAGTTCAGGCTGGCCTTGAACTCACTATGCAGCCTAAGTTGTTCTCAAACTCGCAGCAGTCCTCCTACTTCAACTTCCCAAGCGCTGGGACCACAGGTTGCCCCACCAACTTCTTTGATCCTTAATTTTTATCTGCCTACACTAAACCTTCTACTTTCTGATGATTTATCTTCCCTCTTTTCTATCTGTTTAATCATATTATGACCATGAATGTGATATCAGCCTTAAAAATTTCATTTCTTATTTTTTTTACTACTGACAATTAAACCCAAGGTCTCTTGCACGCTGGAAAAGGATTCTACCACTGAACTACATCCCCAGCCCTTTTTATTTTTGTTTTTGAGACAGGGTCTCGCTAAGTTGCCCAGGCTAGCCTTGAATTTGCAAATCTGCCTCAGCCACCTCAGTAGCTGGGGTTACAGGCGTGTACCCCACCCCATCTGTCTTCCCCGTTCTGCCCGGCTCGAGGAAACAACCGCTGAAGCCCACTCTGAATGTCTTTGTGCCAACTTGAAATACTGGAAAGAGCAGGGGACACCGTCAGGCTCCATCCCTGACCTTCAGCCCCCAGCTCTGGAGGCTGCAGCCACCAACCACCCCGGGTGACCCAACTTCTGAGCTGCAGACTGTACACATACCGTGGCTCTCCTCCCAGTGTGTCTGTCACATGCAAAGCTAGTCTCGAGCCAGAATCCGTGGCTCCTCCATCTCTAAGTCCAAGGGCCTACTCACGATGCCCGGCACACAACTGCTGTCCGGTGGTTTGTCGAATGAATGGGTGAATGAATAAAGGTGTCGAGCGACTCTGTCAGACCTGGCTTCTGCCTCTTGCCTCAGCAGCGCTCTCCTTGGAGTGTTGGCTTCATTGTGTGTCTTCCCTGGCCGCCTCCCGGCACCCGTCCTCTTCCCTGAGGAGACTTGCCTCTCGCCTTCCTCCTGCACTCTGGCTCCTACTAGCCTTGCTTCTGAGCCAGTTCCCAAGGAAGGTGACATATCCATCTGCGATGGTGGGTATGCAGCCCACTTTATGCCCAAGAGAAACCTGGGTACAGGTAACGGGAAGGTAGGTGGGTGCTGGACAGGGTAAACCACCGGTGCCAGACACACCTGCTCAGAGATGGGCCCTTGGCCTTGTCACAGGGAAGCCCCCAGGGCCAGACTTTCCTCCCTCAGCCTGCGCATCTCCCAAGACCACATCCCAGTCCAACCAGGGACTCCTCTCACCATTTCGCTGCAGGGAAAAGTGCAGCCCAGAGAGAAGGGCTCTGTGCACCCAGGTGGGCGGTGGGAGGGCAGTGCCATCAGGGCCATGTTGCAGTGGAAGAGGGTGACCGTGAACAGGATGCCCCTGGGCCTTACTGCACATGGACCTCACCACAGCTCCGTGCAGGCCGGTGATGGAGGCCCTGTCCTAGCCCTCACAGGTGATAAGAGGAAGAGCTGTGTCTCCCTGCTTGTCCCGAGGCAACAGCTTCCTTAGAGAAGTTGGGGATTTGCCTGTGAGCTCTCAGTTTTGGGCAAAAGGAAGCACTGAGAAGACAACATGGCCACCTCCTGGACCCCGTTTCCTTTCCACCACCAAGCCCTGCTTTGCCTTGAGGAAACTCGCTTCTCACCTTCTTCCTGTGTAGCGACAGCCTTTATCCAGCTGTTCCTGAAGCTGGCCGTACCTCTAAAGTTTTCAAGGATACCAGCCAATTCATTTCCTCCTCACCTAAACCTGTTTGGGTTGATTTCGGTCACTTGTAAATAGCCTCAGTGAATGTCCTGAGCTCAAGGTGGAGAGGAGGAGGCAGGAAGCTAGGGAAGGTTGGGGTTCATCCAGAGAGTTTACAGGGTGTGGAGCAAAGTGGGGCAGAGACCGCCTTCCATACAGCCAGTGAGAGTGTCAGCCTGGATGGGATCCTGGGACGGAAGGAGGAATAGCAGGGAAAACCTAAGGAAATCTGAAGCAAGCATGAACTATAGTCCATACAAAGGTAAGACGTGTGGGGTCTGTGCACTATCTTCTAAATTTCTCTGTAAATTTAAAACTATTTGAAAATAAAATGTTTATTCAAAATGGGGCCAGCAAATGCAAAGGTCCTGAGGCAGGAGTATACTGGTGGGAACTGTGAAGAGAACTGTTGTGGGAGAGTGGGAGGCAGGGGCCACAGAGGCAGGTAGTGCGCATTGTTAGGGCTCCGTTTCACCCTAAGGTGGATGTGGAGCCACTGGAGGGCTATGAGCGTAGCAAGACATCTCCTGACTTAGGTTCTAACAGTGTGTGTCTGGCTACCTTGTTGGAACTACATCAGGGTGGTAGCGGGGAGACACCTGCTGAAGTCCAGTGAGAGAGGGAGGCAGATCAGACCAGGATGGGAGCAGCGGTGCAGGGGAGAAGAGCCAACCTCTGGAATGCTGTGTAGGCTGAGCTGACTGCATGCTGACGGAACAGATACGGGCCACGAGGGAGAGAGGAGCCAGAGAGTGGCCAGGCAGTCAGGCAGCAGCCAGGCTCAGGGAGACAAGGACTCAGCTTGACAGCCTGCCCTTAAGGTCAGACAGGAAATGTCGAGAGGCATCTGGAAGCTAAGGTCTGGAGGAGGAGGAGGAGGAGGAGGTCTGAGCTGGAGAGGATGAATATGGAGGGTCATCAGCAAAGAACAGAATTTTTTTTTTTTTGTACTGGGGATCGAACTTGGGTCCTTGTGCTTGTGAGGCAGGCAGCGGATCCACTGAGCTAAATCCCCAGCCCAAAGAACAGAGTTTAAGACCCCACAGCTGGGGGTGTGAGATCAACAGAAGCGTGAATGCAGACCGTGTGCACTCACACACACTTGCATATGTGGCCGTTTTGATGCACTTAATGATTCATATACATTACCTCCTTTCATCCTCACGGCCACTCTCCAGCCCACTCTCCAGCACTCCTGTGGGTGCCTCCCGGCACAGCCCCCAGGCACCAGCCCAGTGAGGCGGGAAGGAAGTACTACTGGCCGGGGCCTGGCAGGTTCTCACACCAACCCTGGGGCCTTTGGGAGGTCATCAGCACTTCTGATAAACGAGGACAGGGAGGGTGCATCGCAGGTCACCCTCCGCTGCCAGCCAGGGGCCCCAGTCTGCAGAGTCCTACCCTCAGGCTCTGCCCTGCCACAGGCCACTGAGCCTGAACTGCTGTGCTGGGCCAATTCCTTTGGCTTTTGAGGACATTTTTGGCTTCCATTTGCCAGCTGCAGGGGAGACTTACTCTCAGGAGAGGAAAGACACTAAACTAAGCTTTTGGTTCCCACCTGGGGTTCAGCTAATTAGAGCCCCAGGGAGGAGGTAACATACACCCCACACCCCAAAGCCAGGATGGGGCTGCAGAAGTGATTCGCAGAGTTGATTCTCTCCCTTTTCAGCTATGCTGGGCCCTGTTCCTGGTCAGAAGTCCCATGAGCAACTGCATCCTGACTAATCCACTCCTGGTCGTAATGAGCTGAGACACGTTTGTGGGCAAAAAGATGAAAGGAGCCTTGGTGGCAGAAGGACAAGAACCTACTGCCTTGGGCTTTGTCTCTTGAAACCACTGTTGTGCTAGACATTTGTGGGGCTCTCAACCTCTCCAGCCTAGCAGTGTCTCGCTTTCTCTTTTGTAAAATCTCCCATTTCTCTGCTTCCTACCCTGAAGCTGAGGCCTGCCTTGATTCACTGAGGCTGCTGTAACAAACCCCATGGACCCATCCCATAAACAATGGAAACTTGTTCTCACAGTTCTGGAAGCTTCCAAGTCCAAGGCTGGGGCATCGATGGGTTCAGTGTCTGGTGAGGAAACCCACTCTGTCCTCACATGGTGGGGGCACAAGCAGCTGTCTGGGCCTTTATTCTTTGTTTGGAGATAGGGTCTTTCGGTGTAGCCCAGGTTGGCTTCAAACACTTGATCTTCCTGCCTCAGCCTCCCGAATACCGGGGTGACCATTTTGCAGCACCGCACCCCACATGGACCCCTTCATGAGGACCTTGCCTCGCGACCTAATCCCCTCTGAAGGTCTCACCTTCCACTGCTGTCAGTTTGGGGGTCAGGATTTTAACACATGCATTTCGGGGGCGATACAACCGTTCAGACCTTGGCAGGGCCCAGTTCCCTTCCTGAGTTTCCACTGTCCAGCCCAGGGTTCAGCCCAGGTGAGGGCAGGTGGCTCAAGCTGGAGCTCTTTCTCTGTTATCAGTTGTTTTTGCTGTGGTACCAAGCAGCCCCCAAAATCTCAGTGGCTGACACCAAAAACATATTGTATTTCTTTTGCTTCCAGCGCTGAGGGGTGGCTTTGACTCAGCTCACACAGCTGTGGCCTTTACGTGAGAACATTTTCTCCTGGCAGAGAGAAGCAAGAGGCTAAGCCCAGTAGCCAGGACTACAGACACATTTCACTGCACTGGGCCCTGCTTTACCTATGGTTTTTATATGGCAAGGGACAGAAACTGACTGTAGCTGTAAACTCAAAGGTGAACAAAATAGAAAGGGGTAGGGCAAGCAGAGGGCCGAGGAAGCCAGCGGGGTGGGGGGCGGAGAAAGCAGCTAAGCAGGCTTGCTGCAGGGCAGGGGGAGAAGGGTGCCAGCCCTAAGACGGCAGCCCTTCAGATTTTTCAATAGAAAACCCCACATTCCAGATAATATGAAATCTTCCAGTTTTAAAATGTTTGCTCAAATATATGAAATCCTATGCATGTCAGACATGTCTGCAAGCAACTAGGAACCTATGCTACAGTCTCTTAAGTCTTAATACTTTGGCTGCTTACATCCACCTGGCCTTTGGAAATCACTGAATGTGGTTAAGGGTTGTTCCTGGGCTGAGGCTACTCGGCCACAAACCCACTGGGCCAGGTGCGCTGGAGAGGACAGGTTGCATCGCAGGGGGTGGGTGCTCTCTTCCTTGATCCTTTCTCTTCTTGAGCGGTCAGCTGTGACCCACTAGGCTCCACCCCCGGCAGATACCCCAGCAGGGCCCACAACAGGGGAGCACACACAGTTGGGCTTCCTCATTACTTCAAGTCGCTCACCAAATCCTCTCAACTCCCCAACCCCCTTTCCAGTGCTGCGGATCGAACAGGTGCTTGGTGCATGCTAGGCAAGCTTTCCACCATTGAACTAAACCCCCGGGGCCTTTTTATTTTGAGACAGTCTCACTAAATTGCCCAAGGTGGCCTTGAACTTGCAACCCTCCTCCCTCAGCCTGCTGAGTGGCTGGAGTTAGAGACACATGTCACCGCACCCAACTGTTTGGGCTCTTAATTACACTTAAAATGTCTTAAAATCATTATAAAATATTAGGTTTATCGTAGAAAGTTTGGGGATAGATAAGAAAGTATAAAGAGGAAAGTGACATTCACCTATCTTAACTAGAAAGATTCTGGGCTGTTCTGAAGAAGTCTCTGCTTCAGCCTGAGGGATATGAAGTCCTCAGGGAAGAGACTGCTGCCCAGAGAACGGGCAGCTGCCGGCTGGACGTGAAACAGGCCCTCTGGAGAAGGTCGCCTGTGCCCTCTGGTGGCAACTGGTGGGATGGCTTCAAGTCGTTCTCCAGGATCCAGCCTCCCTCAGGAGTTTGCTAAAACCTCCCCAGACCTCTGCACAGGACACTCAGGGCTGGGCTCAGTGCTGTGTTTTAATAGGCTATTTCTGGCTGCTCTGATAGCCCTTAAGATTTGTGAACCACAGTTCTAAATCAGCATGGGCCTGGTAGCACACGAACCAGAGGTGTCAAAAGCACAGGCCTCTGAGAGCAAAACCATGTTCTGGATCGAGACCCACAGACACAGTCAGGAGAGGGAACTCGAAGAATGGGGATGCAGGGGTTGCTGGTACCAGGCCGAGAAAGGCCTGCTAAGGGTCACTGCCACACTTAGCTCCACCTCCCTGTCACTCTGAAGTGACAGGGGCTGTGGCCCTGGAAAAGAATAGAGTAGGAGAGAGCAGCTTCCCAACTAAACTGGTCCAGATTTCCTGGTCAGGGTTTAAAAAGTGCTGTCACGGTAGCTAAGCCTGGGAATCAGGAGAGCAATCAGAGGTGTCCATCACAGGAGGGTGATCCTGCACCCCAAAAATCCACCCTGACAGGATGTTAAGACCTCAACCTCGGGGAAAGGCACAGGAGCTAAAGGCAAATGTTGAAATTGGAAAGCAGAAACCCTCACGTTGAGCCCAAGGAAGGAGAGCAGAGAGAAAGGAAGTGTGAGCCCCTCAGTCAGATGGAAGGAGATCCTGGGACAGCCGCCCAGCCAGACACATTCCCGAAGGAAAGCCCTGATAATCTCATCACTGCCCAAGTAAGATCCCCACACTCCCTCTCCATGTGTGGGGCAGGCTCTGGGGGAAGTCAGGTCTAAGGCTCCAGCGGGGTGAAGAATGGACAGGCCCCCAGCGGGTCCCCTGGGGTGAGGGATCCCAGACAGACGATGGGGTATCCACAGTGCATCCAGCTGCTTAGATCTTCACACCTCGCTAAGCCAACCAGGAGTTTGTGGAGAAAATCTGGCAGGTGGAAGATGTTGTAGTAAATACACTACTTCAAATCCTTCCGCTTTTTCCAGAAGCCAGTGTTGACTTGTCACTCTGGTAGTACTATTGCAGAGATGCTCCCACGCAGTTAAGATGCCTCATCTATTAATTGACCTTATTCATTCAATAAGCATTTACTGAGCACCTACGGTATAGCAGTAAATATTTTAGGGTTATAACAGCAGACAAAAATCTTGACTCTCATAGAGTTAATATTCTAATGGTGGAGAAACATAAGGGTAAGCTGTCAGAGATTTTCATCTGAATGCCTCCTCTTCATCAAGTTCTTAATTATAAAAGGCAAAAGCCCCAGTACTGACTTTTTCTGGACTAGAAGAGGGTGATACCATAGTCTTCAAGTTAGGGACGTCAGCTCAGGATGGGGCTCCTAAAACTATATGCAACCAAATCACCTGGAGATGTAAAAATGCAGATTCAGATGAGGGTGAGGACATTCTGGGGAAAAGTGAGATTCCGGTGCTAATGCGTTTATTAGGACTGCGGATCTGAAGTTGCCAACCATGCTTCTGAGATGAGCTTCTGAGTCAGGCTGTGGGGCACAGAGCTGAACCCCAGGAGCAGGACTTCTTAGCCAGAGCCCAGTCCTCATCATGACTCCCTGTTGCTGGTCTGAACTTCCACCTGGGAGGTGGCTGAGGATATTTCCCAGAGTGCTCTTGGCATCGCGTCACTGGTCTCCATGGCATCTCCCCTAAGCAGGAGGACAAGGAACGAGAGTCCTCCAGGAAACAGCTCCGACATGTTGAGAGGTCAGAGCCAGCAATGGCAAAGCTGGAGGCAATCTCCCTGCCTTGTCCACAAGCAGGGCATGGCTGTGGCACAGGACCGCATAAATGAGAGTAGAGTAGGGCTCAACAGTGGCACCTTTGGCAGGGGATGCCAGGCCCGTGAAGAAATAGGGTTAGGAGTAAGCTACACTGTTCACATACAGCTAGGCATTTAGTCTCAGAGGCCCTTTAAACCAGCCTGTCTATGACGGCCCATCTGAAAGCAGTTTTCTAGTTTGGCTTCACAGAAATGGCTTTAGTGCGGATTTCTGGTTTCCTTCTTTAGCACCCTCTGGTGAACCTCTCAAGCAACAATATGATGGTAGTAGTTAGAAGAGTTCAGCCCTCCCAAGTAGCCTTCCAGAGCCTGGAATAATATAGATGGGTGAACCCATTGAAATGGGATGGTAGGAAAGAGGACAATTCCTTTCCTTCTGGCTGGGAGCCACAACAGACTGTTCTCATTTTATAGGATCTCTCAGATTATCATGGGGAGGATGAACATATGACAGCTACTTCCTTCTGTAAAGTGGGTGATGTCAATAAAAAGAGGTTTTATCTGGCCAGTCAAAACACAGCCCATTCTTCCTATAAATATTTAATCATCTCGAACGGCAAACACTGCTTTATGGCATGTAATAAATTATAATGTGCGAAGATGTAGAACCATTTTATGATGGGCTTAAAATAACAAAGATGACAACTGGAGATTTCTTTGGTGGAAAAGAACGTGCCAATGAGAACACTCCCGGCAGACACAGTCCTTCAGGGACGGCGAAGGCAGAAGCCAAGCTCAGCCCAGGCATTTTCCTAAGGAATTCTGCTCATGCTGTTGAGTGCGGGTATCTGCACGGGCCTTTGTGGCCAAGACCCAGAAAAGCTATCCAGAAAAAAGGACAGAGGGTGAGGTGCCAGGCACAGAATTTTCCAAAACTCAAGCCAAGATCAATTGTACCAATGGCCAAGAGAGGAAAGCACAGGCCAAGAGAGGCAGCTGGCTTCTCAGAAGATGAAAACAGGCAGAGCCTCTAAAAATAAAGGAAGACGATGGAAGGGTTACCTTGAAGGTCAAGATCTGTAGCAGAGAGAAAGCCCAACTGGGTACTGGTCATTAAATAGCCAAAGGAAATTCTGGAAAATGGGAGAGTACGTATGGCAAAGAAGAAGACTTGCTCTCAAGATCGCCTTACCAATAACCCCCCAGCCCCATCCCTAACACTGTTTAGGAAAGTGGGGCTATACCAGAAAATAAGACAGCTTTGGCTCTAACCAGATGCCAGAGGAGGAGGAGGAGGTGGGGAGAGCGTGAATGAAAATAGATGTGGATTAAGTAAGAGTAGCCAGCAAACCAACTGCAGATCCTGGATGGGCATCTCCCAGACCGCATCTGCTCCCTGCCCAGCGGGCCCCGCTCCATGTGGGGGGCACTGCTACCTGATGGGGAGACAACAAGGTAGTGACCATCTCAGCCCCACTCAGGACGATCTACCTTGCTGTGTCCCTCTGAAGTTAAAAAGGCAGAAAACTAGTTTTATCAATAAGAAAATGTTTATTCTTTTGAACCCCACGGGGGGAAAAAAAAGAATGCAGCCAAGACCAATTATTTAACAAAAATAGTGTCCCAAAGGCAGCGAAATGGGGGAAACCTCAACACAAAGTCAGTGACAATTTTCCATGTTTTTGCACAAAGATGAAAAAAATCTGACAATTCTGAGTAACACTTTCATGGTGACAATTACACAGGATGATTCAAAAATGCAAATGGCAGCAACATGCACACCTGGCTAAAGCTAGTTTTTTGTAAAACTCCAAAATAAGATCTGTAATTAAAAGGATGATTCTTTTTAATACTGCTGTTTTACTGACTTGCTCGTCCTACTTAATTTCTTTTAAATGAAGACATACATGCCAATTAACAGGAAATTTTAGGACTATGTCCTTCCAGAACCCATGGCAAGGAAGCAAAACGAATCTATTGAGTTTAACTTTTCCTAATTTCCAAATACAATTTTGCTTTTTCCCTCTCTCCCAGTCCCTCCCCCCACCCTACCCTGATTCTTAAATACCTCCAAAAGTTCCCTGTGCAAACACTTTTCTACCAATGTATAATACACAGTTGAAACCAGTATCTTTGTGCAGTTTTGAGTTTTAAAGTCTTAAAAAAAAAAACCTGCTTGGCACAAGAGCTGAGGAAGAGTCAAACCTCCTTTTTTAAGTTGTCAGACAGATGATGATGAAAGGTGGAGAAAGCACAGTTAAATGAAATGAGGGGGGAGACCTGGACCGCAACTTTTATTAGCCACTGTTAGCGTCTCTCGGACATGAACACCACCCAGCTCCCTCCCCAAGGCGCCTGCTTGGGGGCAAGCACAGGACATCTGGTGTTTTCTATCAAAAGAAATAGAAGAGTGGTGTGGTGGTAAGAACAGCTCATCTTCCCACCAGTTTTACAGCAGGATCCACACTGAGCTCGATGCAGAGAGAAGATCAATGACTGAACGGGGGAAAACAGTTTAAAATATAAGTTTCCTCTTGAAATGTCTTTTCCCAAGGCACTGTGAAGAAGACTGCTGCTAGTAATTTTCTAGGACTGAACACAAGGACGGGATATAAATATTTCACACAATCCCTGTTACATTCTTACAGCTAGTCTCGTCACTTAAGTCTCTCCTCAGTTTAAAGGGTGCTCCTTGAATTGGTGTGGTCCTTGGAGGGGCAATAAATTTTTGCTTTCTGTAATATCAATAATCATCTTCTTTAATGCAGCTATAAAATCAAAGCTATTATTTAACCCTTTTACTCTAAAAACGTTTTCATTATCAACCCACATGAATCCAATGTACAGTTTTTGCTTGCTTATTTAAGAAGAAAACAAGATGTTGAAAAGCAAAAACTGTTTTTTTTTTTTCCTTCAAGAGGGAACTGTGTAAGAATACATAAAAGGCAAAATTGGCTACATGAAATCCAAGAATGGTTTTAATGTGTTGGCCAAGAAAAATAAACTGCAAAGTTCTGTGAGGTCTTCTAAAAAATTTACAAGAACAACTGATGGGCTGTTCTAATCAGACTTGGATGTTATCTCCCCCCCTTTAAAAATGACAACATATACAGTCCCACAAAATACAATATAAACTTTTTATCTCGACTGCCAGAGACGCTGCTTTGTGAGGCCTTTTGGTAAACCAAATGGTTGGGCAAACACACAGCTGGCCTTCATTTCTTCAGGGGCTGGTAGACAGAGGCATTGGGATCAAGTCCAGAGGGGCTGGTCTCCACAAATTTGGAAGAGTAGTGGGGGGAAACAGGGCTCAGGGGGCTGGTGGCAGCACTGTACGTTATGCTGGGCATGACGGCCATGACTTCGGCTATCTTCTGTTTTAGGTCCTTGATTTCCTGGTCTTTTTGAAGGATTTGTCCTGGAAGATCAAAGATTGCCATTAGTGAAGAGGGAGGGCTCATAAAACACGATTCCCTCTTGGGCTAACCTCTAAATGGATTCAATCCAGCGGGAACCACTCTAGGGTCAATGGTTTAGAAGGACAGGGCAACTTCCTGTCAGGGGCCGAGCAGTATTTTAAGTGTGTGGACCGTATTCTTTTATTATAGCTCCCCGTCAACCATGGAAAAAATATAAAGACCACCCTTACTCAGCCTGTGGCAGTACAAGAACAGGCAGCAGGCCAGACTGGACTCAAGCCACAGTTCCCCTTGGCTTAAGAGGTAAAAAGGGATTCTGATTACATAGGTGTGACTAGAGTGAAGAAGTCACCTTCCAGGAGCCACGTGTTGAAAGTGGTGATCACCTATGACAGCCTGAAAAAGGGTGCTGGTTGTGAACTAGTGCTCCAGCTGGAACTCTTTCCTATCTCTGAGTATCAGACCAAAAAATACAGAACTGAGGCCTGAGAATCAGTTACACTGGTTCTCTTACAGAAAACAGAAGATGCTCTGGAACGGCTTCCCTGGCAGGATCTCCAGATTGCTCACCCTGCCCCTCGGCACAATGCCTCACACTGACTGCCCCACTGGCAGTGGCTGGCCACAGCATTAGCCTACTTGACCTCCCAGCATACTCTCCCTCAACTGCACAAGAGCTTCATGACCCAAGCAGCTCCACTGCCTCAAGGGCCCTTCCCTTACCCTTCTGGGCTTCTTCTGCTCTCTGTTCCCCTCTGACACACTTTTTTCTTTTTTCTTTTGAGACAAAGCCCAGGCTGACCTCCAACTAGAAGCAATCCTCCTGCCTCAGCCTCCTAAGTGCTGGGATTACAGGCATCTGCTACCATGCCTGGCCTCTTCTAACTCCTGAGGGTGGTTTCTTCCTCAGCAGTTTCCCCTGACTTTCCTAAACTAATCATTTCCCCCAACTCTTAGATTCTTAACACACCTTGGACTTTCCTTTCTGTCCCTTGTTTTTTGTAACAATGCCAGTGATTAACACAGAAGGCTTCACAGGTGCCAGGTAATGTTCTAAGTGCTTACAGATAATAAATGCTTTCTCTCAACAACCCTAAGAGGTAGAAATTCTTAGCATCATCCATTTTACAGATGAAGAAACTGAGAGGATGAGTGAATTGCTCAAGGTACAAAGCAGAGACAGAGCCAGGTCTGACTCCATGTGGTTTGGCTACAGAGTCTGCACTCTTACCTACCGCATTCTTGTGCCTCTTCCAAATATTCCTTGGGTAATGATATGGGTCCATCATCTCCTTGCTGTACCCTGAAGGTCCATGAAGGCACAGACTGTGTCCCCACCCCCACCACTGCTATCCCTTTAGTGTCTAGTCCACAAGAGGCTACACAAGTTATGTGTCTTGTTCAAAATCATTTCATTATAGAGTCAGAGCACGACTCAAACCCGGGACCATTCTGTTTCAAAGCCCATGCAATTTCTATCATGCTACGTGGCTCCCTGTGTCTGAGAGGAAAGAACATTTAGGAGTTAAAAAAGAGGTTACAAGAAAGGACAGGACAGGAAAGGGAAAAGGAAAAGAAACGAATGAGGCTGCATGTGAGTGGCCTTTATTCTGAGACTGCTCATGGGTCCTATCAAAGATGACAGTCTATCTGGAATGTGAGAGCTGGGTGGCAGATATTTTAAAAGGAGGTAGTAGAGATGAAAGTCATTTTGTGACCAGAATGAATCAAACGATACAGAAAGGGAGAAAGCACCAAATGGTTTGATTTGAATTACAAAGTTAAGTTCTTATTAGTATATTCTGGCAGGACAGAGAAGGGAGGCCACGGGGAAGCAGCAGTGAAGAGCTGGGGAGAGGAACTGCTCCCTCTCTCCCTCCAGGTCCCCTAAGCCTCGAGTAAGCGTCAAACATCCCCCTCTCTTTAAACAAAATAAGTTTCAGATGAATAAAATACCTAAGGACGTATGACATAAGATCCATTGTACTTTTGCCCATGCAGACTTAAGTCTGATTTCTTTAATCAGGAACATGCAAACATTCCAGGAGCTCTGGAAAAGACCTTTCTTGCACCTGGGGATTCCTGGGTTTGCGCTGGGAGCCAAACTTCCTTTGGCTCCCAGACCAGGTGCTGCTTCACTGCAGGGGGAATATTTTTCAAGCATGCAAACCCAAGTAAGCAGGAATGAAGCACAGGGGTCACTACTCCTCAGGGAGCTGAGCCAGGCAGGCAGAAGGCCACTGTTGGGCTGAAGCTGAGCTTTAAAGCAGGATTCTCAGGAACCCTCTTGTTAAACGCCTTTCCCAGAGTCCACAGAAAGTGCACCTGATGGTCAATCCCTTTCTCTAGCTCAACCATCTGGGTCATCCAAGCCAGTCCCACAGATTGACTAACATCTTACAACCTCTAACCTTAACCCTTTGCCCCCACGGGGTTTGGCCTCTCTTGAGTTCCCACTGACTGATGAACACCTCTGAAGTGGGTATCTGGGAAGTAGCACAAATCAAAACATCCAACACCAAACTCATTTTCACTTCTCATACCCTAAAGCTGTTCTACTCTTCTTCCTTGGTTCCAGAAACTTGATGCTTCCTAATTTCTCAGGCACCTCCACGCTCCATAATTCACCTGTCTGGAACATGCCCTTGCCATCTTCGTCCCCTCTCAGACAGAAGAGCATAACAGCTTTCCAACTGGCCTTTCTACCTTCCATCTTATTTCTCAAATTCCTCTTTCACACTGCTACTGATGATTTCCAGAATAACGGCCAGAACATATCATCCCCTTCCTCTGAAAAATGTAGAGGATATGTTCTCTAGTATGGCTCCATTCATGATTCTCCTAACCTCGCGCTCTTCTCTTTAAGCCCTCAAGTCTGAGGCCGTTAGCCTGCTCACCTGGATATTCCCAGTACCTCAGTACCTTATTCCCTTGCTTACACTACTTCCTCATGTAACAGTGGTCTTCCCTGCCATTCTCTGCCCTCAGAATCATCCTCAAAGCCTACCTTACTTTCCTTTTTTGCACAAAGCTCTCCCTTACTGCTCCTTTGTCCTTTCTAGCCCTCTGGCCTTTACCTAACGGCAGCAGATCCTTTTGCCCAGCTTATCTTTGTGCAATTCTCAAAGTACAGTCAGGCTTCCACAGGATCTAAATTCCTTTCACAGTAATATTAAGCCATTGTCTTTTTTATGCTCATTCTGTAATGAGCATTAAGTAGAGTCACCTATGAACTGAGTGGAGCATGAAATCTCAGCAGAACGAATGTAGAAACAGAAGAGCATTAAGAGTATCTCCCCTTAAGCCAGAAATCAGAGATATTTTTTTCCATGTAAAACAATACCACTTTTCTGATTATATTTATTTTCGCTTTGGAGAATATAGTTGTTTTTCATAAAAATGTTATTTATGTTAACATGTAATATATTTTAAATGGATTAATAAGTAAATCCTTAAATTTAGTTTCTAGTAGGTAGATACTGAGAGATAAAATCCAGTTGAGCCCAGTATGTGACTGCTCTGTAAGCCCCTGTTGAAATATTCTTTTCTATCCATTTAGGTCAGTAGTAGTGGATTTTTAGAGACCGAGTTCCCAAACCGCAACCCCAAAACCCACATATTTATTGCGAAGTGCCAACACTGCATCAAACTTGAACACTGGGGTGTTAGTTTAGAGTAAACAGCTCGTACATTAGAAGAAAATCACAGTGAAAGAGCTCTGCGTGACACAAGAGCTCGCTGTGGAGCGTGTGCCATGGCTTTGCTACTGCGGCACTCAGCCAGCTGAAGGTCCCTGCAGCAGCCCATTAGGCAGCGAATCAGTTTCCTGCACAACATTCGGATCTGTTTTCATCTTCACACCACGCCTCTCTTCAGAAGCTTTCCACATCCCCTTATGTCACTCAAAGGCCCAAGTTCTTCCCATAGCCCACCATCCTTCAGAACCCGTGATGCCCCCACTTCTACCGTGGGGCTTTACACTTGCTGTCCCCTGCCACAGAAGTGTTTCCCTCCAGTTTACTCACACGGCTCACTCGCTCTCTCCACTCTCAGGTTCTGCTCAAGGGACCCCTACTAAGGGATCTTCTGTGACTGCCATGTGAAAAGAGCAGACAGACATGCACGCAGACACGCAGGCCCCCTCTGGGCCTCCTCTGGCCATCGGACACACTCCTTACTGGCTCACTCATCCTTTGTCCTCGCTGGGGCTCGTCCCTGAATCCTCAGACTTTCACGGCACCCAGCACACAGTAGGTCCTGATGAACATCTGCCCAGGGGCTGGCTTGCTCTCCAGACTCATTCCTGACTGCTCCAGCTGGGCAAAGCTGCTGCAGCTTGTTATGCACCAGGCTTGCCTCCCCTCTAAGCCCTTGGCCAGGCTTCTTGACCCTCACCCCTACCATGCTGCTTCTTCACCGGACCAACCACTTCTCACTGGTCGGGTCCCAGGTCTTCTAGGACACGGCCCTCTCCAACTCTCCAGACTGATTTGGTCCCTGCTTCTCTCTGTCCTCACAGGTTCCATGTACAGTGCTATACCACCAGCACCGTTTGATGATTCTGCAGTCCTCTTCTTCCTAAACAACATCGTGCTCCTTAAAAGTAGAAATGTACTCTTCTCTACACGCCCAGCACCTGACGTGCTTTTGTCTCAAAATATGTCTGCATCATGAATCAGTGTGCTGACTCCTTCATTTCAATGCTGGCGACTTACCAAGCTCCTTGGAGAAAAAATCAGAAATGCCCTCTGGTTCGGAGCTCTAGGGGGAAGCTGGCTCTCTTCAACCCTGTGCGTTCTTAGTCCCCCATCACCTGCCACTCCCCCACATCCCGCGCTCCCCTACCTTGGGCAATCTCAAGCTGTCGCTTTGCATCACCCAGTGCGGAGAACAGGTCCAGCTTGATTCTCGTCTCTGCGCTCAGGCTGTTCTCCAGGTGCTGTGTCTTGTCTTGCATGGCGGAGAGGGCTGACATTAACACCTCAGTGTCCTTTTCATTTTCCTTATACTTCCGAAGCTCCTACCAATATCAAGACAGCAATGCTACTAGGTAGTTTTGGTACTGATGTCTATAAATTAGCCTGAAATTACAAGTTAAATCCCACTCTTCATGACATAATCATTAGACCATAGAATTGTGGTACTTCATGGGTTTAGAACTCACTACATAAAACAAAACACCATTTCTTTTGTTTTTCTGCACTGAATCCTTTATCTGGATTTTTTTGGTTATTGTAGCAAGGATCAAACTTGGGACCTTGCGCCTGAGGCAGGTGGGGACACCACTGAACTAAATCCTGGGCCCTGGAGTTTCTTTTTGTGTGTTAGGAGATGAGCTTCTGATTTTTTTCCCATTACCCACTATTCCAGAGCCTTTCCCTGATTTATCCTCACCTTTTCTATCTATTTGAGGATATCTTTACTACACACTTCAGGCTATGTCTCTAGGATACACATTCTACACCACTAACTTGCCAGTAATTTTTTACCAGGCCCACACAATTCAAATTACTGTAACTTTATAATACCTAACATTATTTTTTAATCTCTTTCCCCCCTAGTACCAGGGATCAAACTCAGGACCTTGTGCTTATGAGGCAGGCACGGTGCCACTGAGCTAAATCCCAGGCCCTATATGACATTAATTTTAAAGCTCTCTCCCTCTCTCTCCCTCCCTCCCTCCCTCCCTCTCTCTCTCTCTCTCTCTCTCTTTTTTAACTGGGGATCAAACTTGGGAACTTGTGAGGCAGGCAGCAGTGCCACTTAGCTAAATCCCCAGCCTTATATGACATTAATTTTAAATGTCACTTTGAAGAGCTGATGCCGAATCTGTGGCTAAAGTACAAAGGCTAAAACATTGGCCATGATCATAACCCTGGCACATTTCCTCATACAGACAGCTCAGAACTAGTCTGCAGGGCTCAGAGCCACCCAGGGGAGTCAGTTCTTGCTAAGGGTTAGGGCTAAGGAGAGACATGTGTTTCAAAGGACATTAATCTGGCCATAACCTGGAAAAGTTACATGAATCTACAGTAAGCCAAACCCTGATGTAAGACAGTCAGGAGACTGCCAACATTTCTGACTTGTATCAGAATCTAGCTATAGCAAATTGGACTTGAAATGAGCTAGACAAGATTAGAGCCTCAAATCTTTTTGTCATATACAGATTTTTTGATGCAATGGAATTCAGTCTATATCAAAAGGTGCTATCTCTTCATGGTAGCAGAGTGCAAATCTAGGCTAAAAGAAATTTAAGGATGAAAGAATTTTCTCTATTACCTGAACTTTCAGCTCTAACTCTCTGATCTGGTCTTCTTTCACCTTCATGTCCATTGTGAGCTTTTTGCCCTCTGCTTCTAGTTCTCGGATTCGATTCCGTAAAGTTTCAGTGCACTCTCCCCTTTTGTAAAAGAAAAGAAATTTAACAGACTACAGGTTTATAGTTTTCCTTTTGTATCCAAGGGGAACTGGTTCCAAGGGGAACTGGTTCCAAGAGCCCCTGCAGACACCAAAATAGCATAATATTTGCACTATACACATCTTCCCATATATTCAAAGCCATTATGAGATTGCTTACAATACCTAACACAGGTGAGGGGTGGAGCAAGCTCCAGGCCGGGTCAGCTAAGTGACTGCCTCCCTCCCGCCTGCCTGCGAAGGCCAGCAAGGGGACCCGACGCTCACCTGCTAGCCTCTCAGCCTCCGGCGCAGCTGGGGACAGGCCTGCTGCTGTGCGGACGCGCCAGGCCAGGGAGGAAGGAGTGGTGGGCGGGGGAGCACAGGGAGACCCGACTCTGGTTGACTCCGGTAGCCACAGACAGGGCGCTCCCACCCCCGCAGCCCGTGCGAGAGCAGGCTGCTCAGAGGTGGCCCTGTGAGCTCCCGCCCCTGATCCCGGGCAGGCCTCCCCGCCCCCACCTTGGTCGACCCGGGTAAACTTTCCCCCGGAGCGCCCCCTGCCCGGCGACCCACTCAGGTCGCACAACTAAGTCCACACGTGGTGTCCGAGCTGCCCACACCCGGGGAGGAGGGCACCGAGGGCGGGCAGGCAGGCAGCGCGACCCTAAAAGCAAGTGCCCCCCCCATCTTTGGAGCAGGAAGAGCCAATTACCTGGAAATGTGGCTGCAGGGCATGGGGGAGAGGGGGAGGAGCATCAGTTTCAGACACTTGAAAATTTGACGGGACAGAAATTTTATCATCCAGGATTTTAACCTCTAATGAATGTAACCGAGATTACTTTTGTTGAGCAGCTCTTATGTTCCAAGGTGTGTTGGGGGGGGTCTTGTTTATGGGAAAACATGTTGGTTATTTCAAGTAAATATACTCCCAAAACAATGAAAGTGGTTGAAAAACTACTTAGTTAACACCTCTTTTTCAAAAGAGCAACAGTATTGCAGGCTCTCATGCATGTCCCCCCCCAATACAAATAATTCACTTTTTATTGTGCTACACATTCAAAGTTCATAGGGTTCATGAATAATCAGCTTCACTTATTTGTTTTTACTTAGAATCAGTTTCACTTTCTTTTCTAAATATAGTATATATTTGTAAAGGTTTAAGGTTAATCTTTTTTTTTTTTTTTTTTTTT
>NW_022900935.1:20734090-20779360 GCF_012274545.1 Fukomys damarensis
TTTACTTAACTATAATTAAAATCAAGGCTGTGTCCTTTTAAAACTTGTGTCTCAAAACTAAATGGTACAAGAACCTGGATTACATTGTTTATGAAGAACTAGGATATAACAGTTTGTTTAAATATGGTGACGTGTACTTTAGTGCAAGTGGAGTGCCACAATGTTTAAATAGTGACAGTATTTTTAAAACGGGGAAAAAAAAAGCATTCTTAGCATTTGGTCACTACGAGAGACCCGAGTGTAAGGGACCAGGGGTTTTAAGGCTGTTGAGTAAAAAACTGCACTTAAAGCAAAGAAAACATTTGTGAAGTTGATTTGTCTTATTCTTACATGTGCATCAAAAGGATTCATGTTCCTGTTTTGTTTTTTTTTTTAACATATTCTGATAACTTTGTATATCTTTAGGAGGTATTGAGAAGAATGTTAAACTTTTCATTGGAGTAGTTGTTTACAAGTCTTGATATTCATAGCAGTAGTATTTAGAAGCTTTACAGTAAAGAACATGGAACTATTTGAATCTTAACATTGGCCGTAAGAAAGGTCATGTCTGTGGCAGATGGAATCTGCTTTGATACCTGATGGCTTTAGAGTAAGATTTCATCCGCTGGATATACAGTGAATGAATTTGGTTTGTATTTCCAAACTCGTAATATTAATATGATTACTAAAAAAATAACTAATACAATCTAAATAGTTATTAAACTGTACTGTTTAGGAAATAAAGACAAAAAGAAAGTCTGTACATGCTGAGTACAGGTGTGATTTATTTTCAAATAGTTTTCATCTGCATTTGGTTGAAGTGGTGGATGTGGAATCCACAGATATGAAGAGATGATTGCGCTTACATTGCAAAATTGCTATTTTCCTTATACTCCAGGGCCTGTAAAGCATTGGCTTTTGGCTTATTTGAAAATTTCAACAATGACCTAAAATAATTATTATTGTGTGTCTACATGTGCCAAGCTCTAAGGTAGGTACTTTACCCACACTACCTTCAATCCTTTTAACATCCATTTTCCAGATAAGAAAACAGAGGGTACACAGATTAACACAAGTTCAATTCCTCCTAGCTTATAGGTCACAGAACTGGAATAAGAATTGCAGTTTTCTTAGCCAGGTGTGGTGGCGCACACCTGTAATCCCAGCACTCTGAGGCCAGGCAAGAAGATCGCTGTGAGTTCCAGACCAGCCTGGACTACATAGTGAGTTCCAGGTCAGTCTCACTACATAGTGAGACCCTGTCTCAACCTCCATCCCCTCAAAAGAACTGCAGTTTTCTCACTTCCCAATCCTGTGAGCTTCCCGCCAGGCCCATGGTGACCTGAAAATGCACAAGGCAAAGCAAGGTAGAACTAACATGTATTATCTCTACCAGAGGGCAGAAACCTGAAAAATCCCTTGTTTTCTTACTTTTGAGAGGCTATGTATTGGGAATTTTCATCTTTTTAGTCACAAAGCTGGCTGGGGATTTAGCTCAGAGGCACTGTGCCTGCCTTGCAAGTGCAAGGTCCTGAGTTCGATTCCTATTACAAAAAAGCTGCTGTGAGCTTGGAGTAAACAGAAAAAGAAAATCAAGGCTAAGACAAGGATGAGCTAAAGGACAGGGAGTTTTGGCCAGTTCAGAGCTGCTGAATTGTTCAGTGTTGAGGTTCCAGAAACAGTCTGATGAAGAAAGTAAGTGCCCTCTGCCTGCCAAGGATCTGAGAGAGAGATGGTTTATGAGGAGAAACAGTTCCACATAAGTAACAACAAACAAGGACTATTCAAGGATAGGACCAAAACAAATAAGCTTAACTGGAAGCAAGAGGGATTCAGGGGAGATAAGAAACCAAGGGGTTGAATCTCAGGTATGAGAGACACTAAACAATATGGTTAAGGAGCTGCTATATCCTGCTTGGTGGAAAGTTTTAAACAAGGAGTTAAGGAATTAACAAGGAATGAGTTCAGGAGAGCATAGGCCACACTGGATGACCATTCTGGAAAAACTATAATAGAAGAAATAAAAATAGGTAGAAAGGGGATAAGGGGAAATCACAATTTTAAAATTTTACTTTTAAGAAAAACTGTACCTTCAGGACACAAAGGATATAAAGCCTTTTTCCTTTCCAGCAAACTTGCTCTAAAAAAATTCCTAAGGACTTAAAAGATACTATAATCCTGTAACTTCGCTTCTAGGCCCTCTGTTTTTTGCCTGTAAAGTACTCTTTCTCCCACAGACCTCTATCTTCAAGGAAGCAATGCAAATGGGTTACACTCTAACCTAGTCCACCAAATAAGTAGCCCGACAGACAGCAGGCATATACATCCTAGACCCCCCCATCTTGAGGACAACCCCAAGATCGAGCTCACTTAAAAACCCTGAACTCCAGTCTTTCTTGAGAGTTTGCACTCTGTTCTGAGTGTGTACTCTTAAACTGTGCCTCAGTCTTTCTAATGCCTCTCACTGATATATCCTGCAAATCTTTTCTGTGATGTAAGACAGCAAACTTATAACCTATCCATGGGTGGGGGGAGCTGAGGTCCCCATCTCTCTTTGGGGGGCCTCCTTGGATCCTGTCTGGTGACCCAAGTTCCTGTGAGTCTGTCTACATGCAGAAGCCACGAGTCTGAGCTACCTGTATTCTAGAGTCTGAGGGGTAGGAGGAGGATGATCACACCACAGAAAGAATTCTCACTACTTGCCTTATTTCCTAAAAGGTGAAATGATGATTCACCAGTTACTCTGCAAATGCCAGAACCACAAAGAAGTCTATGAACATGCCAAAAGTTGGCAATTAGTTATCTGTTTAATACAATAAGCAAAACTCTAGGAAAAACTACAGTTGAGTTATACCACATAGTAACAAATTAGGAAAAAAAAATTAACAAGATATTCTAGCTTCACTTTGCATCTGCAAACCTCTAACTAACCCCAACCATGCAGACAGACTTTGCTAGTCAGAGGAAGAGAGGAAGAAAGAGGAAGAGAGAGGGAAGAGGAGAGGAGGAGGAGGAAAGGAAAAAGAGCAAGAGAGGAGGAAGAGGGAGATGGTGAAGTAAATTAAAAAGAAAAGGCTCTTCACTATTTTCTCTCCTTACTGGAATTCGGGTGGCAGTTACAGATCAATATTTGGAATACCTACATCTAGGGGTACTTTTTCTAATAATACAATATGTAGTCCACAATTTTCATTATTCTACAAGTTTAACTGCATCTATTAGAGATTACTTTTTCACATTTTTTCATCTCACTTGACAGTATGCTGATATCCAGCATAGTCTTGATCTAGTCAGTTACATAATACTGTACTTGGGTAACCAAAGTGCTACCTTTCTTACCTTTTAAGATTAAAAACTCAGAAATACCTGCACTTAAGAGTGAAGAACAACGATAGCCCTATAAAGAGAGCAAAATTCCAGATGGAATCTCTTAAAGCATTTAGTGATTACCAATCTTCTTGAAAATGACTGAAAACCTGCTCTAAGCAGCACTTGATGGGGACAGGTGAGGTCACTGATGGATGAAATCATTACAAGATATGCTGGCATATATGGAGTTGAAACCAGCTAGGGAAACATTACTTACAACGCTCCACCCACACATGACGGCTGTCTGTCCAATTCCCATGTCTGTCTGGGGACAATCCTGAGTAAACACTCAGGTGACATGGACATACCTAGATGCAGCAGCAAATGCAACAGCTCGGGCAGCAGTGGCTTCTTCTAACTTCTTCCTTTTTTTCTCCTCCATTAGTTGCTTTTCTACAAAACTTCGGGCTTCTTGTTCAGCTTTTAGCTTTTTCTCCAGCTGGCTGATATTCTGCTTGTCTTTTTGTTTCATTTGCACAGCATTATGTAACCTATATGGAAAGAGTTGTCATGCAGAACCTTACAATTAGAAATAATATAAAACCCTTGAAAACATGGCTGCTTCTTTTTCTTTTCTACCATTTTAAAGTCAAATAAGCACAAGTTTTGAGCAGTAAATCCTAAGTATCAACCCCCTGTGTGCCCAGAGAAAACAGTGTCATTGTTATGTAATAATTCCTAAGCACTACCCAGGTTCAGACCTACCCTCTGCTGTTACAGACAGTCCAGAATACAGAAGTTCTAACAGAGGGCAAGATAATTACAGGACTAACTAATGCTTCAGAGCACCTTGAAAGAACTTCAGTGAGGTCAAAGAACCACTGATGAAATTAGTTCCACCAAAAGTGAAATAGGGGCAGAAAGAGGAGGTCTTTGTTTTCCTGAATACAATCATGCCTTTCCTTTCCAGTTATGAGATGGTTCTTCAGCATCCCCAAATCAACCTCTTGGAGTCACTCACAGCTTTACATATCAATGTGAGGTAAGCTTCTCATTAAAATGTTCATTACAATAGTTATCACTGCTAGAACAATGTTGTTCAGAAGCAATGAAGAGGCTCTCACCTATAATGCTGTAGCTTTGGGGTTACACTGCTTACAAATGTGGAACTCCTCCTTCAATACAGAAAGCCTGGAGCCTGTAATAGTGATCACTATGACCAACACACATTGCTGAGATTTAAAAAAATAATAAAACACCAAACAGCCCCACACAGGGTCAAGTAGTCTAGAATGAATTAATGGAAAGCTTAAAAGAATTCACCCAGAAGAGCTGGCTTACTGCCTTATTCTTCAAAGTTCAATGTCATATTTTAGCTCCAGAATCAAAGTAAATATAGCTTGATCATCTGGAAACTTTCACACAAAGGAACAAGATTTTCAAATTCCAGCAAAACTGCTTATCAATTTTACCTACCATAGAAGCCCAATAACTATTAAATGAGATGAGAAAAAACAGCAACACTAATAAACTTGCAATGAAGTAAGTTTTGTTAGATTTTAAAATCTGGTACTAAATTATTTTAAATATTTTATTGAAAAACTTCTCTGCTGAGTGAAGTCCTTCTGTCACCAAGTATTTTGCACTCCAATCCCTGGAAACATGAGAAATAGTGAGGCGACAAGGTCTGCAAGGTGCACATACTTGTTCTGCAGCAGCTCATTCTCCTGCCGGAGCTGGCCCATTTCTGAGCGGATCCCTCTTTCAGTGCTTGAGAGGGAACTGATCTGACTGCGGAGCTCCTGTTCCACTTGCCTGCTGGCTTGCAGGTCCGCCTTTAACTTTTTAATGTCTTGTTCCAGCCTAAGACAAGGAGAAATGGAGCATTTTCATATCAGAGAGGGCTCCCCCAGGGCTCAGTGAGGGACCCTGGCTGAGGTCCCAGACTGCTGGGTGGATAGCAGAGGACCCACTGTACTCTTGTCTGCAATCTGCTTAGTTTTTTTTTTCTGTGAGTTCACCTGTGTTCCCACCTTTTCCCACTAGGGGTAACTTTTGATTTCCTGCAAATGTCCGTGACACTGACAAGTGAAGGTAATGCTTATGAATATCTGAGCTGCTAAAAAAGGAGGAGGGGAAAGCAGAGAGAATGGCTGATAACTAGTCCTTCTCCCCAGTGGTGACTTTTCCATGCCTCCTAGGACAGGAAATATGTTAAAACAACTAGCTTATGACCCACTATTTCCTGCTTTGAGATACTCTGATTGATCAGACTCTACTGTCTGAGATTCCTTTCTACAGTGGACCTAGAAGAAAACAGTGTCTGAAATTGTGAGCCTCCTTGCTAAGTAATGGTTACACTTTTGATGATTGTGGCAAAAGAGCTCATTAGACTCAACACTAATGAAAAAAGGAAAGAATTACATACTCTAAGAATCGTAAGACGACTCCATCTGTGTTATGGCTGTGTCCAGATGTCCACCCAAAGCCTCATGCGGTCATAAGTGGGGCTTTTCAGAGGTGACTGGGTTTAGAGTGTGTGATGCTGGGACTGATTCATGGTGCAATACTAGGATTAAAGGTGTAAGTGCTACCCACCCTAAGTAGTCTGGATAAGATATATATAAGGGATAGAAAGACCTGTGGTCATCCCTTGCTTGCTTTGCTACCTTCTGCATGCCATGAACTGTTTCTCTTCTTTGATGCCACCCTGCCTTGGAGTCAGCAGACTATGGATGAAACCTCTATAAACTGTGAACTAAATAAATCTTTCCTCCCTTAACTTTTGGGCATTGGGCATTTTGTCTCAGCAATGAGAAATGTAACCAAGACAATCTGTGGGCTACAGCCTTTTTTTTTGTACCGGGGATCGAACTTGGGCCCTTTTGCTTGAGAGGCAGACAGCAGAACCACTGAGCTAAATCCTTGGACCTACAGACTATCTTTTTAATTCCTTATTTCCTGTTTCATCTATTTTCTTTTTCTTTTGCTAGGGATTAAACCCAGGACACACTAGACAAGTGATAAACCACTGAGCTACATCCCCAATCAAATCTGTTTTCTTTACTACAATAAGTTTCATTATAGGGTATGTACTGGGGACCTACATACTTAAATAAAGGATCAATAAAATTGCAAACAAGTTAACAATTTCATCGAGGCCTCCAAAACAGATAATTAAAATGATTAAACAATGACACAAGGAAGGCTAGGATTTAACACGTGTTAGAAGGAATAACTACTATTTAATGAGAATGGTGCCAGGCACTGTTCTACATGTTTTAATGGTATGAACTCACTTAATATGTATGACTATGAGCAAAAGTGCAGCTATTATTCTCATTTTTCCAGAGGAAGAAATCCAGGCTGGGAAAATCTTAACAGTCCCAGATCTCTCAGGCAGTAGGCCCAGAGTGCATTCTCTTCACAGTAGGCCACCCTGCTGTGTCTAGGTGCATCATCCACAGCACCAGACAGGCAAAACGGTTACCAGGGCTCTGTGGAGGAGACGAGGAAAGGCTTTGTAGACAGGATGGAAATGGAGCTGGGCTCTGAAGGCTAGACAAGATCTGGAACATTCTTTTTTCTTTTCTTTTTTTTTTTTTATTGAGTTTATAGCGGCAATTTGTAATAGCTAAAACTTGGAAACAGCCCATTTGCCCATCAGTTGGAAACTGGATAAAGATGTGGTTTTTCTATAAGATGGAATGCTACTCAGCCATAAAGAATGAGAAATTAGATTCATTCATAGGAAAATGGATGCATATTGAGGGGGTGAAGGGAAGATCTGGAACATTCTAAAGGAGGGTGGAGGGTCAAAAACATCAGGAACTGTCACGTATTTGGAGGCAAGTGCTCAGTTTGACCTCTAAGAAAGGACTGTATTGGAAAATGTGGGGAAGCGTCTAGTAGTGGGAGCTGGACAGCAGTTCTGAAAGTCATTCCAAGGATATATGATCATGCTGAGAAGACGGTTTTTCCATCAGGATAAAACCTCACAAGTAGGTTAAAGTCAGTTTGCTCTGACGAAACTTTGTTTTGGTGCTGGGGTACTAAATCTAGGGCCTCACTCACACTAAGCACAGGATCTGCTAAACCACTCTCCAGCCCCTGACAAAACTCTTGTGCATGTCACTAATCCAACATACCAAAAGAACCAAGATTTCTGGAGGGCACTTGTGCTTTTTAGAACTATCAGCTCCACAGACTAAGTCCTTACAGATATTTATTAAATAGCATAAATCCTCTGGGCCTACCACAATGATCAGTGCTTAATAATGTTTCCTGACATCCCTCAGGAAACCAAAGATAGCTTTATTTCCCTATCTACCATTAAGGAGCTTTAAAAAAATCTCAAGAACTACAGATCATGAAATACTGATGGCCATTTATGGTGGAAGCCACCAGTCTGCCTGCCTAGTGCCTGAGAACATGGCCTAGAAACCTTGTGTTCCAGCACTGTGGCCTCTCTGGACACAGCCTGATCCCTTGGGAAGGGTCACAAGTTGACACACTGTTCTATTGCCAGGGTTATTCCAGTTCAGTGTACTCTCGGAAATGCTCTGAACAATTACAGACTGGCATTTATACCACTGCCACACTGTCCCTCATTCACCTGAAGTAACCGAAGGGATATATTCCACAACAGGTAGACATTGTCAGGTTATCTCCATTAAGTCTGGCCAAAAACATGTTAGGTAATTTATCTTTCTTCAGAAGTCAATTTCACAGTTGGAAGATTCCATTTTTTGATAGAAAAGGTGAATTTTTAGATGAACATGGGGTTTTACATTAGTTTAGTAATGGATATGGGGGTAGGGTTCTGATACTGATTCTGTGACCCCAGCCAAGGCACGTAACCTAGGCCCCAGTTTCCTCCTCTGTGGCTGATGATCTCTAAAGTTCCTCTCAGGTTGGTCTAGGATTTCTAGGCCTGACACACTTAACAGACGGCTGACTTGCTTCTTCAGATTAGCAAACTAAGCTCTCTTGTATGCAGATGCATAGGAATCAAGTTCCATCCGACCAGCCTGAGGCAAAACATGCACTGCAGTTGGGAATGAAAAGTAAAATTCAATCTGCTGAGGCTACATGTCACTAATTTTGCAGTTACTGTTTTCTTTCACTTTAAAATCTTTAAAAACCTATTTTCCTTTACTACAAGCTCGGGATAATACTGTTCTGAGTGAAACTTTAGAGTTCCTTGAAAATAGTAAAAATCTAAACAGCTAGTACAGTAATGAAACTGAAATAGGCAAAACATAACTTCTAGAGACCACAAAACACGAAACAATATGTTTTTTTAATGTGGAACTCTGAGTTTTTATCAAAAGCAAATACCAGCACTATATGGCAAAAATAAAAAGGTTACAAGAATATGTATATACTCACTTTGTGAGTATGCATACATTATACGCTTAAGGTTTGTGCACTGCACTGCACGTGTGTTATCTTGCAAGAAAAGGTTTTTGTTTGTTTGTTTTTGCAGGTTTACTCTCAAGTCATTGAACTAAAAGGCCTCACGATGGTCCTACCTGGTATCATTAACTTCATAAAGCTCTGAGTTACTGTTTTCCAAACCACTGCAGCAAACCTGTGAGTTAATACCACCAGCATTCCCAGTTCAAGAAATATTAGTCTACAGGCACAATGCCGACTCTCACATGACTTCAACTGCTAAATGACAAAATCCTACCTTTTAAATTTTATTCCTTCTCAACAGAAAGCATTAATTTAACCTTGAAGGTCTACTGTACATTTTAAGTCTTTACTGAGATGGGCATAAAATGATTTATAACCTCATACTGGATTTGTTTTATTGCAAGAATGATATCCAGAGCTGGGTGTGATGGTGCACATCTGTAGTCCCAGCACTTGAGAGGCTGAGGCAGGAGGATGTGCAAGTTCAAGCCAACCTGGGCTACATAGTGAGTTCAAGGTCAGCCTGAACTACACAGAGAGACCCTGTCTCAAAAATCCAAGCCAAAACCCAGTTAGTATAAAAAATGAAACACAAAATATAAAGAATAAAAATGTTAATAACTCATAATCCTCTTATCCAACATAACCACTTATTATTTGTATTTGGTACGTTCTATATTCCTTTTTTCTATTTTCTCATGTGTAAATATATTTCACATTGGTGACAGTATCACACATATAGATAAACACCCCACACTATTAAAAAACTTGCAGGGGCTGGGGATATAGCCCAGCCAGCACCGCCTAGCAAGTGCAAGGTCCTGAGTTCAATCCCCAGTACTGGGAGAAAAAAAAAAGCTCCTGAACAATTGCTGTACAATATTCCACTGTATGGTTCTACTATACAATCCTCTTCGGCTATGGCTCAATGTTTATATTTGCTCAATATAAATGTCACGTTTTGAAAGAACTGTATGACTTAGTTAATTGAACTGAATCAAGTCAGTTCAAGCTAGGGGTATTTATTAAATAGATAACTACTACATGTAATAATGGTATACTTAACCTTTACTAAAGATCAATACTTTCTAAGTAAAATGCAGATGTGTGATTTATTACTGTGAAGTACTAAGACGTTCAGATTAAATAGTGTTAAGAGGTTAATGTAAAATCTTCAAATGTGTTCAGGAGATTTTATTAAACTGTCAATAGCTGCAACCTAAAGCGGAGGTGGTCAGAAAGAAAATGAGGCAGAATAGATACACTGGGAGGGAAGAGCATGCACAAGAGAGAACCAGAGAATCAAATGTATGTGTGCGTCACCAAAAGAAAACCTTGATAAATATTTTAATATTAAGTTTATTGAGACATCATGAGATTGATACAACTTTGGCCTCTACAAGAGGTGCTCAAAGTAGCCATTAGCTTCTAGACATTTATTAGCACTGTTAGGGACCTGACGCAGCTGCCATCACAGGCTGTACTCTCCTGGTTCTTCTTGGCTCTTAAAATGACCTCATGTTCTTTAGTTTCCCTCCCTCCAAGGCCACAGCGCCCACGGCCGGGAGGAGTTAAACCTAAATTTCTGCAGGACTGAACCCATAAAAGGCAACCTAGCCCACAACAGGTTAAAAGTAGCTCACTTCTCATAAATAAGCAATAGCCCGGGCCCCAAACCAATAAAAGGACCTTCCTTTCTTTGTTCTCTTCTTTGTCTTCTTCCCTCTCTCCTCTCTCCCTGATCTGCCTTCCAGAATAAAGTCTCCTGTCGGACCTCTCGGCGTGTGGCATAGTTGTTGAGCGTCACTGTGCCTCTACAAGTATGGCAAACTGCTGAGGTATATGTACATATTTTTGGTGGACTCTGTGTATGTTTATATATTTTGTTTTTCCTTTTTTTGAGACAGGGTCTCATTATGTAGTTCAGGCTGGCCTTGAACTCTTTAGGTATCCCAAGTTGGCTTCAAACTCGAGGCAATCCTGCTTCAGCTTCTGGAGTGCTGGGATTACAGGTGTGCACCACCACATCTGGCATGCAGAAGTAATACAGTTTATAATCTTAAAACTAATTTCAGTTGTAGGAGGTAAAAAGAATGGAGGAAAAAATTCACCCACAAGCTCTGACCCCTTTTATCAGAATTAAGTCCAACTCTTTTCCCTACACTATGAAATCTGAAGGGACAAACTTTTCCCCAAAGAGCTACCATCTCATCACCTCACCTGCTCTCCCCGTCCCTGGCACTTCCTACCCAAACTTTAATAAGGCTTAGTCAGGAAACATACACTTCCAGCTTGCTTAGCTTCAGTGCAAGCAGTTGACCCCACAAAGGCTGGTCCAAGGCCAGCACCACTGTGGACACAGAAGGTCCACAGCAAAGCTGGAGTCCATGGATACGACAATGTGTCCACTTCTGCCCAACTGTACAAGCCTAGATTTTAAACTGTTACCCATTATTAGGTCCAGGCAAGCTCCCTAGCCACTTTTCTGATAATTTCAAAGATAGAACCCAACTTCTAAGAAAACTCCGAAGCTACTTCTGAATTCTAGCACAGCACACTGTCTAACTCACAGCCAGGAGTCAGGACCATCTAACGCAGCACTGCCTCAGGTCCTCAGGTCACACGGCCCGAATGGCTTCAAAGCACATTTGTCCAGTTGAGGATCTCCCTTACCCACCCCAAACCTTAACTGTATGTCTCATCTTCTCCTGAATCCTACCCAGGTAAGCAAGTTATTATGTAATTGACTAGTAATTCTTTAATTGTAGAAGGATAATTAATAAGGAGTAGCCTTCTAACTGACCCAAGAAATGAAGTTCAAATGTTGGCCTTAGGCAGGCAAAGCAGAAAAGCATCTTTTGGCATGTGGAAAAGACATTAGGTAGTAAAATGAAGTACAGTACTCAAATGTCAGCTTTTACTTGAAAAGGGTATTCAAGTAGCTTAACAGGTAGGGAGACAGTGTCTAATGCTTGTTAACTCTTACATTTGGTGAATGACTGAATTAACAGCCCACAGCAAGCATGATGCTTCACTGACGTTTTAAAGTCTCCAGTGGGCCCTGCCACTTCCTGACTTCATAAAGCCTGACTGTACAAGGAAGGCTAAAGATATAGGGGCAGTAAGCTATCCCAGGAAGCAAGTTCTGTGAAAAAGAACCAGACTGTTTCCAGACGGGACTTCCCTGGATATCTCAGCTGGCCAAACACTCTAGGTGTGAAGCCCACATGCATTCTAGAAAACTACCTGTGCACATATCTCTGTGGACTGCTGGCCACAACCCATGAGATCCGGGGAAAGAGCTAGAGCCTTGGCTTCGCTGGTTACTTCTGCACCCTGGAGAGCTGGCAACAGAGACACACCAGAACTCACACTGCTGCTAGTGCAGAAGGATAAAAGCCTTCATAACGCCATCTTCAAGTTACATAGCCAAGTGCCCAAGGCAGGTATCTTAATGTACCCCCATACTAGCCACAAAATGATCCACTCCTTGTTTCTAGGCATCTGCTGCCTTTAATTGTATTTCTTTCATTTTTCACTCTCACCCATTCTTCAAGGCCCAGTTATAAAAAACAATAATAATTAAGTAAACTCGCTAGTGTGAAGCATCCAAAGTTGCTTCTCTGTGTGGAATCCCACAATCCTCACTGTTAGTGCTTTGTGTCTGGCACTGAACCACTGTCCTGTCCTGGGTATTTGTTGTTCTGGTCTTTAATCTTTCCCTGTGGATGTATTGTATTTCCAAAAAGACTGTAAGTTTTTTGAAGCCAGGGACTGACTTGTGCTATAAAATTAGAAGCAAAGACTTCCAACCCTTACAGATCATGTCACTAATACTTGTGCTGTGTCTACCTCAGTACTCAGAATAGAACAGGGCCAGTGTTATGACGTAGGAGGCTCTGGAAAAAAAATCAATGTCCAGCAAGCTGTCTGCTTTTGAATTTAAATAGTAGCTGAAGGAGACAAGGCAAATGGATGTCTGCTTATTAAGAAGGCAGGTGCACGTGAAAAGAACAAATGAAGCCAGACATGATGGTGCATATCTGGAATCTCAGCACTTGGGAGGCTGAGGCAGGAGGATCTCCACAAGTTCAATGTCAGCCTGCACTACATAGCAAGACCCTGCCTCAAAAAACAAAAACAAAGACAAAAATAAAAAACAACAACAAAAGAACAAATGAAGAGCAACTGCTTCATCTTGATAATACCTAATTCTACCAGGAGTACCTGGTATATATTAATCACATAAGACAAGACTTGTTTAGCGACCACACAGCTGAAATCTGAACTCATAAATCAAAGCTTTATTCCCAAAGAAACACTGATTATCCCTGTACCACCCCCCCACCCCCGTCTCGTCTGGATCACTCATAGACACGTGTAAGAGAAGCCTACAATGACTTGAAGCTGTTCCAGTATATTCTAGAAGTCACATCTTTAGAAATACCAAAATGAAGCCACCTCTGGTCTCACTGTGGTGGCTACAGGTGCTTACTAGGCCTAAGTATCCAAAAAATGACAAGCTGATGACCTGATTACCAGGTGAGACTATATAACAAAGTACTTTATGTCTTTGCTCCATACTCTTGTCAAATTCAAAAGGCAAACACATTAATTTTCCTTAACGAATGCAGAGAGACAAAAAGAATTCTACAGGCGTTCCCAAAACTACCATTAATATGGTATTGACTTCTTGAAACTCTTCAAGGATAAGGCCTGGAGTACTGAGAACTAGAATTTTTAATAAGGTTCTTAAGGGAATGTGGTAAGCAGTAGATCTGGGAGACGAAGTTGCCTTAATGAATTGCTTTCTTTTCACTCAGTTCTTCAACTGTTTTTTTTTTGGTACTGGGATTGAACTCGGGTCCTTGCGCCTGTGAGGCAGGCAGTGGTACCACTGAGCTACAATTCCTGGCCCAGTTCTTCAACTTAATTCCCAAGGCTGTGAGCTCCTCAGGGGCAAGAGCCCATCTTCTCTGTGCCCTTCTAAGGTGCTTAGCAGCACTCTGCCCTGTGGAGTTCACAGTACCTTTTGTTTGATGTTGCTGACACCTAAAACATAATCCTTGAAACCTACTATTAAAATGTAGAAAATGTAGTAGGGTAGGGTATTTAGCTCAGTGGTTCTGCCGCCTGCCTCGAAAGTGCAAGGTCCCCAAGTTCAATCCCTGGTACCAAAAAAAAAAAAAAAAACGTAGCAAAATAGAAAAAAAAAAAAAAAGGAAAGTGGTAAGATTTGACAGTTTGTATTAGAAATCTTTAAAATGTTCATATAGCTGTTGATGAGGCACATGGAGACACAGAGTTACAAAAAGTTTGTTGTATAAGAAAACAACAGAAGCAATCAAATATTCAACAGCAGATTGGCTAAATAAATTATTGTATATTCACATATCTGTCATTAAAAATGAAATCATTTAAAAATCACCAAAGATATTGTGTGTAGTGACACATCCTATAATGCCAGCTACTAGGGAGGCCGAGGCAGAAAACAGAGGCCACCTAGGTAATTTGGCAAGACCCTGTATCAAAAGAAAAAATAAAAAGAGTTGGGGATGTAGGTTAATGGTAGAGGGCTTGCCTGGCATGTGCAAGGGGTTGGGTTCAACCTCTAGTGCTACAAAAACCAGATCACTGAAAAATTTCAATGATATGGACAGCCTTAATAATACAGTCAGTGGTGGGGGGAGTAAAAAAATACTTTATGCTGGGTGTGGCTCTGCATATCTATAATCTCAGCACTGAGCGCAGGTTTGAGTCTAATTTGGACAACTTAGACCCAGTCTCAAAATTTTCAAAAAGGGCTGGGAATGTAGATGAATTCAAATGCCTTGGGGTTAATTCCCAATACCACAAAACAAAAATATATTGTGTTCATGTACAGTATGAACTTAGTTTTGTAAAAAGAGTATGTATAATGCAAGATAAAAATGCTGAGAGAATATATTTTGAATAGTGGTTACTTGCTCACCTTCCAAATCAGACATAATAAATATGTACAACATATTTAACTATTATTTTATAATTAGAAAGAAAGTTATTTCAAAAGACAGGAGGGCTGTTAGCCTGCTCTCGGTGGATGTTCAATGTTCCCTACTGCTCTTGTATTTGCCCATGTCCTAAGCTAGTTTCAGAAAACCTGAAAGCCTTAGGGAAAGCCCAGCTCTTCCTTTACAACCTTATTAGGCCAGTCTAGAGAGAGGGAACTTCCCTTTCTGGAGTAGAAAATGCTTGGTTCCTAAATCTAAACCAACTATTCACCAGTTATTACCAAAACAACAGTTTTTCTAAATCTAGGTCTACAGCTATGGACTCTCATCCTGCCTCAGCTTTCTTGGCTGCATACAGCACTGGCCCGGGTGTGCAGCACCTCTCCGATACCAGGCTCAATTTGCCTCACACATTACAGGTGCCCTGTTGAGGGATCCAGATTCTAAACCAGTGCAGTGCACCTGTGAGGTCTGGGAAAACTAGGCCCACATCTGAGTTTTGGTGTATTTTATGTTCCACAAACACAACAGAAAAAGATCTTGATAAGGAAGTTAGAAATCCTTTGCACAGGTGACCTAAGCAGTTCACTGCACTGGATGCACTGAGGAAATCCACAAGGCCTAACCCACCCTCCTCATCTCAAGATTATTATCTTTCCTTCTAAGTAGCCTGAAAGGTCACACATGCGTACAGGGGGTTGAAAGACAAAGAGGGTGGACTTGGTCCCGGAGGAGTGAACATATGCTTGTTTTCAAGGAACACAGGAAACTGAAGAAGAGAAAGCAAAAAGGTACCACTGAGACATGGCACATTAGTTCACAGGATGTATTAGACATTCCCTAATAACAAAGCCCAGAGCCCTTGCAATAGGAAAGTCAAGCTTTGATTGGTGGGGCCAGACAGTGAGAGCGAACAAAATACAAGCATAATAAGAAGGGTCAGGAGCCAAGGTTTCAAACCGATGAGTCAGTTTGGTTCATAAATGTGTTTTTTTTGAACATCCAACCTGATGTAAAATAAAATGGTTTTAAACTGGGAGATTTCACAAATAGCTATCTATTTTTGGTATCTCTTCCAACATATCCCAAGATTTGGTAATACTGGGTCTAGATCTCCCACGGCAACAGTCGGCTGTCCCCTTTGGAAGAATTTATGCTCCCAGACTTCTGAGTGTCAGGTGCAGTACTGAATGTGAATGACTTGGGACTGTCCAGCTCCTGTAGGGGTCTACAATACTTTCTTTAGAACGTGTGTGTGTGTGTGTGTGTGTGTGTGTGTGTGTGTGTGTGTGTAGGGACAACATCCTTTCTAGAACATTATCTTTTGCTTCTGTTTTGAATCCATTAAACACTAACATGAAAGATTAAATGTACAGTATGACTGATAATTGTCATTCTTCCTTAAAAAACAAACCAAACTTTTATTTTTTAATTTTGAGAGCCCTCATTGGCTAGAACAAAAGATCTCAGAGGTCCCCAAGAGATTTGCAAAGACTGAAATATGCCCACCCTGGCTGGTAAATACCCGAAAGGCCAGTTCCTAAATAATACCATGAGTAATATTTAAAGAATACTGTTCCTCTTCATTGAGGTTACTCCCCTCTGGGGAATCCACCCTTAAATCCATATTATGTGCCAGCAAAGGCACTGACTCAGAATTTAACACAAAAAACTTTCTAAGTTTTATATTAGTTCCTTTTCAAATCTAGTGAGGAAACTTTCAGTAAATTTAGAAATCAATGTTTTGTTAGAAAAAATTCTTAGGACTCAATAATGTTTCTTAAGTGCAGTACCCTTCCAATAATTAACAGGTTATTTTATATTCTATACAACACAAACACCTTCCTGTTTGACCACCAAGATAGAGAGAAATTAATTAGGTAAATTGCTTAAATTCACTTATACCTAGTTTCTAAGATGCCATATGGTTTTCAAGTCACAAAACTTCCCTATGTAAGTATAAAATCATCATGTTTCTATTACCATGTTTATACCCAGGATGTTAGAATTCTAAATTCTTGCACTGGTAAAAACAAACTCAAACTTTATTGTGAATTAATATAAGCAGGGTTAACTAAGTAGTAAAATTATAGGAACCTAAGATATTATGGAATAGCAGAAAATGAAAATAAAATCAAGTCTGCCAATGCACATACCTGCTCAGACGCAGTGCCAGACACACAAAAATCAACATGTTTCCCCACATACCAAACAAACTTTTCTAAATGGGTATGGCTCTACTACTTATTTATTTCTATTTAATAATTTCCAAATAATTTAGTAGCAGCTATCTCCAACATACTTAATCTACTCTGGTCAGAATCTCAAGTGTCCAGTTTTCTTAGGCTTCATTCCAAAATTTCATATATTTTACTTCTTAGCTAGAAATGATGCCATTACAAATAATTTATTATATGCCCTGTTGAACAGAAAGGCCTGTTTTGGTAGCCATCACTTACAGCGGTCAGCAAGTTATTCTGCAGTAGTGGCTGGTATAGACAGCACATTTAGGAAAAGCAGCCAGGATAAAGCTCCCAAAGCCCAAATCACTGCCCCCCCCATCAGATTTGCTTGCCCAAACTATTCCTGATGCACAGGCAAAATGTATTCATATGCACAAGAGGACAAACAAATCTTTTTTCACTTTCCAGCAATGGAGCTACTTTAAGACTAGAAGACCACATTTCCTCACTTGGGGATTTCCCTAGAGTGAAGAAAGGATGGAGCTGAGCTCACTGCAGCTATCACAAAGACAGAGGAGGATCTTGGGCAGGTAGACAAGAGTGGCACACCCATCAGGAGAGATGATGCGACAAAGGAAACTTAAATTTCTTCCATGTTCTTTTTTTCCCCTCCCCTCACTCTCTCCCTCTTTCCCATGTCCTTGGTGGAGAGGTGGCTTGTGCCTAGATTTCTTGGCTCTGGGCACAATCAAATCACTGTCAGACCAAATGGTTTGTTCAACAAGAGTCTCTCAGATGTCTGTTCTCTTGTGTAAATTCCTGAACTCTCACTTCCTAGAAAGTTTGGAGAAAAAGTACTGATGGAGTGCTTAACTGTAAAACTCCCTGGGAAAGCAAAGAACAGGGATCTAGAGTGGAAAGTCTTTCTATGTTTTAAAAAATAAAACCAGTAACAACTTCAAAACATCTAGTAGTGCCGGGTGTGGTGGTGCACGCCTGTAGTCCCAGCACTCAAGAGATTGAGGCAGGAGGATTGTCAAGAGTTTGAGGGCAGCCTGGGCTACATAGCAAGTCCAAGCCCAGCCTGAACTACAGAGTGAGACCCTGTCTCAAAAACAATAGCCACAACAAAAACCAACCAAACAAAAAACCCCAAACAACAACAACAAAAACAAGTAGTTTTGACAGTAGAGGTCTGGTTCTTGGTATACATAATATTTAGTTTTTCTAGCATCAAAAGCCTTGAAATTGCACTATGATGAAATTACTAAGCCCCATTGCCTTTTCTCCAATATTTTCCCTTCACAAAGGCAATACACATTTATTTAACAGATATTTATCAAGTGCCCACTCTGTGCCCATTACCATGTACAATGATGGACAAGAGAAAAGGAAGTCTCTTCTTTCTCTGAGCTTACATTCTGTCAATGGGACTAAGCCTGTTATAAAAATTCAAACTATATAAAAAGTAACAGAACAGGACGTTAATGTTTCCTCCCAACTACGATTGGCTGTTTGGTTTTTAAGTAATTTTCTTTTTTTCTGGTACCAGGACTCGAACTCAGGACCTTGCATTTGCCAGGCTGGTGTGGCATCACTGAGCTAAATCCCTGGCCCTGTAATTTTCTGTGTCCCTGAGAAATATATCTACCTATATATTTTTTTAGTGAGTTCACACTGATCAGTTTTGCTACTCCCTCTACCCCTTTAACAGTCAATCTTAGGTTCCTTTTATTACCTTACAAAAGACAGACTTCTTTGCTTTTGACAAAAATTTTGGGTTGTCTTTTCCCCTTAATGACTGATCCCCCATTTAAGTCTCATTAGGGCTCACAGGAAGAGTGGAAAGGTCCATAAAAGCCCCCTCCTCCTGATTCCCAGTCTGGGGAATGCTCAGAGGCTCTCACTTCTAGCTGACTGCTCTGTGTTGCCTCCTCCCACCAGAGAGGTGGTAGCTTTGGAGTCTACTCTTGGTTTGTTCCTATAGTCTGGATAGGAATCTTCTTCCTCACTTTCAATTCAACTGGGACCAATACCTTTCTTCCTTACCCCTAGGGCTAGGAGCCAGCACCCCACTACTTCTAACCCTGACCTACAGAGCAAGGGAAGATGAAAAGAAAGGCAGCAGTAAGAAGAACTAGGGTCTTTCTTGTTCTTCTAGGAGAGAACATTAGCCCAAGTTGCCTAGTGGCTTTGAAATACTTCTCTAAGATCACAAAATAGGAGCTTCTTGGATTCTGTCTTCACTCTGTTTCACTGCTATTCACACCAAGTTATAGCAAACCCACCAATAATTAAAAACCAGTATAAAAAAAAACAGGCAGTAAAGAGAAAAAAAAACTAGTATCTAAAACTATGGCCTTTCCTTTTCAATAACTACATCATTTTAATTTGTGTGTAAATATTTTATAATATAGGACAATGAAAAATAGAAAATACTTAAATCACCTCAAATAGCAAGACTACCCACACTAATGAACCATCTGAAAGTCAAAGGTTGGTGCCGGGGATTTAGCTCAGTGGTTCTGCTGCCTACCTTGCAAACACAAGGTCCAGAGTTCAATCCCCAGTACCCCTCTACAAAAAATAAAAAAGTCAGAGGTTATAAAGTAATATTAAATCTCAGAATCTAGAAGACAAGAAACTAAATACATAGTATAAAAGTCTGTGAACTGCAATCAAACCATATTTGACCAATCTGTGCCATCAGGAAATTCTAATTAGAGGGGAAAGCTGGCTATTATTTAGCTTCAGCTGCCACTGTCCCTCTCTTTTGTGGCACTGGGGAATCGAACTAGGAAGGCGGTGGCACAACTGTGCTAAATCCCCGGCCCTAATGTCCCTCTTTTTTTTGTTGTTTTTTGTTTTTGTTTTTTGCGACAGGGTCTCACTATATAGTTGACCTGGAACTCACTATGTACCCCAGGCTGGTTTTGAACTCACAGTGATCCTCTTGTCTCTGCCTCCCGAGCGCTGGGATTATAGGCGTGGGCTACCATGCCCAGGTGTCCCTCTTTTTAAAGAGAAACTTAAAATCATAAAATATAAAGTTAGCTGGGCATAGTGGTACATGCCTGTAATCAAAGCAATTGGGAAGTTGATGCAGGAGGACTGCCACAAGGCCAGACTGGGCTAAACAGCGAGTTCGAGGCCAGCCTGGAATATACAAGACCCTGTCAAAACAAAACAAAACAAAATACCCAAAAACAGAATCAAAAGAAATAAGTGAATGGCTCATACAGTCTGCATCTTACTTCAGAAAGAATGGCTATCATCAAGAAGTCAAATAGTAACATGCTGGAGAGACTATTGGTGAGAATGTATGTGAACTGGTACAACTACAATCAGTATGGAGATTCTACGAAAACTAAAAATAGAAATTCCCAGCTATTCCCTTTCTAGGTATCTTCCCAAAAGAGTTAAGGACATCACATTACAGTGATAGATGCATACCCATGTTTTATAGCAGCACAATTTATAATAGCTAAATTTTGGAAGTATCCTATATGTCCATCAACAGATGAATGGATAAAGAAAAATGTGGTATTTATACATAATGGAGTACTTTGCTATAAAGAAGGATAAATTTGAGTCATCTTAAGAAAACAGATGCACCATGAGACAATATAGTAAGTGAAATAAAACAGACACAAAAACTTAAATATTGAATAATTTCTCTTACATGAGAAACCCAAAGTGTAAATAAAGAAAAAAAATAAAAGACAGATAATATGATATTTTTGCAAATGGAAAGGGGACCAAGAGATAGAAGGAGGGGAGAGAAAGAGGAGGGGAAGTAAAAAGAATTAAAATTGTTATATATATATGTACCAACTTCCCATGACAAATGAAATCATTAATAATTTTTTTAATTTACAAAGGTTTATATGAGCTAGAAAGAATGAAAGACAATGACACTTACTTGTCAGCTTAAACTAGAAATACTCATGTCACAGACTAATTCTATCACAGACTATTAAAACAAATAGTAACATACTCATTGATGAACTAAACATTATATGTCTTAATTATAAACTGTGTTATTTTCAATCTGTATGCTCCAAAAATACTCCTCTAAGGCCCAGATCTGGTAATGGAAATTCATGGATATGAGTATAAATTACACACTTCCCAGTGTAAATAAATGAGTTGAAATATCTAAGTGTTCCTCTTCTCTCTTCCTCTGGGGCAGGCAGGGTGTCAGCTTTTTACAAAGATTCTTGGAAAACTCTAAAAATGTTTTCTCCACTCCACCCACTGAGTTTTCAAGGAAAAAAATAAAGAGAACTATGAACAAATCAAGTTTTAAATAGTAACATTTTAGTGTGCCTAAATTAACCACATGAATTTAGAAAGTAATAAAAAAGTGAATGCAGTGGTGCCACAGTTCATGAACTTAATTTGTTCTAAGATTTTGGAAAAGATGGCCACATTTGTGTTTCTGTGGGAAAGATGGCTGTGGTCATCTTTTGTCTGTGTGTGTGTGTGTGTGTGTGTGTGTGTGTGTGTGTGTGTCACTCAATGCATTGTTCGCAAATAAAAAACACAATTTTGCCACTCATTTTCGAAACTTGAGAATCAAGTTGTTTACAAAGTTTTCATGAACTGTGGTACTACTATATTCAGTATACTACAACTTTACCCAAATTTCCATTTTCCTTTAAAAAAAGACTCTTCCCGGGCCAGGGATTTAGCTCAGTGGTTCTGGTGACTGCCTTGCAAGCTCAAGGACCTGAGTTCGATCCCTGGTACCAAAAAAAAAAAAAAAAAAGATAAAATACAAAGAAAAGACTCTTCCCCCTTCCATAGACTCAAAATTTCTAGGAACTTAGCATCGAGTCAATGCCCATCCACCAGGACCCCAGGACTCCTAAACCAAAAGAGGGACACAACGGTGGCTTTTCTGTAGGTTGACAGTTACATCTCTGATTTCAGGCCTGCTGCTGCTGCCAGCCTGCCTGAGGCTGTGTAGTACTCAGGAAGTAAAAGGCAAATCTCAGGCTGAGTGGCACCAGGCTCTCTGGAGCACACTAATCCCTAAACTAGCTCTAATCAGAGATTAATTTTGGGAGAACCTGTAAACTTTCAAGTACACAAGTAGCTGGCTCCCATTCTACTAACTTAAGTACAGACAACTACATACTTGAGAGCTTGTTTGGAGGTTCTAGCAGGGGAGTGCAGCTACTTGTATATCTTTGACCGAGGAAATGGTCCTCTTCTATTGGGGGTGGTCATCCTCTTCGACCAAGCGTGCAGCTTCTGGAGGGACACACATGGAGTGGTGAGGGAGGAAGGGGACACCCGCCTAGCCAGCCAGATCAGCTGAATCAACCTTGGTGATCAATGGGCTGACAGATGTCACAGTCAGATCACCCTCATATCCGACAACTACATCCTTGTGTCTCTGGCAAGACCAAGAATTTTTTTAAAAACATTTACAATATCATCAAACAGAAAAGAATATAAATTCTGACTTTCTAAACATTCCTTCTATAGATTTTAGCACCAGGATCATGAAATCTAACACTAGTGCCAACTCTTGAGCCAATATTAGTTGTTATTTGCATTTAAAACAAAAAACATAGAGCAGAAAGATAAAGCTGGTTGATAAACTTTTAAGCAGCATGATATAACAGAAAGGGCAGAAGTTAAGAAGCATCAGTCTGGTCCTGGCATAGCTACTGTAGCTGGGCCATGTGCACCAGCCACTTAATCTTCTAAGTCTCATTTTCTTCACTCATAAGAAAGACAGGGTCAGGGGAGGCTACGGGAGATGTGTCTTAGATCTGTTCCAAGTTTCAAAAACAAAAAACTCAAAAGCAACATCAAAAAGTAGTCTAAATTCTACTCCATTTTGTTAAATGCTATTCTGTCAAGCAAACTGTGGATACTTTTTAAAAATATAACTCTTTACACCAGATATAATTCAACTACAGTGGTTCCTCGGTTCATGAACCTAATTCTTTCCATGATTCTGCTTTAGTTGGAATGAATGAATGCTGTAACCAGAATCATGGAAAGAATTAAATTCATAAGCTGACCAATAAACTCAATGAGAGAAAATAAATAAATAAATAAAATGTTACACAAAGTAAAAAAAAAATTCATAAGCTAAGGTACCACTGTATTTCAATGAGTTGATATCATATTAAAAATAAACACTAAAAATGAAAAACAAAAATCTTCTGTTTTGAATACAAAATAGGCAGTGGAATGGACATAAACTGAAAAGAGATTTTGCTTCAATGTATCTACAGGATACGGATCATTTCACATGTTGTTAACTCAGGTTTGAATTCTGCCCCTTAACCAGGAAACTAAAACAACAATCACTAACAAAGAACCCTCACAGTCTTGGACTGTCTTTGAGAGGGAGCTTTGTGTCACATGCAGACAAAACTGCTGACCCTCTGCCTACAGGCCTTGAGACTCCAGGACAGCAGCTGTTCACATGCTGCATCCTGATCCCCTTTATCCTAGACAGTGACTGCTGACGACCATGCAGCCTGCCATGGAATATTCCACACCACAAGAACAAGAGTGTTAGATAAGGCAGAAAGGTGATTCTGATATAATTTGAGTGAAGGAGAATATAAAAGCTACACATAAAACTTTAAAGACTCGAAGCAAGCAATAAAGAATTAGGAAACTGAAATGTATTAAAATTAAAAACTGCAAAAGAGCTGGACATGGTGGTACATGCCTGTAATCACAGCGCTCAGGAGGCTGAGGCAGGAGGATCACTGTGAGTTTGAGACCAGCCTGGGCTACACAGTGAGTTCCAGGTCAGTCTCAACTACACAGTGAGACCCTGTCTCAAAAAAAAAAAAAAAAAAAAAAAAAAAAAAAAAAAAACAAAAAAAAAAAACCTGCAAAAGAAATTGTCAATAAAAAGACAAGCGTCAGACTGAGAGGAAATATTTCCAAATAACATCTGATAAAAGACTGTTACCCAAAATATACAAAGAACTCTTAAAACCTAACAGCAAGAAAACAACAGACCGGACCTTAACAGATGCCTCATCATATAAAATATATAGATGGCAAATAAACATACAAAGCCGGGCATGGTGTAATCCCAGCACTCGAAAGCTGAGGCTAGAAGATGGCTATGAGTTTGAGGCCAGCCTGAACTACACAGGCACATCCTGTCCAAAACAAAACAACAACAAGAAAAAGATGTTCCACATATGTTACTGATTTACAGCGGTTTTATTCATAACTGTCCAAACTTAGGAGCAACCAAGATGTGTCTTAGCAGGTGAAAAGACAAACTGTGGTACATCCAGATAATGGAGTATCATTCAGCCCCTCCCAAAATGAGCTATCAAGCCATGAAAGACACAGAGGAATCTTAAATGCATATTACTGAGTAAAAGATGGTCTGACAGGACTATCTACTATATGATTTCAACCATATGACATTCTGGAAAAGGAAAAACTATGGAATGGAGACTGTAGTAATATCACTGCCTGAGTTAGTAGAAATACAGTAACAAATAGGCATAATCAAGGATTTTTAGGGCAAACCACTCCATAGACTATAACGGGAATGGTCATTATAAACTTGTCTAAGCCTACAGAATGTATCCCACCAAGAGCAAATCCTACGTGAGCCATCCACTTTGTACGATAATGATGTGTCGCTACAGACTCAGCTACTGTAACACATGTTGACATGTTGATAATGGAGAGGAAGGCGGGCATATGTAGGGGATGGCAGACAGGAAATATCTACCTTCCCCTAAGTTTTTCTATGAAATTAATAGCTATCTGCCACTTGCCTCACAAGCACAAGGACCCGAGTTTGATCCCCAGTACCAAAAAAAAAAAGAAAGCTCTCTAAAAAATACAATCTATTTTTTTTAAGTTGCATAAACACTACGGCCACAACTTTTAGAATTAGCTGATAAGAAAAAACAACACAATTTTTAAATAATTTGTGTCATGGTGGTGGGACTGTTTCCCCTTTTTTATTAAAAATTTTTCATAATTTTTTTGGCAGTGCTGGGGAGCCTTTTTATTTTTTGGTACCAGAGATCTAACTCAGAGTCTTGTGCTTGCAAGGCAAGTGGCAGCACCACTGAGCTAAATCCTAAACTGACCATTGAAAAAAATTTAAATAAGCTTTATTCTAATTTATATTACTACTTTCTAATACAGTACACTTAGCTAAAATAATTTATTTTCATTGCTTTTTCTGGTTTTGACTAGTATTTCTCATGTTAGAAATAAACATTTTGGCTATAAACATTGTAAGTCTGTTTTTAAATATTCATAAATCAAGCTGGAAGAAACAGGATCATTTTGTAAGATATGTAGTTCTCTAACCAAAAGAGGACTTTGTCCCGGCTTTGCCAAGTTCCCAAACTTTTCCAGGGATGAACCCCGCATGCAACACTTATTCCCAAGTTCCCCGTGTTCTTTTACCCTAGAAATTTATCCAGCACCTTCTGCTCTACATTTCCTGGTAGACCGGCGCATTCTCCATTCATTCATTTCTTCACCCCATGTTATTCATACATCTAACAATCATTCACTACAAACTTTACTTTTACATAGGATGTATATATGAAGAGATTCTGATTCTGTCTTTTGGAACTCACAATCTATTAAGAGGAAAAGATCCTTACAAGAAGCAACTATTGTACATCAGTCATCAGCATAACTTTTTCTGTAAAGGGATGGAGAAGAAATATTTTTGGCTTTCCAGGCCATATAGTTTCTGCTACTGTAGCGTAAAAGCAGCCACAGACATTATGTAAGTGAATGAGAGCACCTGTGCTTCAACAAAATTTATATTTACAAAAACTGGTAGTGGGGCAGATTTGGCCTGTGCAAACCCATGGTATACAGCATTTTAGGAAATATCCATGAAGCCTGGGAGAGCTTGAGAAAAAGACCGGCAGGACTGTTGACCTCTTTATAGGGAATGTGTCACATTTTATTTGGTTGGCCACACATATCTACAAGAACTTTCCTTGAAAGACTAGTAATTAACTTTCTCTCCAGAAGTTGCTGAACTGGTTCCTCAAAAAGTAATTTTAACCACGGCGTTGAGATAGACAGCTGTACATATGTTACAATTAATTCATTACTGCAAGAAAATTATTAGTAAATTAATGTAGTAATTGTTTGCCATTTTTTTCTTAGATATTTGAAAAAGGACAGAAGGCACCCCTGTGGAAATTATAGCCAGCTGAGAACTGTGTACAACCTTACTACGCCTGTGGAAATAAAGGTCGCACAGACACAGCCAACTGTGTATGTTTGCATTAAAAAGCACCGCAGACACTACTTTTTCCAGCCTTCTTCATCTGAAGATAACAAACCCACTCTCTAGCTAACAATCCAAACATGGCAGCTGTGGATCAGACAGTCTTAATATTCTTGAAAACATGTATGAAGTCAAATAAAAGGAAATTGAGGGGAATGACAAAAGTGAGAAGAAGTGAGATAGGGCCTCTACCAACTAAGCTGGATAATTTGCTCAGAAAACTATCTTCCCTTTCCAATTCTTTCATTTTCCTAGTCATGGAAAAATATGAAAATGTCTGAAAATAAAAAGAAAAACTAAATGCCCAGTAGTAACTTTGTACCAAAATTTTTGTTGATATTTTGGTTCTTTTTCCTTCAAATCTCTTTTTTGTGTATATTGGAAATATTATTATTTCTTTTTTTGGTACCAGGGATTGAACTCAGGACCTTCTACTTGCCAGGCAGGCAGCAGCACCACTGAGCTACATCCCCGGCCCTGGAAAAAACATTTTTAATAGCTTTCTACCATTATATCATGAATACTTGGGGCCAGGGATGTAGCTCAGTGGTGCTGCGCCTGCCTGGCAAGTAGAAGGTCCTGAGTTCGATCCTCAGCACTGGGGGGATAGTCTCCCACATTCTTTAATGTGGCTCAATGATTCTGCAATGTCTGCATTCAAAGTTTATTAAATGAATGGACTTCTTTATTTACTTTTTGGTACTGGGGATAGAACTCAGGTCCTTGTGCTTGCGAGGCCCAAATGGACTACATTTAGATTTCCTCTATCATTGGATATTTAGGTCTTCCATCCATTCGTTTATTTATTTGCAATACTGGGGATTAAATCCAAAGCCTTTACACTTAGCTACATCACCAGTCCATTTAAAAACTTTTTTTGAGGCCAGGCGTGCTGGCACACGCCTGTAATCCCAGCACTCCGGAGGCTGAGGCAGAGGAGGATCACTGTGAGTTCGAGACCAGCCTGGGCTACATAGCGACTTCCAGGTCAGTCTTAACTACATAGTGAGACCCTGTCTCAAAAACAAACACACAAACAAAAAAAAAAAAAACCAAATTTTTTTTGAGACAGTATCTTGCTCAAATTGCTAAACTGAGCTTGAACTTGTGATTCTCCTGCTCCAGTCTCCAGAATGCTGGGATTAAAGGCACTCACCATTCACAACTAGCTCATTCCTTTATTTTTATGTTACATTAAAAGTTGAAAATAATAACATGGAAGTTTATAAAACTATGTAAATGTAACATTTTCTATCTTTATTAGACAGAATGTAGTTCTCTAAAACAGAGTAATGCCCTGGGGCCCTGCAGGTCAAGGCAGAGTATGCTGCTGACCACAGAAGAGGCATACTCCTCAGGAGTGAGCAAGGGGCACGAACCACAGCAACGCTGCAGTTTACTGGACAACTGGTTGTCTGGGCTGTCAATCTGCCTCAAAGGCAGATCACGTGGTGGAGTCCATCAACATCACACTGGGGTGGCAAGGGAGACAGTGCCACAGACTAAGCCTTGATTGCTCTCTCTGCAACAACCAACATAGAAAGATTACTTTGGCTTGACTACTATTATTAAAATCACATGGGAGAAAGGACAATAAATAGCTTGTGGCAGTGTTTCATCTATAGCACCTAGAGGATTTGTGGGGAATTCCTTTTGAAACAGAAGGTTCACTAATTGGTGTTTCTCCCATGGGCATCTGGAGCAGGGCTGTCTGCTGTGTTTTCTCTGCCCAGCATGAGTGGTTAGGTCATCACCAACAGCTGTGGATGCCCACCCAGCATCAGCAATAGCAACAGCATGTTTCTTTTTCTTTTCTTTTCTTTTTTTTTTTTTTTTTTTTTTATTTTTTTTTTTTTTTTTTTTTTTTTTTTTTTGTACAAGGGATTGAACTCAGGACTTTGCACTTGCAAGGCAGGCAATGGAACCACTGAGCTAAATCCCCAGCCCAACAGCATGTTTCATAGTGTGGAAGCTGCGAAACCTCTAGTGCCTGCAGCAGTAGAACATCAATACATCTCCTTTAATCCAGCTGCCAATGAGAAAGTTAAAATAAATGAACAATTTGACTCATATAATTTATAATGTTGAACTACCAACCCCACCCCACCCCAACCCCTGGCCACACAAACACTTTCAAATAAATTGCCCCTCGTCTTTAAGTAAGCAAAAGAAAGTAGAATAGAAGATAACTCACTGGACTGGGTGAGTTACAACTGCCCTCTTGAGTTACATGTGAGGAGAAAAGCTCTGGTTCAGATCTTGGTTTCCTGGTCAAAGATCTGAGGTAAAAGCAACATATTCATGCTTGTCCAACATAAATTGTCCAAATACAGCAAAATTAAGTCTGAGCCAGGTAGCATAATACATTATTCTTTTAACCAGAAATAAAAGGAACATTTCAGATTAAAGTCCACATCTAACATTGTATATGTCTATCAGGTTTTTTTGAAAGAGGCTACTTTTTTTTTTTGGTACCAGGGATTAAACTCAGGACCTCATGCTTGCCAGGCAAGCACTGTGTCACTGAGCTGTGTCCTGGTCCCAAAAGAGACTACTCTTCAAACCTAAGGATCCCTGAGCTATCTAGAGATAATTCACTTTCTAAGTACAGAAAAACAAAATAAACAAAGTAAACAAAAGAGGCAAAGTGATAAAGACAACTTTCTCAAGCCTCTGCTCCCCCCACCTCGATCTATTTGACAGAGATTTGCATAAACAGGGCACAGACTCTTCTTTTCTGGAGTTTTGCCAAAAGAACTTTGACTATGCAAACATAAAAGGACAAGGACTAAAGAGCCTTCCAACACCATCCGAAGAATCAGGTTACATGCATATCTATCAAATGTGGAAAATCACCACCCTCACCTTTGATTCAGAACCCCACAGAACGTTTAGTCAATACTTAAAGACACTGATACAAGGTGACCAACAAATCCATGTAAAACAAACACCAAAATGTCACTAGTCACAGTATCTGATCACAAACAATCCCTACAGACCCACCGGGGAGTGTTTGCTTTTCAGGAGGGCATCAAGTTTATTGGAAAGAGTTGGTCAGGACACAGCACACGTACTTACCTTACCAGTGCATCTGGTTTGCCTAGCTGGTTATTAGGAATACAGTTCTCCATTAAGTCCTTGTGTGCACTTGGGCTCTTGCTGGTGCACTTCTGCTTCTTCTCATTTTTACTAGATGAGGAAGGAATGCTCCCATTTGTGGCGCTGTGACTTCGAGGTGAGGAGTTCACAACTCCACTGGCATTTTTATAATTTTTTGAGGAAGCAGTACATGAGTCCTCTTTCAAAAGATTTTCTGTACTTCCCACAAGATCATTATTTAATCTTTTACTATTGATATGGTTTTCCATATACTCAATTTCTTGTATTTTAGAGTCTACAGGTTGTAGGATATTGTTGTTATTTATTCCAAGGTTGTGTTTCTTGGCATCCTTGTCCTTTTCTTTCCCTTTTTCTCGATACTCTATCTCTGGTAAAGTTGTGGACAGTTTTTTATTGGCTGGGATGCCTCCATTGTGGTGTATAAGAATTGAGGAATCCATATCAGGTAATCCTTTGGCTGCTGCAATACCAGAAACAAACCAACCAACAAACAAAAAATAAAAAACCCATATCAGAATATTTAGTTTTTAAAAAAATAGACTAGACTGATTCAACAAACTGTATTAGTTATGCTTAGAAATTTACTACATTAATGTGCAAATTTATTTAGAAGCATAGCCACAGTACATTATGCTAACTTCACAAACAAATCCAAATAAATATGAGAAGCTGCACATTTGGAAAGTCACCATTACTTACAAAAATTAAGCCATTAAAAGTTTGGCCTTAAAACAAGATTAGAATTTTATTCTTAAGTCAACTTCATATACATTGAATCAAACTTCTCTGTCATGGGGGTGAAAAGACAAATGCAGATTATTCTAAAAGGCTATATTTTTAAAAGTGCCAAGATTAAGCAAACTGCTAGTCACTTTATTGAAAATAAGTTAAATGAAACAAAAAAGAGGTGTGATTTTAGGATGTAAGGACATCTATCCATCCTCTTTCTTGACTATAGTGTTGAGGTTAAAAAAAAAAGTCTGTATCATTTACCAGGTCACTTGGGAAAGAATTTCTGTATCGGGTTTCCGCGTTAACAATTTGTTAAGGTTTGAGAAAAAAAAAAATTTTTTTTTTTTTGAGACAGGATCTCACTATGTAACCCAGGCTGGCCTCAAACTCATGGAGATCCTCCTACCTCAGCCTCCTGAGTGCTGGGATTACAGGAATGTGCCACCATGCCTGGCACTTGAGAGATATTTTTGTACCACACAGATGAAAAAGATTTTGACATATATTAAGCAAAAATATGACCTCAAATTTCCAACTCCCAAATCAAGAAAACTAATATTGCACCCATCTCTTAGTTAAATGCCTACAACAGAGGTTTCATTAGAAATTGGAAAATTAAAAATCCATATTACATTACATAAAACACTAGAATAGGAACTGTCTTTGCTCTATTTAGAAGACTTTTGATTTATGAAACTTAATTTTAGGGCCGGGGATTTAGCTTGGTGCTGCTGCTGCCTGCTTCACAAGTGCAAGGGCTTGAGCTTGAACCCCAGTACCAAAAAAAAAAAAAAAAACCTTAATTCTACATGTCCACATCTCTATCTTGCTTATACTTTGGTTCCTAGTTTGCTTCAATTACAAATTAAGTCACAAATTATTTTGTTGCTCAGAATAAATATTTTTAAATTTTTAAACAAAATATTAAAATATAAAAGAATTAAAAACATAGTGTACATTATAGTAGGTAATGTACATATTTTAAAGCATATTGCCTTCAGAGAGTGGGTAAAAAAACTACACACTGTATTTCATGACCAAAAACAAAACAAAACAAAAATAACCCTGATGAAGAACACCAAAAACCAGGAAAATCTAAAATGCTAGCTGTTTTTCCTAAAACTAAAATTCTACTAAGAGACAAAATGATGACCAGGCTATTAGGCCAAAAGCTTCAGGGTAAAGACCTACCTTCCTCAGCCTCCTTTTCTTGCTTCTGTAGCATCTTTTGCTCTGGAGGTAGAGCCTGTTGAAGAAGCTGCATATAAAATTCGTTCTCCTTTTGCACTTCCTTTTGCTTCCTTAATCGCATTTTGTAGCTCACATAACTTTTGAAGCCAAAGCCCAAAGTCACCACAGGGTACCCAATGCTAAAAAGAAGACAATCCAACCAGTAATTGCAAGCTTTAAAGCAAACAACACTGCAACAAGCACATGAGGATACCTATGACTTAAAATTAGGGAATAATTTCTTAGAATTAAGAAATAAGTTCTAGTGGATGACAGCGGCTAAAGATAGCATTCAATAAACAAATCCCTGGTCTGCAGTAGAAAGCAGAACAAATCCCTGAGGAGGAATAGGATCACTAGACCATAGGAAAACACTTCCCATTAGACTTCAGTGTCTTTAATTAAAGGAGTCACCACACTGACAGACACAGTAGGTAACACAATGATTGCCCTGTGCATCAGAACTTAGACATTGGTATGGTTTTAAAAATTTAAAAGGTAGAGATTTTACAGGTGGCCAAAAGTAAACATTCTGAGTGTCAAAAAATCAAAAGGACATTATTTGGTTTTAATACTAGAAGGCAGGGCCAATTTCAGGCGACTACTTTCATCTTCTTGCTGCCTGAGGGCTAACGTCACCAGTTATGTCTGGGAAATTAGTTCATAATCACTCTATCATACATAAATTCAAGAATCACTTAATAAGTATCTGATATCACTGCTAACTTTTGGATTGTGCCACCAAATTAAACCAGGGGTACTTACAACTCTAATCTCTGGGATAAAGGTTGAAATAGTTTCATTTATCTCATCATATTAGCCTAATATTGTTGTAACGCTTCTTCAAACATTGTCAAACCTGCATTAAGTTACATTAACATTAAAACTTAACAATTTATAATTACAAATTTAAAGTTACAAGTTTTACTCACCAGGTTTATTTAGTTCACTTGTGAAAAAACTAAAAATACCAGAAACAGTATTTTTTTTTTAGTTGATTTTAGTTTACTTGGGTTTTTGCCATTAAATATTAGCAAAAATTGGTATGTTTAGGAGAAACATACATTAAACAACTTTCATAATATTTATAAAATCAAGCTTATTTTCAAAATTTTTTCTGGCTGAGGTTAAATAAATTCAATATTTATATTTCATGAGGAGAAATAATATTCTTTTTTTTTTTTTTTTTTTGGTACCGGGGATTGAACTCAGGTCCTTGCGTTTGCAAGGCAGGCCACCGAACTGCTGAGCTAAATCCCCGGTTAGAAATAATATTCTTTTAAATTAAAAATATTATCTCCTATAAATAAATAGGCTCCTATAACTATTATCTTCAAATACATAAATACATAGCCTAAGTTCTTTTTTTTTTGGTTTTTTGAGACAGGGTCTCACTATGTAGTTGAGACTGGCCTGGAACTCACTGTAGCCCAGGCTGGTCTCAACTTGCAGTGATCCTCCTGCCTCAGCCTCCCAAGTGCTGGGATTACAGGCCTGTGCCACCACACCCGGCCTTAGCCTAAATTCTTTTAAGTTTCATGAAATAGCTATATTTCATCAAGAGGTTTGGAATCATTATCAGATTATAATAAAAATGAGTAATATTCATCAGACACCTAAGTGCTTGGCATTAAGTTAAACATTTTATGTATATTACCCCATTTCCTCTTTCCCATGACCCCAGTAGACAGGTCAGAAAGTGGAAAGTTAGAAACAATGACACCCTCAGTAACACAGATGTAAGGGAAAGAGCTGGGATTCTACCGCTCATCTGCCTGAAAAGAGGGGTCGTGCTCTTTACCACCATGCTGTATTTCTTCCAGGGGCCCATGTACAATCTCTGAGAAAAACTACACAGTTGAACTTTTCCATTCTACACTGGAATGAATTATAAATTAAGATTACAAGGGCTGGGGATTTAGCTCAGTGGTTCTGCCACCTGCCTTGCAAGCACAAAGACCCGAGTTTGATCCCCAGTACCAAAAAAAACCAAAAAAGATTACAAATACTTACCAGTGAGCAGCAAAGGGACGACAAAGGTCTACATGAAAATTTTTGAGATCTTTAAATCTAATTGCTGCTTCAATATAAACAAAGAGTATCCAGAGGGACACTGTAGGCAAACACACTCCCCTTTCTGTAGAAAAGCAGTAAGGAGACAAGCATCAATGATACATTAAGTAACACAACAGATGGGTTGTTTGGGAGACTGGTTAAACTATAGTAACCTTCATTGTAAGACTTTCAACTAAACTAAAAAGTAATTTAACCCAAACTGAAAGCTTTTATATAACAAACAATTTGACAGAATCACTGTGAGAAATAAAAAGCAAACATTCTGGCAGAAAATATTCAGAATATACATGAAATAAAAGATTTGTAGTTCTGGCATACAAAGAGCTCCTATAAATCAATAAAAAGGCAAATGAAGCTGAGTGAAGGGGCACTGCCACCGAGCCCAGCACAGGGAAGGGCGAAGAGGACTGCCGAGACCAAGAGCTAGAGGCAAGTATGGGCCACAAGGGTTCCTGCCTCCAAATAAGGGAAGACACCAGTGGGGAGCCAGAGTGTAGCTTCGTGGTAGGGCACACACTTAGCATGTGCAAGGCCTGGGTTTGATTCTCAGCATCACCAAAACCAAACCAAACACAAGTAAATTAAGAAAATTTCCAAATCATAAAAGGAAAAATACAGATGGTTTAAAAATAAAAATAAAAAATGCTCAGCTCTACTGATAAGGGCAATATCAACTGGATTCTTTTTTTCTTTATTTAACTTATTAGGGGAAAATTTTAAAGATAAATGTGAAGAAAAGGTATTGGGAAATGTTTATTCTCATATTTAACAATAATATAATTATTAATTATAATTATTAGTATAATTGAGTTTAAAATACTTGTATGTTTAACCCAGGAATTTCACTTTTGGACTTTATCCCACAAGAAATACAGAGGAATCTTGAGATGTGTGTATAAAAACATTCAGTGTAGTATTATTTACAGTAACAAAATTTATAATTTAAATGCCCATCCCTGTAGGAGCTAATTTTGATAAATCTACATAATGAAATATGTTGTAGATTTTCTAAAGAATGAAGATCTCTACTGTCATGAAAGGATGTATTAAAAATAAAATTCTTAAAGAATAAGTTGTAGGACAAAGAAATGTTTTTCTGACATTTAAGCACTATTTGAAAATTTTTTTCATAACCCCAAGCTCATACTCCATTTGTAATTAAACACAATTTCAAGGGAGGAAAAAGCAATTTGCAGGGCCAGGGATTTAGCTCAGTGGTGCCGCCACCTGCCTTGCAAGCACAAGGGCCCAAGTTCGATCCGGGGTACCAAAAAAAAAAAAAAAAAAATTTGCAACAGAGAAAGTACAGATACTACAGAAAAATTTTCACTGGCTTTTAGAATCAAAATTTAGAGACTAGCTCTATCTGTGTTATGACATGATTAATAATGAACAATTTATGAGTATAGAATGTACAGGTTTGATGGGAAGGAAACCAGTGAACTTAAATGGAACCTTTGGGATGAAACTAAAGAAAACTCATAGGATCTTAAAAATTAGAAAGACCACGTAGCCTAACTTCAGTAAAGCCCAGAGTTTAAGCAAATTGGGTCTTAATTCACAGAGATAGTACTGAGTCTTCTACAAAGAAAACCCAAGTCCCCCCTCAAGCTTAGCCCCCAAGTAAAGTCAACACAGCTCTGTGAAGGCAGCTCATGATCTCAATCATTCTTAGGGATTTAAGAGAGCAAAACTAGGTATTTTCACAATATTGAAAGAATAGCAGCCTGCAGGATAACGCATTTTCAAAGTCACTTCAAAATGTAAATTTCCTACTTTCCATATTAATTTACTAAGATAATAAGTACATTATAAAAATTAGGCAAAATACCTATATTTCTATAACTATTAAATAAATAAAAGTACATGAGAGCGTTTTTGAACAATCATGTTACAAATTTGATTTTGCATCTGGGAGTCTTTTCGTCCCTCTTAACACAAGGAAAAAACTTTATAATACCCCTTTTTGTGGCAATATTTAATTTCAACAACCATTCCTGATATTAAGAAAGAAGTTTTAACTGGAAAAAAAATTAGCCCCAAATTATATAAGTTGCACTCATATTTGTCAGGCTTAATAAGAACACAGATTTTTATTTTATTTTGTTTCAGCCCTAGCTGTTCCAAATTAAAACATATGTCACATCTTAGAAGAGGGTGAATGTTGCTTCAGAGAGCTCTTATTTTTTTGGTGTACTCTCAGTGGTCAACAATCTACACGTTTCAACTGGGCCTAAGAATCAAATTTCATGTAGCTTTGCAGACAAGTGTGACCCTGAAAGCCAATCCTCAAATCCCAGTGCATGCCACACATTCAGATTTTCCCAGTGGGCTGTTGCTGTCAAAATACCTCATCTGATCTTGGTTTGAAATAACAGTGTAGCTCTAAGAAGAAAGGAGGTAGCTGTGTAGCTAGCTATATTCTAGTTAGAACATACCTGAAGTACAGTACACAAAACCACTAAGAACTAGGAGACCAGGATGGTGGGAGTGCTTAAAATGCCATATAAAGAAAAGCTGATGAAAGCAGATACTTCTGCCTATAGAAAAGAATGAAGAGAATATGACAAGCTCTTCAGACCTCTAGCAAAATGTTAACTGATAGGAAGATTATACTCATTCAGAGTGACTCTAGCGTGAAGGTTCCTAGTTTTAAGGCAAAGTTTTATGTATTTCCATAAATTTTTCTCGGGAAAGCCTTTTTAAGGAATTCTAAGAATCAGTGGGCCCCAAAGTAGTTATGACATACTGGGCTAAATATATGAGGAGGATGAAACAATAATTGACATGGGATATGCAGTCATTGACTTTGGCTCTAACCTTTAACACTTGGTAGATTTTGAATCATTCCTTCTGTATTAGGGTATATAAAATCATTCTAAAATACTGTGATTAAGAAATAAATCTTGTGGGCCGGGGATTTAGCTCAATGGTGCTGCAGCCTGCTTCACAAGCATAAAGTCCCGAGTTCTATTTCCAGTACCAAAAATAAATAAATCTTTTTGTTTGCTTGTTTGATTGTTTTTTGAGACAGGGCCTCACTATGTAGTTGAGACTGACCTGGAACTCACTATGTAGCCCAGGCTGGTCTGGAATTCTCAGAGATCCTTTTGCCTCAGCCTCCCAAGTGCTGGGATTACAGGCATGTGCCACCATGCCCAGCTTAAATAAATAAATATTGTACAGAGAGAAAAAAACATGAGGAAGACACTTTTGGCTCAATACGATGAAGAACTTTCTATTACAGCAGCCCCCAAATGGAATATGGTGCCAGGAATGGCAGGTAAGTTGCTTTGTCACTTCAGGTTTTCAATCAGAGGTAAAACTTTCATATGCCGGTCTTGCTGTGGGGTTTCTTGTGACCAATTTGGGTTTACCTACATGACCTCTGACATTCTTTTCAATAATGAAAATTATGAACATTGTTCCATTTTGGATCATGGCTGTCTTCAACTATTCCTAAACAAAAATAATTTCAACTTTTAAAAAAGTCTTTTCACAAGTATTGGTAATTGAAATGCTTATGCTTGAGATATGAAATTATAAAGGCTCAGACTTTTGATTCAAATAATGAGAAACATTTGTAAAAATATATTACAATCTGTTAGGAAAAGGCAATTTTTAAATATCTACATAAACATCATAAATAATTTATTCAAAGAAATCAATTTTAAAAACTTAAAATTTAAGACTTTTATCCATCTAAGAAAGTAGTAAGACTTACCTGTGTGCCATACATACTGAACCCATACATATGTACTAGCAGCAAAAAAAAGCCATTGTATGGGAATGAAGAGCAGACATATTATATTTGATGTGAACGCTACACAAACAAAAAATACTGAAAAGGCCTAAGGGAAAAACAAAATAAGAAACACATTTTAGAACTCATTATTTTCAAACATGAGTTGTTAAAAGCTTATTGAACAAAATTACTGAACACTGAGCAAGTTAACATGAAGAAATTGTAAACATTTATAATCTACCATATAAAAAGAAGTGGTCAATTCAAGGTTGTAATGAGTAATACTATTTATGGTCCTTAAATCATGAAGAACTGGACCAGAAAAAAATGAAGTTGAACCACAGTGAGCTTATTTATTCTACAGGTGGATTACCTGAAAGAAAAAGAAATTTAACAGAAAAGCCTTCTTTCTCCTCCCAAACAATTCCTAAAGAGCCTCATTATTAAAGGATAGGCTTGCCAGATGAATATCAGTAATAGTAATAAGAAATACACTGATGTTAATAATTGTAGCAGTCCTCCTCTGAATACCACTATCTATTAACAACTGGATATGAGCTTGAAACCATCTTTTTAAGCATGGATTTACTCTAACTGAAGTACCAGGCCTGCATTAAAGAGTTGCAGTTTAAGGTGTGGCTACAGACACAAAAGAAGTAACACATAAAAAATGAACAAGCCCAGGCCTATTCCCTTACTCTGACCCAGCAGTTCTAAAGATGTAGTCTAAAGATTTCTGGAATGTCTTGGAGATACTTTCAGACGGTCTTTGAGGCCAAAATTACTTTCATAAAAATACTAACAGGTTATCTAACTTTCTCACACTAATTTACTCTTAAGTATGGTAGAAGTTTCTAGAAGTAACAAGTGAGTTGCAACACTCATTTCAGAAGCAGATATTAAAAATACACCTTCCACTAAGCCAGGCATTAAAGATATTGCAAAACTGGAGATAGATAAAGATAAAAATTGGGAGATAGATAAAGATATTGCAAAAATGGAGCCACTATACTATTTTTTGAAAATATAATTGTTTTTCATTTAAAAACGTAATTTGGTTGGGCATAGAGGTGCAAAACTGAAATCTCAGCCCTCTGAGAAGCTGAGGCAGATTGAAAGTTCAAGCCCAGCATGTAATTTAGTGAGACTATCTCAAAATAAAAAGGGTTGAGGAGGTAGCTCAGCACAAAGGTGCTGGGTTTAATCCTCATTACCATGGGGGAAGAAAAAAGAATAAAAATATAGTTTGCATTACTTTGTAAAGGATTTTCTACTATTATTCAGTGGGTCAATAAAAAAGTATTTTTAATTTTTCCAGTTTAAATTTCTAACATAGAAAATACAGATAAATGTAACCCACATGAACAAAAGCTCCTTGAAGTTCTCAAAAATTTTTAAGAGTGCCTAGTCAGGTGTGGTAGCACACACCTGTAATCAAAGCGCTCTGGGAGGCTGAGGCAGGAGAATTAAATGTTGGAGCCCAGCCTGAGCAATTTACCAATTTACTAAGACTATGAAAATTTTAAAAATACATAAAGAGCTAGGGATATAGCTCAGTGAGAAGGCCGTGAGTTCAATCCTCTGAACTGGGGGTGGGGGTGAGGGGAGTGCAGCCGGGTCATGAGATTAAAGTTTAAGAAACGCTGCTTCAACTCTAATTCATCACTAACATTGTGACAGGGATCCCAGAGGCACTTCAGAGTAGGACTGGGCAATTACTGTTTTCTCTTCTATTATCTCAACTCTCCCAACTAATGTCTGTGACCCAGCCCCTTCTTTCTGCTGGAATGGGAGAGCAGGAAAAAATACAACCTTATCAGCGGGCAGACAAAATAGCCAATTTGAGTCCACAGACCCTAACAGTTCATCCCAATACAGTCACCTAAGTATCGCTAATAAAATTTACTTTAAACAGGTTACTATCAATTATTGGAGATTTTCTTAGAAGGGTAACTAAATTGCTTGCGTGAGTGGAGAGCATGCATTAGTAAACATACCAGTCCCTGGTATCTGAAGGAATCATAGACGCTTCTGATGAAAAGCCAGAATGGCCACAGGTATTCAAATCTGAACTCCAGGACAAAATCTGCAAGGAGGACAAGTGCCCACACTACCAGGAATTTCAGGTATAAAAATGTACTGCAAAATATAAAAATAAATAGTTCAAGGTCATTTGTGAAGAAGCAGAAATAGGAAATGGACTGTCTAAAAGAAAGAGAATACAACATCATTTGCCATGAACACAAGGAGATAAAGCACAAGAAGATTTGCTGCCATGGTCTATCTGAATTTTAAAAGCTCTAGTGTTCATTCTGTGGCTCATAAATATCAAGACAGTATGATGACCAAAAATGCTTAATTTCATTTAAGATGAAAAAACATTTAAATTTCAGCACTTTAAAAAATGTGCTAAGTGTCTGACTTTAAAATCCTGCAACACTCTCAAAATTACAGCTTTCAAGCTGTTCTTCATTAGAAGAGAATGTCACAGTTGAAAGGCTTCAAATGTGCGCTTTCCCACCCCTCTACATCTGTTTTAGAATCTTTGAGATTCTTGACGCACACCCCTATATGCCTAGAGAATTCCATCCTTTTTCCCTTCTCTTACTTCTCTATATAGTATTCATCCACATTAACCAAATGAATGCCAAAAACAGAAACTAACTTAGGGAGCACATGCTGATCACTACCAAAGACAGTGAGGACATATAAATGTTTATTGAAAAAAAATTCTTTAAGCCTTCAGGCTTTGCTCTGGCTGAGATACAAATCTATGTTCCCAGTTACCGCTGGATTTAAATTAAACAGAAACATATTTTGAACACATATCTAAAGAATTATTTTTATATAATCTGAAATATATAAGAATAATAATTAACAGATGCCTTTATTCTAATTACTAATAATTTCTATTACTATATTCCCAACCCCACCAATTCTGGAAGTCTAATTTAGGTATTAAAATAGTTTTCTAAAATACACAGATTGGAAATACCTAGAATGTACTTTGATTTGTCCACAGTATTGCATAGTGCTTTTTAATACCAACATTTTAAATTAGCTATCTGAAAAAATATCAACAAAATTAAGATTTCAGGGGCAGTGCAGGGTATTGGATAGAAGAAGCCTTGTCACGCTAAACAACATACTTGGCCACTGAGCTACTTCTCTAGCCCACATCAAGATTTTTTATTTTTCTTTTCTTTTTTTTTGAGACAAGATCTTGCTAAATAGTTCAGGCTGGCCTTGAACTCTGTAGTCCAACCTGGCTTCAAGCTTGTAGCTATTCTCCTGCCTCAGCCACCCAAGTGCTGGGATTACAGACATGCACCACCACATCTGGCAATTTTTAATAATTTTGTAATCTATTTCAATAAGATACAAAAAGACTGACATTCTTGAGGTAGAAAACAGACAAAATCAAGATCTAGCATTGAGTATTTCTTCTGTACCCTTTAAGCCACACGGGTAAAAGATATCAAAAACAGACAGCTGTCCTCCAGTCATGTAGTATTCATAATATACATAATTTACCATCTATAGTTAACTTCTAATATTAATTCTTAGGACATGTATGGATTTGAAAAGTATTTTAAAGGTTTGCTCTAAAATCAAGGAACCAAAAGCAAACAAAAGAGCACTCCTAAATTGAAATTCCATCTTTAGTTTCATTTCACTGAGGACAGAGCCTTCATTCCCATTCTATTAGAAGAAACGACTGAGTCATACAGGTATTCAGGATCACAAATCTATTTTGAAACTAGATTTTCAAGCTGCTTGACTTTAAGCAAGAATTCAAGCCAGGTAAGAGGCCATCAGATGAATATACTACAGGTTATGTCTAATAGTGACAAGTACTGGTTAAGAAGACAAAACATTTTGATGTAGTAAGTAATCATCCCACATATCTGAATGTAAAGGTGATTCACAGTTGCCATTACCAAGAAGATAGGAAAGCCAGGATTGAGATAGGTAATTACTAGCACAGCCAGTGAAATATTCCACAGACTCATTTCTGTATTAAGGACCAAGTGAACAAACTGGCCCTTAGTCTGAGCAGGGAAAAAGTCAGGTCCTAAGGATTGATGGTCATCCTGTGGTAATTATTAGAGCTCCAAAAAATGATCTGGGTGACTAGCAGCTAGAGATACTGGAGAGAAGGTGCACTTTACTTAGAAAAGGAAGAATCTTCAGTACTGTCATTAATCACAGATGATTACTCCATAGATAGTATTACTAAATTGGTGCAGGTTAAAAAAAAGGTTATAAATGGCATTGGTAGGAATAGAATGAAAAAAATACCTTATACTTTGAAAGACACCATCATTAAACATAATGACTGCATATGACTTTTCTTTGTTTCATTAGTAGTTACAATAGAAGTTTATAAGATCATCGAAATTTGTTATTGTTCCATCCTTATTTCAACTTATAATTTTAGAAAAAAATTTTTCAGCAATTATGCTTTAAAATTTGCTTAAGAATTTTTGTTTTGTTTTGTTTTGTTTTTTTTGAGACAGGGTCTCACTATGTAGTTGAGACTGATCTGGAATTCACAGCGATCCTCCTGCCTTAACCTCCCAAGAGTGCTGGGATTATAGGCATGTGCCACCACGCCCAGTTTAAGAAGTTTTTCAAGGATTAGCAAATTTACTTGGATCTGAGACTCAAAGAAACATGTTAGTGAGCCGGGGATTTAGCCTGCCTTTCAAGTGCAAGATCCCACTTTGATCCCTGGTACAAAACAAAACAAAACAAAACAAAAAAAGTAATATGTTAGCCATAAGTCATGTAATTAACCATATATATATATATATATACATATATATTTTTTACACATACATATATAAGTATTTTATATGTATGAACCATGTATATTTAATCAGATTTTCTTTGTGATCTACAGTAAGTATTTTGGAATGCCACAAGAGTTTAAATTTCCCTTTGGATTATCTTTAGACTTGGCAAAATCATAGAAGCTTCACGATACAGAAGGAGAGGGATTAGTTAGGTTTCCACACTGGTGAGCAATATTTCTATTACTTATCTTTTAACTTCTGTACATGTATCTATTGAGGGGTAAAAGGCATGGTTTACTGTTAGAGAGGACTAGGTTAAGCAATGAGTCAAGCAGCTTTCCTAAATTTTCTAAAACTCTGTAAGACTGAAATGACTCAATGGAATTTAAGATTAATTCTAGAGAAAATCACCTTTGTTAGATAGGTTGTCTCGACTTTATAGGCAGGCCCACCTGAAAGGGCAGCCTGAGGAAAGCTGAGGGTGTGTTATATGCTTAGAAAAGATCGAGTTTCCTTAGATATCTTTACTACTAAACTAACACTCAGTAAGGCCTGAGTGTCAAGGAACATCAAAGGTATGAAAGCAGTTGCTTGAAAAAGGAAGTGTATAAGCGGGAAACCCCCTACCTTAAAGATACAGAATTGAAAAAGAACAGTCATTAATGAAGATGATCATGTTTTACTGCTATAGGTTTAAATGACTGAGGTTTTAAAAATATTCACCAAGCTGGCATTCTTTGGATAATACTATCTAAATAGTGAAATGAAGCATTGCCAGCTAGACAGGAATTCTACTATACCTTGGGGGCATTTTGGGAAGAGAAGTGTTGATAGTGCTGTTCCTTTTCCATGTGGGAATAGTAACGAATATATGATGTATATCATGTGTGTCAAGTATCAATGAATAACATTACAAAGCCAACTCCACGAGAAAAAGAATCGGGAGAATATGTATGTTTCTATGCTTTCTCCACCTTCCTCTTCCCTCTACCTCCTTCCTTCTTTTCTTTTCTCTTCCTCCTCTGCCTCCAGTGCTAGGAATGGAACCCAGGACCTTGTGTATGCTAAGAAAATATTCTGCTACTAAGCTACAACCCCAAAACCATGCTATTTTCTAAGTGCTATAAAAATATCACCAAGAGACTGTCATTCCGTCTTTAATATCTAGAAACAATTCTGGACCCCAGGAAAATTCCTTTTAGTTTTAAATCTTAGATTACAATCTTGCTATTCAAAGCATGGTCCATGGCCCAGCAGCATCAGAGCATAAAGTATGAGCTTATTAGAAAAGCAGAAGTTCAGGGCCTACTCCAGACCTATTTAATCTAAGCTTGCATCCCCATGCCATTTATATGTATATTACACTGGTATCACACCATGGTTTGAATGTCTCCTTTGAAATTCATGTTGAAACTTAATCCTTAATTTCAAATATTGATGGTATTTGGAGGTGGGGCCTTTGGGAGGTAACTGGGATTGGATAAAGTCACCAAGGGTGGGGCCCTGTGACAGGGCAGGTGTGTGGCTTTAGAAGAGCTAGGTGTGGTGGTACATACACACCTATAAATTGGGCTACTTGGGAGATTAAGGCAGGAATACCAAGTTCAAGGGCAGCAAGGGCAATATAGTGACATCCCTGACTGGGGGGACAAGAACAGGAGGAGGGGGAGGAGGGGAAGGAGGGAGAAAGGGAGGAGGAGGGGGAAGGGGAAGGGGAGAGAAGAGAGAATCTGAAATCTGACACACATTTGCCTTGTTTTCCTCTCCCACAGTTATGACACAGGAAGATGATGCTGGCACCATGCTCATAGACCTTCTAGCCTCTGGAACTACAGGAAATAAATTTTATACATTATGCAGTCACAAGTACTAAGTTATAGCAAAACAAAATGGACTGAGACAATTTCATATTGTCATAGAACATACACTGAATTCCGTGATGCCTCAGAAAGACAATCAGTACAGATAATCAGTACTTATCTCCAAACTACTGGCTGTCCTCCCCTCAACTAAGGGCATTCAAACTGTTCACAGTCAGTTCTACTTTTTCTACAATTCTTTCTCAAGAACAGAGAAGATCCCCACACAAGTACATTAAGACTAAATATACTGCCACTGTTTTTCATCCTTTAGCACAAAGCAAGAACATAACTTCTTCAAAAAGCATCCTTCGACCCAAAGTAAAAACCAAGACATGCTGTCTGTTCATATAGCATTTTGTACTGTGAAACCATTTAGTCATATGCCAGTGTGGTGGTGTATGCCTGTAATTCTAGCAATCAGGAGGCTGAGGCAAGAGGATTACTCCGAGTTGGACCAGCCTGGAATGCATAGTGAATTCATGGTCACCTAAATTACAGAGCAAGACCTTGTTTCTGAAACAAAAAATGTAGTCATAATTAGAATTAAACAATACTTCATATATCAACTGTTTAGATGTAAATTCTACATGAACAAAAGAACTGCCCATGTAGCCCTTTATTCCCTCAGTGCCCAGCCCAGCACCTGGCATACTACACTAGAACTTAAACTCTTTTTTGCTTCAACAACTATTTGTTGAATGAATGATCAATAGTGTAGAACAGTGTTTAGGACTATAGGGTTTTTTTCAGCACACCCACTTACAATGATGATGCATAGGTGACTGAGAATGCTTTCTGAATAAAGCACCAATACAGACTCAAAAATCCCAAATACAGCTTCTGCTGAAGGATTGCCGTGCACCTGCTCTCAATCAGTTCTCACTGTTCTGCACTAGGAAGAAATAAATCTAATCAGCCTTGCCAGACTGTCATTCCATTTGGCCTACCTGCCACTGGCTCTGACTACAGCAATAGTTCTGAGTGCAGTAAGCCAGACACTGAAGAGATCTGCAAAACTGTAAAACCAGAACTCTCTTCTCATGGGTTTATTAGTGTTTTTAAATGAACTAATAAATGTTTTAAATCTTTCTGTTTCAACTTTTTTTTTTTTTTGGTACCGGGTATTGAACTCGGGTCCTTGCGCTTGCAAGGCAGGCCACGGAACCACTGAGCTAAATCCCCGGCCCTCAACTTCTAATATGGTAAATATTGCTAGATATAACCCATATAAACTAAAGCTCTCTGAAGTCTCCAATTTTAAGATTGTAAAGAGGTCCTGAAACCACAACAAAACAAACAAAAAATCGAAAAATGACTATGGAAAGCTTTGTATGAACCCCATGATAAAATAAACTAGAACCACTACTGCATTCTCCAAGTAGTACATCCTTAAATAAAATACAGCAAAGGGGAGCAGGCTGAAAAGACTCAAGCTGTTCCATATTTCCTTTTTCTATTCTAGGCCTCCTACAGATTGCAAAGGGAGCCTTTATAGTCAATCTCTCACTCTCTCTCTCTCTCTCTCTCTCTCTCTCTCTCTCTCTCTC
>NW_022900935.1:20779426-20788127 GCF_012274545.1 Fukomys damarensis
GGGACCCTTTAGTCAATCTCTCTCTCTCTCTCTCTCTCTCTCTCTCTCTCTCTCTCTCTCTCTCTCTCACACACACACACACACACACACACCACTCTGCACACAGACTCTCATATATACATACACAGCCACTGCAATGACAAATTTAACAATTTGAAATATGTCTAATTGAAAAAAACTATCTAGAATCAAAACTGCTACAAAATCCTTTAAGAATTTCATGTTACAGTATTTTTGTAAGGGACTATATAGAGCACAGAGATATCAGGATAGGTATTATAACCTAATCCAAGTACAGAGTATGGAATTTTTAAATTTCTACTTCAAAAACACTTTTAACAGTATGGTGTCTGGGATGGGAGAAGGCAGAGAAACAAAATAGGAGAAAGCAAACATTACACAGGCCCTAACAAAACTGTTTTGATACTATATAAACATTAAATATTTACTTCATAAATGAATCAAGTATTTCTCATTGATAATGATAAATTGCTTAATCACACCTTATATTTATACTAAATTTGTAATTTTCCCAACATTTTCATATTAATTATCTAATTTTATCCTCACAACCGTGACATAGGTAAGGCAGTTAACTGACTACAAAGAACACTGTTCATTCTACATAGAACCCTGTGTTGCTGCTAAAATGAGTATGGTAAATTTCTATGTAAAGAAGTGAACATGTGAAATAGAAGCCTATTTTTGTTAAGAAAGAAATACACACATCTGTTTATATAGAAAAAAAAGAAAACCTGGAGTTATAAATTATATACATGCACCACTTTCCCTGGGGCAAAAGTACTAAGTGCTTTTACATCCTTCTCACATACTCAGTTGCTTTAATTTTTTTAAAACAAATGTGTTATTTCTTTTTAACTTTTCATTATGAGATAATTTGAGACTTATAGAAAAGTTGCAAAAATACTAAAAAGAATCCCCTTATGTTTTTTCACTCAGATTCTACAAATGATAAAACATTTTGTCAAATTTCTGTTAACATTCTCTCCCTATATATAAATGCATATTTTTCTTATACAATCTGAAATAAGTTGTAGACATAAGGCTCCTTCCTCCCTAAATTTCTCCAAATATAATGTTAATGGTATAATTTTTGGACATACAGACTTTAGTCAAATTTTAGGAATTACCTTACTAGCATCCTTGTGAGTAATCCCGGTCTAGTACCACATTTTGCATTAAATGGTCACATCTATTTTGATTTTTAAAAATTTAATAGAAGAGAGTCCCATTTTTAGAAGAAAAAAAGATTAGTGGTTGTAGTTAAGACACTTCTGATATCTACTGCTTCACCTGCAAAATGACAATTTTGACACTTGCCCTACATGTAATGGAGAGTTTTAGAGAATAATGTAAATTATCACACATAAAAACAAGTTAGAAAGGATAAAGTGACCCAATATAACAAAGCAAAAAGAAGATGGACTTTTAGACTTAGGCAGCTATGGGTCTCCATCAAGTAACTGTCTGCATTATCTGTAAGAGATACTTTCCAAGAGCTCCAGCAATGCCTACAACCCTAGATAGTACCTAATTCTATGTATGCTGTTTTTTCCTATACATATATATATATATTTTTTGCTTTTCTTCTTTTCTTTTCAAGTTTTTGTTTGTTTGTCTGCTTTTGTACTGGCGATCAAACTCAGGATCTCAGGCTTGCAAGGCAGGCGGCAGAACCGCTGAGCTAAATCCCCAGCCTGTGTGTGTATATATATATATATATATATATATATATATATATATACACACACACACACACACACTTATAATAAAGGTTAATTCACAAGTTAGGCACAGTAAGAGATTAACAACTATAACTAATAAAATAGAACTATAAAACAGTAAGTTATTTTATGAATGAATTATTTTTGGAATTTTTCCATTAAATATTTTCCAGCTGTGGTTATCCATGGGTAACTGAAACTGCAGAAAGCAAAATCATGAAAAAGGGGGGACTACTATTTCTTTATAACTACCTTACAATATAGATATTATTATCCTCACTTTACAGATGAGAAAACTGAGGGCGAAAGTAGGTTAAATGACTCACTGAAGATCACACAACTAATGTCAAAGAATTACTCGAATCCATGTCCATATGACTTCAAACTAAATGGCTTATTGTCCACAACTGACTTTCTCACCATTAGATATTCAATAAGTATTTTCTTCTTTATATATCTCTCCCTATATAGCACATATTCAAGTTATTACCAGGTTTTTAAATAAATGGGAATAAACCCTTGGTATCTTAACTCGAGTTTTCCAATTCATAAACTTAATTTATGAACATAATATGAAACTGCAGAAAAAAAGATAAAATCAAACATTCTATATAGGAATAACTATGGCGCAAAAAGGATGACCCAAGTCGGAACCAACAATATTCAACTTTTGGAAAGGTCACTATAAAAGAGAAACATGCAATCTAAAAATAAGGAACTCATTTTTAGTCAGACTCACAATGGACTATGAGGAATACCTCCCTAAGCTTAGAAAAAAGATGAGAAAATACTTCACTACATCTGAGAAAAAAAGACTCAAGCCTCAGTGTTTCTCTCTCATCTGAAACAGGAACTGTTTTTTTTTTTTTTTACCATGAGCACAGCATTTACTCTCTCTGGTATTCAAGAGTCCTCCTGCAAGATAGCCTTTAATGTTGAACCACTTATTTGGTTTTTTAAAGTGTCTTAAAGATGAGCAAAGCAATAATATAATTTAAAAACTGAGCAAGATTATTTCCAGCCATATTTGTGTGCTGGGCAGGAAATAGATCACAAGCAGCACAAATGCTTCATGATGGAGATGGATATATCTAAAGTGGACTAGTTGTATCATTTCAATCTACTAAATGCGAAGCCTCTAAAAAAAGAAAATGCAACAGAGGGGATGGTGAAAGGTAAATTACTTCTGATGTCACAATTCCATGACTCAAAGTAAGCACATCATTCTAAATGGCAGGAGAGAAAACTATAAAGGAATAAAGGCCATTACTGTGAAAGGGCTTCAAAGGCTAAGGGTGATAGATACTTTGGAAGCCCACTGAGCTGAGATTAATTTGATGTCAGTAAATGTCAAATTAAAGATAGAAAATCTTAAAAAATATTCTCTAACAATGGAATACACACACACACACACACACACACACACACACACACACACACACACACACACACACACACACACACACACACACACACACACACACACACACACACACACATATTTTAAGTTTATCTTGCCAGAATATGTGTGCCTAAAGTTGAGAGAGCACAAGGAAACAGTACTCCTTAAGTAATTGAAAGAAACCACAAGGGAAGAGTCTAGTAAAAGATGTCTTTACTGTTGGTATGTACCTTTTCATATTCAACTTTTTGGGCAGCCAAATTTTTCTTCTAGATCTACATCATGAAAAAGGGCCAAGTAAAATAATTACGTCCAAATCTAGAAAGCCTACAGAATGAAGTAATCAGTATATTTGAAGAGCATACTAAATTTATGAAGAGTAACTCAATTACAGCATTTCACTTAACTTGTGAAATTTCTATATAACCTTTAGACTCCACAAGATAGTAGCAGTCTAGAAAATGATCAAACAAAACACACATAAAACCCAAAAGGATTAATTAACATCAGTGGAGAGTTCTGGGAAATATGGCCAAAGAAAAATCTGGTGGAAATATAGGTGTTTACAAAACATGGATTGGTTCATGATATTCAGACACATAACTAGTAAGAAAGTGAAAACAGTAAGTTAGTAAGCCTACCATTAATAATCTGTAAATCTACCCAAGTTCAAAAAAGTCCATGAGGAATCAATGTGAACCCAAAGGGAATATTACTAATAAAACAGGAAGCTTTTAAGCAAGTACTCTTTTAAGCAAGTAAACTTCTTCCTTTCTCTCTCAACTCAGAAGCAGCAATTTAAAGGGATTTTCAAAACACCTAATAAAACAAACTTGCCAAGACTGCTCAGACAAGAATCATAGTGAAAGCTGGGAGAAAATATTTTTAAAGGGAATATACTACTGGCAAAAATTAAGTGCCAAAATTCCAGTGTGACAGATTGTTTAAATGTATTTCGTGGAAACCACAAAACATAAGGGTTTATTTAGCGAAACACTTTTAATTTCTTCATTACATTCATCCCCTTTCTTAACACTCTTTTGAAACAACACAGAATCTCTATCTTTTATATCAGGTCTAGCATTGTTGAAGTTAGAGTTTACCAAGATTACCAAAGTGGCTTTAGGCTATGATATCTCATACTGGTTTCTGAGGTTCCACTTGTAGAACAAATACAATCAAGGCAGACAGCCTCCAGGGACTGTAATAAGCATAGCCCCAAGGTGTCTAAAACCAGCTTAGACAACATCATTAAGGCAGGAAAAGTAAAGTCAAGTAAAATTTCTAGAGACCAGATTATTTAGACAAGAGTCTGAAAAGGGAACTTGGAAAGCTGAGGAAGATGCAAAATTCAGTAATTTTAAAAGCAATTTCCAAGGAATCCCAGAGATCAAAGAATTCTTCTTGAATTAAAAATGGAGGAAAGGTATCACATATACAAGGGAAGTGCTGAGTCCTTACACCTAGCTTTAAGACATTAATTTGTAAAAGTATGACTGACCGGTACAGCACCACACTGACTTAAGCGTTTCAGGCAACACTACAAGCAGAATCTAGCACAGTAAGACAAGATGGCATAAATTTACAATGAAGGGGTGCTTCCTTCAACCACCAGAAACGATATAAAATAGTTTCTTGAAATTTAAAACACACGACTTACTAAAAAGCTTTATTATACTTAGTCCTATAAGTGACAATTTTAATTTTACAGACTTGGAATATACTTTTAGTATAAATGCTTCTGCCTCCATCTTCCATTCACCACATTTTTACTTCATCTTCCTATTATAAAGTAATTAATTCTCAGGAGAAGAGAGTGGGGAGTATAGCAACTTGAGGTGGGGACAGCTACACAGAATCCTCTTAAGGCTTTCAAACACTACAGAGCAGCTAGTCAGCCCATGTCACCTGGAAAATGACTTCCTGTAACGAGATGTTACTGGGGCGGGGGGTGCTGGTGCAAGTGTGTGAAGGCAGACTCAGGAACCTCAGAAGTAGTATAGTTAACAAGAGTTTGCATTATTAATAATTTTCATGATTTTCAAAATATTTTCACCTCTTTCTTATTTGAGTTAGAACACACTCCCTCATTTAGTGGTAAATGTCTACTTCATAAAATGACACGGGGCAAAATGTAGTTATTAATGCATCAGGTAAACCACTAAAACAGTAAGCCAAAAATCGGCCTAACAAAAATATTTTTATTTAAATAGAATTAAAAGTTCTTTGAATCTCTAACCACTGCACAAATTTAAGAGGGTACTATTATGGCCTACAAGACTATAAACTCCTTGAAGACAAGGAACCATGTCTTATTCTGTAGCCTCCACAATTCCCTTAAAAATGTAAGTTTTTAATGAATGGAATTAGCTTATATCGATTTATTTATTAATATGTCCATTCAAGAGTTACTGAGCACTGATTGTCAGTTCTGTGTTAGTCTCTGTGTTGGCTCAGATTTTTACTAAATTTTAGCTCTTAGTTAAAAAAAAATTCACCATTCCTGTTGCTTTTTTTTACTCTTGATTACTAACTTGACCGGAATAACATTTCTATATCAAGTTTGAATTGAATTATTAAATGGTGGGTGCACAGATAGATAAATAACATTAATATAATGTCTCAAATTAGTTTTCCTTATATCTTGCCCCTGAAACAGAATTTCATTGTGTGTTTTGGTACAGGAGATCGAACTCCGGACCTTGTGCTTGTGGGGAGGGTGGCAGAACCACTGAGCTAAATCCCTAGTCCCTGAAACAGAATTTCAACACAGCCATGATAGTGGCAATAAATGGTATTTGACAGTCATCTCAGTAACAGTTGCTGGACTGAAGCTCATGATGTGATACCAACGGATAAATAATATTTGCACAGCACAGAAGAATTTATAGGCTCACAAACTGGGCATATCTTTTTAGTCCTCAAAACTCACGTAACAAATGGGAGAACTGAGACTAAGCAAGGAACATCCTGCTATTCAAAAAGGCAGAGCTGGGATTCTGAGTTTGAATTGGTTTTTGTGAAGCCTACAGTCTCTTCTCTCTTCAGCACAACTGGTTCCTTCCTTCCAATGCAAAAGCTCAGAAAGTTGTACAGACTGTGACCGTGAAAATAATGTCTAAGAAAGGTAAGGCTTTGAACTGGGAGAAAATAGTTACTAAAATTGACAAACAGCTCAGGGAAAAAATTAAAAAGTTCTCTTTAATGAGACTAAAATTGGCATGATGTTGAGAAACAAAATAGGCAATAGAGTGAAAAATAACTTAATATAGACTTGTTTGATGATCAACAGAAATTTGATATTCACAAATCCTCAGATGCCCTAATTTATAACTAATTCATTGTTTGCCTAATAATTGGAAATTTTCCAAGTCTCTCTTTAAAAATAGAATTATAAAAAACATACAATCTTGTTCTTCAACCCAATACTCCATAGTATAAACTACTCATTGACACATGGTGGTCCAAGCAGGAAAGACAGATAGAAGTACATTTAGGTTCTTTTATTAGGTTCTTATTTAAAGTATGTTAAAGGACAGCAAACATATTTGAGAATTGAAGCATCATTTTTTGTTTCTTTTTTTTTAATTTTACCAGTGAAGGGCCGGGGATTTAGCTCAGTAGTTCCGCTGCCTGCCTTGCAAGCACAAGGACCTGAGTTTGAGCCCCAGTACAAAAAAAAAAAAAAATTACCAGTGAAATCCTGAGTAACTTAAGAGTACTTATTATTAACCTTCTGAGTAAGAAAATTCAAATTGCAAAAGCTGGCAGCAAAACAGATCTTCATTCAACAATGAATTCACTTCTTCATATTAATTTTCATTGAGTGGCTTCTATGTTGCAGGTAGTAAACACTATATTCAAATACAAACAAGTTGAAATATAGCAGAAAACACGTAAATCCTGAGTAACTTAAGAGTACTTATTATTAACCTTCTGAGTAAGAAAATTCAAATTGCAAAAGCTGGCAGCAAAACAGATCTTCATTCAACAATGAATTCACTTCTTCATATTAATTCACATTGAGTGGCTTCTATGTTGCAGGTAGTAAACACTATATTCAAATACAAACAAGTTGAAATATAGCAGAAAACACGTAAACAATATGGGGCTCTCAATCTTGCTATAAATGGAGATAAATTAACTTATGTTACTGTAAATAGCAGCCATTCAAATGCCACAGTTGTCCCAAGTCTACCAACATTGTTTAATATACATTTTTCTAATTCTATTCTAATTTCTATTTGTACTCTTAATGTAAAGTTGCTCAAATCTTTTTCAATAGCCAAAGAAAAAAGATTTCCTTTTCTCAGGAAGATCAGTATGTGTAACCTGAAGAGATCTTTTCCCTACCCATTAAATCTGTATGAAAAATTGTTTTTTGGGCCAGGGATTTAGCTCAGTGGTTCAACTGCCTGTTTCGCAAGCCCAAGAACCTGCATTCAATCCCCGGTACAAAAAAAAAAATTGTTTTTTGCTTTTACAATTTAGTTAAAATGGTTAAATTTGATCAATTCAGAATGTATTTGGTCTTTTTGACTCACTGCTGCACCCTGACTGGCTAGAACTGTGCTTGGCACACAGTATTTTGTTGAATGAACGAATTATTCCTATGATCTATGGCTCATGACATAAGGGTTTATCCAAGAACTTTTTCTTTCAATCAACTTCTTAATGCTTCCAAACTTGAAATAAAGAAAACCCCTAGTGTTTACATCAGTCTGTGGAAAGCAATCATTCTACATATGTAAACAATAGCATGTGCAAGGTGCACAGTTAAGACAACTTGGGGGTCATCAGCTGCCCGCCATATTTCTCTAAGTACCACAGCTAGCAGGGCTAAACTGTAAAGCATCCGGAGGACGCAAGCCTTATAGCGACAGTTAATTATCCTTGGTAAACTAATTCTCCACTAGAAGTGTTCCTTTATCAAGGCAAGAACCATTTAAAATTAACATTCTAAGAAACAGAAAACAGCAATCATACAAAAACTGGGGGAACTATGATAGTCGCTGAGTTGTCTCATGAACCTGTTGTCCTTCTCAAGGGGGACTACTCAGTTTCTATTTAAAGGGACACTGCTTTCCCTTAGGAGGAAAAAAAGAAAAGGAAAAACTTGGAAAACCTGAGTTTGGAAGAAAATTCCTTTTATAAGATACGAAGAAAACTATCTATTTGGAATTGCCAAAATAATGTTTCCTGAGAAACTAGTATCGGCCAGTCTGGAGTTGAGCCACGGGGCATGATTTGGGGGTACAGGCTTCTGCCCTCGATGCCAAGTCTCAGATCCCATAAGGGAAGCAGAAGGTGAAACAGGAGACAGCGTGGCCCCGACCTGTCTCCCGGGAGGCCAGGGGGCCGAAGGGGCCACTGTCTGCTCCCAACTTTGTCAGCCTTCCCCTCCCGGTGCACGGGGTCCCCAGGTCTCCGGCTCAGACCCCCAAACTCGCAGGCTGACGCGGAGCCCAGGGCCAGCGGGGCTCCGTCGGAGTCACTTCGGAGACCCGGCGGCGAGGGCTAGGGGATCGCGGGTCTCGGAAGAAGGGGGTTCGCC
>NW_022900935.1:20788863-20816970 GCF_012274545.1 Fukomys damarensis
CGGGGCCCGCCCGCCCAGCACCAGCCAGCCGCCTGCCCCGCCTCCTCGTCTCCGACAGACGGCCCGAAGAACCAATCGAAGAAGCCTCTCTGGCTCTGACACCCAATCGCAGTACCCACTAAAGCAAAACGGACAATTGAACCCGCCTCTTTGAAGGACAGAAGAATGCGCCAATCATAATTTGCCTGGACCCGTGGCTGGGCCTATCAGAGGAGATTTAAATAGAGGCTTATAAATAGGCCCTATAAATATAATCCTATATTATGCCTAGTTGCGAAGGTACACCTCATGATATTGGACTATGTTTCGTTGTGTGATAATCTGTGCTGTGTGGCTCTGTAGGCTCTCATCTACAATGTATGAATCGGGTGGCCCGGGTTTGCGACGTGCGGGATTTCTGAGCGGACATGTGCTTCAGTCAATCATGTCATTATGTAAGGGAGCGCCCCGGGAGCAGCGCCGGGGTTCTTTCTGCAGGAGCTGGAGCGCTCGGCCAGGTCCGCCGCGTCAGAGCGCGAGGAGGGTACGAATGACAAAGCAAACCCCACACATAACACACACAGCCAGCCAGCTTCCCGCGACGTGGTGACAGCGCTACAGCCAATCAGCGGGGCTGAGGGGCGGGCCTCTGAAGTTCCGCCTCCGGTCACGTCACGGGGCGGAGCCGTGGGTGCGCCAGACGTCGTGCAAGGCTGTTGAGGGTGTGTGTCCTGGCGCGGCGGGGCAGGCTGAGAGCTGTCGGGCGTGTTGTCCCCAGGTAAGGGGATGCTTGACAGGTCCGTGCTTCGGCGAGGTTCCCGCGAGGCGAGGACGCCGGACCAGAGACCCTTCTCACCTAATTCTCCTTGAGTGCCGACGTTGGGCCAGGCGACGTGCTGGGTGTTTCGTTTCTGTTTGCTTACTTCCCTTAACTCCCCCGCCTTATAAGTATGGCAAAACAACAATTAGAAAAGACAACAAATAGTTTTTTTAAGAGAAGAAAAGAGTATTTTATGCCATTCGAAAATATCAGAAAAAACATGTAGGAAAATAGTTTTGGATGGGGGGTGGGCGCGCATGGATCTCCTAACACAACCGTTGTTAGCATTATATTGTGTTTTCTTCCCCCCCGCCCCGTATTTTCTTCCATGGCTAATATTATTACTTTCAAAGTAGAGTAGTGGTCATACTAGAAATTTAACTTTGTATCCTGTACTTTACTTAGCATAAACATTTTACATGTTATTATGCACCCTTCTTAAATATTTCTGGTGGTTGCAAAATATCTTATCAAGTGACTTTACCAGCTAAACCTTTCAACAACAATGAAGCAGTTAGTCTTCACATTTTAAAAACCTCCAGCAAGTCGATGCCATCTTGTTTTGTCCTGCGACACAATTGACTTTTTCCAGTGCTGTGAACCCCCCTTTAATCAACACTTAAGCCAATTAGGAACTTACAGGTTACACCAATGCAATGTTCTCAATAGTGTTCTCTGTTGCTTTCTCCTGTTCACAAACCTTCAAAGACTCCCCCATTGTCTAGAGAAGAGGAAACCCATTCTCTTATGGCATCCATAACATGCCATGGGGACTTAACCCTCCCTATCCAGGCCTCCCAAGCAAGCAAGTCTTTCTTCTTAAGCACGCTTTTCTTCTTGCCTTCCTCCCACCCACAGCATCTCTATCCAAGTTCCTTCTAGCATGTTGTTTCTTAAATGAGACTTAGCCATCCACCTAGACAAAAAGCTTGTTGGGGATCAGATCCATGCCTTGCAGAAATGTAGTTTAGAAAAATAGCAAGGGTGCCTGCTTTTTCAGTCCAGGGTTGAAATTCCAGCTTGGGCACCTACTAGCTTGGGCAAGTCTCGGATCTCTCAGAGCCTCTGATTATCTCAAGTCTGTCTGTTTTAAGGCTTGGAGGATAGTAAGCATTCAGAGCCAGACGTGGTAGATAAAGCAAGTAACTGCTCTTTAATAGTACACTTATCTTTCATCCTTCACCTCTACTCCAACATGTTGATAAAAGTGGCACTGCGTGGCCAAACATAGGAAACTCTGAGAGCTCACAGTTTTACCAGGGCCTGTCTGTCACTGAGAAAGGATATGAACAGAATGCTCTTCTTGGAGCAGCAAAAACAGGCTTCAGCTGCCAAGGAGGAGGATATAGGCAGGGCCTAATCAATATGGTTAGAGGCATTAGCATGGACAGGTTGGTTAGGTCCTGGCTTCAGACTCCATGGGGACCCTTACCTGGCTATCCATCCTCCCCATGTTGCAAATTTCCAGATTACCTGGGCCAGCTAAGTCATTTCCCATGGGGTGAGAGGCCTTAATTGTGATCCTTCTACTTTGTGTTTTGTCTCTGTTGATAGCACCATGACACACTGTGGAATAGACAGGTTAGTAATCCAGAAGGAAGATGACACAGACACTGGGGACATGTGCTGGTTCTCTGGAACTCACAATCTAGGCTGCCGTCAAGACTCCGGATGTGGGCATCCTGTGCTGCGGTGGAAGTATGCAGTGGGTAGGAAGGATGTGAAGGTGTGACTGAGCTCCAGAGCTACATGGGAACAGAAAGGTCAAAGACAATCTCAGAGTGATGACCTGAGAAGAAGCAATCCAAAGGTCTGGAGGTCTGGATTCCAATCCCAATTCAGATGGCCAATCACTGGCATCCTTGCTTGAGTCAGGATCCCCTTTGGATCCACTTCTTTCCCTATGTTACAAAGAAGAGCATGTTAGCTCCATTGTACAGAAGACAAAATTTAGGTTTCAAAAAATGGCATACCAAAAATGAGGTTCTTGATAGAGTGATTTAGCTCAAGCACAAGCTGAGCAAGATCAATCCCTGAGGCTACAGACATACGCTATGGAGCTGCATTTAGCATCAAGGTTTAGAATTAGTGATCTGGTGGTTGGTGGGCGTAAGAAAATGGGTAGGGCAGGGTAGGATGACCTTCATTTTCTTTCGCTCCTCCAGACCAACTCTTTTTTCCTGGCCTACCCTCAACTGAAACCCTTCTGGCTCTAGCCAAATGCCATCCTTTCCCTCTGATCCCAGAGATGACCCTATAGGGTTCTAAGGGTATAGAAGCAGGCTGACCTGAGGCAGGCCTCCTCCCAGAGCGACTCCAGCTCCCCTACTTCACCCATCAGGAATCAGAGGAGATCCTTAGTGGGATTTGCCTTTAGGCTTCAGCTGATCTCAGAAGGGCCTTGGAGAGAGATCATGTTCCACAAAGAAGGAAACAGCCTCCCCACCTGCTCACCAGCTTCTGTTACCTAAAGCCCACCATCCAGGGCTGGCCCAGCTGCCTGGAGCCTTGTCCCTATGGGAATCACAGCCAAGTCCAGACACCAGGATAGCTAACTCTTACACAGGTACCTGTATTCCACAGAGAACTCTGTCAGTAGAGGGAGTTTGCTGTAGTGTTTAGAACAGGGACAGTTTGGAAACATCCCAGATATCCCACAAAGAGGGCGGTGCAAACAGATTATCACACATCTTTACCACCACAGAAGTCAGAATAACATGGAGAATGACTATATACGGCACTTACTATTGTAGTCACTGCTCCAGCTACCTACACATTCTGTTTTAATCCTCATAATAACCCTACGAAGTAGAGATTATTATTGACACCATACTCAGAAAAGAAAATTGTGGCACAGAGGAGTTAAGTCACTTGCCTCAGATCACACAGTATGTGACAGAGTTAGGATTCAAACTGTAGAAGTCTCCTGCCAGAGCGTAAGCTCTTGGCCACCATGCTAATAGTGTCACAGAAAGATTTTCGTGTTGTGGAAACATACTGTATCATCCCATGTTTGCGTGGGAAAAAAGGGACATTACTCCACATGAATAGAAAATTGCTTGAAAGAATACATGCACAAAATGTGCTATTTTTAGGAATATTAAAGTCAAACATTTTATATAAGCTACATGTATCTCTGTATTTTCAAAGTTTTCTACAGTAAATATGCCATATTTGTGTGCTAATAATGGTTACTAAGCTTCGGCAACATGTACTACACATTTGACAATGGGCTGCCTCACTTAATCTTCACAACAACTTTATGGGATTGACACTGATCTCTTCCACTTCACAGGCAAGGAAACAGACTCGGAAAGATTGATTGCCTTGCCCAAGATCACACAGCTAATGAATCGCGGAGCAAGGTTTTGAACCCAGGTTGCCTAAGCCCACACAGCTCATGGATGTTAAATGAATGAGTGATTGACTTAGGTACCCTTTAGCCAGGCATGTCCAGAACAAGGTCACACCCTAGTGTGGACAAACTTCCAGGTAGTGCCTATGTCACTGGACACTGCCTGCACTCTGATGGACTCAGGAGAGGAGAGCAAGGCACATGTTCACGGTTTTACAGAAACTCCAGAAACTGTTGATTTCATGAGAAAGAGGTGGGCTCTCTGACTTGAGTTTCTGCCTCTAGGGGTGAGTGGCTGGTCCCTCAGACCAGGATGCCTCCATCAGGAAGCCACCTGCCTACCTTCATTTGTAAAACACAGCTTCCAGTCATGCCTAGACATTTTCACATTTGTGATAAACCAGGAGAAAAGCAGAGCAGGTCATCTTACTTGACTCATAAGGAAACTAAGATTATGGGTGCTTTAGTCACTTGGGAGGCAGAATTGCAAAGCAGTCAAGAGTCAGCTCGATCTGGGTTTGGTCCTAGCTCTACCATTTATTAGCTGTGTGACTTTAGGTGCTGGCATCACCTCTCTGGGCATCAGTTTCCTCAACTGTAAAACAGGGGTAATGGTGCATATACTCAGCTTTACAGGGGAGATTAAATGAAATCATGTGTGCAGAACGCTTGGTCTGGTGCTTGGCATTCCAAAAATGGTAACTTATTCATTCAACAAATATTTATTGTGCACCTGATGCCGAGGATATCACAGGGACTACAGCAGTCAAACATTCCTGTTCTCAGGGCTGGGGGTATAGCTCAGTAATAGAGTGCTTATCTCATGTGTGTCTTGTCCTCAGTTTTATCCCTAGCCCCAAAAGAAAAAAAAAAAGCCCCTGTTCTCATATTGCTCAGTGTCTTGAAGGGGAAGAAGGATGATTTACAGATGCTCTACAGATGATCTACAAATGTGAAAGTACGCACTGTGACAGATGGTAGTTAAGTGCTATGAAGAAACTGAATTTGGGGGAGCACCAGGAACCCTCATATGAGGAAGGGGATTAATACTGCTTTTTAAAAACTGTGCAGTCAGGGAAACGTCCTGACTTGATTTTCAGTGGAGAAAAAAATCTCAGGTGAGGGCAGGAACAAGCAGGCACCTGACTGGATGAGCATTTCGGGCAGAGGGAACAGCAGGTGCACGAAGTGCTTTATGCCAACATTTTACTATGAAAATGTTTCCAATATAAACCCTCCCCCCACAAACAAATTGAAAGAACTGAAAAGCCAAACGCTTCCCAGCTAGATTCAACAATTAACATTTTGTGGTGTTTGGTTTTGGACTCATCTAGCTTAGCTCTCCTGTACTTTTGGCACCAGCTGACTTGCCTTGTAGATCTAGAAACAGAACGAGTCGAGCTGGCATCAAGAAACAGGAGAGGAGAAGAGCAAAAGCTCTACTCTGACAGATCTGCTGGAGCGGCCAAGTCTGGGGCCTGTCCCTTTATTGGTGGAAACCTTGTGTTCTGTGAGTCCCCTGCCAAGCAAGGGGTCCCTGCGCCTTCCTTGCTAGGGCAGGATCAGGGGGTGCACAGGAGCTGGGGGTCCCATGGAGCCAGCTGCTCCCGGCTGAGTTTGCCAGCTGGTAAGCTCACCACCGGGGCTGGCAGAGCCTGAAAGTCTTTGGTGTTGCTTTAGCAGACATCTGGTGCCCTTGGCAGGTGGATACTTGGCTACCTAGTCCTGGGTCCAGGCCAATACAGGTCACGTTCATTTGCCCCCTGCCCAGAGGAGTTCCTTCTTATAGAAACTCAATTTATAAGCAGTGCAGGCTGCCAGAAGGAGACTAGAAATCAAAACCAGAGGTGACCATGGAGACAATGGAGATGTCTGAGCTGTGGGGTCTTCTCCCATATTTGCTGCTGGGGTAGCAGAGGGCTTGGAATCCCATGTCTTTGGACTTTTAGAATTGGAAAAAGAAGTAATTCAGATTAGAGGTAAGAGGTTAAACACAGGTGTGTTGGACTGCCTAGGTTAAATTTCCAACCCTACTACTTACAGCCTTGTGGCCTTGGGCAAGTCACTAAACTCTTCCCTGCTTCTGTTTCCTTCTTTGTAACTTAAGACATGCAAAATGCTTAGAACAGTGCCTGGCTATGGTAAGTGCTTAGGTTAGCTCTGAAAATGTGTAAGACAAAAGTAAGCAGTGTTTTCGGGCTTGAAGCCAACTTTTAACTATGCATGTGCTAACATTGTTATTATTTTATAAAAATGAGAATATATGGTGGTACCCCGATCCACAAACTGAATTTTCTCCACAATTCTGATTGCAAACTGCATTGTACAAGAACTGAATCAAGTTCAGCGGTTAGGTTCAATGTTGCCCTTATGGGGAAATTTGATATGATTCTCATCCAATTCAGTTTGTAACCAGAAATGTGGAAAGAAGTTCATAAACCGAGTAGCACTGTACTACATATTGCTCTGTAATTTACTCTTTTACCAAATAGTATATCTTGTGACTTTTTCATTTTTTTCTTTTCAGTACTGGGGATTGAGCCCAGGGCCTCAAACATGCTAAGCAAGTGCTCTATCTCTAAGCTAGTAAATATACATATATGCCATGTCTCAATAAATTGCCCAGGCCAGCCTTGAGATCCTCTTGCCTCAGCTTTCCAAGTAGCTGGAATTATAGGTGTGTACCACCATGAGCCACTTTTGATAAATTGCATTTTCCTCTGGCTTTTCTTGCATATGTTCAGAACCATCATATTAGTGACAAGTTGTATGTCCTATTGTTTACCTAACCAATCCCCTGTTATTGGGCTGTTAAATTATTCTCAATTTTTATTTCTGTGAATAAAACTGTACTGAGCAATAAGTGACTGATATTAACTGACTCTATGACCTTGGATATGGCCTCTCTGGGTCTTAATTTCTTCATCTATAGATCAACTGTCAGGATCCTCCTGGGTGTTCCAAGACATCTCTAATAATTAACCAACAGCTTCTGCTTGCGATCATCTAGTTACAGACTTCTCACCACCACATGAGCCGTCTTTTTCCCTGGACAGTTGTAGTAAAGGTCAATCCACTCGTGTTGAGTGCCAGTTTGCCTCCCTACACTCCTAGCCTGGCTTTATTCTCTGGGTCCACACATTCAGTGTATACTCAGTAGCTGGAGTCAACCTTGTCCTCCCTCCTCTCCTTCCTTGGTACCTATTAAGAGCAGATGTTGGGCCGGGGATTTAGCTCAGTGGTTCCGCCACCTGCCTTGCAAGCACAAGGTCCCAAGTTTGATCCCCAGTACAAAAAAAAAAAGAAACTTGTGCTAAGCGCACGCATAGAGCCATAGGAAAAGTTAGTTGCTGGGTCAGGTCAAATCCCAGGCCCCCCAAGTCCCTGCTGTGAGAAGGGGTGCTAAGGCAGGTGGCCTTCCTTAAATGCACTGTGGTATTTTATGCCCCAGGCAGAGTCCTGGGCTGCTCTGTGAGGAGGTATCCGGAGGTGGGGCCAACTTCCAGCACAGGACCTGGTCAGTACCACTGCAGGTTTTTACTAGAGCCAAACTTAAACCTTCTTTCTTATCTCCATCTACCATTAAAATGAGTAGATTGAAATATACATTCAAATATAGAGGTCATTTTAATCAGCTACCTGAACAGTCAGGTCTGCCTGAGTCCTGTCTGCATCTCCCCCACCACTTAGTATAGTACTTTGCTCTCATTCATTGATTCCATTCATTCAAAATGCTCTTGACAAGGACTCATTGGATGCCCTTTCTGTTATAGGGTTAGACTACAGAAAAATGTTTTTAATGTTTTGTTGTCTCCAAGTAATGAACCCAGGGTCTTCATGTTGAGCGGCATCCTTGCCCCTTTTTATTTTTTATTTTGAGACAGGGTCTTACGAAGTTGCTAAACTGCCCAGGCTGGCCTTGAATTTGCAGTCCTCCTGCCCTAGCCTCCCAGAGGGCTGGGATTACGGATGCCTGTCATGTCTAGCTTAGGGTAAAATTTTACAGCAAAATTTTGCCAACTTAAAGTTCCCTTGGAGCCACTTTCCCCTTTTGCAAAATAGGAGTGTTGATCTATTCCTTGCATTTTTTGTTTCTTTGTTTGTTTTGTGTGGTTAGAGATGGAAGTCTTTGAGGCAGGTACTCTTGTATTGAGCTGTATTCACAGCCCAGCCAGTCCCTACTTTAAGACAAGGATTGGTGAAGATGCGCTGAAATAATGAGGAAAGGAGGCTTAGAGTGCTTGGGTATGGAGTGAACAGAATTCCTTCCTTTGAACCGAGCACAGGAAGGACTTACAGTAGGAGCAAAGATACTACATGCTGGGTGAATTAATAATGCCGAATGAATGCATCACTTCTCCTGTCCCCTCTTGGTCCTTCTGCTTCATGTTTACTCCACAGACAGGCCAGCGAAGCCAGCCTTGTGGCCTGAGATAAGGTTTTGGCGCGTGTCTCCCCTATCGGTGCCTCAAGTGGGTGCGGGGACGCGGACGAGGCTGCCGCTGGCGGACCATGTGCAGAGAGGGACGCAGGATGGGCTCCAGCTACCCGCGGTCTGTGCGCTGCTGCCTGCCCCTGTGGGTCTTGACGTTGGAGGCAGCTCTCATTCTCATCTTCGCCTTTTTCGCCTCCTATGACGCCTCGCCAAATGATAAGAAGCTCTTGGGGACCTATCAAGGTGAGAGTTCGCTGAAGAAGTGGTCACAGAGCCAGTAAGGCCCAGGGACGGGGGAGGTCTGTGGTTCTCAAGGGCACAGCTGTTCCTTTCCACAGAATTCCCGAGGAAAGGGATTCCTCTTTCGTCTTCCATGGATTGTACCAGGGACCAGCCAGCAAAGCAGGCAGTCCTTTAGGAGAAGCCTGGGCATCACCTCTTCTGTGAAGCCTGCCTGAATTTGTCCATGCAGAGCGAGGGTCCCTCTCTCTTGTGTTCCCCAAATCCCCTGGGCCAAGTTGGTCTTAATTCTCTGCTTCTCTGCTTCCCCTCCCACGTCTCTCTCTTTAGCTGAAAATCGTTTCCCTTTAGGAGGTGTCTGTGGCTCTTTTCTGCACTCCGCTGTCCAGTCTCCTCTGCCTTCTTCTCACTTAGGAGCTGGGAAGTCTGCATTCTGTCTGCAAATCTGAGCCAGGAGGAATGGCTAAAGGGGAGTGTAGGATGGTGGTTATTTTATGTGCAGCTAAAAACATCCCCAGACAGTGATGAGAACAACTATGACAAGACAGATGTCCACAGTGGTGTGACTTTGCTTTTGTAAAAAACTGAGATGTGTCTCAAGCATCTCAGTGGGCTGATGAGTTGCTTATGATAGTGGGTGGTCCTCCTTAGGCTGTCCATAAAGTGAAGATGTAGCCTTAGCCTGATTGGGTGCTGACTTGCTCCTAAGTGACGTGAACTGACTAGTTCACTGGACACAAAGGGAAGGAAGATGTCCAGGAACCCCTGCAGAGGTGTTTAGGACAGACATGATATAGGGAGGGAATCTACACCTGTTACCAAGCTGGCTCTCAGTGCCAGACAAGCAAGATTGGGGTACAATTTTAATGCATTTCACTTTACTTTGGTTCTTTTTAACCCAATCCAATATTCATTACAATTCGGTGCATTCATTTGTTTCTCCTCTCAGTCATGTCTTACATCCAGTGACGGCTCCAGGCACATGAAGACTAGAGCTGACATTTATTGAGTGCTTACTCTGTACCAGGTCCCATTTCAAATGCTTCACATTGAGTTCTCACAACAATGCTATGAGGTAGGGCTTATTAGCACCTCTGTTTGTCACATCAGGAAATTAGTGATTTGCCCAAAGTCGCTCAGCTAGCAATTTGAACATAGACATCCTGTTTTTAATTTCCATTCATTTAAACATTGTGTTTCATGGCCTCTTATTACAGCAGGATTGAGTTACTTGTCCCATAACTGGTAGGTATAGGAACACTCATCCAAACCTGAAGATTGGCCCCAGAACCTGTGTTCTTCACCTCTATACCATGTTGCTAAAATAGGTTTATAGTCTTCTCAGAAGCTCACTTTGTAGGGAAGCACAGAGGAGGGAATACGATGCTGTCAGGGAGGGCTTCTGGAGGGAAGTGACTGTCCAGCCAAGACTGGAAGGCTCAGTGGGAGTCGGGAAAGGAGCAAAAGCCCAATAGGAGCCCTCTGTGTGCACACACATGAGGTGAACTGGGCCACGGTTCAAGAGTGCAGTGTGGCCAGAACCTAAAGAGGGAAGCAGGTGGTGGTGGATCCATGAGGTTAAGTAAAGAGTTTGACCTTTGTTCTGCTGACTTGGCAAGAAGCAGGAATATGATGAGCTTGAGTTGGGGCTACAGAGAAAGCCATTCCAAGCTAGTGGTATGGCTTGGGGCCTGAGACCAGTGTGGAGACTGTCTTATCGTATCGGCCAGGAAACTTTACACTGCTGATTGCGCACACCGTGTTTTGAGCATGCTCTGTGTGCATATGTTATCCTCAGAGACTTCCACGTTAATATCTTTTGTACTAAGCTGGGCCTCACCACCACAGAGTGTGCCTGTAGTTCAAGCAACTTGGGAGGCTGAGGCAGAAGTTCCCCTGAGCCCAGAAATTCAGAGCAGCATAGTGAGACCCCCACCTCAAAAAAGAAAAAAAAGTACATTTTAATACATATTAATTAAAAAATTTAAAGGAGATATGTATTTAATATGTATTTTCAAACTACTAATCATGATGGTATTAGTCAATCTCCAGTGGGCTCCACTGTTAGCACTGATGATAGTGGATGCAAATCCATTCCTCGGCATCTTAATCATTTCAAATCACCTTGGTTGACTTCCTGCCCATTCTGATTGGACTGACATTTTTTTAAAACTTGGAATGCAACTGGCAAAGGGTTGGCACAGGCTCTCTCTCCTCTTCTTGTTTTCCCTCGGCTGTCATTGTTGTTCTGCCTCTAATCTGTATTTCTTTGTAGGAGTTGTTTAAGCCCTTTGTCTACTTTGTGAAGGTGAGTTAAACTGAAGTAACTTAACCTGTCGATCCATTTGATCTAATCATGACCATGTAAACGATAATAAATTATTCAAGCATGCCAATTCTAAGAGGATACTTTTGAGACAGTCAGGAAATTTGAATATAGCATGAATATTGTCTGGTATTCAGGAATGGTTGCTAATTTTGTTAGGCATGACAAAAGCATAATGGCTTTTTAAAGGCTCTATCAGTTACAGAAGCATACTGAAATTGCTCTATATCAAAGGTTTGCCTTGTTCCAGAGGAAAATAAAAAGTAGAGAAAGATAGTAATAAGGTTGGTTCCATGGTGGAAATTGGTACATAGAATTACTATGGTATTTTCTCTAGGCTTAAAATTTTCCATAGTAGTCAGATTTAAAAAAAACAAACAAAACCTTTCCATTCATTGCTGCATGATAAATATGAAGAAACAGTGGTCTAATACTTCCCCCCCACGCCCTGGACACCTTCCAAAGTTGAGAGGCTTGAGACTGGCATTCTGAACAAGTACAGGGAGGTTTCTGAATAGATCTGAATATTAACTAATTGCAGAGTTGCAGACTCTACAAGCACTTTTAGAATAGTCTGGGCCTGTAGTTCCCTGTGTGGTCCCCAGACCAGTCGCCTCTGCATCCCCTGGGAACTTATCAGAGCTTATTAGAAATGTAAGTTAGGGTTAGGGTTTGCTGGAACTTACTGGAAATTTATGACCTACTGATCAGAAATTCTGGAGATGGGGTCCAGCAATATGTGCTTTAACAAGCCCTCTGAGTGATTCCAATGCACGCAGAAGTTTGAGAACTACTAAAGCTAGACTGATGTGCTACAAGTCAGGGTCCTGTGCTATAGACACCACCTGGGATACAAGAAGACAAAGGATTCCAAGGGCCGTGTAAATCCCCAAACCCTGGCACTTCCCACATCTCACCTTGGGCTGCCCCTTTGGGAAACAAAATCTTTTTCTCTTTCCAGGCTGCTGCTGGGTGAAAGTGAGTGGGAATGGTAGGGGAGGGAGGCAGCGTGGGGCTCCAGGGATGGCCCCCAAGCTGTGGAGGTCCTACCAGTTTGCTGGAGAGAGCACAGGGTGGGAGCCCGGCCCAAAACCTGGTGCTTCAGAACTATTGGTGCTCAAATTTTTGCAGGCCAGGGGAGCTGCCAGAGTGGGTTGGGCAGATTCAGAATCCCTGTGGGTAGCAGGCTGGAGGGGGCAACTGTTCATGTGGATGGACGTGAAGGGCTGAACAGCATTTATCCAAATGAACTCTTTGCAAGTGAACATCAGGCCAGGCCAGGAAACTGTCTTGCCCAAAGTCACAGCTAGTAAGTGGCAGGCATGGCGGGGGGTGGGCAGTAGTTATTGTCACTATGCACCCAAGGCTGGGCAGAGTGATTTGCACAAGCCAGCAGTGCCCACGGCATCTGAGCAGGTGCCATGTTTCACACCTATTTTACAGATCAGAAAGCTAGGACGGAGAGAAACAGCCAAGATCTGAAGCTCGACACCCTGCCTTAGAGGCCCACCCTTCCCTATTGCACTATATATTCTGCATGGCCTAGTGGTTAAGCCCAGAAAATCAGAGTTCAAATCCTCCTGCCATGATTTACCAGCAGTGCGACCTGGGTGAGTGTGGCAGCTCTTTCTGCCTCCCTCTCTCCAGGTATAAAATGGGGGCAGTAGATGCATCCAGTGCACAGGCTGCTGTGGTAGAGGCTGTGGGTAGAGGTGCCCTGCGTGCACCGGCTGTTCCCATGATGCTGATGATGGCCTCCTCTCATTGCTGCGCTCCCAGGTTAGACCTTCTGTCTCCAAGTCGCACGGGGTTTTCACACACTTCTCCCAAAGGCCTGACTTAGACTGTAAAGTTCCCTTCTCGCCCAGTCCCTGGGGGGCCCTGCAGCACATGCACCCCTTATCGCCCCTGAACACCTTCCAGTCCACTTGCTTATCAGGCTGGAGACCGGCCACCGATGTGGCTTCAGAGCAGTGGGGGAGGCTGACACCCAGGGAACGAGGTGTGAGAAGAGGGCATCTGGGCCTTGGAGCCCCAGGAAACTGGGACAGGAAGTGAGAGGATGCAGGGGGCACAGAAAGAGGGGGCCTGAAACCAAATGCTACTTACTGAACGGCTGGGGTGCGTGGGTTCAGTTGACCACTCCTGGAAACTGCTGCCCTAATTTTATCTGGTTGGCTGGGGTATGGTTCCTGCCTTAGAGATGACATGAGGCCTTCCTTGGAAGAAGGCCATGAGCTTCCACACCCAGCATCAGGGCAGCAGCTGGGCTGACAGAAGTCTCCCTTACTCTCATCACCTTCCTCTGGCTTTTTAACCTTCAGAGCCACCTCTGCCCTCACCACTCTTCTCTCCCCACCCTTCCCTTCTCCTTCCTCAAAATAGTCTAGAGGTGTAAGGGCCCAGAGAAGGAAACTGAGGCCAAGAGAGGGAAACAGACTTTCCCAAGGTCCTTTACCATATTGAGAACCAGGCTGGTGGTGCACACTTGTAATCCCAATACTCGGGAAGCTGAGGCAGGAGGATTGCCACAAGTTTGAGGCCAGCCTGGGCTACGTAACAAGACCTTTCTCAAAAACAAAAACAAAAGCTAGAGATAGCCTGTAGTGGTAGAAGGACATTGCAGCAGGAGTTCAGAGCTGAGGCGCACTGCAGGTGTGCTGTATGGGCTTGGGAAGGCATGGCCTCTCTCTGGTCCTCTTTGGTAAAATGGGAGGAAAATGAAGGACTCTCCTTACCCACAGACTCTTCAATATGTCTGGACCCTATGTATGTAGCATTGCTACAAAATGGCAGATGAGTTTCATTTAGCAGGAGTGTCTCACAAAAGGTCGAATATAAATATCTCAACTGGGGTGTGTAGTTTCCAATTGGCCACAGGCCTCACCACTCCCAGATGTACTCTGAATCCTCATACTGACATTTCCTGCTTGGCTCCTGAGGGCATTTGAACAATCCCCAGAAGAACCCCTCTGCCAAATGTGCCCTAGTCACCTCCACTGCCAAGAGGATGCAAGCAGGAGATGGAACATTCCCTGTACCTCACCCCCACCACCCCCATGCCAGGGGAGCAGGTACAAAGAGCAAACCCTCCCTAATACCCACTCCCCAAGTCCTGAGGTTGAATGGGAGGGAGGTGTGTGTGCTTGTTCCTCGGGGGCCTTCTACATCCCTGTGCTGCCGGGGTGATTTGGAAATAGCAACACTCACCCAAGTCCCATGTGCCAGCCTGGGTGTGTGTATTCTTCAGTGGGCGTGACTTTGAGGAACCGTGTTAGTCAAAGGCCAGGAAAATTGAGGGCAACCCAGGTGACCTTGGTGTCTTCTGCTGGCCCTCCAGATACCTTGAAGCTGGTGATGAAGGCAGAGATCTGTGCTCTGCCAACAGGAGCGCTGGGCCTATCTCTGCCTTCTCTTTTCTTTGTGACCTGGATCGAGTGACTCAGCTGCTGTGGCTTTATTGTCTCAAGAGCATGACCAAAGATTTGAACCCGATCCCCATTCACAGCCAGCAATTACCTTTCCTGAGTGTCAACTATGTGTTAAGCACAGATCGCAATGCCCTACACTTGTGCATGGCATTGTGCTTATTAATAACAATAATTGCTGCATTTCCTGATCATTCATAATGGGCCAGGCCTTGCCTGAAGTGCTTAGCCGGCATTAGCTCACCTAATTCTCACCTCAGCCCTCCGGTATGGGTGTGTTATCCTCATTGTTCAGAAGAAAAAAATGAGGCCCAAAGAAGCAAAGTGACCTGACCGAGTACCTTAAATGACCTCACATGTCCCTTCTACTTGCCATTCTATGTATTCTCATTTCACATTCCCTCTCTTTTATCTGCTTCCTCTTTTTCTTGGCCCTTTTCCTCCTTGAGCAGCCCTCCAGGATTTTACCATCATGGCGGCCCTTGGCTTAGGCTTCGTCACTTCATATTTTCGGAGACAAGGCTGGAGCAGTGTGGCCTTCAACCTCTTCCTGCTGGCCCTTGGTGTGCAGTGGGCAGTCCTGCTGGATGGCTTCCTGAGCCAAACCTTTCAGGGGAAGGTGATCATCAAACTGTCCAGGTGACAAATGGCAGCTGGGTTGCTTTGAGTCATGGAGGACATGGGGTCCAAGGAGTTCTGAAAGAGTTGGGATCATCTTCCTTTCTTACTAGCACTGATGCTATACAATATTTAGGACATACTTCTAAAAGATTATTCATTGTTTAATATTCAGATTTCACTGGGTACCTCATATTTTTCTGACACCTCAACTGGGTGGTATCACAAGACCTCCAGATCTACAGCCCTCTCTGGCTTCTTCCATATTTATTATTATTATTACTTTTGTAAAGCTACACAATCAACAACGGTTTGTATAAAATTAAGAAAGAGCTGGATGCAGTGGCTTATACATATAATCCCAACTACTCTGGAGGCTGAGACAAAGAATCCTGGGCACAGCCCTGTTTCAAAACAAAAGAGAGAGGGTTGGGGTTAGCTTAGTGGCAGACTATTTGCCTAACATGTGCAAGGGCCTGGATTCAATTCCCAGCATAAGAGACAGACAGAAAATAGACAAAAAGAAACAAATGTCACACCAGAAGAGACCATTCTCCTCCAAAAAAGAAAGGACTGTCAGTCCTCAGATGATGGTGGATGAGAACCAGACCGCAGCCATACCTGGAGATGCTACAGATTCACAAAACTAAACCAAACCATGGTAACAGAAGTCAGCATAGTGGTTACCTGGGTGATAAGTGGGTATGGATGAGGAGGAGGTACGAAGTAGCCTATGAGGTCAGTAAGCGTTCACTGGTTTAATCTGAGTGATGATTATTCTACATACTTTCAGAGGCACTAGATAAAAGGAACTAAGTAACGTTTCCTCTTAAGAACTTTTATCCAACTTTGAATTTCTGTCTTGCCCAGACAATGATAATCCCCAGAGCCTGTGAGGCACTGCCACTGAACAACTCTGTGTGAGCCAGGCGCTGTGTTAGATATTTCACAGATATTTTGTTTAACTCTTCCAGGTAGGGGTCCAACCTCAAATATAGGTAAGGAAATGAAGCCTCAGAGAGGGTAAGGGACTTGACCAAAGTCACACAGCTAAGTGGTAGAGATAGCTTTTAACTGCCTGTATCCTTTCCCATGGACTCCAGAGTGCTCACAAATGAAACACAGTCTAATCAGCTTCTCAGTGGCCAGGGGTTAGGGGGAACTCCCCACATTTTTTCTTCTTAAAACTTTTAGAGCTAACTAAGCCTTACAGGGATCGAATAACCCCTGGTGTCCACCTAGGAGGTGACAAAGGGGACTCTGGAGGGATTCTGACAGTATTGGCCCTAATCTGGTGGCATAAGGTTACACAAGCTGGCAGCTTTCTGCACCTTAGCAGGCCCAAGCAAGATGTACGTACAGCAGCGCTGCTCTCTTCTGACTCTTCGGACCATAAAAAACGAAAAGGAGCCATTGGCACCTGAGCAAGTGCCCTGCACCCCCCGACCTGGGCCCTCCCAGCTCTGACCGCTACCCCAGTGGCTTTCCAGGTTGGCAAAGTAGGCTCCCTCCTGACTGACAGGCCTCTGTCAGTCTCTGGCTCACTCAAAACCAGGCCACTTGACCTGGCACTATCCTGGCTCTGTCATGAGCACCTGCAGGCCAGGCACCTCTCTTACAGAGCTTTGTCCTTCTCTGTTTCCTCACAAAGGAAGAATTTAGTAAATGTTTATTGAAACAAGAAGTGAAAGCAAAAAGAACGCTAAATCACTAAATGAATTTTTTTTTTCTGTACTGGGGATCAACTCAGGCCTTACACACGCTAGATCAGCACTGAACTACTGAGTTATAGCCTTATCCCTGAGTGATATTTCCAATTTTATTTTGAAAAGTTCCAGAGGACTCTGTCTAGATGAAGATAGCAATAACCAACACCTCTATTGTGCTTTACGTGTATTAACTCATTTTACAACAACTCCAGAGGCATTGCTCAGCCTTATAGGCACTGAGGCACAGAATGGTTAAGTAATTTGGCCAGGGTCACACAGCTTTTGTCAGAGAAATGAGCACTCATTAAAGAGACACAGCCTGGGCCTGGGATTTGGCTCAGTGGTTCTGCAGCCTGCCTTGCAAGTGCAAGGGCCCGAGTTCGATCCCTGGTACCACAAAAAACAAAAATAAAAGAGACACAGCCTGTGTGACATGATGACATGTGGAATAAAACCTTATTCTGAATAATTCCTGGTCCCCATAAGACCTGTCCCCATACCCTCTCCCTTTTTGACCTTCCCTCAGAAGTCCTTGAGTCTCAAGCAGGAACCGTATTGGCAACAAACAGCAGGGAAGCTGTGTGAACCTAACTTCAGAGCACAGACGTGAGATCCAGGCCAGCTGGGTTTGAACCTCACATTTGTCCTCAGCTGCCAGTGTGGTCATTGCCCGAACTGTCAGTTCTTCCAGGATCCGTGTATTCTTCTGCAAAAGGGGGACTGCACAGTAACCCCGCGCCACTTCACAGAGGGTTTCTCGGAGCATCAGGGTTTAAACGTGGTGACATAGTGACAAGCCTGTGGCACATCGTTTTTATCATAGGTACTGTGATTGTTGTAGCAGCATCGTGAACTCCCAGATGCTCCAGGGAAAGTGGACTATCCGGTTCAGAGCCGCCTCCTCGGGAAAGTCTGAGGAGTCCAGTTGGCACGCTGTCTCATTCCTGGGAACCCCTCTATCTTTGTGACATAGCACAGACATTCTTATGGCAGAAAAGTCCTAGCTCCCCAGATGTCAGCTAAAAATGGCTTTCTCAGCCAGGTGTGGTGGTGCACACCTGCAATCCTGGCACTTGGGAGACTGAGGCATCAGGGTCACTAGTTCAGAGCCAGGCTTGGCTATACAGCAAGTTCAAGGCCAGTGTACACTCTATAGAAAGATCCTGTCTCAAAAGAAAAAGAAAAGGTTTTCTCCTCCTGAATCCTCACACTGAGAATGCTCCAAGCTCATTTGTCAAGGAAAGAAAGGGACCAGTGATCGTGCTCATGATGCCAGCTTCTGTTCATGACAAGTCCTTCATGCCTGTTTTGGTGTTAAACACACGCATTCAGAGACTGTTCCTTCAAATCCCCACCCACCACCCTGAGATAAGTAGGATAATCATTCTTATTTTCCGGAAGGAGAAACAGGCACAGTAAGATTAGATAGCTGCTCAGGTGGCAAAGCCCAAGAGGAAAGCAAGCTCGTACTTTTCCAAACTTGTTTCCTTCCACCACCCAGAAAAGAAGGGAAGATGAGGCTGCCAGGTGACTGAGTAGCAGGCGGGCCAGTAGGTGCAGAGCGCCCTCTATTGAGCATCTGTGAGCAGTGAGGACAGATCGGAAGGGCACTGGGCAAAGTTCCAGGTGTCAGACCCCAGAGGGAGATCTTACCTCAGTGACATATATATAAAAGCTTTGGAGTGGCTCCTGTAGGATGAGTGTGTGCAAAGCTGTTTCTCAGCGCACAGACACCACCCTGGTATGGGACAGGGTGAAGGACACTTGGAACAGCAGAGCAGCCCTCCTAGTGGTAGAACCTGGTCTTTTTGTCTTTCCTACCTTCAGCAGGGGCAGGAAGAAGGTGTTGGTGGGAGGAGCAAGTGAACGAATGAGAGGCATCCTTTCTCCTGGTCACCTGGCTCCCCTTCTCTCCACCAGTGTCCGGTTGGCCACCATGAGTGCCATGTCAGTGCTGATCTCGGCGGGGGCTGTCCTGGGGAGGGCCAACTTGGTGCAGTTGGCAGTGATGGCGCTGGTGGAGGTGACAGTCTTTGGTGCCATGAGGTTGACCTACAAGCAAGTCTTCAAAGTGAGTCATGAGGGACTGTAAAGGGGGAGTTGGAGAAGAGGGATGAGAAGCAAGGAGGGAGGATGCCCACTGCTCCCTTGGGGTGAAGATTTGGGGTTTTAAAAACAAATTCAGAGCCAGATGTGGTGGTGCAAACCTGTAATCCCAGCACTTGGGAGGCTGAGGCAGAAGGATCATAGTGAGTTTAAGGTCAGCCTGAACTGCATAGTGAGACTCTGTCTCAAAACAAAACAAAACAGGCTGGGCCTGGTGGTGCACGCCTGTAATCCCAGCACTCGGGAGGCTGAGGCAGGAGGATCACTGTGAGTTCAAGACCAGCCTGGGCTACCCAGTGAGTTCCAGGTCAGTCTCACTACATAGTGAGACTCTGTCTCAAAACAAAACAAAACAGGCTGGGCCTGGTGGTGCACGCCTGTAATCCCAGCACTCGGGAGGCTGAGGCAGGAGGATCACTGTGAGTTCAAGACCAGCCTGGGCTACCCAGTGAGTTCCAGGTCAGTCTCACTACATAGTGAGACTCTGTCTCAAAAAACCAAACCAAACCAAACCAAACCAAACAAAAAAAACCCCAAAAAACAAAACAAAACAAAGGCCCAAATTGGGTTGGGAAAAGATGGTCTATGCTGAATTTTGATCAGGACTTCAACTTCCAAAATATGAGCCTGAAGGACTGTGCTCCTTACAAGGTATGTATAAAACATGTGAAAACAGAATGAGTTCCTAGCACCCTGCTGGCAGTGGTCCCAGCAAGTTGCTTAGGACATCTTCTTTTAGACTAGTCACTATGTGTTAATAGTGACTTCTGCGACCTCCAGTGGGAGACACTGTCAAAAGCGTAGGTTTGGACGGGCCTGGTGACATATGCCTGTGATTTCAGGCTAAGGCAGGAGGTTTCCAAGTTTGAGCCCATCCTGGGAAATTTAGCAAAACCCTGTCTCCAAATCACACAACAGGATAGCAGCAGAGCCCATGTGAGATCCCAGGGTCCTGCCCTGTGTTAGGAGAGAGAGCACTGGATTTGATATCAAAGACTGAGGTTTGTATCCTAGGTCTGTCCCTAGTAGAGTCTCTGAGAGGGCAGTGTGACTTCTTGGAGCTTTAGCCTTTTCGCCTGAGGTGACATTAGGACCTCACAGGGTTTGGGGGAGTAATTGATGAATTCAATAAGATGATGCATGTATTAAAAAAGAACAAGGCATGAGGCCTGTGCTGTGTTTTGACGTCCCTCAGTAAGGACTTTGGATTTTACCAGGAAAAGTGCAAGCATTGGGGTTTTGAGCAGAGGAGAGATGAAATGTGATGTCACGTGACCTGCAGTTTTAAAAGAAACATTCAGACAGCTGGGGTCAGAAAAGATCAGAGGGGCAAAGAAGGGTAATGTACTGGAAGTACTGGAAACCTGAGAGGCACACATTGCAAGGAGCCAGACTTGGCTGGGGTGTCAGCTGTGGGGTTGGGGGAGATGACTGGGTTCTGGCTGCATTTTGAAGGCAAAAATCAACAGGTTTGACAGTAGATTTTTACCTGGGGTGTGAGAGAAAGAAAAAGGTCCAAACTAACTCCAAGTTTTTGATGTGGGGCACCTGGATGGATGGTAGTGCTACTTGGTGAGGTGGAGTGTTTGGGGGTAGACTACAAAATGTGATCAGAAAATAGAATGAGTGTTTAAATTTTTAAAAATTAAATGCCATTAATTCCTTCAAAATACTTCCCCTCAATGCAAACACACTTATGCCATTTTTATTGCCGCTTTCTGAAGTAGTTGCAGAAATCCTTCATTGTGTCTTCATTTGCACTGGAGTGGCTGTCTGGATGTCCTGAATTGTGTTAGTTACTTTTTCTCATTGCTGAGACAAAATGCCCAACAGGCATCAAAGAGGAGAAAGAGTTCATGGCAGGCAGAAGGCATAGCAAAGCAAACAAGGGATGACCACAGCTCTTTCTAACCCTTATATCCTATCCAGGCTTCTTAGGGAGAGTAGCACTCTCACCCTCAATCCTAGTGCCCTTGATCCTCGCATTGCACCATGAATCAATCCCAGTGTCACACACTCTAGATCCAGCCCCCCCAAAAAAGCCCCACCTATGACTCCATGAAGCTTTGGGGCAACATCCAGAAGCAAACCATAACATGAATCAATTCAAAACATTTTTCTTTTGCTGGGCGTGGTGGCGCATGCCTGTAATCCCAGCACTCGGGAGGCTGAGGCAGGAGGACTTCTGTGAGTTGTAGACCAGCCTGGGCTACATAGTGAGTTCCAGGTCAGTCTCAACTACATAGTGAGACCCTGCCTCCAAACAAACAAAAAACAAATGAAAAACATTTTCCTTTCATTGTCATTTTGACTTTGGGAAAGAGCCAGAAGTTGCATGGTGCTGGATCCAGTTAATAACAGGGATGAGAACACATTAATGTTTTTACAAGCCTGCCTTTCTACTGGATGGCACGCGGCAATGGCATTTGCTGTATTTTTTTTATTACACCTCATAAAGACACTCAAGAACAATGGGATAAGTGGGTCCAAAGTGGGGAGGGAGTACTTTGAGGAAGAATTAATGATAATATATCTTTTCTGTAATACTTTGCAAAATTTATACATTCACTATTCTAAATCATACCTTATAGATCTGGGAGGAAAACTCCAGGGATCAGTCTGGAATGTGGAGTGTTTAGGGTCCCGATGTGTGGCAATGGCCACCTCAGTGAAGTCACTGAATGAAATGTCCACGTGTGAGGCACAGTGGAAAGGTAGAATGGGGTACAGAGATGGGAGTTTTTTGGGTAATGACGGTGCTTAAATCCGTGCAGCTGGGGGTGACCACCCAGGGCATGAGTGTAAAGAGAGGTATGGAGAAGTCAGAGCACCAAATTCTAGAGCATTGCAAATTTTAGATGAGGACAGGAACAAGAACCAGCAAAGATGCCTGAGGAGTGGCTGAGCGGAGGATCGCCAGGAAGGGCTGGATTCCTGGAGCACCGGTCAAGGGGGTGCTGAAGCTGGATCGAATGCTGCAGAAGGGTCAAGCAAGGCTGGGGAGTGACCAGAAGATGTGGCAAGGGAACCTCAGCAGACAGATTTGGGAGGAAGATGGGAGCAAAGGCCTGACTGTATTGGCTCGCGAGCAGGAAATTAGAGTGTGGAGACAATGCTCAGACCACTCTTCTAAGGATTTCTGTACTAAAGGGGAACAGAGACATGGAATAGAAGCTGGGGGATTTTGTTTGTTTAAGGTAGGTGATGCCTACACACCAATTAGAAAAATACAGTAAGTAGAGACACTAACAACACAGAAGGATGAATTGCAAAGGCACATTTTTGAGTTGGAGAAAGGGAGGAGGTTTCTGGGGCTGCCGCCTTTGGCAGGGAGGGCAGAGGCTGGGCGGGCTGGCAGGATCAGTGGTGGGCATCACAGGTGCATTCTCTTGCAGGGACAAAAGTCTCTACTTATAGTTTGTATTTTCTTGGAAGAAACACAATGCTAAGTCAAGAGCCTTAGCGAGGGGAGGGAAGATGACAAATGACGAGCAACAAGGGTGGAGGAGAGTGAGCAGACCAGAGAGGTGCAGCAGGCTGCAGGCTGGCATCAGGGACCTGCTGGGGCTTGAGGGCATGTAGATGCAGAATGCGCTCCAGTGCCCAGGCCTATGTGTAGCTGCTTCTGGACAGGCATGGGAGAAGCAGAGGGACAGAGCAGTGTGCCCAGGCTGGGGCAGTGCTCAGAGAGAACCCAGAGCCGAAGAGAGACCAAGGGGCTGCCTGCAAGGGAAAGAGCATCACAGAGAGCCATGGGATCTGAAGGGATGAGAATGTGACAATGGATATGGGAATGGGGAGTCGTCTTCTGATTCTGTAGCCAGTTGGCCTGGGTTCAAATCTCAGTTCAACCTGCAACAGCTGAGCGGATTCAGGCACCTTAGTTAACCTCTCTTACTCTCATCTACGCTGATCTCCCTGTCTGCAGATTGGAGATAATAACAACGCCCACACCTACACCTGCTCGGAGGACCCCACAAGTGGGTCAAGCACTGGGGACAGGGCCTAGCACCGGGTGCACGCCGTGGCAGTGCCACATTTTCTGCGTCATCATCGGGCCCCGTTGGCTGGTGTTGAAGTGGAGACTAGGGAAGCGAGCTGGATAGACAGGACCTATTTCGGAGGTGCCCCATCTACTGGTACGATGGCAGATGTGGGTGGCAGAACTGTAAGGTAGGAGAAAGGGCCAAGGAACAGGGAGGTGAGAAGCTGGACAGACCAACACGACCCTTCAGAAAAGTGATGGAGAGAGGCCGAAGGGCGGGTGCTGGCGTCTTTGAAACCAGGAAGCAGCCGGATCAGTACAGCCAGAGAAACTGTGGTGGTGGGTTCTTCACTGGTGGCTGGAGTTGCTTGGAGAGGAGACCAGAGATCTGTATCTCTGACTTTCCTTTAACTTCTAAAGCCTTCAGGATATTTTCTTAAAAAAACGGGCGTTCTCTTACATAAGCATCGCTCAGTTAACAAAATGAAGAAATTAACATTGAAACAATATGAATACCGTATTCAAATTTCACTTGCCATTCTAATAATATCCTGTCTAGCAGGATTCTGGTCCTGAATAACCCTTTGGGTTTAGTTGTCGTGTCTTTTAAAATCCACCCATCTGGACCAGTTTGTTAGCTCTCTTATCTTTCATGGCCTTGACATGTTTTGAAGTTACAGGCTCGATATCTTGCAGAATGTGGGCTTGCCTACCATTTCCTCATGGTTAGAGGTGCGCACTGGGGCAGGGATTCCACAAAGGTAAGGCACGTTCTTCTCATACAGTACCTCATATCAGGAGACGGGCTGTCACTCTGTCCCGTTAATGGGCACATTTACTTTGATCTCTTGGTTAAGGTGACTCTGCCAGGCTCTTTCCATTGTAAAGTTGCTATTTTCCCTTTTGAAATGAATAAACACCTTGTGGGAAGATAACGTCCTGAAGTATCTTACCTCTCAACAAACTTTCACCCCTTGGTTTAGCATCCATTGATTCTAGCCTGAACCAATCAGCACTCTGACTGTGGCCAGTACTGATTTTCTAACTCCACCTTCCCTTTTATAACCATTAGCTGGCATTCTTCTGGGAGGAAGAGCTTTCTCTTCTCCATTCCTTCATTCATCTGTTTATTTATATCACTGTGGGCTCACAGATTCATGTAGGACACTCCCCTTTTCTGCTTTTCTCTCTGCTTAATGTAAGGATTGATCACAACTCCTTGGTTTCAGGGAAGAAAATGTCACTGAGGCTTTCTTAGGCGGAATGAGAGGAATTTAGGATAAGGACCTCCAAGGGCCAAATGTGCGGCTAGACTCAGGAAGTCCATTATCAGACTCAGGGCTGTAATGGCATGAGAAGCCTTTAAGATCCCAGGTAGATCCTGCTCTCCACCTTTTGGCTTCATTCCTCTCTGCACATGAACTTTCTCTTCAGTGAAAAATGTCTGCTCCACCCCAACCTCTCCATTTTTTTCTTTCATTTCTAGGTCTCACATCTTGCAGAAACAACAGTCTTCTCTCTTGGTTTCCTTTGTAGAGTCCAAGGAGAGGGAATCTGATTAGTCCATTGGGTAGTTCATCTGCTTGGGTCTGAGACTTGCATGGATGTCCATACAGTAAGACATGGATGGCCTTCAAGAAGCAGGTTCGAGGCCACCGGGGCAATTTAGCAACTTAGTGAATCCCTGTCTCAAAATAAAATATATAAAAAGGGCTGGGGATGCAGTTCAGTGTGAAGGTCCTGGGTCCCATTCCAGTACTGAAATGGGGCAGAGTGTATCTGAGAGAGAAAACAGTCACTACTGTGAGCTGCACACTATAAACTTTTTTGATTTTTTTTTTTCCAGTACTGGGGATCAAACTCAGGACCTTGCGCTTGTGAGGCAGGTGCAGCGCCACTGAGATGAATCCCCAGCCAATTTTGATATGGTCTTTATAACCAACATTTAAATAGGCTACATTGTTTTTTGTTTTTTTTTTCTCTCATTGTGTTTATTGGTGCATTTTAGGTATACAGTACAGTTACATTCATCATTGGGATCTTGTACCTTTACATGATAGGTCTTGGTTCTCATTTTTCTCCCCATCCCTGCCCTCCCTTCACCTCCTCCTCCCCGTTTACAAACACTTTATTTCCATGTTTTCATTTTCTCCTATTTTTTTCCCTTATTACCTTTCCACTACCCTTCCCACTTTCCCTACACCTTTAGACCTTTTCTTCCTATTTCACATTCACTGGTTTCATTTTAACACATAGAAGAAATGGAGAAAGATTGGATGTCTAACTCAAAGACACATAGGTAATTGTAACATAACTTAAATCTTTAGAATTCGAATCCAGAGTACTTTACTTCTTACTATCTCTATACTTATTTTAATTATAAAATTGTCTTGGAAAGAACTATTGTTATGGGTTGAATATTTGTGTCTTCCCAAAATGTATATGGTGAAGCTCTAATCTCTAATGCGATGGTATTTGGAGATAGGGTCCCTGTGTAGGCTGCATTGTTTTAAGGCCATCTCTTTTCTCTACAACTTCAACTTGGTTTAACTGGTCTAGGGAAAGTTTGCCACTGATTTGGAGAGTTCACTGTCCTTAAAGCTTTAGCCTGGGCTTGTTCAGTGGAAGGGCTCAGGAAGAACCAGGGTCATGTTGGTTGAGAAAAGGCCATTGGAGTACCCCCCAATCCCCAATACCAGGATCAAACTCAGGACCTTGCACTTGCCAGGTAGGTGTGGCACCACTGAGCTAAATCCCTACCCTCATGGAGCTTTTAAAAGTCCATTTTCAGTTTTCACACATAGACTGCATCTTTCCATATGACCAAAGGCTCCTTGCAAGCATCATTTAGCCATTTCACAGTATTTATTTTGTATGTATTATGTACCAGGAACTCGTGTGGCAGAGCCAGTTTACAAGTCTCATGGAACTTCCATTCCAGAAGGAAAGTTTTCAGTAAGCAGGAAAATAGGCAAGGGGTTTGGCAAGGCATCCATGTTAGATAGTGACGAGTACTATAGAGAAAAAAAATACAACAGAGGAAGGACATAGGAAGAGTTGAGGGAAGTGATAAAATGTTAGACAGAGCAGGCAGGGAAGACTTCAGTGGGTAGATAATTTTTGAGGACAGACCTGAAAGACAATTGCACACCCCACAGGGTGTCTGAGAACAGGGTCATCCCCCGGGAGGGCGTAGGAGTAGATCTTCCCAGAGGACTACTTTATTACCAGTGCTGTTTAAAAGTATTGACACAGCATGATGATAAAAAGTGAACGGTGTGGTGGTACATGCCTGTAATCTGAGCACTCTGGGAGTTGGGGCAGGAGGATGGAAAGTTTGAGCCCGCTCTGGACAACTTAGTGATTTAGCAAGACCCTGTCTCAAGGCCAAAATTTTTAAAAGGGCTGAGAATGTAATTCAGTGTGAGTGCCCTGGGTTGGATCTCCTGCATCAGAAAAGCTAACATGGATGGACCATTGATTGGCTTTAGTAGGGTTTGGAATCCTCCATGGACGAGGCATCTCCTTGCTGTTGCTCTGAGGACAGGCACTCCCTGCACCTGGCCTTGTTCTGCCTCTGCTGGGGTGGGGCACTTTCTAGGTGGCTGGATGACCTGGCTGGTCAGACTTCAGGCAAGGAAGAGAGAGGAGAACATGGAAAGAAGGGTGCTGCAGGGAGGAGGTCAGAGAGGTTACAACAAGAGCAGATTGCACAGCGTCTTCCTGTGGGGTGCAGCAAGAGTAAGACCTATTGAAGGAACTGGTGGCAGCATTGATTGGGGCTTCAACCAAGTGATGGATGGTGGTAAAAAGTCTGCCAGCTCTGGATATTTTTGAAAGGCGCAGCTGACAGCCTTTACCAGTAACCCACTAAGTGAGTTTTTTAGGACTGCTTAACTTGCTATTCATGGAGCAAAATTAGCATGTGCCTAGATTTCCTAAAGACTTGAATTTGGTATTATAAGAAGCCTGGCTTCTTCATGTCATAGAGTTTATATCGCTCATGGCTCCATGCAGAGTTGAAATTCTGCTGAGAAGGAGGAAGAAGTAGGTGTGTGTCTCTGTGGCTTTTTGCCCCACCTAAGTGAACCTCAGCCAGCAGCAAGTAGGAGCTACTGATAAAGACCATGCAATCCCCCTCGGCTGCTCCTGGGCTCCTCTAAGGGGAAAGCTGGCTGCTGGACCAGTCTCATGACTTCAACTCAAGCCTCCTACACCAAGTGCAGAACTTTCTCTCAAGAACATCAGGCCTGACGGGGGCAGAGGGGACCCTCCCAGCTCCTGCTACCTTTCATTGCAGATGGATGACCACAGAAGCATGGCGCACATCCACGTGTTTGCAGCCTATTTCGGGCTGACTGTGGCCTGGTGCCTCTCAAGGCCTCTTCCCAAGGAAGCAAAGGGCGTGCAGGCAGAGAAAGTTCAGATGGCCACAAGCCCCAGTCTCTTTGCCATGCTGGGTAAGGACAAGGTGGGTGGGTGGCCTCCTGATGGGGTGGAGCCAAGAGGTCCAGAAAATGTCCTGCTGAAAAATCTGTCCATCACCCTGTTCCCTCAATGCCTGAGATCTTTCTATAGGGCCCTTTACCTGCAGGAGTGTTTGTTGAATTCATACCTTTGGCTTAAACATTTCCTTCTAGGGACCTCTCTTCATTAATATTCAGTTGGCAGGAGAGACTTCTTTTGTTTGAATCTGAATACATATATCCAACCCTCTGGTCCTCAACTGAAAACAGGAAAGTAGAAAAATGAAGAAAGCAGGGTCTATGAGTAAGCACAGGGGAGAGAATAGCAATAATGCATTTTGTGGAGCTGCGGTGAAAATGCTGAGTATAGATGGCTGGGAGAGCTGGGAGGAGAAGCAGACAGCCAACAGCAGGTGCATAAATATCAGCCCATAGGGCCAATTTAAAGCAAGCAGTATATTGATTTTTAAAAAATAAGCATTTGGCCGGGCATGGTGGTGCATGTCTGTAATCACAGCACTGGGAGGCTGAGGCAGGAGGGTTGCTGTGAGTTTGAGATCAGCCTGGACTACATAGTGAGTTCCAGGTCAGTCTCAACTATATAGGAAGACTCTGTCTCAAAAAAAAAAAAAAAAAAAAA